>NC_140315.1:15217304-15817304 GCF_964211825.1 Aythya ferina | reverse complement strand
TGGTTTTGCAAGAGCAAGGAACCAGGGAGATTTTGGTACTTTTGCCTGAAGGAAGTGAGGACATGGATCTCAAGGAATGTAAGGAGTATGAGTAGAGGAGACGCGGGGGCGTTTCTGATGTTGGCTAGGAGTGAGTGTCTCAAGGAAAGCTGCCCTGCAGATATCTGTGGCATCCCAAGCCCTACCTGAGCCAAGGGAAAGGAGGGAGAGTTGGCAGGGTCTGGGATAAGGCCGAGCCCCACACTTCCCAGATTTGCGCTCCTGGGGAGAAGCCCTGCAGACCACGCCAAAGACTAAACTTTTCGTCATGGGCTGAGCCAGCCCAGCCATCGCAGTGTCCATACCTAACCAGCCACACTCCCTTGGGTCCATGGGCAGCACTGCACACCGGGTGCCAAATATTCAGGGATGGCTGCATTCGTGTGCTTACGTTACAGCTATTAACAGCAATATGTAACACGCTACCCATGATTTGAACCAAAACTGGTAGGCTAACACAAAAGCCACACTTACTTTATCACTTCTTCTAATTCTGGCCCACGAGGTGTTGGAGACGCTGACGTTTGGCCCTGCCGAGTTCGTCCTCGTGCACCTGCGGCGCAGCCTCCCAGTGGGCTGGGGTTGCTGCAGCCCTCTTGTGCCGGTTGGATCTGTGCTGATCAGTGCCAGCTCAGGATCTGGCACCAGGGCAGCCAAAAACAAATGTTCTTTGTTATCATTTTAAATGAGAAGGTCAAATGGTTTGAGCCTATGAAGAAAATAATTTTCTGCCAACGCTGAGATCAGCAGCGCTGAATTCACACACTGGAGCAAGCGACATGATTCCCTCCGTACTGACTAATGCAGCCATGCAGGCTGCAGCTGCTTACACCTCTTCAGGGCTTTACTCACCAGCTTGGCTCGGAGGATCAGTTGCCAAACTTAAAGTTAGAGCTTATGAATCACATTTATTTACACTGCGGCAGTGCTTGGGAGGTCTTGTCCTGTGCCAGGAGCTGCTGTGCTGGGTGCTGCGCAGACGCCCATGGGCTTTCCTATCACTTTTGGGACAAAGAGAAGGGAATGGGTGAGGGCAGCGGCTGTAGCCAATGACTGGAGAGCATGAGTGGTCTTGTTCTTACCAGGTCTTCATAGATGATTCTGGAAAAGAGAGAGGGGTTTTGGCTTTCCTGGGCAGGGGGGTGGGCTACAGCACCATGCTGCACAGAAAATATTACCTCTCAAGGTGCCCAGACCTGCTGTTAGCACGGGGCAGGAACCAGGACCTGTTTTTATCAGCATAGAGTAAAACTTTAAGAGCAAAAATTCTTTGGGAGGAAAAGACAAATGCCTACAGCATTGGCAAATTAGTACATTATCCCCTAGGTTAATTACTGTAAAGCGAAATAAGGTGCTCGTTATTTATCCAAAGTTTCACTAGAAATCCTTGGAGGATACTGAGCTCAGAGACCTGACAGGATGGAGGAACCACTGCTTTAGCACTGAGCTCAAAGGAAAAGGACCGCAGCAGCTTCCCTGCATGGAGGGAGGGTCAGACGTGGGACAGATGGATGCAGGACAGATGGATGCTCCCCATGTGGGACGTGCCAGGTCCTGCTCTCGCACAGGGAATCACTGCAGGTTCCAATGCTCCCACTGCTGACACCGTTTTTACACTTGTCATGCTGGTGGCATCTACATACATGTAAGTTGCAGGCAGCTCCTGCTTTTTCACCTTCGTGGCAGCGAATGCAGCTCGCTCCTTAACCAGTTAACAGAACGGGGCCCTGTTGAGTTGTGGCTGTGTTCTTCCCATGCCCTGTGAGGCTGCCCAGCCAGGCAGAGCTTGCTAACCAAACTTCCCATGAAAAATCACATACAGAGTTCAAACCACAGGACACATGCAAAGGTACTGACTGCAGTGGTGGCCGAGCAGCCGGGACGGCCGAGGCTTTTTACCCAGCCTTTGGCACAGATCAGCTGGTTGATGGATGGGTCTGGGCATCTGCTGCCTCCTCCCCTGCCTTTCCCTTCCAAGCCCAATCATGGCTTTGAAAAACTAATTGCAAATTTCACGTGGTCTTGGCAGTTTGAGTTATTTTGATGTGTTTTTGACACACTCTTTGCCACCACAATACAACATGCTTGTGCAGGAAGGCAAGTGATGCTGTGGCAGAGGTGACGGCTGGTGGCAGGCCAGGAAGTAGGCTTCACGGTTCACAGCAGAGGCCAACAGCCGAGTAGCCTGCACATGGAGCAGCCACCTCCAGTCCTGGCAGGAGCTTTGGGATCAGTGCAGAGCTGGAGAGGGGGTCTCCATCCCCAGTGGGTGGCGTGTTGCACAGCAATGCCCTTTTCTGCTGGTCTTCATGTGTGAGGGAGCCAAAATCGTGGCCCTGTGGTCACACAGGGGAACTGGCTTTGTCCCCTTCTGTCCCCCCCATGGGACATTTCCTCTCTTGTGCCCGCTGCCCAGTGGGCAGAGCTCAGCCTTGTGTAGTGGAGAGCACACAGGGAGCCCTCGGGCTCTTTGGAGTATTTTAGGCGCTGGTGTAAGACAAATGAGAAGTGCCGTTCCTTCAGTGGGCTAGGGAAACTGGGTTGTATTGAAAAGAAATGTTATATAAGGGGCTAAAATTAGCAGAGTGGAAAAAAAAGAAGTCTGCTAAATAATCCCGTCTCTCTGTTGACACAAGCAGACTTCCACCAGAAGGGAAGGGCTCCTTAATTATACTTCTGCAACGGGCTCCAGCAATGAGCCACCGAGGAGAGCTGGGAACTTGGGGTGCTCGTGGATGGCTTGGGCAGTGCCAGCTGAATCCCCCTCCCTGTATAGGGTCTGACCACCCCTGCAGCAATGACTTGGTGTGATGGGAGCCCTGTCACCATGGCATTAGGTGTCCAACAGGAAAAAGGAGCTGGTATCAATGAAGACAGGTTTTTGGAGATAGCAGGGTGGGAGCTGAACCCCCCCAAGACCTGTTGAGCATCCCCATGAGAGAAAAGCGCAGCCTGTGGCTCATGGGGCAGTGGTCCCACCACCTGAGCAAACTGGTCTTTCCTCCCAGCACCATTTTGATCCCAGCACTTCCCTTCTGAGCCCTTTATATAGCACAGCCAAAGTTTGTTCTTCCTGTGTTGGCTCTGTCCACTCTGCTGATGGGCTCTGGTTTATTTGCTTTTCATCCTTTATCCCCTAAGTCGTAACCTTAGAGACCTCACTTACACTGTCAGTACCAGCTGTCCTTTTGCTCTTTACCCAGAAAATTGGCCTGGGGAGCCCAGTTGGGTGCTGGGGAGCTGTGTGTGCACCCAGGGTTGCTGCTCTGTGCTGCCTGGGGAGCCCCGGGCTGTGCACACCCATGCTTCTCTGTCTCCTGGCAGGGCACGGTGTAAGTTTGGTCATTTCACAGCTCCTGCCTCTCTGCATCAAGAAGGGGATTAGAGAAGTGAAGGGACAGTGGAAAGTAAATCCTCTCCCCAGGAGGGCAGCGTGGGCAGACACATCTTGTGTGGCCAGTGCCTGGCTGTGGTGCTCCCCTGGTGCTGCCACCTCTACAGCATTCTGGCAGTTCACTGCCATCCCTGCAGCACACTGCCAGGTCTCCAACACTGGTGTGCTCAGCATGACAGGACACAGGAGCCATGGTATGTAGGTGAGAAGCACTCTGAGCCACCCTGGAGCAGAGGGGATGCCTTGCACGGGAGGAACCAAGGGTTTCTTGCTCCAGCTCCCCACATCAAGGTGAATGAAGCATTTGGGTATTACTGGTGGGTGAGAGAGGTCAGCCTGTCCAAACAGCCCATGTTCCTACCTCTGGCCCCACAGAGAGCAGGACCACACGTGCAGGAGTTCACCTGCACTGCCAGTTTGTGTCCCAGGAGAGTGCAGGGGCTGATCCCCGCGGTGCCCATGCCTTCCGTCCTGCTGGCATCAGATCAGTGCATGGGCTGCTCCTGTGCTCTCCTCTCCCAGGGCCCATGAACACATTGCCCTTCAGCTATGGTGAGAGAGCTGGAAACATTTCCAGCAAAGCCATTTTCTGACTGAAAACTGTGTTTCAGCAAAATGATTTTCTTTTCTGCCAGCATTTGGTTTTGATTTTCCCACAGGCTATTTTGAATTTGTATTTGTTTTTTTTTTTTTTTTTCTTCACTGAAATGTTTTGAAAATGTTTTGCAACGATTTCTGGGAGTTGTAGTCTAGTGCCTCTCATCCCTGCCTTTCCCTTTGCTCTGAACTCCTGAACTCCCAGGACAGAAAACCCCTCTGTGATGCCCTGTGTGTTTTATCAGGAGAGGAAACCATGCATTGGTTGGGAAGCCATGATCCAGAAATGAAGATTAAAGCAGGAGGCATTTATGACAAACCCAGTGGTAGCTGGTGTTACCAGTTAATCCTGGTGCTCTCTCATCCATTGCTTTGCTGGGATACTGGAGCCCAGCAAAAGGGGAGATTCGCTGACAAGAGCAGGCTGAGCTATTTTCAGCAGAGCCCATCCCGAGGCAAATAAATCACCCAATGACTGCAAATTTTGTTTTGAACTTTAAATTCAGACAATGGAAAATAGGATTCCCAGAACACGTAAATATTCTCTTTCCATTGATGGAAAAATAAACATAAGCTGCTTAAATATCTGTAGCGCATAATTTATTAATCGCATGAGGATGAAAAACACAAGCCCCCTGTGATCTCGATAGGAGTGTGGCTCTTGGGAGTGCTCAAAAGGCTGGGAGAGGTCAGGACTGGAAAATGAAGCAGTTGTGGTTCCCGGTTAGGAAGTTTCAGTGTCTCCAACAGCACTGGACAGAGCGGGGAAGCAAACCTCACCCTGTCTTCAGCAAGATTTTGCAATTCCTGTTTTTGCACCAAAATGGCCAGCTGTAGATGGTTTTGTTGTTGTAGGTTTTTTTGTTTGTTTGTTTGTTTTTCATATCATTTTGCTGAGCTAGCAGCCCTGGTCCAAAGCAGGGCAGGATCCCGAGGCAGCCACAGGTGCCCTTAATTGATTCACCCCCTCTTGGTCACTTGCATGACAAAAAACACCTCTCCTCTAGGTTCTGCTGCCCTGGGGCTGCAGGCTATGAAGCATCATGACTGCAGAAGAAATTGCTTACACATTCCCTTTCATGCAACCCAACCATCCTTGAAATTCTGTCCATCTGAATTTGGGTGTCTTGGTCATCTCCTAAGCTTCTTACAATGGAGCTTGCTTTGAGGTGGTTCTTCACATAGGAACAAAATAGCACGTGTAGTGCATGTATAATGCCCCTATCTGCAGGTACCAAATGCCTGCTGACCAGCTGTGGCACACGGGCTCTCTTCACCCCCTAGACCTACCTGGTAAGTACAAGCTCTTCTACAGCGCCTGCACAGAGCCACTTGGAGCTGCAAGCGCAGATTGATATATAGAGGGATATTTGACCAGACGTAGGTGAAAGCTGGGTCCAAAACTGCAAATGGTCTTTGGCAAGAGAATGCATCACTACTTCCAGTTTGGAATAATTTTGCTTTCTCCTGAAAACATATGAAACACCTTTGAGAGACTTGATGGCTCCAAAACTTTTAATTATCCC
Organism: Aythya ferina; assembly: GCF_964211825.1. NCBI lineage: Eukaryota > Metazoa > Chordata > Aves > Anseriformes > Anatidae > Aythya > Aythya ferina. The sequence continues at coordinate 15,811,748 of NC_140315.1, read as the reverse complement.
TCTCCTTCACCCTCCCATGGCTGGGAACCTCTCACGTCTTCTCTGCCTTTGACTGGCATGCGCGGTGTAGCAGCAGTGCGCTGTGAGGACTGCTCATGTCTTTCCTGATGAAAATCAGCACAGGCAGCACTATGGGAAGCACACCCTCATAAAAGCAGAGCAAAAAGGTCTCAAAACAAAAGCAGTGTTTTTGGAGGTGCCCCAGGGCTTGGTCATGGGGCTGGGAGCACCACAGGAGTGTGCTGCCCATGGGTGGGGTGTCCCCAGGGGTGGGAATCTCATCTGGGCACTGAGCCACCTGTTTGCTTCCTGCCAGCTGTCAGGAGATTTTGTTTCTGCATCATGGAAAAGCAGGATGGAAAAGGTATTTTACCCACAGGGCAGACTCAGAGAAGTGACTAAACCCTGGTCAGCTGGGCATGTGGTCACAGGCCAATGAATGCATGTTGGAAGGAGCTTGAGAAAAAATGTTGTGTTCTTACAAACCGGGCTTTTCTATTTCCTGTGGTATTGACTTCAATCAATTGCTGTTGTATTGGATGAGGTGAAAAATATCACACAATCCCAGAGAAAACAAAAGCAGAATTAAATCCCAAGTACTGTGATTTTGCTCTTCAACAAAGTCTCTGCAGACCGAGCTTTCTTTTGGCTTCAGAGAGAAGCAATTTAGAGAATAGTTGGGAGGTGGTTTCAAGTGGCCATGAATCTCAAGAGTTTTGACAGTTTTGTTTTTTTCTGTTATATTATAAACCTTCTCTGTGGTTGTGCTTACGATCAAGATTTGAATTTCAAAGCTGTCCCTAGGCACCTCCTCGTTCTGACACTTCAGGTGGAATGTCTTCAAACAGAACAGCTTCAACTTCTCTGCCAGGTGACTCCTCCAACTTTTCTCCCTCCTGCCATGGAGATGCCAGCTTTGTAGATGTGGCACTTCTATGGATCTTCAAAAGCCTCTTGCATCAAATGGGATCTGAGACCCAGCTTGGAGCTGCCAGCAAAGGAGCTGCCAGTGCTCGGTGCCATGAGCAAACCAGGACAGGATCTGTCCATCCATCTATCCATCGTTTGGATGCTGGCCCCATGCCCGTGCCCCAGGCAGCCAGCTCTGCCCATGGCACCGCTGCCAGAGGCCCTGTGTCCCTGCACAGGTACAGGAGGAGGGCACAGCATGCAGGGATGCCGTGGTTTCCCCAGGCTCGGGTGAACCATGGGATCACAAGAATGGTTTGTCTTTGGCTGCCCGCTGATCCTTGGCTGCTCAGGAACACCTCTGAGGGACGTACCACGTCCCGGACACATTACAGCCACAGTTGTAACAGCAATGGCAGTGCCCAGCCCCTCTGTCACTGAATAGAACCGGGACAATATGCTCTGGTACTTAGGAAATGCAGTTTCAATCCTCCCTTATCAAAAGATAGAGGTTGATATTTTTTTTCTGAAACTAGAAGAGACCATGAAGTCCTCTGGCTGTCTCTGATTTGCTCCTGTTGGGAGGGAGCACTGACTTTTCCATGCTGCCCAGCTCTGTGCTCTTTCACAAAGAGTTTCTGCTTTTCTTCAGATTCCAGCATCTTTCCCAGTCCTCCTTTGCCCTCCCACTATCAGGAGGAGTCACGTGCACATACTGTCCTCCTTCATCTTGTGAGCAATTTCAGATGCAGGATTTGGGAGAAAAAAAAATTGGTCCCTCCAGCTGGACATCTCTGTGACCTCAGCTTAGTTTAAATAAACAATTGTTTTTTAAGGTCTTACCAAGAGTGAAAACTTATCTTTCTGTCTGCCAATGCAATTCTTATTCCCACTGGTTTTGCTTCCAAAAGATGACAAGCAGAAAAAACAAGCTCCTTCCTCCCCTCTTTCTAAGCTCCCGCAGCAGCAGGTTGGCTGGGCTCACCCTGCAACCCCTTCCAGCTCAAAAAGGGCAGTAGGCAAAGGCAGCCAGGGATGTTTTGAGGAGATTCTGGGTTTAGAAGCAATGTGGAGCTTCTCAAAGCAGTGGGAGTGATGTGTGCTTGTGCAGGACTCTGCCGGGGCTGCTGTGCCAGGCAGGCTGTGTCTGTACCAAGGCTGTGATTTCCATCTGAGCCGGGGCAAATTTTTTCTTGATGGCTTGCTTTGTCATGCCCTCATTTCAGAAATGGGACAACGCAATTCAAAGAGAACAAACGACAGCCCCGGCTGTGCTAGCAGCAACCACAGGGTCAGCAGGAGCCAACCCCTCTGTTTCTGCCTCTGGTACACGCTCTTCTCCCGTACACATCCGCACTCTTTCTCTGCTGCAGTCTGGGGAAAGGACCTTCTGGCAGCCCTGTGATGAATTTCCATCTCTCAGGAGAGCAAAGGCTGGAGAAACAGGGCCAGGGAGGGGAGGAGGGGAGGAGGGCTTTCCTGGCCTAGGACAGGGGGTCCCAGAGAAGTGCAAATGGGCAGCAGGGGGCTAAATCCTGGCTGGTGCGTGCTGGAGCTGTACAAAAAAGTAAACTTCCTTCCTGTTTCAGGGAGCCAGGGCCGCTCATTATGCATAAATAAGTAGTAGGATTTCATCAGAGAAATGCCTAAGTCCTTTTGTCAGTTTTTCCTATTATCTGGGCTATGTAGTGGTGCCCCAGACTTTGATGCAGATCACGCAGGGACAAGCCGAGATGTCGGGAGCAGGACCCAGCCTCAGAGGAACAAGCTCTGCACTGGTATCACTGCTGAGTCCAACAGCAAATAACTCAGCTGTGCACCCAGCCCAGGACCTTAGGCCAAAAGACTTTAAATGAAGGCTTAGAACAAGAGGTGGAGAACTTGCAAAAGGAATTAAAGCAGATCTAAAGCAGCTAGAGACTTTGCAAAAGGAATTAAAATGCGATTAGACCAAATTCTAATAAAAGACCAAGACCAGACTCAATAAATAAATAAGTAAGTAAATAAATAAATGAAGGAGTTAAAGAAACATCTCAAAGTTTCCCAGAGAGGCTGCAAGATGTCCTCCCCTGGGCAGAGATGAAACTTGTGCTGGGCAGAGGAACAAAGAGCAGCCAGCCAGTGGCACCGCAAGGTGGCTGGGCAGGAGGGGAGTCTGCAGGCTGGGTTGGCCAAGGGGAGCTGCAGCAAGAATGAAGGGGCTGAAAATCCACCTCCAAAAGAGAAACAAAGCAGGCAGAGATCAGTCGCTGGCTGAAACGGAGCCTGGAGGAGCTCCAGGCTGGGAATTTGTTGCACTTTTCTTTCTGCCAAGCCACAGAGGCATCGAGGACAAGGTCAGGCCATCTCCACTCGAGCAGGCCTGGGCTTGGGCTGCTGAGCTGCACTGACCGGAACACAGATATAGGACTTGAAGGTTAGAAAGGGGGTGAATTCCTGTATTCCTGACTTTTCCAGGGGGGCTTTCCCAAGTGACGTGGACCAGGGGATGCTTGCTGGGTTGGGTTTTGTGATGGGGAGGCCAGTGGGGTTTGCAGCAGAGCCTGATCTTCCCTCTGCAGGCAGCGCCTGGAGCTGGCCAGGGCACTGCTGCCTGCACGTCCCTGCTTCAGCTCCACGTGGGACAAGCTGCAGGGAAAAGGGGTAGAGCTGGGGAAATGCAGGCACAGCTCTGTTCTGGGAAAGCACTGAGAGCTTTGGGGTGAGGGCTAGCTGCCGGAGGTGGCAGGGACAGTGATGGTTTTTCCCAGGTACAGGGTGGGAAATGTCTCCTTGCAGCTGAGCTGGTGTCCAGGACCTGCAGACTTGGGCTGTAATGTAGTAATGTGGTGAAATGCCAGGGGGCACTAAGCCGTGGTTATTCTGGATGTCAAACCGTACTTTGATAGAGATATTAACACTTTTTTTTTTTTTCTTTTCTTTTTTTTTCTGGTAATTAAATTCCAGTCTTGCACGAGGTCTGTCTTTCTGTACAGCGAAATTAAGAGATGCAATCTTACAACAAGGCACCATCTGACTGGCAGCACCAGGGCTTTATGGCAAGAAAAACTAGTAGGAGCCTGGCAATTAGAGCCTATAAATGGCATCTTGCTCGAATGCCAGATAATGGGAAGCAAGTAAAGATGGATTAGCCAAGCACAGCGAGTGAACAAAGCCCTCTCCTCTCCCTTCCAGCCCCCTTGGCTCTCTCCGTGATGCTCTGAGGCAGCACTGAAGTGGTTTTGGTCAAAATCTTGTCTAGTGCCTCGTGACACCCTCCATCCCCTCATCAGAGAAGCAGGCAAGTCAAATGGCCTGAATAGCAAGCAGAGGAAGCCTAAAGCTTAGCTGGGCAGCGAATGACCTGTACAGGGCTTGTAGCCACTGCTCCTTCCCCACCTCTGTCCCTGTTTTTGCTGTCTGGCATTCCCTGGATGTGGCACGCTGTCATCTGGAAGCGTCCTGCAGCTCTGGAGGCTTCTCTCCCAGGGGCTGGTGCTGTTGCTTAATCTTTAATGTCTGATAGCTCTCATTGCAAGAATTACATTTAGTCACTTATCGGTTTGTCAAAATTCCCCTTAATGGCTGTTCAAGTTAACTTGCAAAGATCTTATCTGCCGTTCTTCTTTCGTTCCCCTGTGAAACTTATTAAAACAACAAATAGCAGAATGGGAAATTCAACTTGGGAGTCAGCGTGGCTGGTGTAAGAACTCAGCTCTGGCAGCAGGGATGCCATCAGGAGGCTTCCACGACAGGGAAAGGTTTGGGTGTTTGCATTTCTGGGTCACCTACCACCCCTCAAGGGAGCATTTTTGTGTCCAGAGCAGGAGATGGGCATCTAGGCTGGCCGCTGTGCCACCGGTAGCCTCCTGCCACTCCAAGCCCCTAACTCTAGGCCAGATTCCAAACAGCTTCTGGGCACCAAAACCTCGGGCATCGGGTTAAAATAAATGACTTTTCTTAAATAACATTCCCAGGCTGGTAGCTTTCAAGCTGCCTCATTACCACTTAAATTTTCAGTGAGTCAGGGCAGTGTGTGGGGTTTCTGTTGCGCTCGTGTTCCGGGGTGCTCACACACTCTTTCAAGCCCACGCTGGCAGCAGCACTGCAGGAGCTGTAGGCTCTGCGACTCCTGCCTCCCACCGCCTCGCTGCCGCTCAGCCCTGCCGAGCACAGCTTTGTGCCTCCGTCCGCTCACCCAGCTGGGCTGCTGGTGGGTTATTGGAGGTGCGATACCCTAATGGAAGAGACGTGGATGGGAGACGGTCTGAGCTGCGGTCTACCTGCTGGAGACGGAACTGTTTCTTTCCTTGCAAGCCTCACAGCGCCAGGAAATACCCTTTGTGGCGGCGGATGCCATCGACAGAATCTCATTAGCACAGGATGAGGCTGAATTGTAGCGGCGCATTTCTGAATCCCTTTGAGTTTCTGGCTTTTGTGCCCAGTCTCATTTGCAGTGCATTTGCTCCATGACAGCTTTCCAAACCATTTATCTTAACATTGCAGGTGCCCAGAGGATCCCGTAAGGGCTAGCAGGGGTGTTTTCAGTGTGGTGCTCCTTGGGAGGGGGAATGCTCTTCAGCTGTGCTTTAGGCAGTCGCTGTTTGAAAAGGGCATCTGCAAGGTTTCCATGGCAGCTGATTCCCACTGCTGGAGCTGCAAGCTGCGGCTGGGGATGCTCTAAAAGCACGAGAAGGAAAACCCGGGCACCCCCTTCATTTGCAGCCTTGGGAGCTGCCTGCAGCAGGAGAGCAGGAAGGACCAGCAACGGGGGCACTGTGCAGGGCCAGTGCTCCCTTAGAAGAGGCTGGGGAAATCCCTGTTTGCGTGGGGTGGAAGGGGGCCCCAAGCATCCCTCCCCCCTGTGTCTCTGAGTTATTTCCCATCCATTGCATGGGCAGCGTACGATCACGTGCGATTTGTACAGGAAGCAAAGCAGTCTGTCAGTGCCAGTGGCATCCAGCAAGAGCAGAGATTGCGATGAAAAAAAGGAAGCACTGAGCATGAAGCAGATTTACTGGGATTGCTGGAGCCTTTTTATCCACTCGTTATTTATTAAACAGGGCCCTCCAGCAAACATTTTTCCACCCGCAGTGACTAGACTTCAGATTTCTTCCTCTGTGCAGCTCTGTGAGGCCTTGGTGGGCAGGGAGAGGCTCAGCGCAGACAGGGGGAACTGGCACTTCACTGCATGCTGCCAAGCAGGAGGTGGGAAAAGCCCTCTCAGGGCCTTTTACAGAGAATAGGATGCATTTTTAGAACCAAAGCCACCTTTTGGGCACCTGTCAGCACATGGTGCTGTCTGGTTGAACGAGCAAGCCGGGCGGCTGGGGTGGGTTGTGTTTACAGGCCAATGTGAGTAGCGGAGTGGGGATGGATTTAGCAGCATTGCATAAGCGTGGCATTTGCAGACACAGGCGAGTTCTCGCGCTGATGTCAAAGAGCAGAGCTCAGCTGGAGTCCGTGCAAATCCCCTCCTACCAAGGGTCGGCCTCTGGTGCCAGAACTCTGGCGTGTTTTGTTTTCAGGGCACTGGGAGAATTTTTCAGCCTTTTAAATTTTTTATTTATTTATTTATTCTAATTTCAGCTGGAGTGCTGAAGTAACTACTGGCGTAAAGCAGCTGTCTCGGTGCTGCGGACTCTGCTGGGCAGGTTGTTTGTCAGCTGATGAAATCCCAGAGTGTTTCAAGGGGGCAGGGTGTTTCTCAGTAGGAGACGGGCGCACAGGCCGGGTTTATTGACCCTGCTCAGACATTTCTCTTTAGACCTTTCTGAGGCAGGATGAGCTCTAACACCAGTGGCAGTTTCCACAAGGGGAGCACAGCCCTGCTGGGCAGAGGACCCCCACGGTGGGGAGAGGGCCTCCTGCCCAACCTGGCCTCTGCCACAGCTTCTGCTCTTCTTCCTCAGGGCTGAAACCTCGTCCTGAGCCCTGCCGCAGAGGTTCTGTCCGGCCTGCAGGGCTCCTCTTTGGGTGGTGGAGTCAGCAGCCTCACAAAGGGGGAATGGAGCTCCCAAACTCTCAGGAGACCGGCAACACTTGAATATTGTTGTGAGACTCAGCCCTGTTGTAACGTGCCTGAGAAATTGTTGTTTCCCCGGTAAGCGGGTCTTAACAATAAGGCTGCCTGTGATCTGTGGGCTCTTGGCTGGCAGCAGCAGCAGGGAAGCTGAGGACCAAAAGGATGGCAGCATCCAGGTACAGAATGCTTGCTGTAGGGGGAATTTCCAAGTGATCAGCCAAGGGGCAATGCAGCACCTCTGCAGCCTGGGCAGAGTGCAGGAGACAAGCAGGCAGCTCGGGGGCTCCTGTCCTGCCCTGCAGGATGCAGCTCTGCTCAGGATCACTCCTGCCACATCCTCACTTGGGTTCTCTGTAAGGAGAGAATGGGTCTGATTGTGCATTTTACGCTGCTGTGTTGAGTCCCCAGCTTATGCTGCCCGCAGAGTGCCGCGAGCTGCCCCGGGCTCCAGCAGCCTCCATATAAAACAGGCTGGCAATGATGAGGAGGGCACAGTTACCCCAATACCCGAGCTGGAAGCCCCTCAGAGCAGGGAATGTTTGCAATCCGGTGCCTGCAGAGCCCTTGGATCAGCACTCTGCTGTGCTCCCCCTGCACTCCTTGCAATAAGTAGCATTAAAACCACGTCCTGCCTGAGGGCTGCCACCAGATCTCTCTTTTCCTCTCCTTCCCATCACCCACAAAAAGGGAGGTAGAGCCCCCTGTTTTGGGGGGAGCAGGATACTGTGGCTTTCCTGCAGCAGGGGACACATGCCAGCCCCTCTCCAGCGGGCGCAGGCTCACCCCAGCCCGTAGCATGCTGCTGACAGGGCTCGGCGCTGCATCCCCTTGGCCAGCTTCTAAAAAGGAATTATTTATGTCTCGTGCATATTTCTGGGCTCGACTGCCAAAAATGGCAAGCAGCACTGGGGCGCGCTGATAGCACAGTCTGCAGAGGAACAGCAGAGCCTGGTGCTGGGCACACGAGCACTGGGACAGCCCGCGGGCAGCCCTGCTGAGCAGGGGAAGGGGCTGGGGACACAGGGGGGGCTGAGCTGCTGGGGGTAACTGCAGGATTCAGGGCAGATCCTCTGTTTTCCTGAAGTACTTTTTGAGAAAAAAAAAAAAAAAAAAGATATATATATATATATCTTTTCTTTTCTTTTCTTTTTTTTTTTTTTTAGATCTCTGTAATGGGTATAAATAGCTGATAGAAGAGAGACAGAGCTGTGCCTGCCCAAAGAATTGGTGTCCTGGTTTGTGTCCTGCGCCTTATGAGAGCAGTGCCTCTGGCAGATGGCTGCTGAGGGGAGGAAGATTCGGCTTTTTAAAGGAGGGCTTCAAAACATGGAAGTGATTAGTGGTGCCAGTCCCTTGGGAGGAGAGCAGAAGAGATTCTGGAGAGGAATTGGAGAGTGTTTGCTTAAAGATGGTGCTTTGCTGAGTGTCTGCAAGCTCAGCGAGCACCCAGGAGGCTGCAGGGCAGCAAAGCCATGCCCCCACCAGCCGGGAACAGCCCCGGGCCTTGGAGGGGTTCACATCTCATCAGGGTTTTTGCTAGGGCAGGACTGTGCCCCAGGAAAAGGGGTTTTATCATCAAAGCCACTTCACAAAGCTAAAAACTTGGGTTTTGTTCAGAAAGCTCCCAGCAGAACAACAACATTTCAGTCATGGTCGAATTAAAATGCTTTGTGGGCCATGTTAATTTTGTCTGAATCCCCCACAGGAACAACCCAAATGAACACATGGTCTTGTTTTGTTTAACTTTGTTAAATGCATGTATTATATTTAGCTATAATTTCTCTATTAGAGTTAATAATCCTATCGAGTGTATTGATCTCTTTAAAGCATAGCATTTCAGTGAGTTGACTTTTTCTCCATTCCATAGCACATTTCAAGATTTGAGGCTTTTTTTTTTCTTGCAAGGCAGAAGGATTGTGTTGCAAAAACCTATAATAACTGGGATTTCCTGCAGATGGAAATTCTGGTTCCTGCCCACATGGCTCAATAGAAAACTGCTGCAGCCATGTCCTGGGTGCTATTTCTGCAGCAACAGCACTGCTGGAGCCACCCAGAGTGGCAGAGTGGGGCAAAGAGGACCTGGTCCTGCGTGTGTAGGGTTTGTGCCCTACCACACCATTTCCTATAATCAGAACATTATCACCTGCAGCTCAGCAGGTGATAATGCTCTGCCAAAACCACAGGTTGCATTCATGATCATGAGCTTTATCTTTTCCCTTTTCCCATAAATTCAAGCAGTAAATACTCCCCTGAAATGCCGCTGAGTGTCAGGGTGTCGTGCATAGTACAGCCCTATCAGTGGGATAACTAATAAGCTCCTAATGTGGGAAAATTAAATTAGACAGCATTTGGATGGTGCTTCCTTTGCATAATATGATCTAACTGTGCAGCCTGTCAGCCCGCAGTCTAACCCCACTGCCACGAATGGAGAGATTCATCTGATATATTGGCATTTATCTCATAATAAAACGGATCAGCATCCAGAGTTTCTGAGGGCTCGTACAGCAGAGCTGGAAGCTGCTGTGGTGTGAGGGTTGTTAAACCTGGGTCAGGAGCACCAGGCATGGCACTGATCCTGCACCTGGGCAGGGAGCACCCTGCTAGGGATGCTTCTGCTTCTAAAATAAAAAAAAATGCCATTACTTTCCTCAGCCCCAGAATGTGGACAAAAATGAAAGCTTCTAAAGAGCATTGATAATAGTAATAAAGGAGAAGATCCCCGAAGCAAGGCAAGAGGGATGGCAGGCAGCCTAGCCACTGCTAACAGCAGCTCAGGGGATGGAGGTCCAAGGTTCCTCAGCCCTCAGCCAGCAGCATGCTTGCTGCATGCTGTCCATGACTGAACTGATTTCCCCACAGGGATGCCATGATCCCACCTTTGGGAGGACCATGGTCCCCACACTTGCTTTGCCCAGGCCACTGGAGGCACCCAGAGAGGGGCCAGAGGCTTCCCCTCTGCCTCTTCCCTGGTGGCAAGGGAGGCATTTTAAACACACAGCAAAGATGTTCTCAGAACAGTCCTCCATCCAAAGGCACAGCTTTGTTGAATTAATGCAGTGAGACATCAATTCAATTAGATTTTCGCGCTTCTCTTGTTCATGTGCTGATGAAACACGTCCGGGAGGTAGAAGGCTTGATGTGCAGGTGCTGGCAGCATGGTGCTGTGGCCTGCTGGTTCCTTGGCTGCTTCAGCACAGCGAAACAAACCCATGTGGCATTGCTCTAGCCAAACTTTTCTTTATTTCTGGCCTGTGGTGAACTTCAAAAATGTCTTTTTCTCATTTTTCTCAGATGGCCAGCCAGCCTTGCTCCCCCAATGGCTGTCCACAGGCCTAGTTCCAGGGGCCCATCACCAGAGACAGGCCTGTCCTAGACAACGGACAGCCATCGGGGGAGCATTATTCTCCTTGTCTGCCATGAATGACCAAATATACTTGCAGTGCTCCAGGACTATCACAAGATCAAAATCTGAATATCAGTAGAACCGCTCCTGTCTGATGGCAGCCTGGGGAGATCAGAGGGGCACACCACTTTGTAAGGGCCAAGCCTTCCGCGCCTGAGATCTGAATGGATGTTTTGGCCTCAAATGAGCCGTCTGCGTTCCCTGTGCTCGTTTTGTGCAAAAGAGATAGGTTTTCATCTTGAGAAGCAAAGGGAACATCCTATGAGCAGCCTTGTGTCATGACAAAACTCTGCTCTGGTCTGCTCAGGGGAAGGCAAAGCAATCCTCCTTTGATTGCTGCGTGCACTCTGGGGAAAGCAGGACTTCTCCTGGCTGAAGGCAACCTTATCCCTTGTTCTGACATGGTGTGACATCAGGGCCTGGTGGCTCTGTGTTACTGGAGGTGTGTGAGCATCCCTGGTGCATCCTTGGGATGTTGGTGCCCTGAGGCACCAGATCTGTAATCCATAAATTCAGGCGTGCACACCTGTGCTCTTGCACACATGGATATATAGGCACCCAGGCTTTTGTGCATGTCACCTTATATATATGTGCCTACATATGTGCTATCATCCTTCACCTGGCAGCTCTTTGGTTAGCTGTGCAATGGGATTTCTATGTTTATTTAAGTCCTGTTTTGATGGTAGTGATTTATCTGGCGATCAATTTTAGCTTGCAGTCTGTTACTTTGTACTGTGAATTTCTGCCACTTTCATTTATTGGGATGATGCCTCCTGTTAGCGTGTTACTGCACCACATCTTTCATTGTCAGAACCCAGTCCTGTAGCTGTTACCTTTAGCACAAAATTCTGCGGATTTATCTCTCCTTGCTAGAGTGACTGAAAACAGCCCCCTCTTGTTAAGTGACAGGGGAGTGGTAGAATTTATTTGGACCTGGGATGTGTTTGTTTGGTTCTGTGGAACAAAAATTTAACCATTACTTGAACCGTTCAATCTGGAGTCTCTCCATCTGCAACTCCTGCTCTGTTCCTGGAGCTGCACACTGTTATATGGCCCAGGCTTCAGTGGAGCGTGCTGGAATTCTTTCTTTCCTTCTCCCATAAGCTGTCCAGATCTGTTTTGCTTGAAAAATGAGATGAGACTATAGAGATATTTTCTGCTCCCTGATGAGGAGGGAGATGCAGAATGGGTTTGATGCAGTCCTGCTCCTGCCACCATGTCGGGAGCAAGTGCCATGTGCTCAGGATGGAGCCTTTCGTTCTTCGATGGGGACTTCTGCTCTGAATTGAGGCTGAGCAGCCCCCCAAAAAAGCAGTGGGATCCTGCATGGCAGTGCAAGGGCCATGAAGTCATCTGCATGGCCAGAAGTCATCATGTGTCCCTGGCATGAGCTGTGCATGACCCACTGGAGCACAGTGCTCACCAGCCTTTTGCTGGGACACCAGAACAGGAGCGGCTAAGCTGGGGTCCAGCTGTTTTCCAGGCTGTTCCCACACCAGCTGCTGCACACAGATGGTACCAAACCAGTTTCATGGCTAGTAGGCAAAAAACAATACATTTTGTGGTCTTGTGGACTGAAAGCTGAGGCCTATCTTGGTGTAAGACATTTTCTCAGTCACTCCTTGCTTCCTGAGGCCAGCCTGGTTAGATACATCTGTACGTGCCTCCTGCCTCTGTGGTGTCCAGGTGTCCACAGGCCCTGGGTAAAACACCCCAAGGGCTTTAGCATCCTTCTAGGTGGTTCCCAGACTTGGCCATGTCCTGGAGTTCTCCATTTCATACACGCTTTTCTGGGCTGATCCCTGCTCATTCCCCACCAAACCGGTAAAGGCTGATGTGGGGAAGTGCTGAGCGCCACCATGCCCTTGGTGGCTCACAGCCCAGTGGGATTGGGTCGTGGATCTCCCTCCGATGGTATCCCACAGCCCTGGTGGAGCTGCTGGACAAGGAGGCTCCAGCTGGAGCTCCTGGAGGCCTGAGCCCTCTGAACACATGGGCTCCGAAACACAGCAAGCAAGCAGCAGATGTAAATAGAAAAGACAGAAATCCCATCAAAACATAACCATGACAGACAAGCCAGGAGCAGCAACGAGGCTTTATTTACATGCTAATCAAATCAATCCTGCTTTGTCAGCCACATTATCTGCATTGAAAGGGGCTATAAATACCCAGGAGAAGAAAGAAGCCATGGAGAAGAGCACATCTAATTCTGGTAGATTATTGCCAGTAATAGAAGGATATACACTCTGTACAAACCTGATTAAGAGTTTTTGCCCCTGTGACACATAAACAGCTATGCCTCCAAACCTCAGTCCAGACATCTGCAAAGAGTCTCTTGGTATTTCCTTTCCCCAGCTTTTTGATGTAGCCCTCTTGTGACAACCTGTCTCATCTTGTGTCAGCTTGCTTTGTGTTACTGCTCTCGTTGTGGGAGTTTATCACTTGGTATACCATGGGTGACTCTGTGCAGCAGTCTGAGTGAATGGGAGCACTGGGCTTTGTTGGAAATCAAATGAACAGGAGCTTTTTTCAGTGGACGATGTTTGGGTAAAATTTTACCTTCTTTAACCTTTTTTGTATTTGAAAAGGCATATTTCCCATCAGGATAGTTCTTGGCATAACATATCTTCCCTCCTCTTGTATTGTATCGGCTCCTATCACATTGGCAGAGTAAGCAAAAAGGATGTAATGCCAGCCTTTGAAATGGGAATTTTGTCTTGACTTCAATGGGATTAAGATCGTCTTTGATCTTGAGGAAAGCCAAGCTAAAAGGCAGAAGTGGATGCTGGTGAATAACAGGGCAATTTTAAGATATTTTACAAATGTTCATTTAGATTCTATATTAGTCTGAGTAACAGGAGAAAGGGAGAAAATTGCTGCTTTATTTGAGAACATATACTGTGATTCATTGTGTAGATGTCCTTTAGGGACAGAACAGTATGTGGTTGCTTAAGATAAAAACTTAGAAACATGCACGGATATCCCTGGCAGATAACTCCAGAATGTATTTCAGCTCTCTTCTCTCTGCATATTGGTAGCAAGAAGGTGGGCACTTTGCAGCTAAGGAACAACCTATCAAACTACAGCAAACCAAACGTTATAGTGACTGTATAAACAGACAGGACTTTGGTGCATGTTGTCTTGTGGCTTGGTTGTGCTCTTCTTAAAGCCTCCCCTGCCAAAACTGGGAGTATATGGAGGTCTCAGCTTTGTTTAAAGGAAGAAAAAGAAGGTCTCAGGTCCTCATGAATGCCAAAAAAAAAAAAAAAAAAAAAAAAAAAAAAAAGCCTAAAGATACAAAATCTAAAGGTTAAAAAAACAGAAAGTGAATGAAAAGCCTGAAACAGCCGTATTCATGCCAGTCTCATGAGCTGAATTTTTAATGCAAGTACTATCTCCCCCCGTCCCTGGTTCATCTGGACTTGGCGTGCTGCAGGCACCCTCAAGTGCCCATCCTCATCCTCCTGAGCATGAAGGCCACCTCTGCCCCTGAGGCACAGACTGGCCGTTGTTTTACTTGTATCTTTTCTTCTTGCCCCTCCTCCTCCAGCTGAGCTGCAGACACTTTTTGTCTGCTTGCTCTAAGTAAAAATAGGTCAGTTGTAAGTAATTTATTATGCAATGATTTTACTCTATTTTGCCAGACCAAAAATCATACGGTTGTAGCAAATTGTAGTTTTGGACAAGTAATGGTTCCTCCCCAGCTGTTACAGCTCTTCAGATAAGTTGCTCTTGAACAGTTTTCAGAGATCTCAAATATCGTTCTTCCTGCAATGAATGAGCAAGTCAGTGAAGTGGCTCTTTTCTGTTAGAAGAACTGAAAAGACTGAGAATGACAAAAATATTAAGTGGTAATGGAGATTTATATCCTCAAACTGTCTTCCACTTAAAAACCAATCAGACATGCAGCTTCCATTTGAGTTGGGTGAACATTAGTACTACCTTGAAAATTAAGTTTTAAGAACTGTAGGTTTGAGATGCATATGCCTTAAATACCAGATTTCTGAGCACTTAGGGCTGCTGATGGACAGTAAATTGGGTGGTGCTGGTGGCCTGCATTTCAGCCCTCCGTCCTCACCCTTTGCAGCCCCTCTGGCCGAGGACTTTGATCCTGAGGTGCCAGTATGTGCCATGGTGTTGCTGGTTCAGGGATCAGAGAGGATGGGAGGCAAAGCCTCAACCTCCTCCATGTGTATACAAATGCTGCATCGCCCCCGGCTCCATGCTCACTTTCTCCAGGACCCAGTGCCCAGAGCCAGAGGAAAGAGTGAAGGATTGCAGCCACCCAGACAGCGAGAAGTCCGACTGAGTCATACTTGTGAGCATGTGGGAAACCTCAGCAGAGCTCTTCTCCTTTTTTTTTTTTCATATGTGCAGAATGTAAGTGCAAACAAAAGGGATTGTTTTCAAACTTTCTTCTAGCTATTTCCCCGTTAGCCTCTAGATTTCAACCACTGGTCAATGCAATTTGGAAAATCCCATGGACTTCATCTGCAATGTGCCTGTAAGAATCTGTGTGCAAGTGCCTGCTCTTTTCTCTCTCTGACAGTGTCACATGGTAGGACAGGTTAGGAGACGTTTCTGCTGTATCCCCTTGTATGAATGTGTATCCCTGTCACTGCCAGGCTCCATTCTCTGATCTGAGTACAAGCCGTGCACTCTGCAAATACAATCAGTTTCCTTACTGGACTGATTAATGAACACGGGCAGATGAGACAGCCTCAAATCTAGCCCTGGGAACCAAGATGTGTCTGTCTTTTCTCTCCTCATCTTTGGCTTCACTTGTATGAACCACCTCCGCACCCAGAAACATATTTGCAAAATCTATTTTCAGCCTCACAAGGCAACATGATACATATCAGTTAACATTTGTCAACCGAAAAGGCGCTGATTGGAGAAAAATTACAGACCAATGCCTGCTGAAAGTAAACTGTGACAGCTTTGTAGCCATTCATTTATGCCATCTCCAGATCTGACACTATTTTTAACCACTGAATATTAAGATGCTCCTTAACGCATAGATTATGCTAATGTTCAAATGCAATTACCCTGCCTGCACAGGCAAGGGCTGTTTTGTTCTGCAATTGCAGTAATTAAATGCACATAAATTAGGTGCATTTTTGTGAAACAGGAGTATTTGAAATGAAAGTTTTTCACTTCTTTATTAGCAAAAGCTCAGATGGCTTATTAGGGCTGGACAATTAATGTGAGAGAAATTCATTTTTACCACGGGCCTTGGGGGAAAAAGTGGTTGGTTTGGGTTCTGCAGATTTCTTTTGTCTTGCTATGCTGCAGGTGAACATTTTAATTGAGCCATTCGGCGAGGATCCCCTAATGCTGCTCACCTGTCACCCCGTGGCCATTATGTATGCGGGGAGATCTCTTTCCACCTGGCCCCACAAAGCTCATGGGAAGGTCAGGGGACAGACCTCCTGGGGGGGCTGAAGCACACCCTGGATGATGAAGGGGAGCAGGAGAGCAGTAGCTCTCCTGGCATGCCAGGGGCTTTCTCAGTTGAGTAAGAGCAGCGTGTGCAATTGTGTAGGTCTGCCATCACACATGGCAGCCAGGAAGAGTTGGTGTTTGCAGAGGATGCATCCTATTTTCCATGGAAAGCGAGTTTTCTGTTCCCTCAGACAATATACATTCAAGCAGCGGATTGTCAGGCACTCAAGCATTTATGTCTTATTGACATTGTTCAGCAAAGATCCCTGGCAAACGAGGTCGTAGTCTTTGTCGGTCCAGCAGTGAATTCTTCACTCTGCCTTAAGCATTTTGCTGCGTGTACCTCTCTCCGGAGGACTTGGTTACCTTCTGGTTAGCTGGTGGCTTGCTGGAAAACAGAATTGCTCTTTTCATACATAGGCAATAATACTTCAGGGTATAAATTATAGTCAATAAAAACATGGCTGTAAAATATGCATCATGCTCCTCCAGAGTCTGAGGAGTGCTGTTGTGTGCTTTAATGTTATGGACAAGATTGCTAAAATTACAGCTGGCTTTTTATCTCCTGCTCTTATCCTGTAACATACCCTCTTGTAATATCATCTGGTTTTAATGCAACGTTTTATGGCCACTTGTTGTACACAGTCCTACCAAGCTGAAATCCCTGGAGCACTAAAAATCAGTTTTGTTTTATTTATTGTTTTGCATGTTGTTTCCTCCTTATTCTTAATGCAACAAATGGAGTCCTGGAGACAATATGGCAAATACACTGAATGTCATTGAATGGGTCATGCAGTGCAAGCCGATGGTCCATCTGCCTGCTCACTTAAGAGAGGCTGGCCAGCTGTTTGGGGACACGGGCTGCCCGTCTCTAGCAGACAGATGTATCAGGCATGATTTGGGTTTAATGGGAAGGTAATGGAGCAGGAGAAATTAAGTCTGTGGTGTCAGAGCCTTTGCTTTGATGTGCATGGTGTCTGCTGGTTTGCTCTGGCGTTGGGTCTGTCCCGTCCAATGCTGTGGCTGCAAAGTCGGAGGGTGCCTGTGCCCCCCTTGGCAGCACCGCTGCTTTCGGTGTCTGCAGCTCGCAGATCCCTGTGCTCTTCTGGCTGTTGGCAGCAATGGAAATAGCCCCTGTGTGTCCCAGTGGTTGGCTTACCTCCATGAACACGTAGAGGTTTCCTGGTGCTCCTTGGTTGTATTACGAACTTTTGCCTTGCTCAAAGTCAAGTAAGTAAATCTAGGAGGAAATACTGTGCAAGGAATGGGGAAAGTCAGGGAAGATGCCATCTGAGATGTTGGAGTAAGAAATTAGACCACAACTTAAGTAATTTTACACAAAAGCTTCTTTGCCCTGAGCATCAATTCATCTGTAAAACTCAGACACTGGCACTGGTACTGCCAAACCCCAAAGTTCCAGTTTGTGTTTCCTTAAGGCAAGGCAAGCTAATGATACCCGTAGTTTTATGGAGGACTCTTGGCACAGGCAGGAATAACAATTAGAGTGCTCTAAAGAAGAGAAAGTTCTCAAGGAACAGAAAAGTGAGATTCACCTCCAAGAGATTTTGAGCCGTTAATCAGGATCTTTCTGTCACTCTCTGGATCATTATGTTAATAATATAGTAATAATAGTAATAAACTGTGACCATCAGCAGGGGAACATTAACCATTTGTCCACTGCCTGTATTAGTTCATCTGTGAATTCATCATTGTGGCAAGAAAAGCTGAAAACATTCTCAGGTCATGCTGAAATCATCATTTACTGCTGTCTGTTCTTTAAGGCAGGAGATTTTTGCCCAAAGCGATTTTCTATGTGTGTTTTCCCATGAATTTTCAAAGTTGTTAGTGCCCAAGGGACAGGGCAGTGAAGTGGAAAATGGCCAGCTCTCGTGTGATTTGTTCTCATGATGAAGCTACATGCCTCCTGGTTCATTAAGGGTAAAACAATTAAGTCCAGTTTCACAAAACTCTAAGGCTCTCAATGCATATGCAAATACCTAACAGCCCATATCTATTAGCCCAAATGGGAATTACTAATCTGAGTATTTAGATGTTTCTTGGCCTATCTGTTCAATTTTGGCTGCCTGCAGAGTGTGGTGAGGTGGGACCAGGGCACCTTAATTCTGGCCAAGACAGGTACTCATGTAGCATTTTCTTTCTATGGAAAACTTCATAAGACTCAGAAAGGGTAAAACATACCAGGACAGATCTGGCTGTCTGACCTGCAGTTATTTCAGCTGCTGTCTCTGAGGATTAACCCCTGTATTTCACTGTGACTGTGCTGAAGCTGCAGTGAAAAGCTGGAGCCTGGCTGAAGTCAGGAGTCATTTGCAAAGAGGTCATGCTGCTGAGACAGGGCATCCTGAAAGCCCCTTGGGCATTGTGATTTCCATCTCCATTCCCTCTCCCCAGCCTTTTTTTCTTCTATGAGGAAGGAACAAGGTCAGAAGGACCCTGGATGTTTTCATTTTTCAGCATGTCAGGAGGTCATTGCCCTTTCCATGCAAGGAAGGTTATGGGAGCTGCTGGCACAGAGTTACTCTGTGAAGCTTTTGACTAGAAATAGAAAACTCACACGGATCTGTTCTGACCCTGGTCTTTGCATACTCACAAAACTGCCCAGGTTTCCATTTCTGGTCCACGAGATGGTGATAGGACTTTTCCTTTCTTTGTAGAAAGGCCTCTAGCTCAGAGTTCTTCTAGAAACTGTGCTAAATAAAGTCACCCACTGGAGGTCAGAGAGTTTGTTTGCATTTGGTTGGAGGATAGATCCAGGAATTGTGTGTGTCTTCTGAGCAGGCATTTCTGAACCCAAGTGAAGGAACATCCTTGGCATTAATTGATATTTTCCCTTTGAGTCTCCCGTCACAGTCTTATTTTCAGTGTCACTGCTTAAAGAACAGCTAATGGCTCAGAGAAGGAATTCTGGCAGCTGGGAAGACTTTGGAGAGAAGTCTTAGGGATTAAAGTCCCTGTCCTGCTCTTTGTGTGACCTCCAAGCAGCTGATGGCCCTGGGCCATCATGGTTGCACCCCTCTGTGGTCATGGGCAGGGGTGTGCAGCTCTCTCCAATGCCTCCCCAGGATCCTGAATCTTCCAAAGCAGAAGGAGAGAAAAAAGGAGAAAAAAGGCTTTCTTTAATGCAAGTCAAAAAAGGAAACTTCTAGTACATAATTGCAACTCTGTTTGTATTGTTTGCTTTAAGCACTTAAAGCTTGCTAAACTCCCAGGAGAGGGATGTGATCAGTGACTTTGCCATCTTGTAACATTTTGGCTGTCCCCAGAGCCACAGAAGAAATGGACTGCGAGCTAACAATGAGATCCCACCAAGTTTCCAATGGATTCAATGCCCCCTCCTGCTGCCACAGCAGAGAGCACACAGTGCAGCTTTGGGGACAACAAGCAGCATTTCGGCCACAACCCCAGCCGTCTGGTTTCTTCTGTTGTTGTCCTGGGTCTGAGTGCAAAAGTTTTCCTATCCTGCAACTCCCAGGACTCTTAACTATGTTTGGTGTAGACGTGCTCTAATTGCATATTTCTGTGGCAGCCTGTATATATGGTTTGTGGCAACTCGTGAGCAAATACGACTGTAGATAGTCAGGAAAGTGGCAGAGAAGAAATTTATCTTATCGCCCCTCAGGGCATGCTTTATGTGAGAAAATACACAGGGTGAGGGAGGAGGAAAATGTACTGCTTTCATTTTTAGGAAGGGCAGATTGGAGAGGCCATATGGTTCCCTGGCTCACAAGCATGGAACGGAGGACAAGTGCCTACCTCGGGGAACCAGGGGTTTCAGTGTTAGGAGGCCCAGAGAAGAAGCTGTGCTCTACCAAGGTGTAATTGGGCAGAAATGGCAAAGAGCTTCCAGTTCCAGCTGTGCTGGTGGTGGTTCCTACCACTTTCAGTTTCCATCGTGGAGAGCCTCCCGTAGCACAGAGGTGGGGTGGTGAGCGGGGCTAGCTGGGAAGTGGCAGGGCTCCCAGCACCCAAGGAATGCTGCACACTTGTTGGCCATGCCCACTGGTGAATGTGGAGCTCCAGGTTTCCCAAGGGGCTTGTGTTTGCTCAGGGAGACTTAGCAGGAGCAACAGTGACAGCTAAGGTCACAGACACAACCAGCCTCGTGTGTGTGTGTCTGCAGGTCTGACAGGTGGACTGCAAAGACACTAAAAGACTGTCAAGGCCAAAGGCAGAACATTTTCTCCTCCTGAATGTGCTGCAGCGAGTCTGAGGGTGTCCTCAGGGAAATGATTCACCCCTGCTTGCAAACACTTTATCATCCCAAATGCCAGTCCTGGAAATGCCACTGCTGGCCTCCAAGCACCAAGGAGACAAAGTGTGACTTCATGTCTCTAAGCGGTCTCTTCGCAGCACATTGTGGGGTAGCAGGAAAGGGGCTCACTGCAGACTCAGGCAGGTTTCTTCCTTTCCACCTGCTGTAGGAAAAGGAAGCAAAATCCCCCACCAGCCCCAGGCTGAGCACTCCTGGGCACGTCTTGCTGCAAGTCCCTCTGCTCCAGGGGCCCCCAGTGGCAGCCCTTTCCTCAAGACCTTTGAAGGAGGAAGGGCATTTGGATACCTTGATTAATAATCAACCGAAGCTCTTTGCACCTGTTTCCATGGGGACCACAGCATGGCTTAGGCTTATCTCCGATGTAGTTAGTGCAGATAATAAGAGCAAGGAAGATACTGCAGAGCAGACTTCCAGCGAATCCAAACCTTGCCTCTGTGGGTGGGAGCACCGTGCCAGGGCTGCTTCCCTCCCTGAGGCTGGGGCTGGAGGCTGCAGCTCTGAGGCTGTACGTCCAACGCCACAGCAGTGCCAGCACAGGAACAAACGAGGGAAGAGTGATCAATGAAAGGATGCAACAAATAGACAGACATGACAAAAGGTCACAGGGGAGTGAAGTTTTTCAGCTACTGATGCTGTGCTGTGGTTGCTTTTGCCCCAAACCTGAACCAAGAGACTCCAGGCTCTGTCATAACACTCTAGATGCTTCGGAGATGCATTAGCCGAGGAGTTTAGGGTTGCAGTGTTAGCCAGCTCATGATAAAAAAAAATAGGAAAACAGACAGATATTCAGGAAATCTCACTTAAAACCTCTGTTAAGCCCCTATATCCTACTTAATGTGTTAAATTGTGTTCCAAGATGAAGATGTCTGGCACAGCTGAAAAGCCATCAAATGAGCAGAAGTATCCTTCCACAGACATCAGAAGGGATGAGCACAATTACCAGTGGTCACTGCGGATGCTCTTGGTTTTAATGCTAGATCTGTGTGTCCCAGCTGTGTTTTTGTATACAGAACGGGAAACCCAGGCCTCACCTCTGTCTGCCTGTCGTCTATACATCAGCTTCCACTCATTTCTAGGAACAATTCAGGGTGTAGCATCAGGCTTGTGACTGGTTTATGATCTTATAGTACCTCTTCTAGTCTGAACAGCAGTGAGCTGAAATAGTCGATAATGAGTCCCCTTGTTTCATTGCCTGCTTGAAGAGGTGAGCTAGTGCTACAGAACAAACTTCATTTCCTTGCCCTGCCCCATAATCTATTGAATATCCAGTAGATGTCATGTGTGAACAGTGTTGTGCATGCGCCCAGGGAACTACCTCCAGGCACCTTGAAGTGAGACAAATAAATCAAAAATTTTTGCTTTTCAAGCTTCTAACTGGCAATCTGCATGATGAACACGCGGAGCGTGCATTAAGCAGCAGGTGTGAGAGACATCCTATGCTCTGCAAAAGAGCATCGCTGCAGCAGAGAGAGGCAGGCAGACTGAAAGGATGCCAGAATGTTCCTCTCCCTCTTTTGATGAATTTAATTTCTCAGCACCTGGTGCAAATGCTGTTGGAGCTCTGCAAGCCTTCCAAACCACGTGTGCTCTGGGTGTAGCAGGAGTGTCTCATGCTGAGTGGTCAGACAGAGCAGACAAGTGCCTGGCATTTTCTGGGGGACTTTGCTCAAGCACCAGGCTCATTTCCCATTCCTGCCCCAGCAGAGCCACTTCATTAGGTCCACTCTTCACAAGTCACAACCGCTTGCCCTTGCTGGTCATGTTGCCTGTATGACACAAGCAGATACCCCAGCAGATACTGCTCAGGGAGGCAGGCAGCACCCACTGCTGTGGGTGCCAACCCACCTGACTGCATTCTGTCACCCAGAACATGTTCAGTGAGGCCCTTTGCTAAAAACCAAAATGCCCACAAACAGCTTGAGGGCCATTCGACAGGTCTGCAAAGCCCCATTTGGCATTTCCTCAGGGGGGAGGCACTGCAGGACTTCCCTGCACTTTTCCAGAAGTTCTCCTCCTCCTTCTCCCTGTCTCCTTCCAAGCCTGCAGGCTGTTTTCCTGCAGCAGCGCTGGAGCTTAGCTCAGCTCCCAGCTCCCAGTTTCTAATCCTGTTATCCAGGACCCTGTTGTTTGGTGAATAGTGGTCATGTGTGAAAAGAAGGCAAAACTTAGCAGGTGAAAAAAATGTCATGGAAAGGGGTTTGCTTTGTAAAGTCATGTATTTTCCACTCTCTGCATCATGTTGTTTCCACATCTCCTTTGCAAGGTGCATGAAATATTCAGATGTTGTAAGCAACATATATTGTACTGGAGATCTTTGGATAAGACCCAAACCTTCTTCTAGGGAGGTAAATCTCATCGTCTCACCTTCTGTCTCGAGGGTGAATTGATCATGGAGCAGCTAACAATATAATAAGAAGCATCCTATTTAAGGTGGTGGGGCTCTTACTGTCCTTTTCAAGATCAAGTAATTCTTCAAGGTCTGAGTAGCATCACACGTTGTATTCATGCCCCCGGCTTCACAGGAGCACCCACATAAATGAAATAAACAAGAGAGAAAACAAAACAGGCTTGTTTTGAGGATGCTGCAAGGATGTTGTACAGCCCCCAGCACAACTGGAGCACATTGGATTGAGAGGCTGGGAGCGTTATGGAAGCAGACAACATGACAGCAATAAATTCCTTCATACAAGCCCCAAGCTTACACCTCTACAAGCTGTTCCTGCTTTCTCTAGTGTGTGAGGGGAGACCCAAAGCTGGAAGAAACAATGTGTTTCCTTTGAAAAAGGATGCTAAGCATGAAGAGCAGCTGGCTTTGGCAGTCATGATAATACTAAGTTTGAGTGCTAGATTATTTAGAGCATTTGGATCTGGAACACGGATGAATACAATATGAATGCTTAGGGTAGGCTCTGCTGAAGCACTGAAACTGGCTGCTGCTTGTTAGGAGAGGAGCATACAATGTGCAACAAATAAACAAGGAAAATTACTACACTGCATAGGATAAAATGTTATCATCCTACTCGAGGGATGCAAGCAGTATAAGTGTATTTTTCTGCTTAGGATTAATGGCATTATTTAGGCTAATTATTCTGGATATTTCCCTCTTCTTTTTTTAGCTTTGTCAAAGAAAGGAAAGGAATCTTTATCTGGATGAAATGTTTTCATTTGAATCTTGGCTTTTTCAGATATTCATTTTCTACTCCCACACCTCCATAGTTCATGTGTCATTAAAGGAACTAACAAAGCCTGCACGGCTCGTTATCTAACAATGGTTTAAGGTCTGACTCTGACCTCACTGTTGCACCCATTTTGCTCTACCCTTTTCCTATTAACTGCAGCACAGTCAGTCCTGCTTGGTTTCATGGAAATGATAAGCGAATCGCTTCAGACCTTATCCCAAGCTGATATCAAGTTGCCTTCAGCTACCTTGAATGGCCAAGCCTTTAGTTGGTTCCAGCATCCAAATGTTGCTTTTAGAAAATTGTCCAGTGGATCACTACCTTGCTCTTGTAAACGTCTCCAAAACAATCTTCAAATTTGGAATAGCATTTTTCCCATAAGACTCCCAGCATGCCTGTTTTTCAAACATGGCTGTGAAAAGCTTTGAGAACATCTACTGACTGTGGTGATCCAACTCAGATCAGCCAAATCTACAGGACAAAGACATCTAAAATATGTCATCCCCCACTTCCTCCTTTGTGACCTTTTGCCAAACATCAGGAAGTTTTTGATGTAGTTAGGAGGGACCGATCTATTGTTTGGTTTATTGCTTGATCCACAGACAAGGAATATGGGACAGTGCCAAAGGCCCTAGGAGTCAAGACGTGAAAGCTGTTTTCTTCTGATGTCCAAATTACCGTGTAACTATCCTACAGGAGGATAAAGTCCTCTTTTCTGTCAGTCTGGGATTTTGCTAGTCCTTTTTTTTCTGCAGTGTTTTGGGGTCAGAAATGAAAAGTGCTGAATCGGTTGTTGTCTAGCTAGGAGCGTGGTGGCAGCCTGAGCTTCCAACTTTGATGAGTAAATTTGGGGGAAAGGACTGAGGATCCCAAAGTGCTAAATCTGTCGGTGGTGTTAGTCCAGCACATGTGGCCTCTAAGGGATCCCATCGGGCTCTCAGACAGGATGACCATTGAAATGTACAGATATGAAAAAATAAAGGCTTGAAATATATGTGTATGATAAGTTACTCTGGAGCTATGAATATATTCACAATTCAAGTCATGCTCTCTGAGACAAGAGAAGGCAGAAACATTGCCATTCAGTCAGCTTCCTTGGCAGGAGTCTGATGGGAGAAATCACCATACCACGAAGGTCCCATAGCATGCCAAACCTGACAAGCCTGAGCAGCATTTCATCTGCAGTCTCGCGGATGTCTGCTCCTAAGACAAGTCACAAATGTGAGGAGTTTCCTTGAGCTGTTTAGTGAGGGGAGAGAACTGCCTGGGCAGCTCTCACTCATAAGGGTAACGAGTGGAAAAGGGCCTGGGGAAGGATGGGGCTCTCATCACTTCCTTCTGTGGCTGTCTCAGACCACAAAATGATGCCCTAAGAAAGCAATTAGCTCCGGATGTGTTTTATGTTTGTGGGATCTTTTTCTGTGAGCATGTTTCCAGCTGTATAACTCAACCCTTTGCTCTGAGTTTATCTTGCAAAATGTTTGAAGTAAAAACTCCAATGGATCTGCCAGACATAAAATGCCCTGCTCTCTTCAAAGCAGTAAATGCAGATAAAACTGAGTTGCAACCCATTGAGGTGCTTGCAAAAGACGTCAGACCTTGGGATCCCACAGGGTTAGAGGCATCTCATCATAAAAGTTGAGAGGGACAGTTAATATAAAGGGTCAGTTTTTTTGTGGGAGTAAAAGGGGTAAATAACTCTTGCTAAACAGTGAGATTTGGCAAGGAGTTGGCAGTGAGGCAGCAATCTGACCAAGCACAACAGAAATGAGCACACTAAGCTGGAGGTTGTTCCTCTGAATCTGAATGCTGAATAGATCTGCTGTAATTATTCGGTACTTCGGGATCAGTTCTTTCCACCACAGTCTATCGGATGGGGTTATATGGAGACTGCTGATAAATTTTTGTCTCTCCCTCAATATTTTTAGTGAACTCAGGTGAACAATACTCTTCTGCAGAGAAGAGCCTGTCTCCTCCTACTCCTTGAACTCAACGCCTGGTGCGTCCAGTTTAACATGGGGGTGATGGACAGGTTCTTTTCAGAAGGCTGATGGCATATGGGAGAGGCCAAGGAGGTACAAAAGTTTCACTTGTACTTAAGGAACTCAGCGTGGGTGGTTTGTCCTGTAGTTCTCCAGCAGCCTAGACTTTTCATGAAGAAACTGCATGTCCGGGATAAACCATAATCCTACTATTAAAAACTTTGCTTGTTTTCATAAAGTTCTTCCATTTTATTTTAAAGTATTTTTTTGTCATGTGTTTGAGTAGCTTCAGGTTAGCACCTCTTACCAGCTACTGGTATCATATTGTCTAACTTATCATCAAATAAACAGCGTTGTAATATTGATGTATCATTCCTACCTCCATGCAATACCCTGAAAACCAACTTTTTAACAAACAACAGGGCAGGTGGTTTTTTAACATACCATGGCTGCTTCAGTGTTGTCCAAAGTTTCATTACATCTCTTTGAAACTGCTGGAGCAAAAGGAAAATTCCTCCCTGCCTCTTCTCTACATCCACCCCCCACAAAGCCTGGGATATGTGAGCACCTGGCACTGGAGACTTTGCCTGCTTACATCAGGAGTTCATTTTGGTCTGTGTCTTTTCAGAGTTTATTCCTGCCCGTGTGTAAAACCCCACTGTAGCACAAACACACAGCTCTGGTTCAGGCAGGGGAGGCTCCTCCAACTGCCTGCTGCGAGACACCCAACTTCCCCTGCCCTTCCTGCATCAGATTAACCAGCCTCGTTTAAAAAGCACCCAAATTTTCCCTTCTTATGCCATCCCTACTTCACTTCCCATGCTGCTAGAGTTGCCATCCCTTGTTTCTGACCCTTGCTGTGTAAACAAGTTCTCTGCAAGTGGTGTGCCCAGCAGTTAAGGCCCCGTGGTTTTAGCTGATTTAAATGCTTTGAGGTCAGTGAGATGAGAACTCTGAGAAACCTGGAAGCTGCCGGCCACGTTCATCCAGGCTGCACACTCGGCTGGGTGACATTTCTGGG
Source organism: Aythya ferina (assembly GCF_964211825.1). Lineage (NCBI taxonomy): Eukaryota > Metazoa > Chordata > Aves > Anseriformes > Anatidae > Aythya > Aythya ferina. The sequence continues at coordinate 15,785,511 of NC_140315.1, read as the reverse complement.
TCTGTCTGCTTCTATGTATGGAATGAGATTAATTTTTGATGCTGTTCCCCGTCCAAGAGGATGAAGATAGGCGATATTGTCATCTGTGAGGAGGAGAGCAGTGCCCTCCATTGCTCAGCCTCTGGGCACTGCAGGAAGGGAACAGGGAGGTGGTGGGTTGGGGTCAAAGGGAGGAGAGACAGAGATCCCTCCAGGAGCATCTCCCCGCCCCAGGGGGATGGAAAGGAAAAAGGAAAGAAAGATGTGGAGGAGGTTGTTGGGGAAGCCTGGGCATGGGAGAAGGGAGGGGGAAGGCACAGAGACAGACACGAGGACATTTCCTCCTGCAGTGAGATGCTGTGGGTGAGCCATGTGCTGTTGGTAGCCTCAGATCCAGCTTTTGGGATGCTTGGTCCAAGTGGAGCCCTAGCACTCGGCCCCTGTTGTCTCCCACCAGGATGCCCAGCTTGCTGTGGGCTATTACTGCTTTTTGGTCACTGGTGGTTTCTTTAGCACCAGGCACAGCCATGGCTGGTCCGTGTACTGGCTCCAGCCAGGTGCCTTCAGCTGCTTGAAAGGATAAATGAGTAATTGAGTTTTCCTCTCCTCTCCTGTGGGCAAGTTGGCTGGAAGGGGCACAGCAAATTACTTTGGGCTACGCTGTTTCTCTTTTGACTGGATAGAGAGAGAAAGTCCCCCAGAGCTAGAGGGAGATGTCTCGGGTTGTAAAGATACAGAAACAGCTTAATTGAGTCACAGATGATGTCTCTGTTTTGATAATTAGGTGGCTTTAATTATTTTTTTGATAATTAGGTGGCTCTAATTATTTTTTTTTGAAATTATTTTGATAATTAGGTGTTTTAATAATTGGGTGGCTCAGATACCACTCCATAAGCAGGTGGTAAACACACATTCCCTGAAGTCAAAACACAAAAATCAGGGTTTAAGATTTCTTCTCCCTAGAATATTAAAGGGCAGATCTAGAAATATCAAATGTTTTGGAGTAAAATCACTTTCTAAGTGACCTTTATAATTAATTTCTCTTTTTATTCCATCTGTACTGAGAAAGCCATGCACTGAATTGTGTTTAGGGTATTCCACTATGGACTATATTGTTCTCTAGTTTTCTTTATTAAAATATTTCCTAGGTATTGAATGAATCAGAATATGGAGATCTTGTTTCTTTCCTTAACAGTCTCTCATAAAAACTCTTGTATGATTTTACAAAGGATAATGGCCTGTCTTAAACCAGAATCTAAGATGATCTAGATGAAGTATAATTCTCAATTGAATCCTGTAAGTTCCTGCATAAAACTATCCATAAACTTTTTATTGAGGCCTGCGGGTTCTTAAGATAACACCCGCAGAAACTGAACTGACTTCGGCCTGCTTTGTCCCTGTGGATTTCTAAGAGACTTTTGTAGAGGGAAGGACAGGACAGAGTGCCACGGGAAGGGATTCACATGAAATTGGGAAGCACTGAGGCTCTTCAATGACTTTTCACACCAGCAGAAGGAGTAGAGATGTTCTGCTCCTCTGGGAGACTACATGGCCTCTGGGATCAGTCCTGGCTGGGAAACCTGCATCATTTTTCACTGGCATAACACATTTCCAACAAGTGGGTGCAGACCCTGCACCCTGGGGAGGGAGCAAGAAGCAGCAGTGCTGGTGCTGGAGGGATGCAATGTCGGGGGCCTCCCCAAACCCTTCTCATATCAGAAATATTTCACAGAGCTGTGTCAGTTCTAGTGAAATGTTTCATGGGAAACGTCAAATCATTTTGACTTCCTTATTTAATTTCAATAACATCAAAGGTGCTTCATTTTGCTCAGGTAAAAATGGTTCCCTTTGATTTGATCATTTCAATTTGTGTCATTTAGGCTTTTGAGTCAGATGGAAATGCATCCTTTAAAATTTGAATTTGTAAAAGTATAAGGTACAAGCGCTCTTCAGTATTTTATAGTGGCTTATGACTCTGCAGTTTTAGCAAAGTTTGATCGTAACTCATCAAAGCAAAACAACTCCACATTATCAAAGCATGCTATCTCACGTTCACTTTTCTGTTACTCCAGAGAAAACATGAAAATGACGGCTCTAGATTACCAAAGTTTCCACAAAACATTTTTTTTCTGATTAGCTTTGCTAACGTAGAGATAAATCTAACATCATACCCAGTGAGTCTGGAGAACTGCAAGCTCTGTTGTGCATGAAATGACAGACTCAGAAGTATCAGTAGGGTATTTGCAGCCTGTTGCTGTTCCTCTTTCCCCATCAGAGCAAGTGTGCCCTTTGGGGGAAGTGCTTACCAGCATGTTCTGGGTTTTTTCCTTTACTGTGCATAGGAAAACTGAATGATCCTGGACAAGTATTTTAAATCCTGCCATTGGCTGGCTCTTGGTTCAAGCTGAACTTGGATGTGCTGTTATTTCCAGTCCTCATGCTCTGCGGTTCTCTGCTAGCAGCTTCCCCAACTACTGTCTTCTTACAGCTCTGTTGCTATTGAGTAGTTTTACAAAGGAAAGTAGCCTGACTCATGGGACAAAGGGCCATCCCACCATGACTGCCCCATCCAGCTGCAATTTGGGAAGAAGTGGGGACATTCAATTGCGCATGCTGTGTTTTATTGGAGCCTGGGATGGCACAGCCCCTGCCATGCCAGGTAGGCATTGCTCTCACAGCCTCCTCCACCACCTGTCCATCCTTGCAGTCGGTCCTGCGTGTGTCTCAGGCAGGGAATAGTTTCATGGCATTAAGCAAATGCCACGTAGGAAAATGGCAGCAGTTCCCATGGAGTTCTGCAGCTGTGAGGTAAATGGAGGTCCCTGTAGGAGCTTTTAAACAAAAATCAATAAAATTAGCACAAACGGTGGCCTGTTTCTCTTGCACTTCCAGTGTGGGACTCTGCCTGCAGTGAGTTTTCCCCAGGTTTTGCCTCTCCGTGAGAGAGAGCAGTTCTCTGGGGCTCCACCAGTGAAAACCGGGACTTCTGGAGGTTCCTGGGATGTACAAACTGGCAGCTGGAATTGGGAGGGTCTGAGTGCACACAGTGCTGGAGGCCTGTACATCTTCCTGCAGACATACAGAGTGTTGTTAATGAAGGCAAAGTAATTTACTTCTTCATGTGATTAGCAATTAATAAATAGATATCCCTCCCAGATGCAGCTGTAATGTAATTGTGTTTACCACTTGGTTTCAGCTCATTGCTAGCTGATGATTCTCAGGTTAATTCTCCAGAGTGCCAACCTTGTCTCCTGTCTGAAGGAAATTATTAATAAATTCTTATATAGCTCAGGGAAGCCATTCCAGATTTGCATTTTTTTAGAGTGTACGTATTCTTTCATTCTCCCCTCAAGGCCTTTCAGCCTTATCTAAACAATACATCCCTGTTGTCATACCAACCATGTAAATTTGTTTGTGGATATCTTTCTGGTTTTCTCCGTACTTTGTAACTCAACTCATATCACTTGAGAACATAAATTCCTACAAAACAGGACAATGTTATCCTGCCACCTATCAAAATGATTTCTTTCATAAGTTGTTTTTTGAGGAAAAGGATAATTCTCGAGCTGCCAGGGCTCAGGCTATAGAAGGCATTGGAAAAGTCGTGAGAGTTTTGGCTTTTGGTGACAGTGAGGACCACATGGAGGCCCCTGGACCATTTTCCTCCAGAGCACCCCTGGGCTCTGCTCAACCATTCCCAGTGGGTCAGTGGGAGAAATCAGTTACACAACCTGTGCATACACAGCCCAGAAATGAATAAAATCAGAAGGATTAAAAAGAAAAAAGCAGTTGGGATTTAGACATGATTGTATTTTGCAGCCATCAATGCAGGCCACTAAGGCAACACAGTAAAAGGATATTGTTGATATCATTAATCTTTTGTTAAATTACCTAATGCCTGCTCTAATGTGAGGCCAGGGGGTCCTCGGTGCTTGCCCAGGCAGCTGAGCATTGAGGACCTGGGGGCTCTGCTCTCAGCCAAGGCAGAAATAAAGGATTCAGGATACCCAAAAGGAAGCAGGCAATCAGGAGTAAATGGCTCCTTTATTAATAGGACATTGATAAAGCCATTTAACCCCTGGAAGACACGGTGCCATCAGCAGAACTGGGGCAGTGGCCAATTTCTCTCTGCCGCAGATGCCACTTGGTGATGCCAAGTGCGAGAGATGAGAGGTAGGGCACAGACACGGGGCATGAACAGGGTGGCAGCTTTCAGAGGGAAACTCACCTCTTCAAACCAGTGTTATCAGAATGGCATATTCAGTTTGCTTATCTGAACAGGATGACATTCAGTACTCGGTATTAGGGCTGTGTTTTCAGAAAACATATATTTAACCTCCGCTGTGTGGCTTGCCTGCCTGTACACTGCAGATTCACCAACGGCACAAATACAAAAAGAACACAGCACTGAAAATAGCATCGCAGGTCCCCATCCTGCATCACAATGTGCTTTGCAGAGTCTCCTTAAAGTCAGTAAGATCTCTTTTTATTGGTGATACCAGCTGTACTAGCCAACCTTATAGCAGACTGAGGCTTCAGAAAATCTGTATCTCTCTTTCCCTCCCCAAGAAGTCTCTGGTCACTCTATCATATGTGGTAGAGATTCGTTGACCACGTTCCTGTTATGTATATGTGTATTGCCAGGGGTCTGACCCTACCTCTGCAGAAAAGGACTGACATTGTAGGAGGGGAGAGTGAAGTTTCGTTGCTCCATATGAATTTATGTCTCCTGGCCTGCTTTATTCAGCAAGATTTAATTTTGCTTCCAAAAAGTCTGTAAAATGGTTCTTGGCAGATGTGGGTAAGGAAAATGTGTCCTTTTGGACATGACTGCCATTGCACGATAGCAGGGTGCTAATTACAGGCAATGCTTTGCAGATCCTGTTGCTAATTAGAGTGATTTCAGTGTATCTGTTGGTCATTAGCATAACCAAGCCCAGCTGACAGGCATAGTCCAGCTGAGGCTGCAGGAAATGTGCAGAGAGAAAATGGACAAAAAAAAAAAAAACAAGCTACAGTGAAATCAAAAAGGGTGAAGCTTCTTTGTAAGCCAGACTTCTTGAGCTATCTGTGGGAGTGACCGAGCTTTTATCGATAGCACTTGGGCATGAGCTGAGAGATGGAGATAGCCAAGTGTTACTGGAAGGAGGAGGAGAAACACACAGCATCCCAGCACCTGGGAGGGAGCCTCTGAGTCTCTCTGAAGTGGGTCTGGACGCTGCAGGTTCCTTGTCCAACACACAGTACTGGGGGGTCCAGGCATGCCAGCTTGGTCCCATATTGCTGCTCTTGGACACCAAGATATGTATGGGCCTGATGTGAGGGCTGTGTTAAGGTATGGGCTGAGCTGGCCAGTCACAGCGTGTTTTTCTAGGTGACGTCCCCTTCATTCAGTGTGAAAGCACGAAGTTCTTACCTGGACCTACGTGGGCACATTGGCTGCAGGTCATTGTCACTCTGCTCTGTCACCCACTTGTCCCAGTTGGACCAGAGTAGTCTTGCCTCAAAGCAGAATGCTGAGGGTCAGCATGTCTGGGCTCTAACCTGGCATTGCCACATCATTTTAATTACATCCAGACTGTGTCATTTGTAAGAGGATCTGGGAAAGCTAGAAATCTTGGTTCTGCCATTGTCCAGGCCTAGAGCATGGACAGAGCACGCTGCAGCCCCCTTATGGCCTGCATGATTGACCTTCTGTTCTTCTGAAACCAGACATTTATATACACATACATTTCCAGCCTTCTTCAAACACGAGCTTGTGCAGCTACTCATGTCATACAGTACATGTCATACAGGTAAATATTGAAGACTCACATGGCAGAGTCTGGCCCCAGGTTTTACATGTTAGCAACTGAAGAAGCATCACCCAGGTTAGCCTTAAAAAATTTATGTTCTCTCCCCTCTCTAGACAGACACTTCACGTCTAGGCATTGCTGAAAACCAACCAGGAGCTGTTCCCTGGTTTAGGTGCCATGGGTAGTCATGAGATGAACGGATTTGTGTCTCCCAGTACATCTCAGAACACTGGTTTCTGCCATTTTACATTCTTCAGATTACAGTCAGCCTCTCTGGGATACCTGTCTTCATAATCATGGTGCAGTAGGGTGGGTAGTGACTGCCCACAGAAGGAGTTTCCCAGCTTTGAGTACTTACAGTCCATTCAGCCCTGCAGGCCCAGCAGGCTCTGCCACCTGTGCCAGGCTCAGCACCAGAATTTGTACGTAACTTGAATCCTAGCCAGGGCAGAAGCACCTTGGAAAACAATGAAAAAGTCAACCATTGATTTACAATTAAGGTTGATCCAGCAGAAAATTAGATTTTGTTCACATTTGTTCCTCAGCGCTGTACTGTCTGCTCCTGGCTGAGGCAGGGGCACTGCCGCTGACAACGTGCGCTGGCTCATGAGCTCCGAGCCTGTTCCAAGACACAACGCTTTTGGCTGGAAATTAGTAGGAGGATTAATATGATAATGGATGCATCCTTAAATTTACTTCCCCGAACTGGGTTTGGGTGTGTTTTCGGATATATCCCAGCATCCTGGAATTTCTCCAAGTGGCAGAAGGACCAGTCCTCCCGAGCACTGCTTGCAGCCAACTGGCCTGGGGCCACTGGGTGGGAGAGGAGCTGGGCTCCAGGACAGGGGCTGGGCACAGCAGCATGCAGGATGCTGAAGTTCTGCAGAGGAAAAAACACTGTAAAAATGATAAATATTTAGTTTTAATTTTTTAGAAGACTGAAAAATCTCAGGTTGGCACAAGCTGAACTGTTTCTCTTCCTACCTCTCCCCTGTCCAATTTTCTCCATCTCTTTTCTTCTCTTTGCCATTTTTCATCCTTTCATTCCTTTTATCTTTACTTTCTCCTTATTTTTTTATGGGGAAATATAAAAGATATGTTCAGCGAAATTAGAAAACATATTAAGAACTGCATGTGCTTTATAGATGTTATCATAAAGACGCCATTGTTGTGACAGTGTGCCGGAGAGATGAAAACATGAGTGCCATTTCAGCATCTTCCTTAGCATGAGTCAGAGAGATTGATAGTTATCCTCTTGCAATTAGAATTTTTATTAGCACTGCCGGTGGCCCTTGGCGTGCTGTGAATGGATGCCATTTTCTTGGAGTGTTTAGTCTTTCATAATGCTTTAGAGAAAATAAAGATAGGCTGGATTCACTCACCACATAATGCTGAGAGGAAAATCACATTTTATGCTGCCTGAGGCTGGATTTTCAAGCTCCAGACAACAGGCACGAAGCATGTTAGCTGTCCGCCCAGAGCAGAGCTCAGCAGAGCTCAAGTCCCAGCACCTCCTCGCACTGGAAGTGGGCTGCAGCTCAGCACCTGGGTCAGGCACTCCAGCCTTGCTGCTCGCCCCACTGCTGATCATTTCTGCTCTCAGCTCACAGGAGACATCTCCAGCTCAGCCCACTGCTGCCCAGGCATCTGTGTCAAAACAGCCATTTCATTCCTTAAGGGAATTTGCCCTTCTCTACCTTTTCTTTTGTTGACACAAAACCCAGAGTGACCTGATGAGGGTTAACAAGCCGTGGCACTCTTTCACAGGATGCCTTTTTTAGTCAACTTCATGAAAATCCTGCTATCATAAAAAACAATTCAACTTTTTTCCTTTCAATAGTATTCATATTACTGAACCTGTGAGATTAAAACCTGTGCTAGAGCCAAAGGGCAAACTGGAAAGTATGTTTTCCTCTGAGACTTTCAGCACAGCTTTATGGTCTTCAGAGTTCAGCTCCCGAGTAAGGCAGGCATGAGGATGCTCAGTACAACCCCACATACATTTCTGGGAGGCAGGCACAGTGGTTTTACAAAAACCATCCTCCCAGAGCTGACATTGCCTTGGGGAGCACCTCAGGACGTTCTCTAAGCCTGTCAAAAAGTGTGTCCTGGGGATCAAGACCTCTTGGTGAGGCATGTGCTTCCTGCTCTCTCCCCAAGCATTGGAGGCTCTGCAGTACCCACTAGAAACAGCTTTGATCACATCATGAGCATTTCAGCTGCTCCCAAATCACTGGCAAGCAGACAGACTGCACCCATGGTGAGATCTGTGCTGCAGCTTCATCAGCACCCTCAGGGTGGGCTTTGGATCCACTCTCCAGCTCAGCTGCCTGTAGCCATACAAAGATCTGCCCCGCGGTGCCTACACCTATCTTGAGAGTGGGCTGCAGGCTTCTAAATCCAGCTTGTGAGCATCGCGGCCGACTGCACGCCTGTGCGGGCACCTGTGGGACTCCGTACCCAGCGGCTTCTGCAGGATGGACCTGCCTGGGGTGGATGGATTGCCTCCCCAGACACTGGCACTGCTGAAGGTTTCACGATATGCCTACCAAGCCACGTGTCATTCGAAACAGGACCAATTTTTCCTCTAAAAAAAAAACACAATATGCAGGTTTATTTTCTGCAACTCTTCCAGGCTGGTTACCCCAACTGTTGGCAAATGGCTGGGTTGGGGTTGCCATGGATACGCACTGCACTGATTCACAGGAAATACATTATTGCATTATCCCCAGAGTGGTGAAAGCCTTTCACAGCTGATAATTTTTTAAGAGAATGATTCATTGTTAAATATATCATGGCAGCTCAGCATTGTTTGCTCTTCCTTGGAAGCATGATCTGGAAATAGGCAGCTCTTGGGATGCTCCTGAAGTTGAAAGCCAAGCTGTGAGCAAGACTTCTGCAGCAGTGCGCTGTGGTGCTTAGATTTCCTTCTTCCTCCCTCCCAGGGAAGCAAACCCTGAAGCATCAAGCCCTGTCCCCCCTCCAGCTTCAACACGTGTGCTCCTATGCGTGGTGCTGGTGGCCCTCTCAGTCCCCGTGAACTGTGGTGGCAGGTCAGACCCCAGCGCTGCTACCACCTGGCCCAGGTCCCACTGCCCTCCAGAAGGAGGAGAAGAGAGAGGAAAGGAGAAGGAGAGCACGGACACATTCAGCAGAGCTGGGCTCTCCATATCCAAGCAAGGGCTGCAAGCTGCTCCATGCCGTGCTGCGTGGCTGTTTAAAAACCACTCAGGTCCCCAAATGTGAGGATTCATGGCTGGATTTTCAGGTGTAGAGGGATGGACTGCAGCTCAGGACCGGTTGTGTGTCGTCTGGAGTCCCCCCAGAGCCAAGGGACAACAGTGCTGGGGCTGGGGGCGAGGCACTGAGCTGACTGCTCTGGTTGTGAAATGGTGCATTGAGAGAATTTGCCGAGAACACAAAAACTTTTATTTTCTGCATGAACTGGGCCCTCGTCAAACAGCTGCCTGCACTTAGAAAGTAACCCAAAACCAAGTGAAAAGAACAAAAAATGGGCTGTGTGTTCTTGACTCCAGGCCAAAATAATCCTCAGTTATTCCCAAGACAAAACTGTTTCCTCTGTCCCTAAAAGCCAAAGATGTACATTTCATGCATAATTAAAGTGGGATTTTAGCATACATCAGAGCCTGGGGTTGCGCGAGGCACAAATGGGGCTTTCCAAACAAGACTTTTGATTACCAGTCATTTTAAGTGAAGGAAATAATGGCACTGCAGAGCTCTCCAAGCCCTCAGAGAGGAATTTCTGCCATGACTGATGTTTCCCGATGCATTAGGGCTTTAGCAGCCTGGAAGGCGACTTTGGGGGAGACCAAAATCCCCCAGAGGCTGACCCAGGAATGGAGACCCCTGCCAGGCTCTGTGCTGCCCTACGACGACCGCTCTCACCTAGCTCCCCAAAGCAGCATGCACTGTGAGTATTTTTGTAGCTCTAATACCCAGTGAGTTTTCAATCCTTTAATCCCCCTTTCCATGCTTCTTTGCGAGCAGCCGCTAATGGGTGAGGGACGAGCAGAGCAGTTCCCATTTGTGCCCCACTAACACTGCTACTAAAGCTCTCTTCCGTGGGTCAGGCACAGCACAGTTCCTCCTGAGAGACTTTGAAAGGGCAATCTGGGCTCTCAAGGAGGTTATTAACTGTTGGTGCTGTGGGGGTGAGGCAAAAAACTGAGTGCATGGTGCCAGAAACAAACCTCACCCCAGTGTCTTCTCCTGGGGTGGCTGGGTCCAGTGTCTGGTATCCTGCAGGGTTCCCTGCAAATGTCCCGTGTTCCTGCTCCCTTTTCAGGCAGTGTTTGTAAGAGAAACTCTCAGCACTGCCTGCCCTGCAGCACGCACATATGAGTGGAGGCGGGGGGCTGCATGCCAGCACTGCCCCGCAAAGGCGAGCCCCGCGCCCCCTGCCTGCCCCTGGCCTCTCACTGTGTCGCAGCAGTCCTCCTTCTGTCTGAGCTCATCCCAATCCTTATTAAGGGTTTGCCTCAGATAAGAGCATTGAGAAAACATGATCTCCTTTCCCCTTTCTTGCTCCCTCTCAATGACACGGTCCCCTTCCCGGTGAGAATAGGCTGCCTGCAAATCCAAATCCAAATACATCGCTGCTTCCCACAGCCCCAGCACTGTACTGGCCACATGCTGCCTCTGTCCTCCCACCCCAGCTGTGGCACAGACCCCTGGACCCTTCTGGACCCCTCACAGACCCCTCGACCCGTGTGGAAGTGGCCAGGCTCAAGGGGCACCTCATGGACCCAAGCATATGGGGGCTCTCATGGGGCAGCACTGGGGGGTTCCCATCTCAGCTCCATGCCAGGGTGCCTCAGGCCTCATCAGCCCTGTGCTAGCAATTGCTTTATGCAAGGGGATGTTGACACACAATGCTGAGAATAAAAGTCATACGTAGGGCACGAGCAGAACAGAACAAAATGGAAAAGATGGGTTCCCTTCTCCTGCATGGAGCCATTTAGCATAGCAGATTTCAAAGGCCTTTCAGAAAACTTCCACAGTTCGGTGCCTAAAAAGTAGGTCACAATTAAGCTCTCGGTTTCAAAAGGAACCTGCGTGGAATGATGCATGATGTGTGTAATTATACCATGGATGGCAAGAGCTGCAGAGCCACTGGCTTGGCCGGGCTGGGCCTGCAGCTGGGCGGGTGCAGGGCAGGCCCCAGCCCTCCTCAGAAGCACCTCCTGCCCCTGTCGGGCAGCGGGGCTGAGCAGGGGGCTCCAACCACCCTGTCCCAGCCTCCCTGCCAACTACAGGCTCGTGGGAACTGGTCAGAGCCATGGCATCCGGAAGTGCTGGCCGAGTATTTCCGAACCAGCAGCCTGTGCAGTCCACATGTGCAACAGTTCTGCTGCGAAGGTGTTGCTTGGCTGGGGTCTCTTCTGGGCTTCATTCCTCTCGTTACCTGCAGTTGTTATTGAAGTGGTGTGCCCAATGATCAGGACACGCCTGCAAAAACACATCCCAGTATCTCGCCAGCTTGTCCAAGGAGGCCTGTGCGACTTTTCCCTGCATGGCACTTTTTCTACATTGCAACTCTCTTCTCCGTGGGATGGAGCACTGCGTGTCTGGTTGCTCATTTGCTGTCTGCTCAGAGCAGGGCATGCGAGAAACACAAGCACAGGACCCTGAGATGCTCCATCACTCTCTGCCCTGTAAAGGAGGGATTCACAGGCAGAGCAGGTTTTGGGTCCTGTGCAGAAAGGTGGAAACTGCAGGTTGGCAAGGCATGGCTCTGTGCTCAGCAGTCCAGAGAAGCTCTCCTTGGAGGCATCTCCACAGGGCTCCCACCAGCCAAACACCTCTGAACCAAGATCTGCTGGGTCCCTCAGAGCTCCTGGTGCAGTCTTCGTGCCTGCAGCAGGTGGGAAGTGGAGAGGAATTTGCTCCTTCTCCCCTTCTGAAGGTGCAGCTTTACACATAGGTGTTGTCTTACACGAGCTAGGGTGCATTGTAAGTGGCTGCATGTTAAACAGGTATCATCCTGCTTGTGAATTAGGCTGTTCATTGGGTGCCTGCATTGCTCTTTATGCCTGCACTTGCCTGGATGTGGGTGAGCAGCGGATTTTCAGGGGTCAGTGTGGGTGTGCAGTGCACAGTACTTACCTTCATTATAACCAAAACCAATTCTGTGGTTCTTCTACCTCATTTAAGGGACCTGAGGGAATCCCTCAATTAGGACAATTGCTGGTACACTTGTAATACCCCAGGTTCTCCTTTTGCAACCTATAACTTGACATTTGCAAGCGTTCACAAAATCAGAGCATGGGTCACTTAACTTTCAGTTGAGTCCTGAGACGCATTATCTATTGAATTCTTTAATGTCATACTGTCTTTCCGTTGGCAGATTCAGTAAATGGCATTTTGACCTGTTTGCTAATGCATCTCACTGTGGACCACAAATGTTCCTGGACAATAAAAGCACAGCTCTGAAAAACTCCTAAGCTGGTGGTGTGATAACACACTTCAGAGACGGAGCTGAAATGCAGGGGCTGTTGGCTGCTCCTTGGGTTTGGGTGAAGGAGTTACAGAACTCTGGAAACCTCTGCTCAGTCCTGTTGAGTTCATGTTAAAGGCAAGCTTTGCACTGCTTTTCTGAAGTCCTGTGGTTCCCCGTGTGGGGATCAGTTCGGGCTGCTCTGTCTCATGAAGAGGCAGGTATAGGGTCTGTGCCAAAACTGAGCCCATGCTGCTGTGGCTTTGCTCTCACTGCCTCCCAGTGCTCGGGCTGCCACACATCACACCCTGTACAGCAGCTCCCTGGGACCCCTGCAGAGGGATCACACAGGGAAAGGTGGGTTTAGCCATGCTGACTGCTCCCCGCCAGGAAATTAACAGCTCCACAGCGGTACTTAATGTCTCGGAGTTGCCCAGGTAATTTCCAATAAAGTGCTTTGCCTCTAGAAGCTCATGTTTTGTTAAAATACCTGGATTAAAATATTAAATATTTTGTTAAAATACTTGGATACTACCCTGGTTAAGTTTGGTTAGCTCTGCTGGGGGATGTGGGTCTGTGTTAGAGGGCAGCCCACGCTGGGGTCTGCTCCCTGTGCAAGCACCAGGGCTAAGAGGAGGTATTCACCTCTTCTGGAGGGGGAATGTCAGTGGGGATGTGTTTTCAGAAGAAAGCAGGAAGGGAGATACTGTTCTTGACGAAGTTGAGGTAATACAACTTTGATTCACCTTTCAAATGGCTTTTCTTTCCAAGACGCATCATATTTTCTGTCACCCATGGTAACACAGCATTTCTTAAGGTTATGGTTGGAACAAATTTTATTCTCAAACTGCTTTTATTTATCTGAAACATATTATATTTTCAGCAATGTTACTAGGTAGTAAATGTCAAAATGTCCTTATTTCCTGTGGGAAATGAAAAAACCTGCCTCTCGAAATGCTCTAGTGTTAGTGTGGAGCTGCTTGGTTAATGGCAAAGACATGAAGTGGCGTACTGGAAACCTTCAGCTCACTTCACTGCACACCAGAAAATTATATATACTTACATAGTGCTATTGTATGGAGTGACCCTTAGTCATATTGTCTAAGCCACTTATCGCAACAGAAATAAGATGTATATAGTAATCTTCTTATACTCGCTGACAAACCTGAACAAGGCCAGCGCTGTGGTGGGGTCACTTATCTCTGGCTATAATAAGGTTATATCTCCTATACAAGGAGATATTAATGTTGTAAAAGGCATCCTGGAGATTTCGTGTTTAAGTCAGTGTAATTATTTCTGTCTTAAATAAGGGAAAGTACATTTCTTCATTGGTTCAGGAGTGGTTCATGCTCCAGAAAGGCATAGGAATGAGTAGGACATCCCCATGGACATACTGGTCTGTGCTTTGTGCAGTCAGGTGATACTGTTCTCTCTGTCTTCCCCAAGCAAGTCTTGTAAAACCAATTGCTCACAGTAGCACTAAGGATCATGCTGCTCAGCACAGAGGCGTGCGTCGCAAATGTCTCAGAGTTAAAGTACCAGCAATCACCAATTTTCAGTAAAATGAAGTGCAAATGTCCAAGCTGGGAACTACAGGCTGACATTGCACCCACATCCCCCTTCCTTTCCAGAACTGGCCAAAAAGGCCAGCAAAGGCCTCCACATGCTCCTGCTATAAGAGCTCCTTGCCAAGGCTCCCTCTTGCACATCTTCCTGGTACCCTGGTGGCTGTGCTGGGCTCTTAGGCTGAGCAGGGGGAGCCACATCCAGCTATGGCTCTCAAGGCATGCCGTGAGAGCAACTCCAAATCCAGATGGTGTGAACCAAGGGTTCCCTTTCTTACAGTGGCTGGGTTGTTAAGAAACTGTTGGAAAAGTAAGAAGAGCCACGGAGCAGTTGATGGCACAAAAGAAAGATTTACACCCTGTCTTTGAGACTCAAGTTGTGGAGCATTTTTCTGTTAGGATTAAAAATGGTTTAGCAAAAAAAAAAGCCTCTGTTTTTTCCCTGGGGAGAATATCTCCTAGTTACTTCAGTAATTCCCAGAGAGGGATTTTCTGAGGGTCTCTGCTCAGTGGAACATTTTTGGAGTTGCTCCTTGGAGGGCAGAAGTGGTCAGCAAGGGATTTTTATTTTATTTTTTACAGTACTTTGCAGGGAAAAATGGGAATCATTAGTTCACATGAGAGGGGTCACGTTCAGGGTTCAGCATACGTGTACACTCCCCACAAGCAAAGCCTTTCACAGGAACAGCAGTGCCAGCGAAGCAAGTGAAGGAAGGGTTGGGGCTTTTCTTCATCCCACACCGAGGACAGGAATGACCTCATGGCCTCTGTCCCCCAGCTGGCACCAACAGAGATTTACATTGGCAGCACTGACCATGCAGTGCAAAATGGTTTTTAAAAATAAATTTGTAAGCAGTCACTGGCCAAGTTTGCCAGTGCTCGACACGATGGTCATGGAAACAGCCACAGTAATGGAGAGCGGTGATGGAGGGAGGGAACATTGCAGAGTTCCCATTAATGCAGAAATCCTTTTCCAGAAGCACAAAACTGAGACTGAGCAATGCATATTTGGGATAAAACCAAGGCCATTAATCTTGGTTGGACTGAGTACTTGCAGCTCCTATTCAAAAAATGTTTTGAAGAAAAAATCCCTGAAACAAAGCTTCAAAGATGAGAGGGAGCCTCTGGTGTGTTTTCTTCCTTGCTTGCTCACATGCAGTATAAAGGGGAGATTTCTTCCTGGTGCTGGTTGATAACACGGCTATTGCTGCCAGCACTGAATAGCAGATCAGCACTGATGTAATCAGGGTCATTAAGCTCATTAGGTGTGTGTCTGGAGACAGAGGCTGTGTATGGAAGGCAAGGGAAACCCAGTCCCAGTGGTACGTGCATTCAGCTGCTACCTGAGCTGGAAGAAGACCTCCACTTGCTGGGAAGAGCTTGTCAAACTAAATCCCAAATTGTTGCTCCTTGGACTTCAAAAACAGGATTACCAAGGCAAAAACAGCATCCAGGCTTCAGGATACAGCTGTACTGTGCACCAGGCAGAGCAATATTTCTGAGTGTTTATGTTCTGGTTTGCTTTTGGAAGGTGTAGGGTTTGATAAACACACACGTACACACACACACACACACAAACACACACACACAATAAATGAAGGATGAACAACCAAGGATTCTAGAGGCCAGTTCTCCCAGCACAAAGTCTCAGCAGCCCCCTGACTTCTTGCAGCACTCCCTTTCTGCCTTTCCACGGAATGCTGAAAAGCAAAAGGCAGCTAACTGCAAATGAAAGGCAGAAGTGTACAGACCTCAGATGATCTTGTTTTTTCCTGATTGTTCCAGGAGTTGACGACAAACGCAGCCTCTCGGATGATCCATTGTGTAACTGATCCATGCTGGCATGGACCACAGCTGACCCCTTGGGAAGGGGAATGTCTGTGCTCGTGTCCGTGCTTACGCGCTGGCTCTCGCTGCGGTAGATGAGTCATTGTTCACCGTTCATTCATGAAAGTCAAAAATGGCACTTGGAAACTTTCCAAATCTTTTAGGAAAATGAGGCCCTGGACTACTGACTGGTTTTGCAGCAGACATGAGGACAGGACAGACATATGGCATGCACTGCAGTGAGCTGCAGATAGTCGAAGAGCTGTGATGGATGGCACAGTGCTGCCTCTGCTCTGTCACTGGCACATGTCTTGCATGCTCTCCCATGGAGCTGACACCTCAGAGGCTGGTTTCTTTCCAAAGGCATGGTGATAAAATATCTATTGTGATTAGGATTTTTTTTTCAAGAAAGAAAACACATCTATCCAGCCCTTTGCCCTTTGGCGGCTGACATGAGCTCTTCTTCAACTGCTTAACCCAGGAGATCCGTTTTGTGAGCAGGGTGTCACTTCTCATTTACCTAAAAGCTCACAATACTCCTAGTGCTTGCAGATACTGCTGTTGTTATGGCAACAAGGTTATTGATGCATAATAGATATGTACTTTTTTTTTCAATGTTTTTAAGTGGAGAAAGGGCCAGAGGGGCCATAAAATGGAATGGGAAACCCCCAGACCCATACACATGTTAATAGGTCTTTGAGACCTCTTTTCTTTTCTCTTTTACTAGGCTGATCTGGTTCAAGTCCCCATGACTGCCCTTAGAGCAGCCCTACATCTGTCAGGGACAAGTGACAGCAGAAGGGCAGTGGAAATATACCCAGGAGATGCCAGCAGCCCTTTAAATGCAGGCTGAGTTACAGAGCCTGTAACTAACCAAAGTGACATTTGCCAAGCTGCCTTCATTCATCTGACCCTTTACTTAAATCAATTAGTAATGTATGCTTTATCAATACCACTGTTCAATTATTAATAGTGAGGCCAGCAAAGAAAACTCAGCATCCGTAGTGTCAAACCCAGGCTGACAAACAGGTTCTATAGCTAAAATTTCAATTTAGCTAAGTAAGTTCTCCTTTAAATTCTTTCTGTGTTTCATCTGCCCATTTTCTATGGCAACCAGCAAGGTCAGAGAGACAAAGTGAGGAAGTCATCTCTGTTACATTAGATGGGGCTCCATTAGCCACCAGAAAGCCTTGCATGTGAAGGATTTTTGCATGAAAAGGGCCCCTTGCTCGAGAACAGATGTGGCATGTGTCCTAGCAAATCTTCCTTCACTGGAGGAGTGTCTTCTCAGGAGCTAAATCAATTCTATTTACATATGGAGTCCAAAGAGCAGAAAAGCCCTCCACAGAAAGATGAGAGTAAGTGGCTGCCTGGAATTCATTGTCAGATAATGATCCAATCTCCCAACAAATAAAAAGCTTCTCTTTACAGCTCATGCACTCCACTTAACTTGGCCTTGCAGATGCTCACAACAGCCTGCCTTTAATAAAATCTTCGCTTTGCCAGGGCTCAAGTACCCAAGATGCGAAGAGTGGCTCTGGGAGTCTCTGTGTGCCCAGCACTACAGGCGTGCAGTGTCCTGGGCATCATGGCAAGAAGTGGGGAAGGAAGGGGTTGGGTGAGAACAGCTCTCTGAAATCAAGTTAATCCCTCCCATGTCAATGCCTGAGGCCATTCCTGCAGTGCACTCCCATCCCCTCCCCAAGCAGAAGTCAAAATATTTTTGCCAGGGGAGGTTCAGGTTGGAAATGAGGAGACGTTTCTTCTCAGAAAGAACAGTCAAGCAGTGGGATGGGTTGCCCAGGGAAGTGGTGGAGTCACCATCCCTGAGGGTGTTCAAGGAAAGGTTGGACCTGGCACTTAGGGACACAGCTTAGTGGGTAATATTGGTTGTAGGGGCATGGTTGGATGAGATGAACTTAGAGGTATTTTCCAACCCTGATGATTGTATGATATGCCTACGACTGCAGCGCTGCACACCCGGGAGCGAGGAGCACCGTCCTGGGGAAAAGCAGGGCACGTGAAGGAATAACAATACTTCACTCTTATGTAACTCCTGCCTAAAATACTTCAAAGTGGGCTCACAGGTAAATAATTAAAGATAATACAGAATTAGCTGTCATTTTGAATGTCAGAAAATAAAGTTCTCCATTGCTTCTGTGGCGGTTAGGTATTGAAACACCAGTTCGTGAGCTGAAGTGAGGCTGTGTGGCTCCTGAAGCTGACCAACAGAACACAAAATGTGTTCACATAGGTAAATCGGTCCAGTCAATTTTGGGGCCAAAAATTATTTACTGACAAAAATTCATGAGTAGCTCTGAATAATGAACAATTGAGAAATTTCGGATTCACCCACAGGCTGTTTGCAAGGGTGGGGAGGGGGAGGAGAAGAACCAACATTTATTGTGTAACTTATTTGTGAATTAATCACTCTGATGTTCTCTGAAGCCAATGGGGTACTTGCATAAATAAGAGTATTCATGGAAAAGACCAAGTCTTTAATGGCTCTTTGAGAATGGGAAATTCATTAGCTGAAAGCGCTGATTATGAATCAAAAGGATAGGGAGGGGAGAAAATCAAGTCATAATTAGTCACTTAAATTGCATCAAGTAGAAAGCAACTGATTTTAAACAAGTCCAAACAAAGGGGGAAATGATTCGTTCTGATTAAGTCAGTCTCTCTTGCCCTTTTAAAGCTTTATGAATTAATGTCAATAAATTATGGCTCTTGGGACTCAACCTATAAAAACTGCATAGAAATACAGGATAATACAACATCAGAGAAGTGAATTAGACACAGTGGAACAGAAATTAAATGCATGTTTATTAAGGAGGTATATAATGAGTCTCACGTCACCCAGATATTGACCAACTGTCTCTAGTCTAAACTCTCCATCCTCTTTGCTCCTGTTGTTACTGATTCTCTCTCTGGCTGCTCTTCTAATGCTGAAGTCAGACCCAATTTGATCACTGATAAGCTTAATTACACTGCTGAAGGACTTCTTGTAAAACTAAGTGATCTGAATTAATTATGGTGCTGGTGAATTATGTAGCCTGCACACAGAGACCCATTCAGAGTTTTCTGTCTTTCCCATTGCAGCATGTGATCTGGATTTCCTGGAATCTACCTTTCAGCTGCCCTCAAAGGGATGCTGCAGGGAAAGGCTGTGTCTGGGGTGTGGAGCTCTTTTCAAAGCAATGTTTTGAAAGGAAGGCAAAGGAAGAGCAAGCAGTGTTTGCTACAAAATGGGACGTGCAGGCATGCCACTTGTGGTGCCAGTGTGGTGGTATCATTATTGTTGTTGTCACTACTGCTTTTAAGGAAATACCAATAACATGCTCAGGGCTCTCTCTAGCAGACGTATTCATCAGAATTGTATCATGGTGGTCTCCTGGCTGGGACAGAAATGAGACTGACTGTATTTAACCTAGAAGGTACTGAACCTCTGCTGGTTCGGTCCAAAGAGAGCAGAGTTAATAACACCTCATGGTAAGACTGATTTTATCCAGGGTTTCCCAGCATTTTGCATTAAAGAGGAAATTTTCCATTTTGTGTCCAGGTACTGGAGGTGGATAAACCCAGTTCAGCAAAGCACTTGAACAGATGCTTCAGGCTGGGTCCACGCAAGTCCTGTTGAAATCTGTGAGACTTAAACACGTTCTTGAGCTGTTTGTCAGAGACCCATGGGTCTGCTCAACATGTGGCATGTACTCTGGGGTTTCTTACAGCTGGCAGCCTCACCTCTGGAAACCATACATTGACACTGGGCAAGGTTTACGAGCAGGTGGCAGTGTGGTGGTGCTAGCAAGGCAAGGAGTCCCTCAGCAGGGACCTCCCCAGGCTCATAGGACGGTTGAGCTTCTGATCGTCTCTGCTGGGAAATGTGCTGAGCTTTGCCTGCTTGTTTTTCCTCCACACATTGAACACCCTCAGAGAGGCCCGGCAGGCTGCATTGCTACCTGCATTCTGGATGCAGAAGGCTCTGCTTTACCAAGCTGATCCATTCGCCCTGTCCTGCCCTGGTCTATTTTGGGTCCCCATAAATCTCCCACAGACATCACCTCTGTCACAGCCTGTTCCCCAGCCCCTAACTCTGTAGATGCTTCTTTGTTCCAAATGTAATTGCTCTTCATCCTTTTCTTCCTTTTTTTCCTGCTGTCTAGAACCATAGCTCATCATCCTACACTTCTCATTATCTTAATTAAACCAGGGCAGATCAGCAGCCTGTTCCATAACCTGACATTGCCCTGTACAATTTCTGAGCTCCAAAGATGTGAATTAGTGTTGAGATACCTCCTTGGAGAAAGCTGGCACCTTGGTTCCCTCAACTCTTGGTAACGTGGTTGTCTGAGGAGGGCTGAGCTCCAAAACCAGCAGAGCACTCAGGCATGCCCATCACACAAGGCAAAACCTGTCTTCTCCACCACAGTCCAGTTCCTTCCCAGTGTCTCTGGTGCTGCTGTATGGCTGCTTTGGGTAACTGTATTGCAGACTACCAGATCTATCTCCTAACCTGCTCACAGCACAGTGGGTTAATGGTTGTTTTGTTAGCTTTAACCACATTTCTCCATCCTAAGCTGCCACCTGGCAGTGAACCTCAGCACCCAGGCATGGGGTGAGGGAGCTGGGACTATCCCTGGGGAGCAGCAGGGAGTGCAGCAGGCTGCCCACACTGCGTCCTCTGGCCTTTGGAGTGGTTTTGGACAATGCCTGGGCACAGCTTGTACCCTGCTCAAGTGCTTTCTAGAATCTGGCTTCTGGGAGGATGAGAAGGGGAAAAACAGGAGAAAAGATTTCAAAGAGACAATGTTATATGGTCTTTTTTTATACCACTAAGGATAAGAGCGTTTGGATCACTTACTTATCTCAGCTTGTCACAGAGAAAGTCCTTGGGTAAAGCTTCAGATTTCAGAATGGGGAAATGAGAAGAGGAGCACATGGGGCCGGCTGTGACCCGGAGGGGGTGTTGGACTCAGGAGCTGTCCCCACCATCCCCACAGACACACACCCGTGTTTGCAGACAGCCCTGAGCAGATACGGGATAGCCTTTACCTCCCAGCTCCGTGTCTGCACCTGTTGATGATAATAGCACTATTCGGTTCTTCCAGGAGAATTACCTGATGTTTAATTAAGCAGTGTTTGTGCAGTATCTAGGAAGGCCCTGCTGCAAACATATGGCGAACAGCCCCAAGCTGCATCAGTGGGGCAGCTGCTATTTGCTTTGCACAACAGCAACAGACCGCACGGCGCGCTCCACCTGCTTCAGGATGAGTTATGGGAGAAGGGAGGGAGCAGCATCAGCGCATCCATTTTTCACAAAAATCATTGAATTTACCCAGCCCCAGTGAGCCCCTGCGGCCACCCCAAGAAGGGGGTTTGCATCCCAGCCCCTCCTTCATTCTTCCCTGTAAGGAGCAGTGACATTTTGTGGTGGCAGGATGGCTGCTCCATTGTGATAATGGAGTCTCAAGGACACATTACTGGGAGAGTTTACAAGCCTGGCTGTTTTTATTCTCCAGGCTCAGGGCTTATCTTTCAGCCTTGTTCTTTACCTGAAGTACTCTCAGGGCAACAACAATTGGGGGCTGAATGGAACTCCAGCAGGCGAGAGGGGCTGGGATCGAAACCTGCAGGAACATTAGCATGGAATTAGACATGAGTCACCAAACACCTTCCCCTAATGAGCTTTGAAAGTGGAGCACCATCTGGCCTCACCTTCAGCCTGGGTTATGTCAGCACCCTGCGGTGCTCAGCTGCACCGGGGGGGGGGGGGGGGGGGGGGGGGGGGGGGGTAAGTGTCCTGGCCCTCCGCACGGCTCAGCCCTTTGCGCTTTGAGCCTTGTCCTGGGTGGCTGCTGCTTTGGGGAGAGCAGCTGGGGGAGCAGGACCACCAATCCCCAGAGAAACACGGTAATTCAGTGCCAAACATGGGCTGGAGAGAGGAGGGCCGTGCAGCCAGGCCATGGTGATAGTGCCCGAGCCTGCAGTGCAGGGAAGCTGCTGGGCACCAAGAGGGCCACAGATCCACCACAGGGAGATTTTCCTGCAGTGCAATTACACCTTTCATACCTTGAGTAAAGGAGATTTTAGTTCCCAGAGCAAACAACTGCCTGCTCTGGTTGTACAGGGAAACGCGGTTCTGATGGTGGCTGACATTCTTCTCCAAACACCGCCAGAAATTTTTCCATTTTTACTCCGAAGTGAAAATACATTTTTAAAACATGCCATTCCCCCTGCTGTCTGGCCACTGCAAGACACTCAGCAATATTAGCAAAGCTGATGGCTGCTAAATGGCCTTCTTTCCAACAGTAATGAGCTGCATTTAATAATGAATTAAACATCATTAACCGGGAAGTTTTTGGTGAATGCTTCTTTAATATCATTGTGCAGCAATTATCACTGGAGTGAATAGCTCAGCTCTGTCCAGCTGCACCATTTGTCATTATTTGGAGGAGCAGTAAAATCACTCTGGTCCAGGAGGGCTAATATCGTTAAGTGACACTGAGTAAAGTTTAACAAGTGTTTCTGTTCATCATGCAGCCCAGAATAACGAAGATGCTTTCTTCTGCTCCACCTTGCTTCTGAATCCAGATGACCCAGCTAGCCTGGTGATATTTCTGCAATCAATAAAGGCCCCTCTCAGTATGGTCTAATTCATAGGCACATGAAGTTTCTTTATTAAAAATTGATACACACAATTAAACAATGATAAAAGATGATAATGGGCGTAATGAGGCTGTTTGCTATTTGCAGTCTGTATTATACAGTGCCATTCCATAGTAATGAGACCTTCCATACTTACTTGTCATTTGTAGTTAGAGGGTCAGAGTCATGAAAACATGTTTGGTGCTCTTCCAGAAATCCTTCCCCTTAATACAATAGTCTCTAGAAAAATAAAATAAAAATAAAAAATCAAAGTAACAATTCACTGCTATTTGTTTGATGTTCTCTTACTGCTGTAGCTGAGTGACATTTTTTAGCAAATTGTGTATTTGCCAAAACACTCCAGTTCAGGAGGAGCTGGGGGCATTGCCCAGCTTGCAGCCACGGGGAGTTGTTCAGGTTGCAGCAATGAGATGTGTGATTCAGGGGTGTCTACACATTTTCTCTGGACAGTTGTGAAAGGAAGTGGTTCGTTCTGATATTTTCTGAATGAAATGGTTCCTCCCTTTTTTTGAAATAGTACTAAGGTAACTTTTCTTGTTAAGAAAATAAATAATAATAGAAACAATAGTAACAACAGTAACAACAACAGCAACAATAATAATAAAAGCCTAATTTCAGTAATCCAGAACAAAACAAAATTTTTTCTTTAGGCAAAGCAAAATATTTTGGGTCAAGCCAAAGTGCTGTTTTTCAGTACATTCATTGAGCTGAACAGTCCATTATTCAGCAGCACTGCTCCTGTCATCCCCACCTCCCAGCTGGAGCGAAGGCTCAGCCTCCCTTGCTGCCTTTTCAGTTGGGAAGGGTGAAATGCAAGGAAGAAACTCTAACGTGGGGGACCCTCCCGAGGGTTTTTCTTCTTGTAAGCTCTGCGGTGTCATAGCTGTGTGCCAAGTATAGTGACAGAGTGATAAGGCATTTCAAACTACAGCAGTTTCTTGGGTCTGTACCTGTGTGTAACATTCAGCAGTGATGGCCCTGCAACAAACAAATCCAACCATGAAGTAGCTATAGCAACAGCAATGTATAGTAAAAATGTAGGCACCAAAATGTTTATGGGCAGAAATGGATACATGTGATTTAATTGATTTTTAGGCATCCTGGGCAACTGGAGCTCCAGGCTGAATACAGCCATGAGCAAACTATAGCTGCAAAATATTACAAGAGGGTGAAATTATTGCATGAATTACTTGCCAGACATCCTACTTGCTGGTTTCCAGTAGGAAAGGTGATGTGCTACTGATCCCATTCATGGGACCTGTTGGAAAGTGGTGGCTGTGGGGCCAGGAGGTCTTCCCCAGGGCAGCAGGGTTGCTCAGTTCCCAGCCTGTGCAGTGTTCAGTTTACGTGAACATTTGTGTTCCCAATTGCAGTGCTGTTAAAACCCTGGAGGGGTTTCTTCCTCTCTCCCCGTGCACCCCTTTGTAGCCTCAGCAGCAGCCCAGTCTCCGTAGCACAGGTACCAGCCTGGGCAGGGGGGCACAGGAGCTCCACTCACTGCTGGGATGCTCCTGCCAAGGTGCACTCCTGCAGGTGCTGAGCCACTCAGAGCTCTGTGCAAACACCCATTTACTCCCGTTTACTCCCCGCTGGATCAGGCGTGAGCACAGGCTGATCATCTCCTCTTTCTTCCTGTACAATGATCAAAATATTTACAGCTCTATGAGTGGGGCTGGCAGCAGCCCCAAAACTTTGTTCTTGATAGTAAATGTCACATTTAATATTGATGATGTGGGCTACTCAAGTCATACTCAGATGAGTTATTAACCATTGGGAATGACATCTATAATAGGAAACTCCTAAAAGGTGAGCTGCCTTATATGTGCACATCACTTCTTTTTTATAAAAGATAGAGAAATCCAGGCAATTCACTAAAAATATATGGATGCTGTTCATTGTTATATGGCCAGGAGAACCGATCTGCTGTCCAGGCTGGTTTATTGTTCACCTTAGCAGTGCATAAAACTGTGCCCTGCGGGGGAACAGAGCGGTTATTTTATTTTCTGAGCAAACAGAGCAGGGAGCAATGCTGCGCCATGCCACCGGAGCCAGGTCCCTGCTGCCGCTGGCCCCCAGCCAGCCCAGCTGCCTCGCGTGCGGTTCTGCTTCTGCTGGTGGAACGGAGAACGCTGGAGGTTGGCACCTTGCTGAATTTTCCTGAATTGTGCAATTCTTGAATTTTCTTTTGATTGTGCACTGAAATTAAAATAAGCAGTTTCACAGGGATTCAGGCCAGCACTAATATAGTATGAATGAGTTGGGCGCTGCATTTTAAAACCACTAAGAAATAGTTGGGTGCGCAGTAAAACTAATTTGTAGTTGATGTTCTACTGGGACCTACCTCGAAGAGACTCTGTACTTTACCAATATTATAGAAACCAAGAAGGGAATATAAAGTTACACAGAATGTGAGCATTTATAGCTTGTCATAAAAGGGTTTCTTATAATTTTTAGATTAAATTCTCTTCTAGGGTATGTTGGTGCAAATGTTGAGTATTCACAGAAATTCAGTGATTTGATCAAACCGTACTATCAGCTTCATCAACCACGGTGTTAATCAAGTCATTGGATTTGATATGAATATTCCACATTTCACCGCGTGATTCTCACGTTACCGAGATGAGTAGATGCTCTGGGCTGTGGTGTGGATGGTTATTCATTAATCCTACAAATCCATTTAAGCCACCAGTTTTGCAAGGCTCTAAAACACAAACAAAGTTCTATAAGGAGTTGTGTTGCCCATACTGGGGAGGTGTGTTGTATGGCAGCTTCAGCAGAAAAGGGACTGAGAGTACGGACAGACCCAAGCTGCTGCATTTGATGTGTTTTCACATCGCTCTCAGCCAGCTAGCAAGTTTCCAAGGAGAATACATCTACTGTGCCCTATAGCTGGCTGAAAAAAATAAAATAAAATCAGAGAAGTACAATGTTGCATTAATCTTCACTTTCAAAAATAGCAGTATGGGTTTCAAGATGAAGGGTGGAAATGAAGGTAGAGGAAGCTGCAGCACAATGCGAGAAATAGCTATTCCTCTCATGGTGCTTCTAAAGTTGTCAGAGCCCACTTCGCTTCATTCTATGTTGCTTCTCTAGTAAAGAAAAATGCAAAAGCCACAGCAGAGGCTGGTCCAAGTGCACTCCGGTGCGACCTGGAGCCCCCTGGCAGCTCCTGGCTGCAGCTCTTCTGGTCCAGCGGGGGCTTGCAGCTACTTCAGGTAAAAGAGGCAATAACTATCTGCTCTTCTCACTTCTGTGGTCTCTTAGCACGTCACAGGCTTGCTGTGTGCCAAAGTCTCCCCTGACTCATTCCTTTGCCCAAGCCAAGAAAAGCCAACCTATTTGAGCAGCAGCTATTAACCTTATTTTACAGATGGGGAAACTGTGCACAAAGAGAATAAATTATTTACCCAAGGTCACAGAACAAATCCAAAATGCCATAATTAGGAAAAAGACCCAGAATGCCTGATTCTCCTTCCTGTGCTTTAGCAGCAAGTGCTATTTTTCCTCCTGGCTGTGACTTTCTCTTCCTCGGGCATGCCGTCATCCACTTGCACCCCTCTCTGGACCCTTTCTCATTTCATACCCATCCCACTTCTGCCTTCCTGACTCAGCAGTGCTCCAGTACACACAAACCAGTCAGCTTCGTAGCATTGTGTCTGGCAAAGTAAGATTTGCATTTGACTCTTAGTAGTCTAAATGTAAATTACACACTTGTGTTGAGGTGCCAATTTATACTAATTTGTGCTCTACTTGGCTTTGGTAAAAGCTACCTGAGAGACTACAGCTTTTTTTAACCTTTAATAACGACAGGGCTTTAAGAGCTTGTTCTGTAAAGTGGTGGAACTGATTGTTTCATCAGCCCAAATTGCCAGAGAGATAAGCTCAGTCTATGGCCACACTCAAGTCTTTCAGTCCTGTGCACTTCCAGCTGCCTGGGCGAAGTGGGAGATAACTCAGGTTGTCCTGGTGGCCCTGCCAGGGGCCCTTTTGCCTGTAATCAAGTGTGAAAGCATCAAGAGCAGATAATACATCCAAATGATCGTCAGCAGTATCTTGGTCAATTCTAACTCCTTGGTGCTTTATCAGGGTGAGGCTTTTCACAGGACACAACACACGGTGTACTGCCAAAGTCTGCAGGTGAATGTGCCACATTTCTGTGAGGCATTGTCAGTCGGGAAAGAAAATACATTATCAAACTTTTAAAACATTTTGGCATTATTTTTGCAGAATCAAATCAGAAGTGAATTTAATGTGCAAGACAGGGAGCAGCCAAATGAAATCCTGAATGTGGTGAAGGTCTTAGGAAAAGCAGAAAGGTCTATCAGATGAAGGAGCAATCACCAGGGTTAGAAGTTAACTTCCTGCAAAAGAAAATGCATGTAAATAAAAAGATCACAGGCACAGGGTGTAATTTTGCCAGATGCAGTAACTAGAGGGCAATCAGCATGAACCAGGTGTGTAGTGAGACCTTCCAGAGCCCGCATGCATGTTCAGCCTGGAAGCAAAGAGCTGTATTTCCAGCATCTCAGTTAACACCATTTCCTAGAAATTCAAAAGCTTCCAATGAGAGACTTTAGGATGATTAAATGTTAAAGAAGAAGAAGGAAAAGAAAAAGAAAAAATAGAAAAGTACTATTTCTCCCTGGTTTTGCAGCTTGCATTCAGGGAGAGGAGCTTTGTGACCTGGAGACCTTCCTTGCCCCAAGGCACAGCGAAGCCATGTTTCCTTTAGCAGACACAAAGGGGTGTGCAAGGCCCTCTGAACCTCACAGGAGTGTGCAGATGTGCTTGGCTGCCTTTTCTTGGTCTTCTGAGAGCCATCTTGAGATATGTTGGGAATGACAATGACGTCCCAAGAGCTGCCAAAATATCACAAGGAGCAGCTGGCAAAAAATGTTCCAACCTCCCAGTGCCCTTAATATGCCGTAAACAAATCTGCTTCGTTTAAGCTACACACAAGGTGGGTAGGAGACTCGCTCCCAGATTTATGAGGTTTAATGGTTATTATTGCCCTTACCAAACATAAGAAATGTAAAGCACTTAAGGAACAAATATCACGGGGATGAAAATACTTGAAGCCTTCTCAAGTTGTTGCTAATGTTTCAAAAAGACCTAGAGCTTCTCTTGAAGTCTGTAAAGGAAAACGTGTCACAAAATGGCTTTCTTTTATCTTTTTGGCCAGTCAGAACAGCAAGAGACTGTGCCATTGGTGCATTTGCCACAGACCACAGGTAGAGGAATGAGATATTCACACCTTTTGGCTTAAGGTTTCAGGTACCTACCTTCTGCCAGCCACTCCACTTAAGTAACAATGACCAAAGCCAGCTCATTTCTTAATCATTAACAACTCCCATGAATACTTGAGCATCTGGAAACTAAACCAAAGGATGCTGCAGCAAGTCCCTCACTCCCAGGGAAGCCTTGAGGTCAGGGTTGGTGCCCTCATTTACAGGATTAAAATCCCAGAGTGTCCCAGTGCGGAGGTGGCTGAATTCCAGTGGGGAGGAGAGCAGCCCAAAGGCAAGGACACATGGCCTTGCCAGCACTATGGAAACTGTCTGGCTTGGAGCTGCTATGAAATCACCATGAGTTATTACTACGGGACCCTGACAGCTCACAGCGAAGCAGTCCTGAATTATTTTGCAGTGCTCTTTTTTGTAAGTTCCTCTTGCACAAGTGCAAGTTGCAGAGAGAAGGTCTAGCCCTGGTCTGTGGCTTTGCCTGGGCGTTACAGCTAGGTAGGTGGGTGCTTTGTTACACCAGGGATAATCAGTGCTTATGTGCATGTGAAAAACCCTTACACCACTTTCCTGCTCTTTGTCTTCACGGAAACTTAATCTTGCATTCAGGGTGTTAAGGCTAGCAGTAGAAATCTCTCCCCTCTGCATCCTTGCTCCTCTCACCCTCACATTTCATTCACTAATGCACTGAGTGGACATTTCCAAAATGCAGCTGTAGGCACCTTTTCTGAAGAGCCACCCTGCTCCTGCAGCCTCCCGCACCCCAGGACTGCAGCCCAACAGCAGGCATCATCTCTCTTGCTGCAAGGCTTGCCCCAGCCTGGAAGGGCAGGGATTAGAGCTTGGGCTGGCTCTTCTGGTCCCAAACATGTGCTGCAGCCCTCAGGGCTCCTCTTTCTTTCTTCTTTTTTTTTTTTTCTGTAGGAAAGGACTGCCATGGTGTAGGTGTCCATCTCCTGATAGTTCCAGCTGCCTTTTACAGTGTTGGTTAGCCCTAACCTAGACCAGGATTTCTTTTGTTCATTTTGCTGATGCCTAGTCAAGCCCATGACCCCATTAACCCTGTGCCTGTATAACACAGGAAATTGGAAGGCACAGTTTGGCATGACGGGGCAGCCAGGTGTGACACCCATATATGAGCACAGGGTCCCAGGGGGTTAGGATCTAGGAGCTGTTGACTTCACCAAGCGGTAGGAGCAAGGGCAGGTGTAGAGCCTGACTACCTGTGTGGAGCTGGCCCTCGGCCTCGCTGCACCTCTTTAATTCAAGTGGTGACTCATGGCCTGGAACTATTAGGTAGATGGCATATACAGTTAGTGAGTGGTGTTTTTCAGTGCTCATTTTACTTATTGCATTATATTTTGATTTATAATTTTATACTCAGAGCATTCCTCTCCTGGGCTCCGTGCGTCCTTGCCAAAATTAAAAAGTACAGTTAGCAAAACTAAAGCCAGCAGATGCTCAGAGCTCTCGGTCAAAAATAACCAGCCAGAGCTGACTCTTTTTTTCCACCAGTTCTTCATACATTTCCTGTTCTCCCTGCATTTTCTTTCCCATGGATCTCAGGACAAGGAGAGCAGCCCCCAAACCAACTGCCTGGCTCCCCAACAGCAATGCAGAGAGCAGCAAAACAGCTCCAACTCCTTCCCCAGATAAGGAGCAGCATTTGCTGGTAGTCCCAAGCCTACCAATTTCATCTACTTTGCACTCCTGGGAGTTGTTAGCGCTGGGAGAGAGGTTTGTGTAATTGCTGGGTGGAATTTGCAGGTGCCTTTGGGAGGTGATGCAGCACAGTGATTTGGTATCTGCTGGACTTTCTTCTTCACATACATTCAGTGTCCTGTGAGGACAATCGGGGGCACGTGGGGTGGGATTTCTGGAAAGACGACAAGGAACAAACTGTATAGCTGGTGTCTTACACTGAGGTATGTGTACAAGCAAGATAAATCAGACTAGCTCCAGAACCAGTGCCCTCTCCTTTCCCGGGGCAGTGGCTGGTAGGTGCTACCAGACAAGATGAAGCCAGGAACTCAGAAGCTGCCTTTCCAGTCCTCTCTTAAGGAGTCAGCTCAAAGGGCTCTGCTGGAAAGGGCTCTGCAACCAACACCAACAAATCATCCACTAAAAAATCCTCCATGGGGTTTTAGACAAGGTGAGGCAATATTTACAGATTCGCCTCTACCAAGTATGAGTGACAGCTGGCAGGACGGCATCCAAAGAGGCAGTCAGAGAGTTATTAAACCTGCCAGCAAAGAAAGCACAATTTCATAATTATTTCAGGCTTCCCTTGGAGATCAAAGAGCAAAGCTGACATGGGGCTGGTAGGGAATTGTCTAGATTTAGTGTGAGGCAAGAAGAGGCTAACGCTGCGATTACTGCTGGAAATGACTGATGGGGGAACACCTATGGAGCCAGGAGCTGATTAAGGATAAAAAAGCCTTGCCTTTTGCTATTAGTGAAGTAAAAAGGAGACGCAGTCTGGAGGCAGTAGGCTTTCATGGGAATGCTGCAGCAGGGAGCAGTGCAATGCTCCAGCGCAGTCCCAGCAGCTCCCACAGCGTGACAGCACAGGTTGGCTGAAGAGGCTGCTGGGAGACATGCTAATTGGGGTGAAACTTGGAAATTTCCATGTAATTCCTGAGTCTTCTTGAAAGCTGCCCATAGAAATTTAAGTTCCCAAAAATGTAAAAATTTTTTTTCATGTTGCATTAAAATTTTCATCATTTAAAACGTAGCTTTTCAAACACAGTAAGAAAAGACAATACGCACCATGTGTCACCCAGGAGCTACATTTCTAGGTACATGCATGATCAGGTCTTGTCCAGTTGGGAAGGGCACCAAGCCACGTGAAGGCAGAGGAGTCTGTGGGGGCAATGGAGCAATATCCTTATGGCATAGCTGTTAAGAGTGAGGAGGTGCAGGAAATGCTTTTCTTGTCTGAAATAATTTATAGAAGGATTTGAAAATTATCCTTTCCCAGATTGGGTGATTTTCCCCCACAGACCCTATGTTTTGAGTCTGAGTATTCAAGACATTTTATTTCAGTATTTTCAGACCACTCTATCTCAAAAAAAAAAAAAAATCCTGATTTATTTAAAATTAATTAATAAATCTAGGAAAATAAGGTATTTTGAGCTCAAAGGGGAACTTTTCATTAAACACTGTTGAAAGGGAGAGTTCTGGACATTCAAAAATATGCATGTGTTTTTAAACCAGACCTTGAGAAGCCAACTCTTGTTCCCAGAATATTCCTGCTTTGATAAATGAGCACATTGTGACAAATGTTGCTGTAGTATTTCTGGCCTGGTCATGTTCAGAGCAATCCCACTGATGGGTCAGGTGTCCCCACACTGCTCCTGGAGCACAGAGGCACAGGGTGAGGCAGCGGGGTGGAGCTGCCTGCATCTGCCTCTTCTCTGCACAGCCTTAGGTGGGCCACGGCCTGGCAGCACCTCACCAACAACAAATGCGCTCAGAGAGAGCCGTGGCCTCTCGCTGTGTGATTTTGTAGCCGGGGAATCTTTATACAGAAACCAGCCCAGGCTGCCAGAGGAATAAGGTCAGTACACAGGCTGGACAGCACACAGCAAAGCTGGGTAGAGGGGGGCTTTCCCCTCTGCTTCTCATGCAGCCACAATTTCTTTTCCCACCAGTACTGCTGGCTGCTGACAGGCCCGGGGAGCATCCACATCCTCAGTCCTAGGGAGAGCTTTGCTTTTTTGGGGACAGATTTTGACTTTTGTTGAACGAGGACAACTATAGCTGCAATTTTTGTGTGTTGCTGAAGCTTCCAGACAGCTACTCGTGCTTCCTGAAGGCAGAGGGAAACCCAATACAGTTGGTATCCAAATCCAGCAGAGAACTGTACCTCTGGCTCCAGGACAGCCTGATTCCTTTTGTTAGGTCACTTTAAAGAAATAGCAGTTGCCTTTGTTGTGATAGAGTTGCTTGAGAATTTATCCATGTAACAATCGAGACAGGAATGTAAGAGGATTATAATAATGTTTTCTTTGGCTTGTGTGGGAGGATGCCGTTTCTGCTTTGGTCAGTTCACTGATAACTGGGCTCTTCAGCCAGCAAACAACTGCATCTCTCTGGTGCGGGTCTTTGGAACAGGGGGATCTCTCTGATCAAGGCAGTGAAAGGATAAAGTATCTGGTTGTGGTGACTGAGGGGGTCCAGGCTATGTTCACTGCAGGGTGGCACTGCAATGGGAACTCCTGAGCTCTTGCCACCCTACAGACCCTTGCCTGCAAAGGCAGCTCCATTTGGCAACACCAGAATCTGACCTCCTTGCCTGTCTGGAGAAGCTTCTGTGCTGCCCTCAAAGTTTGTTCTGCTGTTTTAAAATGAGTTTCAGCACCCTGGGCATTAACAGGGTTGTTGCCCAGTAAAGTCTGTCTGTGAAAAACTTTTAGTTTTTTGAGCAGACTGGAAAAAAATAAAGTGATACAATTTCTACAGATATGAAAAAGAATTTCTAAGAATTCTGTTGATAAAAAGCACCCTACCAGAAGTTACTTACATAACACCTTGCTGAGATTTCTGTTACTCAGAAATTCTTATTGCCTTAATTCCTATAAAATGAAAGTCCAGGGCTGTTTTTTTTTTTCCAGGACGGTTGGCTCCTGACCACAGGGGGTTTTGGAAAGGGGACAGAACACGGCAGGGCACCCACTTGCGGTGTTAGTGGCCTCAGGCACAAAGCCACCAGTAGGTGTAGCAGCTGACAGCCCCAGCTCCTCACAGCAGCAGGCTCTAAGGTGGAGGCAGAGGCCTGGCACATCTGCAGGAGGAGACCTGGCGAGTGAGGCTGCAGCTCCTGCAGAGATGTAGGAAGCTCCGCTTGAGCCTGCCCTGGCCCCTTTACCAGGACTGCCCAGCTGAATGCTGCTTACGTGCTGCTGCATGGGCCCTGGTAGTGATTACTCAGCTAGGTGGGCACCAGGACACATCACAGACAGCTTCTTCAGCACTCATCTTGGATGCAGAGATGTTATTCTTCCCAAATGCCATGTGCCATCCCTTTGAGCACCGACACCACAGCCCATCGCTGTCTGCTATAATGGGACCAGACACTGACCTCTGTGAGAGCCACAGGGACCTGTGGAAAGAGGCACTGCTTCATACGGCTGAAGCTTCCATAATTACTGAGCTGCAATGTTCCTAAATTCCTTAATTACATTAAAACAGTGATCAGAGGTTTAAAAACTAACCTCTTCTACCTGATGCCTCCAGTGCAGCCCCTGCCCTGGCACAGCTCTGGTGAAGTGCAGGGAGATTCTGGGAGAGGATCTGAGCTCCCAGGGCAGGGCACCAGTGCTGGTGGGTGCCCTGGGGGCTGCAGGGCAGCCTCCTCCTTCCCCATGGGCTGCAGCAGGAGCTAGGAGGCCTGGGTCCTTACCCCTGGTGTGACAGCAGCACCCAGAGCCATGGAAAAGCCATCAAGCAAAGTTTCAACTTGAACTTTGATGCAGACCTGCCAGGTCCATGTCTTGGAGCAACTTAAATCTCCACCCGGAACACATGAAAGTAGATTAGGAAGCATGAGAGTTCACTTTTAGAAATCAGTATCCACCTCTATCCCCCCTGCTCAGCCCAAAGGACACAGGCAGTTCATGTCTTGCACACAGCAGCACCCAGATGGTGCTCATGGGGCTCACCTGGAGCTCAGGTCTCTGGAACATCAGACTCCCCCCATCCTGTTATTTCTAAAACACTTTGGTTTGGGACAATACAGAATACCAGCAGATGTCGTTAGGTTGTGCTACTGGCCCATGTGAGCTGGGATGGGCTTCTGCCCTCCCCCTGCACTGCCCAGACCATTCCCTGGGCATTTGTCCCCCTTGGCCTTGTGCTCCTGTGGGCTCTGCCCGGCCCCGTGGTCCTGAGGAGCCAGCCTCGTTGATCTAGCTATTTTCCTACTCGTGTCAACATAAATAAACCATATCCCCTTTAAGCTACCTACAGCTTTTGACAGCTACAGTGATGTAAATAAAGCAGCTAACGCAGATGCTAATATTAATTCGCATGACCCAGTTGTGCTTCGCTAATAGTATCTGGGTTACCAGGCAGGCGAGGCAAGAACACAAAATATTTCACTTGTCTCTGTCTGTTACAGCAAAAAGCAAGGATCTGGAGATATTAATTTCTACAGCTAAACCTCAGAGGCACCCTCCGTTAGGAAAAGGCAGGGAAAAGGCCTGAAAAGGTCACAAAAATCCACATTTGGTGAGGGTCAGTGGCTAAGCCATGCACCGGCTGGTACAGCACCGCTTGGTGCGCTCTGAACATGCTGCAATGTAACCAGGTCGGGGCTCATCCTGTGCGGGGCTGGGCATGCATCACACAGACTGCTGTGGCACTCGGAGGTGAGCTGCTTGCAGGACCGAGCCCTGTGAGCTGTGTTGTGGTTTGTTACAGCAGTATTTATGCTGTTAGTAGCAACAGCAAGACTCTTGTGCGACTGCAGGACAATCAGCCCCGCAGCCTGTGCGCTCCTGCATAACCCTTGGCTCCTGCCCAGGAGCTCCACTGGCATTTGGCTTTTGGGGGAGCAATTCAAAGGCTGTCAAGGCTTACATGTGCGGAAAGGGAAAGGTGAGGAACATGGATTTTGTCACCTAGCTGTATGCAGCTGAAACAAAGTGGCTGGGACATTCAGATCTGCCCTGACATCCCCCGTACAGCCGGACACAGCTGCTCAGCTCTTGGCGCACGCGGGTGCTCACAAGGCTTGCACTGATGTTCAGCACAAGTGGTCCACGGGAGCACCGGGGCTGCTGCGACCCAGCTAGTTTTTACTGGCATTGTGCTTCTCACAGCAGGCTTGGAGGCTTAATTAAGCTTCTAGTGTTCTGTAAAGTTCATTTCACTGTTTGGTGGAGGATGGTTTAGGATAAGCATAATAGGATTGCTGCTGCTATATACAGCCACATAAGCCAGGAAGTCCTCATAATGGGCCTTTACCTTGTAGGAAAATCTTTTCAGAGGATGCTTTTTATAAACTGTACAGTTACGCACGCTATGAGTGTTTGGGGGAAAGACATCCTTCTGTATGTCGGTCTGCCAGTACCAGCCCAGGTGAACGCTCTGCAATAGCACGGGCTTCACAAAACCCACTGAGGGTGCTAGTCGTGCTTGCTGCCCTGTAGCATGGTCTTTCCTTTTAGTCACCTCATCTGCAGCTGATCCTGGGGCTGGAGCTCCAGTGAACATGGATGGAGGAGGCGATGGCTGCATTCCTGGGGGAAGTTGCAGGAGATGCCCCCAGAGCACAAAGGGGCACGCTGCACTTAATACAAGACATGTTTTTAAAAGCACCAAGTGCTGACCTCTCACTTGGGCTGTCCTTATGGTCCTTAAAAGAGCTGCCAGCTTGAAAAGCCTACACCAAAACACCCTAGCAGATCAGGATGCAGCACCAAACTGGTGGAGAGGGGCCAGAAGGCATCTATAGCACCCACGGAAAGCAGGAGACCTCTTCCCACTGGCTCTGCTCACCACAACATTCAGCCCGCTCCTTAGCATCTTTTTTTTTTAATGTCAGGTTGATTGATGCTTCAGTGAGCTCTTAGAGGAGGAGGCTAAGAGCAGATGGCAGAAATGTGGGGGTGCCTTGATCCTCTGGGGATCAGCCAGGCTCAACACAGTGCCTCGGGGCAGGGGCATGGAGAAATGCCAGTGGGTGGAGAGACGGGGGGGGTTCTGGGGTTCCCTGGCTCTGCAGAGCAGCACCATGCTGTGCAAGGCTTTCACATTGCCCCAAAGCACAGGAACAGAGCTCAGGGACAAGCAAATCATCCTGCTAATGCCATTCCCAGCTGGGCCGATGCGGGGTGGTTTTCTTATCTGTGCTGTTTCTGCAGAGCGGCAGGTAACTCACAGATAGAACAACCAGTGCTTATACACACATGCAGACACTTAGGAGCTATTCTTAAGCTTTCCAAATCCCTTAATATACCCTATGTATACAGTTTGGAGTTTGTAGATTTAGCATGATAGATTGATTTCACATGCTATCTCAATGTGAAATGACATTAATAACTAAATTCTTATGTTTTTAGCCCTGGCTAAGCTACTGCAGAGCACTGAGCTGTGTAATCACGCTCAGGGTGCATGGCAGTGCAGGCAGAGCATGCTGCCTGGTTGTAGCTGATGTTACTGCCTGGATGATATAAAGCCCAAGTTGTGCTGCAGCCATAGGAGAATTTGACCAAATAATTGCAGTTTGAGTATCTGCCATAAACAATCATCTGGAATTATTGTTTTTATTTTCCGTGGCTACTCGAAAATGGAGAAAAGGCATGAGAGCCCAGTGGCTCAGGCAGGCTGGCAGGGGGAGTTGCTGTGGCAGTTTGAACCAGGTGACTCCAGTTATTGCTTGGTGGGTTTTTTTGCAGACACCCCCAGGAATTTCCAAGGGGTTTCTCCAGTAAAAGCAAGCAGGCAAACCTCCTGGCTTTTCTCTTCACCCAGCCCACAGTGAAAGGGGACACATGTGGTCCCCTTGCTCAATGAGGACAGATGCCGACCAACCTGCCGAGTCCTGGCACACTTGTTACACCAGGGGCTGTGAGACAGGCACATGGCACAGCCCCTGGAGCTGCTCTGCCTGTGCACCAGCATTTTGCATCTCCCATGGCGATGCCGTGGCTGTACTACCAAGAATGGAGCTTTCGAGGAGCCTTCAGTGCTTCTTCCTTTCGCCTTCAGAGGAAAAAATATTTCCACTGCGTAAAGCAGGCTGCGGCCAACCACGGCTATTGTTTTGTCTACATTTTTATGTCCCTTTCAATATACATGTCAGCTCTACCACGTTCTGTCTGTTAGAAAGCACTAGGGTTTACACATTACCTCATTAGTCTTACTGTCTACCCAGCATTTTTTCCATCCTACATGTTCCTCACTCCTTTTACATCACTGTGATTAAATCATTTGCCTGGGCCATTAGCAATGAGCCTCAGTGTTTCTACACTCCTGGCTCCATAGGAGATGGTGTGGGAGAGGGCTGGGGAGGGGGAATATGTCAACTTTTAAGTCACAAGCTGGGCATGTCAGCACAGAACAGCGCACGGAGCATGCATTTCACAGGGCTGCTGTCGCAAAGCAAAACAGCAGAGCGGTGGCTCTGTGTCAAGAAACATTGAGCAGAGCAGTTTCTGTGTTTATTTTTTGGAGCAGCCTGAACTAGGATAAGGAAAAAAAAAAAACACAGAAGCCTACCCAAGCAAGCAGACAGGCACCTTAGGCTTCTCTGAAGCTGTTTCCCTCAAAGATGAGGTGGGAGCCCAGCGACCAGCCCCAGCAGCATGGCTGCAAGGCAGAGGTGTGCAAGGCACGCAGGGTTAACCAGTGGCCTCCCAGCAGAGGTCTTCCAGCTGATTGTTCTGCTGCTGGATCGCCCACCGGGGCTGCCATAATTAAGGCCCTGTCAACTTCCAGCAGCTGGCTTTACATGCTGTGATTTTCGTGGAGGTATAATTTAACCCAAAGCTCTTGCCTGGCAGCACATTATTTTGCAGGGTTGCTTAAAAACATGTTTAAACCTTTCCAAATTACAGATTGCCTTCCTCCCCAAAAAATGCTTTCTCAAACTAGGGTCACTTTTTTAAATATAGGCATGGAAACCTGGCCTGTAAATTATCCAGGTACCTGTGGGGCCTGAGGCTTTCAGGGGGCAATTAAGGCATGCTCGGAGGCAGGCGCATGAACACCGCTGGTCTATGCTGCAGCAGTGGGCAGCTAATAAGGGCTTAAAGGAGAGAAACTGCAAGGGAGGGGACATGCATGGCTCCCCGTCAGGCTCTTACAGGTGATGCCACGAGCAGCTTGCTGGAGCCAGGTCAGCTTGCAGCCTGTTCTCTGGATAGTCCCATCTGCTGCGGGGATGTGCTCGCACCATGCAGAGCCACAGTTTCTGCTCCCACTAGCAGCTGCAGTGCCCTGTGCAGGTGGGAGGTGAGGGAGAGGCTCAGCAGCCCTGTGCATGTACACGGAGGGACCCTGAGATGTGACACAGGGTCTGTTTTGGGGGGAAATCTAGGTCTCATGAAGGCTGGCCAGCCACGAGGGGTGGAGGGATGGCTGGGACGTGCACCCAGGCACTTGCTCCTGTGCACCTCCCCTCTCCCTGGGGCCACATCCAGGCTGCACAAGCTGCTGGCAGGATTTGGCCACAGGCCTGGAGCTCAGCGCAGGTGCTTAATGCGGGGATATACCCTGAGAGCCCATAAAGCCCCATGCTGCGGGAGGGAAATCCCCGTGACATTGCACCTGACTGGAGCAGTGGGAAGCAACCGATGCGTTGAGCCACTGTGCCACCTGGAGTCTGTCCACTCGGTGCTCAAGCAGCCACTCATCTGCCAAAGAAAGAACACCCTAAAAGACTTATTTTCTTCAGAATAATAAAACAGAGAAACAGCAACAAGGCCAAGAACGTTGAGATGGTGACAGCAAGAGTCTGGCTTAAATCCCCCAAAATAACATCAGCTAGATCCTGATTTTGAACCAGCAGATAATGTGCTGCAAACACAGGGAGCTGGGGATTGTTATTTTTTTCTTCAAAATATTCTTTTTTAGCAATTATACTTGTCATTTCTCTTTGAGTATAGTTCCTTCTGAATTCCCCATTTCTTCTACATTTTTGCACCATCTTCACATAAAAATAAATTGGCTGCCAAATTGACTTTCTGTGAACGGCAATTTTGGAAGGATACTGGGTCCGACGTGTCTTCCTCTGGGCATCCAAACCTGAAGTGCTGGAAGAGATGGGTGAACCCTACAACAGGCACTCCAGACCCCTTTTTCCATGCTGTCTTTCAGAGGGATCATGCTCCCACACCAGTTTTAAGCTTGTTAAGCTTTCAGAATTATTTTTTGGTGCAATTTTGGTGCAAAGACCGAACTGAGAGGTGGAGATCTGCTGCACCACATACAACAATCTTTGAAAAATCCCGTGTTTAACCCAGTTTTGCTCAGGCTGTGGCATGCTCAGTGTGGGAGCCAGGCTGACCATCCCCCACCCACAGGGGTGCAGTGGCACGGGGAGGCTCTGCCCCCTGCCCCCAGCAAAACCCTCCCGGCACGGCCGTCAGATGCCACTGCTGGCAGTGAGCAGGGACACGGCCCCTGCTACCACTTTGACAAAGCAACCCTGCTGACATGCTGCTGGTGCTGTTGATAGTATTTTAGGAATTTTCAAGAGTTGTTTTATTCGGGGGATTTGAAAGGTAAACTGTCAGCATTTCAGTGCTCCTCCGCAGAGCAGTGAAATAATCCAGAGGCATGGGGTTGCTGGCTCGTTTTCTTCTCTCTTTACTAACTGGGGTCTTTGTTAGCTGAGTGGTTTAAGTGGATTTTGAAACAAAATCTAGAGGTGTAGACAGGATGGGATTTGATTAAGGCATCTTTAAATAGCCATTCCTTCCCTTCCCAAACTGCCCGGGGTAAAAGCAAGCAGCTGCTGCTTACCAAGTACTTGTGATTTTTTATTTGGTTTTCAATAGCATCATATCTTACACGCAGCTTTAACGCAGCCTGAGCTGCTCTTTGTGCTTTAAGGAGCAGGTT
Organism: Aythya ferina; assembly: GCF_964211825.1. Taxonomy (NCBI): domain Eukaryota; kingdom Metazoa; phylum Chordata; class Aves; order Anseriformes; family Anatidae; genus Aythya; species Aythya ferina. Next base: position 15,746,411 of record NC_140315.1, on the reverse strand, counting down.
TTCAGCCAGGATGTCCTAATTCTGTCTGGTTTGGCATCCAACTTGCCCAAAAACAGAATTCAAACAGAAAGTTTTCCCTGGTCTTGTGGGGCAGGGTGGTGGGGCAGGGCAGTGGCAAAGGCAGGATCCAGTGTTTAAATCTGCTTTGGTAGAGAATAAAAGGCTTCCTAGGAGAACAGTCTCTCTCGTGGCTTTAGTTCTTCAGTATCCTTCTTGAGCTGACATCTGCAGCCTGTGGGGAGGGGGATGTTGAAGCCCCACTGTTCACAGAGTGCATATCACACCTCCATCTTCAGTGGGAGCACACACCCAACCCGACCTGTCTGGGGCTCCTTTTAACAGCCTCCAGCTGGGATCCTGCCTGGCACATCTGCGGTGGCACAGGATGAGACCATCCAGAGCAGAGCATTATTTATTCTTTCTACAGAGGTACACAGCATTAGAGGAAATGAGATAACAGTGACAAACCCAAACCACGCATCTTCAGCCACGCGTAGCTGCAGTGGTAGCAGTTCTGCAGCCACTTTATTCCCCCCGCAGTGAGGGGCAGGGCCCTCCTCTTCCCCATCCACCTTGCAACAGACCCACATCCTTGCCGAGGTAACCTGTCACCACTTGGTGATTCCCTTCTCTTTTCTCTTACTTTTCTTTGAGGCTCTATCAGTGTTTCGTACCCGCTTGTCATCTCCCTCATGCTGATGTAATTCTGCATAGCCAGCAAGGTTGCTATCCGATGGAGAATTTGTTTTTTTTTTTTTGTTTTTCCTCTGTGTTTTCAATAGAAGCTCACTGAATGCTGCAGTTTGGGAATTTGGGAATTTCCGGTCCAGGTGGAAATCCATCCCCAGAGGCCTGTATCAGGACAGGCTGTGGTTTCATGCAAACTGCAGGGCTGCACCTTGCAACCAATGAATTAACCCATAGCAAAAGCTGGGACCAGATCATAAGTGCTGAATCACATTTTCCACATGTGCTGGGATGTCGGGGTGCTCTCAGAGCCTCCCAGCTCTACAGCAAGCTGAGCTGTGTGCTGTGCACAAATGCTCCCCAGACATTGGCATTTCTGAAACCTGCCTTGCAGTGGTGTGCTTCCAGCTTATTTCTACCTACCACTGAAATAATCAAGTAGTCTCTGGTCATCAGATTATTTTGTGTGTCTGAAGTGATCAAAGTGGCTTGTCAAAGGTGTTCTTCGTGTGATGGGGCAAGCTTAGGAAGCTCTCAAGGTCAAACCCAAACAGCCTAATGACTCCGGGACTCAGATCTCACCTCCAAGAGCAGCAATGAGCCAGGAGAAGATGAGCAGTTCAGGAAACAGAAAATGAACCTTTTGAAGCCAATAATACCCTCTGGCAGCAAGCAACCAACTGACAGAGAAATGAGAGAGAAGGGTAAAAAAAAAAAAAATAGAAAGGCCGTTCAGCCAGGCAGCAGGAAGGGCAGCGCCATAAAGCAGAACTATCTCGTAAATAGAGCAGCACCTTCCTTCCTTCCTCCCTCTCCTTCCCAGGGGACAGTGGCCATGGGAACAGACACGCTCTGTGCCCTCTGAAGGGGACGCAGGAGAGAGCAGATTGACCTTACCTGCAGCAGGTTAATTGGGACACACGGCTCCAGTACAGCTACTGTTGGGATGTTTTTTCCTCTCTAAGAGGAAAAGGAAAACAATAAGGCAATGTTAGCTTCCCTGATGAGGCTGGCTGGCCGGGACTGCCTTGGGAATTGCCAGCTCGCTCCATGGAGAGCCTCAGCTGCTGGGGACTTTCATTCACAGCTGTTCTGTGCCTGATTTCAACCATTTAAAGGTTATTCCTAGATCTCCTTGGTTGTTCTTGTAAACATATGTACCTGGCATACTGAGGAGGTTTTTTCCTCAGTATTTTGTCCTTTGTAAATGTTTCTCAGTGTAGGTTGGGTTTGTTTTTCCCACTTTGCACTGTGTGTCTCCTTGGGCTGGGCTTCTTCCACATATCATTTCTAAACATGCTGAATTCACTTAGGAGCAAGCTGGGATGTCTGTCAAACCTTGCTCTGTTGGGGATTGTTGTCACTTTGTGCTGTAGCCATCAAGAGGCCAAGCAGAAGAGGAGGTGCCCATTTCTGCAGACATGCTGAGCTCTCGCTGACCCCAGGAATGCCTCTTGCAGCAACCAGACCATGGCTCACACTTGTCCATGGGGTAAATCCCCAGTTCAGCAGTCAGCTGTGTTGCTCTGGCATTTTGGCATGAGCCACATGGGTGCTTTGTTCAGGACCCAGCTAACATCTGGGCTTCCCCATGGGCCAGCAAGCGTACATGGAAAGAGTTAAGCGCTGCCCTGGGGAAGGTGGGTCTTACCGCTCTGTCTCCCTGGAAGAGCAGAGTGCTGAAGTGTCTGCCAGAGCTTGTTAGGGATAATGCAGCCTGATCGGAAACAGAGCTTTATCCAGTGGCTAAATGAGCCCATGGGGTGGCTTTCATCTGACCTTGCACTGGATCGCAGGGTGTCCCTCGGAGGCATGGCTCTGCACAGCAGCTCTCGGCCGCTCGCACTCTAGCCAAGGAGCGTTATCGGGGAGAGGCAGGACGGATGCCCCTGCTGCAGGAACCAGCACGGTTAGACAAGTCATGGGCCATGTGTGTACAGGGACAGCTTGTTTTCTGCTGGCCAAGTGCAGTCCTAATGGAAACATCCAAACAATCCCAGGGCTGCAGCCCAGCAGCGAGCAGGGAGCTGGCACAGCTGAGGCAAGCAGAGAGATGAAAACAGCAGACTGAGGCAGGGACGGCTCAGCTCAGCTGCAACCAAACTTCAGAACAGGGCAAAAAAAAAAAGCAAAAAACAAAAAACAAAAAACACAAAGTGACCTGGCCCTCATCCACACGTGGTATGTGTTTTGCAAACCATGGAGCTGTCATGCTCACAGTCCAGTCGACGTGTGAGATAAAGGCACCGCATGCCTGACAGAAAAGCCCAAGTTTCCCAGGACATTGAAAGCGAGCATTTCCCTGGAATGCCAAGTTCTATCTTTGGTGAACAGAAGTCAGACTCCCCCTGAGTACACCGCTCCCCCAGCACACCATCTTAGTTTGCATTTGTTTAGCAAACAGTTACTAGGAGGCCTCAGTAGCATTAAAAAAAAAAAAAAAAAAAGTGATACTGGTATTATTATTCATGGCTGGAGGTGGGGAGGAGAAGGGAAAACTGCTCATGTAGCCAACAAGTTCGAGTAAGGTTCAACTTTGCTATTCCAAAATCTGCTGTTATGATAATGGAACAGTCAAATCAGCTCAAATTAAGAGCTCAGGAAGGCTCAGCCACTCAAAGAAGTACACTCATGACAAGATTAATTCCTGCCAGCCAGTATGTAGTGTGGTATCATCCAATATTAACATAGAGATCCTGAACAGGAACAGGCAACTGAAAACATGCTAAAAAACAGTGAAGTGCATCATTCCCCTTAATCTTCAGTGTCGGTCTTTGCTATTCTGCAAGTGGATTAACACACGATGGACCACCTGGCACCATTCTGCTGCCATTTACAGCAAACCTTGCCTCTTCTTCCCACCTACCCCTCTCCAATAGACATTCACTAAGAGGCAGCACACTTGCATTTTTCAAACAGTTTCAGTTGACTTTTATTAGTGTGAAGGGCAAAATATCAATAAAACAGACATTAAAAAAAAAGTAAATCCCTAAGGAACAGTATGCTCCTTATCCAAAAAGGACACAGTGCTTTGTGCTGCTGGACTGCCTCTGCTGGGGGTATGTCATGATGGAGCAGCACAGGAAAGGCTATGAATAGAGATTTTGAAACTATCAGGAAGCCTAGGGCTATCCAAACTGGAAGATGTTTATTTCGTCTGGTTAGGAAAGGCTTACTGTTGTGTAAGTGTCATGCCCGGTGCTCCCAGAAGTCAGTGAGCACAGAAGTAATGAGAGCCTCCAGACTGCCAGCTGACACTTCAAAGAGCTCGAGCTTTTTCTTGCGCTCAAAAGAGAATTTTAAATATATATATATACATCTCCGCACCTCGGATCCATTTCCTATATTTATAACTTGAATGCATCAAAACTGTCTCACTGAGCTGAGATCAAACTCTCTTGTTGAGATGCTGATGTGCAGCTGCCTTGTCTTTTCTCTTGCATTCAAACAGATTCTGTATCTACTGTCTCTATTTACTACTTAATCTTAGATTGATGTGAATGAATAATTGCCAAGGATTAGTTTTTAGCTGCTTTGATTTGTATACAGTTGTTGCTCTTTATTAAATATGTGATATCTAATCCAGTGTTTAGCGCTTGCAAAGGGAAGAATCATCTGTGCTGGAGACTGCAAACACAACTTGAATGAAGTGTTTGAAAGGGCTGTGTGCTCTGCTGCTGCCCAAGGGAAGCCTTGGGAGCCCTGGCTTGGGAGGGATGAACCCCCACGTGGATGTGTGTCCACAGCAAAGCCCTGTTCTCTGCAAACACAAAGTGGGGGTGGGCGTGAGGCAGAGCAGAGAACCTGATCAGGAAAACAAGAGAATAAAGGACTGAGAATGGGGAAGGTGCTGCGAGCCTGGAGGAACCCCTGCAGTGATATTTTCTATCACCTGGGGCCTTCATATGCCCCTCTTGCAAAAAGAAGGGCACTAGTATTCAACTTATTTGTAGGCTACTGGCAAGGAATAAATGCTTATCATCTGTAATCCCTTGTGTGAGCACAAAGCTTACTCATTGAGGCAGGAGATGCAACTAAAGCTCCTCTTACATCAGGCTGTAAGTGTGTGGGCAGCTCTGGGCAGCCTCGGCTAGGGCTGCAGCCCTCGTACAAGAGGCTTTGTCTCGCTGAAGTCTATCATCTTCCCCAGCTTGTAAGGCAGCAGAAATGCCTCAGCCTGAATGTTGTGTCCTTGTCCCAAGACTGAATGGGAAAAGGCTCTGAAACCTGATGGAGAAGTCTCCCGTGTGCTGCAGGAGGAGCCCAGCTGGGTTTAACCCAGCAGATGGTGAAACACCGCATGGCCGTTTGCTCACTTTGTCCCCTCCCCAAAGTGGGATAGGGGAGAAAATTGAAAAGAACAAGAGCTCATGGGTTGAGATAAGGGCAGTTTAATACCAAAGAGGAGGAAAGAAAATGGAAAGAAAATGAGTTAAAAAATAAATAAAAGAATAAACAAAGCAAGTGATGCAGATTACAGCTGCTCACCACCTGCTGACCGCTGCAGAGGATATTTCCACCGGCTTTTTATCTGCAGGGATTTGCTGTTCATTGAAGGGTACTCTGTTTATTCATGTTATTAGCATGGCTGATGCTGAAAAACAGATTTGCTGCTTTTCCTTATGCATTTCTGGAAAAATTGTTAAGTTTTTGCAGCTAAAATATCACTTGAGCACTGTTCCAATTTCCTTACTAGGTGATAACCCAGTGTGGTATCAGTGACGAGGTGTATCGCCCTGCAGCACAACTAATTATACCTTTCGGTGAGGAAGTGGCGGTGGTTTGGTCTTCCAAAAAAATTCCACACTCTGGTATGTGTCAGAGATTTGAAAAGAATTAATATCAATTATTCTCATGCATATTCATGAGAGGAAGACTAGTTTAGCAATCAAGCTAATAGTTTTTGCTTAATTACATTCTGTTGATTTTGCGCTATCTTGGCACATTACTGATTGAATTCAGTCATTAAAATAAAATAAAAAGCACCTCCCACAAGTACACTAGTGAACACCAACAATTTAAGCTCAGCACACTCTGTAAATAGTGCCTGAGGCTGAGCACACTGCTTGGGACACTGGGAGTCGTTCATGAGCATTTGTTTCCCTAGTGCAGGGTTAAAGCACAAAAGCACCTCGAGGAGCAGTTCCCAGGTGTTCACTGCTGCTCAGAGTTACGGTATTGATTTGTTTATTTTTATTTATTTTATTTTATTTTCCAAATCCAAACCATTGGCAACTGAATACAAGATAGAAACGGGACGGGACGGGACGGGACGGGACGGGACGGGACGGGACGGGACGGGACGGGAGAGGTACCTGAAAGGGGAGCATGAAGCTCCAGGGATGGTTGTGTCTGGGGAGGAGGTCTGGATGTGCAAACAGTTTGGGTCTGTCTGATGATATCTGGGGCTGGGCATCTTGCACAAGCATTGCTTGCTGCGTTGCAGTCTTTCCGGACAAAAGGCAAGGCCAGGAAAAAAATGGGAACATTGAGCTTGCATGTGTTTGTTTTCTTATTTAACTTTCCCCAGCAGCAGAAATAGGACAGATGCTCCCCTCTCATCCGTTCTTGAGCACTATCACTGTGCTGATGTCTCAAGGCAGTGTATGTCTTTGAAGTTTGCCTTTTCAGTGTTTTCATTCATTTATCATTTTCTTCTCCTGTGCACCATTTGCATCTGGGCTTTGCTCAGAAGGAAGACTGACACCATTTATCATTTAACGAGGCTTGATAGCTCTCTGACAACTGAACATGTTCTTTACAGCACCAAGGAATTTACAGGCAGCCATGCCTGAAGGCTACTTTTCTGCCCACTTTAGCTTAGTCAGCAGCCGTTGCAGCAGCAGCTTTCTGGGTGCCTTCAGCTAAACAAAGCACTAGCATATGATCAGCAGAAGTATTGTACTCCCTTTTAGACCAAATAGACTTACTCTCCCAGCAGATAAAATTATTACAGCTATAACTAAAATCAAATAATTAACCAATATTCAATCAGGGCCCTGCCAGGCAATGACAAAACTGAGATCTCAGGCATTACAAAGCAAAATAGACATGGTTTTGGTTTTATGGATTTCCTGCTATGCAGTGATGCTTACAGAGGAGCACAGGAATCTGAACTCTCCCAGCCTGAGGATGCAGCTACCTGGGGCACTGCAGGGATGTGAGTGAGCTGGTGTGTGCAGGGTCCTTCCCCTCCACAGAGCAGATCACAGAATCACAGAATCACAGAATTTCTAGGTTGGAAGAGACCTCAAGATCATCAAGTCCAACCTCTGACCTAACGCTAGCAGTCCCCACTAAACCATATCCCTAAGCTCTACATCTAAACGTCTTTTAAAGACTTCCAGGGATGGTGACTCCACCACTTCCCTGGGCAGCCTGTTCCAATGTCTAACAACCCTTTCAGTAAAGAAGTTCTTCCTAACATCCAACCTAAAACTCCCCTGGCGCAACTTAAGCCCATTCCCCCTCGTCCTGTCACCAGGCACGTGGGAGAACAGACCAACCCCCACCTCTCTACAGCCTCCTTTAAGGTACCTATAGAGAGCGATAAGGTCGCCCCTGAGCCTCCTCTTCTCCAGGCTGAACAAGCCCAGCTCCCTCAGCCGCTCCTCGTAGGACTTGTTCTCCAGGCCCCTCACCAGCTTCGTCGCCCTTCTCTGCACCCGCTCGAGCACCTCCATGTCCTTGTAGCGAGGGGCCCAAAACTGAACACAGTACTCGAGGTGCGGCCTCACCAGAGCCGAGTACAGGGGGACGATCACCTCCCTAGCCCTGCTGGTCACACTGTTCCTGATACAAGCCAGGATGCCGTTGGCCTTCTTGGCCACCTGAGCACACTGCTGGCTCATATTCAGCCGACTGTCCACCATCACTCCCAGGTCCTTCTCTGCCTGGCAGCTTTCCAACCATTCCTCTCCCAGCCTGTAGCTCTGCTTGGGGTTATTGTGCCCCAGGTGCAGGACCCGGCACTTGGCCTTGTTGAACTTCATGCAGTTGACCTCAGCCCATCGGTGCAGCCTATCCAGATCCTCCTGCAGAGCTTTCCTACCCTCAAGCAGATCGACACATGCGCATAGCTTGGTGTCATCTGCAAACTTACTGAGGGTGCACTCGATGCCCTCATCCAGATCATTGATGAAGATATTAAAGAGGACCGGCCCCAGCACCGAGCCCTGGGGAACACCACTAGTGACTGGCCTCCAACTGGACTTGGCTCCATTTACCACGACTCTTTGGGCCCGGCTATCCAGCCAGTTTCTAACCCAACGAAGCGTGCGCCAGTCCAAGCCAAGAGCAGCCAGTTTCTTGAGGAGAATGCTGTGCAAGACGGTGTCAAAAGCCTTGCTGAAGTCAAGGTAGACCACATCCACAGCCTTTCCCTCATCCACCCAGCGTGTCACTTTGTCATAGAAGGAGATCAGGTTCGTCAAGCAGGACCTGCCTTTCATAAACCCATGCTGACTGGGTCTGATCGCCTGTTTGCCCTGCAAGTGCCGCGTGATGACTCTCAAGAGGATCTGCTCCATGAGCTTCCCTGGCACTGAGGTCAAACTGACAGGCCCCAGGTCTGCCCTCCGGCCCTTCTTGTAGATGGGCGTCACATTTGCTAGCCGCCAGTCAACTGGGACCTCCCCCGATCGCCAGGACTGCTGATAAATGATGGACAGTGGCTTGGCCAGCTCCTCTGCCAGTTCTCTCAGTACCCTTGGGTGGATCCCATCCGGCCCCATCGACTTGTCCACATCCAAGTGCCGTAGCAGGTCACCAACCAGTTCTTCGTGGACAGTGAGGGCCACATCCTGCTCCCCATCCCCTTCCAGCTCAGGGTACTGGGTATCCAGAGAACAACCGGTATTGCCGCTAAAGACTGAGGCGAAGAAGGCATTGAGCACCTCCGCCTTTTCCTCATCTCTTGTAACTAAGTTTCCCCCCACATCCAGTAAAGGATGGAGATTCTCCTTTGAGATGATCTCCTCTCAGATGATCCTGAGAGATCATCTGGTGCAAGCTAGTCTCAAGGGGTTCCTCAAGCCAAGGTGCAGAAGTGGCGCGGAAAGTGCCTGATCAGGGGAACTCTTGTGCATGGCCTTACCTTCCACAGAAATTAGGGGAACTTGGTGTTTGGTTTGGGGCTGTGGAGATTCAAGGTCTTTGGCTGCATGTTAGCATCCTTCCCCATAAAAAAAAAAAAGCAGACTAAAGGTTCTGCGTGCATCCTGTGCCTCTTTATCCCCAAGTTAGGTCTCATCTGCTTGTCATGATCCAAGAAGTGCTACATTTCACTACGGCCTCTAGAAAAAAAAAAAAAAAAAAACAATTCAAATGGTCAGAATCACAGCATCAGAAGTGGCTACTTTCTGCAGACTGCTTCAGTTTATGAATAGATAGGCATTCTCTAGTGAGGAGGTGTTTCCTAAAGCCAGTCCCTGTCAATAAATACCTGCCATGAGTGGGAGCCATTACCCCACGTGCAGGGAAGCGGGGAGGAGATTAAGGAACCCTCCATCTGTTTCTGCACCGCACAGCACGTGGGATAGTGCTCAAAATAAACTGTGCTCTGTTCCTCGGGGCCTGGGGAGACATGGGATGGCTCAGGCATGGCAGAAGGGAGCTGGACAGCCTGACTCAAAGCATACTGCTCACTCAGGGAAATAGGAAGGCTGCAGGAAAAATCCCTCGGTAAATGGAGCATATGAATGAAGCCTGGTGCTGATGCCAAGTTTATTCTTAAGACCCTGATGGAGCTAAAAAAGTGCATTAGACAAAACCATTATTGAACTTCTTGATTACATAACAATTTCCTCATCGTATTTCCAAGAATATTGAATCTATATTCAAACACCCTCCCACTCTCTCCCACACACCACCCCTTCTCCTTGCTATATCGGCTTCGTTACTGAGCATGAAGACAGAAAAAGTATAGGGCATGTTGCCATCAGCAGAGAGATCTCAGATGCTTACACTGGGATTTTAGAGCCATCTATGGGATTTGAATGGCCTACTCTTATTAGTTTTAATGGCTTTGAAAATTTCCAGTCTTATGCCTTGACCTCAGTTAGAGTCTTTAGCGGTGCAAAGAACAGAAAATCAAGTAATATTTATTACGAGCCCTGAATGCTGCCTTAAACTTACCCCACTCTGAGCTGTCTGGGAGGTAGCATGCGCAGTTTTGCTGCCCACAGAATTCTGCTGTCACGCTCTGAAGAGAGGCAGGAGATTCCTGAGCATGCTGGCTCCTTTGTGGAGCCCTCTCCTGTCCACGGGCAAGCAAAGACCTTGCTGACACCAAGGATGACTCACAGGGCCACTGTCATCCCCCAAGCAGGATCAGGCCCAGCGCAGGAGCATAGCTCCTGCTGCAAGGTGGTTGTTACCTGCCTAATCTGTGGGGTTTTGGAGGAGGTGGGAGTTAGTGTCTTGCAAGCCTGGCACATCCATCCTGCCTCAGGAAGCAGCAGTTGCACACAAACTGGCTACACTTACTCACATAATCAGCTTGCTTGTCTCATTTGCATATGTAATAACCAGGCTGTATGTACAATCATGCTAATCACTTCGAGGCAATGCTTTAAATTCATTCAAAATCTTGCCCTGCCTGCCCTTGGGTTATTTAGCTTCCACAAAGGAACCATACCAGCAACCCAGATTCACTCAATACAAATCTTTGCGAATCAGTCGATTTGGTGGACGAGAAGTTTTTTCTGGAATCCTGCCTATCCATACTGAGGCGTGTGCTCCAAGCCAGGGCTGTCATTCGAAGCCAGACCAATATCCTCTGCAAGGCACCTGGAAAAGCACCTGAGGGGGAATTTCACAATTTATGGTGTGCTGCTGCAGGCGAAACGTGAGAGCAAATGCCGAAACAGAGAAAGAGAACTTACCCAGCTACTTTCACGCAATCTGTTAGAAGAAATGGTCTGGAAGTTGGGCAGGGGATAACCGGTCTTAAACCTTATGAGCTTTATGGTGGTTTAGAGAGCATGTGTGGTGCTCTGCTGTGGATAGCTGCCCAGTAAGGCCTGGCCTGCCAGGGCTCCTGTCAGTAGCTCTGATGGATCCCTGCTGAAGACAGAGGGTATCGGCTCTCAGGACCGTGGGACCAGAAGCACACAGGTCACAAGTGAGCCTGGAAGAGCAAAGGAAGGAGGAAGGGCTGGGAATCGAATGGAAAGATTGCCCCCTGCACCCAGCATCTCTGGAGGTGCTCTTGGTAGTCTGAGTCGTTCCTGCAGCTTCCTGTCCCTCATTACCGCCAGTGGAAAACACAAAAGCTGCCAAGGCAGAGAATCAGTATGGCTCTGATAGAAAACCCTATTAGAAGGACAGACGGTGATTTCTGTAATCTGAAACCCAAGACTGTAAATACATCAGAGTAGAGCCCTGTGCCCCTGAATGCGCTGCTAGTGCCCAGCAACAACAGCAGCTGGGTGCAGTTTGCTGCAAAGAACTGCTCCTCGAGTGGCTTTTTTGGGTGGTGGATGCTACCAGGATAAGACATACCTTAGAGAAGGACCCTCTAAACACCCTGTGGGGATGTTTTTACCTCCGTCATCTCGGTACTTTCCAACTGAAAAGTGATTTGAGTACTTGAGGGCAGTCAACCCACATTTAGAAGTTTTTCTTAACCTGACAAGTTTCTAAAGATGTATGATTGCAGTAGATCAATAAGGGGGAAAATCTGTACCTCAGGTGCACAGGTGACATCTTGCTGCAACTTGCAGGAGAAATGATAAACGTTTCTCTCTGTTTATTGCTTAGCTTCATGGCTAGATCTGCTAAACCAAAAAACAAATCTTACACTCAGATCTACTAGTTTTCAAATTTATGTTCATCTGGCATTGCCTTGATCTTCAAAGCAGTAAAGTATATCAAAGGAAACAGAAGGTTTGACACCAATTACTGCTGCTGGATGGCATCCACTGAATAACGATGAAGTGTTAATATTTACACTGAAATTGAAGGAGATAAAACACACTAGGTACATCTAAGTCTACAAATAAGCCCTTCTGTGTATAGCAGGCAGAGATAAAAACCACCAAGAAATTGGAAATCACTATTGAAAACATCCCAAACACCTTCAGACATCTTGGGTTGTAAACAAAATCACAGCAAAAAACACTGAAAGAGCCTTCTAGGAAAGCAAATCAGACTCCCTGCTTTGGGGGATATTTTCTAGTTTTCAGATGATCTTCTAAAACAACCAGCTGTGCTGAAAACAGCTAAATTTCTCCCACCACTTCAGCATGAGACACTTTACTTTCATTTTATTCTCTTGGTTTTGAAACCATTAGTTCATGCAGGGGATGACAGGGAAAAGTAACAGCTTCTCTATCAGTAGGGGTTCATTTCCTGATCACTTTGCAAGCCAACAGGGTTAGGTCCCATATCAAAATATCTCTGTGAGTTTTGCCTCATTTTTCACCTTTCCCTTCAGCCAAATAAATACAGAATCCATGAATAAGCTTAAATGGTTGTTTCTTCTGATTGCTCATGAGTCAGATTGTATTTCTGATGACCTCTTTCTAACACTCAATTCACTTAAATGTAGAGCTTCATTTTGAGGTTATTTGTTTCCTATCAGTGGATTGTCTTCTGTGAATGCTTCTTTATACTGCTAACAATAAACTTTCTTTTAAGTAATCTCTTTAAAAATGAAAGGGAATCTTCTCAGCATTTCTCCTAGTAAGAATTAAGTAACTGAAAGTGATGATATTCTAAAAATCCTAATATTAGAGAATTGCACAGGAGGCCATTTACACCATTCACTTTTTCTATTTAATCCAATTTAAGCAATGAAACCAGACTGTTAATGGAGGTAATGTTTGTTTCTAGTTAGATTTCATTCTTCAGATTAAATTACTAAGTCTGCAGTGTCATGTATAAATCAAAGTTATATAGTACACTTTTAGTGAGTTAGAAGGTAAATGTTTTTATTACATTGATTTGCAAGGTTGTTTTAAACTGCAAGTAGATTTTAAAACACTTTTGGAAATCAAAATATCAATGTTGAAACTCTTATATTACATTTGGATTTTTTGAAGGTGTATGAGCAAGCTTCTCTCCTAAAACCATAGCTTAGGCTTACTATATGAATTCAAGTGAAGCTTCCAACCTTTGCAGAATACTTCTGCCTTTCAGCTTTTCCAGAGCTGAGACTCTTCCAGAGAAGACCAGGCTGTTTCCAAACCATATTGGATATTTATGCTTCTCTTGCAGGAAGCAAGGCTTGTTCCACTGTAGGGACTGTCCCTTCAGAGCTCTGTTAGGATATGAGTGCTGGGCTTGGCTGAAAAGAAGTCCTGTGAGAATTTCTTTCTGCAGTGCCCCAGGTGGTAACAGTGAATATTGTGGTATTGTGAGACTGGCTGAGAAACATCACAGTGAGGAAAGCTAAAATCTAGTTACATGGGCAAGGAAGGACATGGACTCAGAGCATGTCAGATTTGCAATTCACGATGCAGAACTCGTCATACATTTTATAATCCGTTGCTTCATATTGTGTATTTAGTCATCTCACACACATGTTGCAATTGATTTTATGCTTCTTTTCAATCAAGCAGAAGAAAAGCAAGCATAAGGGACCAGCTTACACTGCAATGAATACATAATACATTAGTCACATATACGTGTGTTTTGAAATCATTCCTGTGTTTTGGCAGTAACCTAAGAAACTAGATATATTCCTACCCAATTAACAAGCTCGAGAAAGAATCCACCAGTAGGAAAAAAAAATCCTCAAAGTGTCTGTCAGCTCCAAAACCTCCCTCAAATGACTTTAAAAGAAAATGTAATTAGGGAAGCTGGAAAGTATAGAATTAATTTCTATATAAAACAGATATGGAAGGACAGCCTGCCTACAGCATCTAACACTGCAAATACACTAATCCAGCACTTAATGCTTTCCAGCTCTGCATAAGGTCAGTGGCCCAGGATCAGATTTATGTGTTTAAATTTCTCACTGCAGACCCTTCTTGTCTCATTGCACTCTGGATCGGAAGACCTGGTTTCTAATGGTGTCTGAGCTCTTAAGTGGCTGGACCTGCCCTGCCTTGACTGTCTCACTACTGTGCAATTTGGTTTCAGTTTGTTTTTTCTCCTGGCTGTGTTTAGGAGCTGGGATGGCCAGCTGGTCACATGCAGAATAGCTCAGAGTTCAAGATGTTTTAGAAAGTCTAGGAAAGTTTTCACGTCTTTCATAGCTGTCAAGTTTCAAATTAGAGATGAGTCATTCAGAAAGAGTGTATTACTTGTATGCTTATATGTAGTAGAATTGTACATGTCTGTCTATAATTAGCCAAAGGCACCCCATTTTATAGATATAGCCATACATTAAATGGTCAACATTGCTGTGATTGAATCTTGCATTTGCAATTGCTCTCCTTCTTGCTTAGATTTTAGAGCTTGTTGTCCAGATGGGCTTTGTTGGGCACCTAATTAGCAGCAAATCAAAAGCTCCTGCTGTGAACTGCTTCACAGTCCTCCTGGCATCCTAGCTGCTTGGTACATGTTCCTTGAATACACTGAGAGGAACGGACAGGAGCTGAAGTAATTGTTTTATCTGCTCTATACATCTGATACAACTAAGAGTAGCTTCCAAAATAAAATCACTTCAGGATGCATCGGTCATCTGATTTCCAGGTACTAAGAGCAGAATAACTCTTGAAATGTGTAAATGGAAATAAAGCCATGTGTTAATGATGACAGTAGATAGTGTAATATATTCTGAGCCGAACTCACTGTCTTCTCTTTCCTTTCCAGATTTTGGCAATCATTTCCATCATGTTTATTGTACTATCTACAATTGCCTTGTCCCTTAACACACTTCCTGAACTACAAGGCGTGGATGAATTTGGGCAGACAACAGATAATCCCCAACTTGCCCACGTGGAAGCAGTGTGCATTGCATGGTTTACAATGGAATACCTCTTGCGGTTCCTATCCTCGCCTAAGAAATGGAAGTTTTTCAAAGGCCCACTGAATGCTATTGATTTGCTAGCTATTTTACCATATTATGTCACTATCTTCCTCACAGAATCCAATAAAAGTGTACTTCAGTTCCAAAATGTACGACGAGTAGTCCAAATATTTCGGATTATGAGGATACTTCGGATTCTAAAGCTCGCCCGGCACTCAACAGGTTTACAGTCCTTGGGGTTTACACTGAGGAGGAGTTACAATGAGCTTGGCTTACTCATCTTGTTTTTGGCCATGGGCATTATGATCTTTTCCAGTTTAGTATTTTTTGCAGAAAAGGATGAGGACGATACGAAATTCAAGAGCATCCCAGCTTCTTTCTGGTGGGCAACAATCACCATGACAACAGTAGGCTATGGAGACATCTACCCCAAAACACTTTTAGGTAAAATAGTAGGAGGACTGTGCTGTATTGCTGGAGTGCTGGTGATTGCTCTTCCTATCCCAATTATTGTCAACAACTTTTCTGAGTTCTACAAAGAGCAGAAGAGGCAGGAGAAAGCCATTAAGCGCAGAGAAGCTCTTGAAAGAGCAAAAAGGAATGGTAGTATTGTCTCCATGAACATGAAGGATGCATTTGCCCGTAGTATAGAACTCATGGACATTGTGGTTGAAAAGAATGGAGAAAGCATAGCCAAAAAGGATAAGGTTCAGGACAATCATTTATCTCCCAGCAAATGGAAATGGACCAAGAGAACACTCTCTGAAACTAGCTCTAGTAAATCTTTTGAAACCAAGGAACAAGGATCTCCAGAAAAAGCCAGGTCATCGTCAAGTCCCCAGCACCTGAATGTCCAACAGCTAGAGGACATGTATAACAAAATGGCAAAGACTCAGTCGCAGCCAAACCTGAACACTAAAGAGTCGAATCAGCCTGGAAAGCAAAAGGAAGAGCTAGAAATGGAGACCCTTCCTGGCCCTATGGTGCCCTTGCTGACAACTCGTGCTGATGGGATCATTGACATGAGGAGCATGTCCAGCATCGACAGCTTCATAAGTTGTGCTGCCGAGTTCCCTGACTCTGGGAGATTTTCCCACAGCCCACTCGCTACCCTTCCCTGCAAAGGTGGCATTAATGTGATTCAGGAGCAGAGCAGAGGGGAGGGAAGTGGTACCCGATTTGTGGAAATAAACCCAAGCTCTGAAGGCAGCCACCATTCTGCTTTTTTCATAGAAAGTCCCAAAAGCTCCATAAAGGCCAGTAACCCTTTAAAACTAAGATCCCTGAAAGTCAACTTCATGGAAGAGGACACCAGCACATTGGTACCAGCATCAAATGTCCTGAGAATATATCCAGACACTCTCAAGGGCAGGGGAGCTGCTGCTGCTGCCACAGATACTTCCTTACTCTCTGACAGATCTCTCATGAGCCCAGAAACCTCGATCTACACAACGGCGAGTGCGAGAACACCCCCAAAGTCACCAGAGACACAGACAGCCATAGCTTTCAACTTCCACGATGCTGGTATTCACAAATACATAGATGCTGACACTGACGATGAAGGTCAGCTGCTTTACGATTCGAGTCCTCCCGGAAATGTGAGTCCCAAGTACAATGTTACAAACAGTGGTTATCTAAAGCAAAAGGACAATGTTTATAGAACAGAGAAGAACCATTTAGAAGCTGCTGCTTTACCCACCTCCCCTAAGCTGATAGGGCAAAACTGCATTTACTCTATGGAAGGTATCACTGGAAGAACCCAGGGCCATCAGGAGACTGTCAGACTAGAAAATCACATTTCTCCAGAAGTCCATGTATTACCAGGCAGCGGAGGACATGCTAACACACATGATCAAAACATCTGAGACAGGCTCCAAAAGAACTTACTGAAAGTTTAAAGGAATGTCTTTTACAGTCAACACAAAAAAAAAAAAAAAAAAAAAAAAAAAAAAAGAGCTTCTGCATGGCATGAACTTGGCTGAAACAAGCCACATGTTTCTAAAAGTCTGAGGGGAGGTCCAGTGTGGGTTTGTGAAAATGTCCTTCTCTGAAACAACTTTAAAGACATTGCCCACATCAGTCAAAAATAAGGATTGCAAATCATGATCACACATTGATCTCCTTTCATGTTGTCCAGTGAAGCCAATGTGACCAAATATCCATCCATTCCCCTTGAACGCTAGAGCTCCTTTTGGAAATACTAACACCTGATTTGCATTAGTTCCATAAAGGATGCCGAGGCAGCCAGATTTGAACTCTGGAATAAATTGCTGGGGTTGGTATAAAGCTATCAAAAACACAATGCTCTCTGCTTCAGGGCAGCTGTTCCCCATCTACAGCTTTCTCTGATGGATATTATGTCTAAAGGTAACAGGGAACACTTGCATTATTGGAAAATCCAAGTGAAAACCATTTAAAACAAATAGCAGTCTAGAGAAACCAATTATTAAAATGCTGTGTGTGTGTTTAACAATACAATATCCTGTAGGACCTGACCTTTTCTTTTGAAACATCAGCAGGGTGAGTTGCACCACTTGTATCTAATTCCAAACACCCCCTAGGATGTAGTGAAACTCGCACTTACCCTCTGCTAAAATTGAAACCTGCCCCTGGGCCAGCGCGTGGCCCTCGGGGCACCCACAGCCCACGCTGGGAAGGTGTGAAGGAGCCATGCAGAAGCAGGGATCTCCGGCGGCATCGCAGGCCCCTTCCCGCAGCAGGGGAGCACGGGGCTGAAAGGGGAGCTCGGCTCCTCTTCTTTCCCCCCTCTGCACCGTGGCAGCTCTCTGCCTCACGGGGACAGCCCGGCGCAGCGGCCAGCCCTGAGGCATGGGCCTGTTCCTCAGGCCTCCCCTTCCCGCCCGCGCCCCGACTTCAGGCCTCAGCCGAAGTCTCGCCCTTGGCGTAGGAGAGGAACCAGTTGGTCTGAAGCTTTTCGCGCCCACATGGCGTGGTGAAAGATATGCAAGCGTTACATAAATATGCAAAAAGAGGGATTCTTTAGCTACCCATCCCGGGCCTGGTCGTGCTCTCTCTTGTGAGGAGGTCGGGCGGGAGCAGCTCCTGCCACGCTGGCGCGTGGTGGCAGGACAGGGCGGCTGCCAGAGACAGCAGGATCAGGCCTGATGTTTTAATAGCATCCACTCATTTTTAAGCGAAACGAGGAAAAAAAAAAAAAAAAAATTGACCATTTTAAGTGAACAGAACTAGCAGCCACCAGCCTAGGTTTTTAAAATATTATTGTTTCAATAAAGTTATGTCAAATTGTGTAGGAAATAATTTGTCTTTGGTTTTTAATATTGGGGGGGAAAAGCACTTTACGTTGACTTTTCGTTGTTGTTGTTGCGATGCTGGAGTAGGATAGCAGAGTGTAACAATCAAGCACTTTAACAAAGCACTATTTTAATTTGTGCCTCCTGTCGTGACTGTGATTTGTTACACGCTGGTAGCAAGTCACAACCTGTCCTGTGATAACTGTGATGGTAATATTTTTTGTTGTTATCCGTTTCTACTGTAAAACTCAGTTGTAAATAACTCTGTCAATAAGCGTTTCCTGACCTATTTTGGAGTACCTGCCGGGGCGTGTAGCTACCTGCATGCAACAGGTCTTGGGGTGTGCAGAGGCACGGGACTCAGGAGCGGAGGCGCACGCTGGAGGAAGACCGTAACCACACGAGTCCACTGCGTTTTGTTCCTTCCCCCTGTGAAAAAGCCGTTGGTTAGTCCTGAATGTAACTGTCTCTCCGTCCACGCTGTACAGTACTTCTGTCTGTAATCCGTAATAGTGAATGCAGCATGTACGGACAAAAGCAATAAGCACATATCTGTTTTAGGAACTGTTATGGGTTATGATGATAGCTTTGTTAGGTCTCTCCTTGGCACAAACCTGCATACATGCTGAAGCAGTGGTCCCCGCTGGTCCCCTGGCAGTGGGACACAGCCCAAGGCACCTGCTCAGAAGTCCTCCTTGCCTCCTGCAAGGCCAGGCCCTGGGGAAGGCGCAAGTGAGACCTGAGCCACCACCTCACGAATTCGCCCGCTGGCAGCAGAAGAGACCTCATGTCATGCAGAGAGCTATGCAGAAGATACTCAAAATCAGTTAGATGTATCTGTGCGAGCAAACTGTACTCTCCAGAGTATTTACGCAGGGCCAATTCCTGAGGTTCCTCAGCTTTTACTCTGTCTTCACTCAGCCAAAACCACCATTCGTCCAAATGAGCTCTTTGCCTGGCAAAGGACTTAAGGATTTGGCCATAGTAAATACAAGTGTACTTAGAGGAACTGACATATTGCTGAGATGCTAGTTAAGATTGAGTCATTAAGAAGAAGTAAAGTGACTTTCCAGCAGATAAGCTTTAAATACTGATTTATTCTATGGCTTCCCAAGGCCATAGAGCGGCAATGAGAAATTTTAAAGAGAACAGTCTTAACATAATCTCTATGTTTCGGTGATCATTCATGTCTGCCATCAGCACAAATGTAAAAAGAAAAAAAAAAATCAGGGAATTTTTTTTTGATAAAGTAAGTAATAGTGATTTCCAAGTTAAATATTTTTAAAGCTGATGCTTTCATGTGGAAAAAAGTCATATTTTACATATCACAAAAGTGAGCATATTTAAATATAGCCATATAGTATAGTACTTACCACACTTTTTCATCCAAATTGATGTATTTGGTTTATAGATGGCACTGACAAAAATGTATAGATCGACAATTCTATCATTTTTTATCTGATAATCAACTGGTGCAACTCTCCTTGTAACCAAAGGTCCTCTGTCTGCCTTGTGTGATCACTTACGACACACATCTTATACCATCTATTTAGTCCTACCTTTAAAGTAGCATTTTATTGAGTCACTTTTGAAAGCCAAATTCAAAAGTATCATTAAAAATCTACCTTTTAAGTCTGAATAGCCAAAGTCCTATAGATTTCTTATAGAAAGCAAATAATTTAAAATTAAGCATATAATATGCTTGAAGAGCATTTATTTGTGTATGAAGATGTAGCTCTCATTTTGTGCCCAGTTAAAAAGGATGTTTAATTTATTTTAATGAAATAAAGTCTGAATATGAAGTATGTATCTATATATGTGTGTGTGTACATAATACACATATATATAATGTAAGCACTGGGAAATCTACTCTAAAAATAAAGCTATGGTAGACTAAATCTGTACTCATTACAAAAGGAAAGGCAGTGCTTTGAAAACATAATGCTCACCAAATCCTATAGATAATAGAAGACACTTTCATTTTATAGTTCTTTTGGTACATGTTTCCCAAAACACATAAAAGTAGGGGAAAATATGCAATATCTCTTGCATCAAGCTAAAGTATGCAGTTTAATCACTGATATTTGGCATTCAGGTCTGTGAACTTACTGTGTATCGTGTATCGAGCAAGCTGACAGTTCCACCTGCTGCTGCAGAAGACATCGTATCTGAAAGGACTATGTACATGTGATGTCTGCTCTTGCTTGTATCTTACGCCATCAACACCATTTTTAATATATATATATAAATATATATACAGAATATATATATTTGCGGAAGGAATGGGTGCAGTTTTCTTAACCAGGAGGCAAAGATATTTGAGTTTTAGCCTTGAACAAAGGAAAACAGCAGTCACTTAATGCAGTAGATTTCTCAGTGCCTTTTCTTAGAAACTTCACCTAAGCACACTTACGGAAAAATGAAACAAAACAAAACAGTCTCCTGTGAAATCCACATTTACTGAAAGGTTTGAGAGTCTTTAAAGGTAAAAGAAGAAAAACGAGGAAAAGAAAACCTGTGGAACGCACATTCCCTTTCTGAACATGCCGTGTGTCAAATGCCAGGGAATATATGTCTGTGCAAGGCATGCAGGAACGAATCCAAGGCGGTTGGTTTCTTTGGCAACTATGGCTGTGATAAACTGTAGCCTTTTCTTCCCTTGCAGCTAATAAGATACACATTTCTAAGGAAAACAATTCTGTAAAATTGTAATGTATTGTTAATATTTGTACCTATTGTATATTTATGTCTTGACAGAATTATGACTGGTACAGTTTATAGTAAATAACAAGGGTATTTAAAACTCATTACAAAGACAAGGTTTCTAAAGCCAAGTTCTCTCTCTGTTGGTAAGCTCCACGTAACATGATCTCCAATAGTTTTTAACGCCTCATTTTAAAGCAAATAGTAGAATTACTGAGTAAAGCAGCAGAGCGATGGAGACCGTGTGGCCCTGGCGCCCTTCCGTGCAGCTCAGTAGGGAGCGAGATGGGGAGGTGGGCTTCTGGGGCAACTCCAAATTAGCTCCAACTTCTTCAGCAAAGCGCTCATGTTTGGCCAGTCACTTCTGCTTACAGCAATCGAACTGAACAGGTGTTACCTTAGATTGTTTTAGGATCACCCACTTGGGGAGAATATGGCTTTAAATAGTTCTTGAATAAAGTACAGATGTTTTAGTTACCTCTGTACCTTCTGTTTGCCATTGTGTTGGCTTTATAAGTATCTGATGTATGGAAAAGTCATGTGACTTTCATGCATTCCAGAGTAGTCTATTTTTCTGTTCAGATAAAAAAAAATTATATATATATATAAATATAAATATATATCTGTATTTTTAGCAAATTTATAATAGGGCAATCAAGTCAGATTTCTTCTTTTTGTATTACAGAATAATATATTAGATGCTTTCTTGTTATTCATTTACATAGCTGATCCCCTGACTTTTTTGTTGTCATTATTTTCCTTCATTCTGAAAACACCCGCAACATCCCTCCTGGAAGTGTGTCTGTGAAAGGTCACTGAGTTTGTCTGATGTTGTCGTGTTTTTGTATTTTCCTGTTTGTGGTACTTAAAAATAACCAGGGATTGGTTATGGAAATTAAGATGTTCTTTCTGAGAAACAAAGAAGTGGGCCACACTCTGACCTTGGTTATGGCAGCATAAATGCCAGCCAGTGCCACTGGCTCCAGCATTAATCATAGTCTGGACTTCAGTGGAGTTTTTCCAGATTTACATCAATTAAGCTGAGAGTGTAAAGAGACGGGATTTGAATCTGACTGTCCTAATAATTATTTGGAGTTGGGATAAACATCAAAACTGAAAAGACAGACTCTTATTTTAAGGGCAGTGACCTAGCAAAGGTCCATCCAAAGCTCCCACATCCAGGGGAGGTTTCCCTGGGTTAAAACAGAAGGGTCGAGACTTCTATTTCTACTTTCAGTCCCAGATAAAATCAGGAAATGATAAAAAAAAAAAAAGTATCGGGGAATAAAATAATATTAAAAACAAAACAAAACAAAAGATTCAGAAAGGGACTAGATCTGAATTTGGCTAAGGTAAATACTACCTGTGTACCTTGTTAGTAATCTCTCTTGTTCCTTCATAGTTGATCCATCACATAAATTGAATAAAACATCCATGAGAAAAACATGCATACTGAAGCTATCTTATGGCCTGTTGAAGTCTAGCATGACAAAAAGATTCAGACTCTCCTGAAACTCCACATCAGATTTGCAGCTTGATTCAGCCCAGCAGTCTGGTCAGTGACAAGGTGTTGTTTTGTTTTTTTTTTCCCCAAAGATGGAATTTTGGTCCCACTTCCTTTTCTTAGCCCAAAGCAATTTCCTTATGTGATTTTCTTACATGCTCACAACACCAGCCAGTAAATCTGAAATGGAATTAATTTGGAAACACGTAGTTCAGAAAGTCTGGATACCACCCAAATGAGCAGTGTAAGCAGCAGACACTGGTATGCATGTGATTACGTGTCAGCAATAGCCATTTACACAAGGTTATTAACTGGGTGGGATTTTTTATTTTTTATTTTCTTTATTTTTAACACAATTACTGCAATAGCTCATGATATTTATTAGCAAGGATCCCATAAGTCTCTTCAAAAGGCACCTTCCATATCAGTAAGTTTGTCTGAGCATATTCAACAATACCACAGAAACCTTCTGATCATGTTAGTCTTAAATTTGCCCCCGTAGGTAGCCCTCCTACCACAACAGAAATGCCCCAAATACAAACCAGCCCATCAAAGAAGAGATGATCATTTTTCAGAATGTTTTGCACCCCATGCTGATCAGAGGTAGGCTCTTGCACTGAA
This sequence comes from Aythya ferina, assembly GCF_964211825.1. Lineage (NCBI taxonomy): Eukaryota > Metazoa > Chordata > Aves > Anseriformes > Anatidae > Aythya > Aythya ferina. Next base: position 15,723,706 of record NC_140315.1, on the reverse strand, counting down.
ACTTTGTCTTGGCCAGACAAAGGAAACCTTAGGGAAACTGAACGTTTGCATTCAGGATGTGTATTCCCTTAGTTGCTGGTGTTACCCGAGCCACAAATAAGTGTCCTTTGACACCAATGGTAGGGTGCCACAAGTGTTCATATCTGTAAATACTACTCAGAATTTTGCTTTGCTTGATTCTGGTTTCATCGCACAAGAAGTCTTCAGTCTAGAGACTTAGAAAATAAAGCTTCATTTTTCTTTTTAAACAGAAATAATGCTATTGTTATTCAGTAGGACTGAGCAAGTATTAACCTTTAACATTTTTAAAGGGGTCTTTTCAAGACTGTAGTGATGCTACCTTCAAAAAATAATTATCCACCTGGGCTCAATGCAAAGATCTGCCCAAACTAGAGCCTTGAGAGAAGCCAGGGAGCCAAATTTGCAAAAAAAAATGCCAAATTCTTTGCTGCTATAAATAAATGCCCATTGAGGTCAATGGAGCTGTGCCCAATTTAGCCCAGTAAAGAATTTGGACCCTTATCTTTAAAAGCTAATGGAAAACCACAGGCTCTGCAGAACCTCAGGGATGGAGGTGTCTGTCCAAAGCACCTAAGAGGAAAATGGTGGGGTGAGGGAATGGGGAACAGAGACAGGTCAGTGAAAGCCTGGGAAAGGAGGAAATCCTTCATGCAGGAGGACAATAACCATCCTCATCATCCTGGCCTTGACTGAGCAGCCTTCTGTATCAGCTCACTCTTCGTGGGCTTGATACCGCAAGCAGTGCCCCAGGTTCACAGATGACTGTCCCTACAGCAGCACCACAAGCTCAGCCACAGTTCAACCCTGGCAGCCCTCAGTCCAGGGACTTGCTGATGCTGGGAGGATAATACTGGCTGAGGGGCCATCCTTCAACTGTGTCACAACCTCTGGTCTTACCGGCAATCTGCAGTTAAGGCCATTTTAGGATCCATCGGTTCTCCTCTACTCACTGCATTTCATTTAGGATCTCTGCCCATTTTGCCTCCTCATCCTTTTATTTTTCACTACTCCCAAGTACCATTAGCCACACTTTGGCTCATGCTATCAACGGGATTTGTTTGTACCAATTTTGTTGGCTTGTGAGCAAGACAGAGGACATTTTTTTTTTCCCATTCTTTCTGGCTCTTTGGTGGTGGGCGCACAAAATTGTTTTTGCATTGAAACATTCCCCACTGGTGAGTTTGGGGGGTGGGAGGCAGCATCTCCATCTTCCTTTGAACTCTGAAGCCATGATACTGCACTCAGAAAGGCCATCCACAGCTACCAACCAAACTCGTTTTTCTACTAGATTAGCATTAAAAAAAAAAAAAAAAGCCCCAACTAATGCAGAAAAAGTCTGCTTTTTCATCAGGCCAGTGAAACAGTTCTTAAGTGGGGAGAAAACACCACCCAAGGCAGCGCTGCGCATGCTGCTCCAGGACACCTCTGTGCCCGCAGACAAGTGCCAGGCGGGCTGTCTGCGTGCTGCACATCATGGCTGCTCGGCGTTTCACAGCGCTGGGGAGCAGCCTCAGCTCTTCCTTCTCCAAAAGCATAGGACGGCCGCTTGACGTGCGTTGCCCCACCAGCCCTCGAACCCCAGCCAGTGCTTCCAGTGAAAGCTCCAAAGGGCAGAGCGCCCATAGTTGCTAAAGGGTAAGAAAGCTGTGGGGTTCCTTTCAAAGAGAAATGTGATATTCAGCAACAAATAGAAAACTGGAAAATGCAGGTTTCCTGTGACTCTCCTAGTACGTGTGGATCGAATTGCTTTTGTATCTGGAAGCTGAAACCAACTGTGACCCAGCTTGAGAAAGGGCAGAATACATGACAGCTTTCTCCATTGCCTCGCACTTCACTTATGTTTTACCCTGCACAATGGGGAAGCAATGGGGAACCCAGTTCAGCTTGTATATAATGATGGGCAGAGCCTCCTGCCTCTGCCTACAGCCCAGCAGATCCTGCACATCTTGCACAATCTCATCTTTGGGTTATATTGGATCAACCCAAGGGGCAATGCATCGGCAGATGTTTTCTCCTCATTTAAGCAATTTTCCAATCCCCTGGCATTTTGGGGTGATTACAGCAACATTAGCCATATACTAGTGTACCTAGAGTCTTACATTTTTTGTAACTTTGATTTAGTCATTCTTTGTTGAAGTTTATTGACCTCTCCAGTTGTTTCCGTAAACAAATTATTAAAAAAAAATCAATGTCTTTATATGCATGTAGTAGTACGAAACTGTGATCAATGTGTGACATTCAGAAACTGTACTGTCTTGTAAAATATGTCCAAATGTCTGAGGATTTTAAAGCAATGGTCCCTTACTACAGACTACAGAAATAAATAAAAAGGTATGGATAAAACCAAAGCCTTTATTTGCTCTGTTTCATGGTCATATTTGCTGGCCAAAAATATAACTACCATCAGCTGGCACTGAGCTTCTGCTTTAGCTCATTGCAGCTGACAGCAGGTATAGACATATGTTATTTGCTCACGGATAAAGCCGTGATTCAGGAAAGCAGTGCTGAGCTAGACACCGCCTGTTTTAAGTCTGATGGATTCAGTGCACAAACCTGTGTGCTTCAGCCCTCACCCTGCATGGACGAGATCCACCCTCACCTACCGTGGCTGCGGCCAGGCTCGGGGACAGGGGAATTTGCCAGCCCCCCGTATGCTGCCCTGTGCCGTGCAGCCGCGGTGAGGTGCCCATCACCTCCAGGGCGCCTTTGCCTCGGCATCTCAGGCGTGAGAGCGTGCAGATGCAGAACCAGACACATATGGGAGAACAGCCGAGGTTTGGAGACAAAGAGCTTTGGGTGTGAAGAGTAGATAAAAAGGCTGCTTTTGCTGCTGCTTGAGGCAAAAACTTGGAGTTTCTGATAGAGCCACTGCAGTTTTCTTCTCTATTAGATTAAGTAGCGGGCTAGTTAAATTATGAAAGTCATCAGAGCAAAAGTAATTTGAACTGCTCAGGAATATTTTCTTTGAGTTGATTACATAATTTTTTATTTTTTATTTTTAATACTGGAATTCAGTTTATGTAAGAGTCCTCAAAGCTTTAATCTGAACCCCCTGATTTATGGAGACATTCGGAGTTAACTCAAACACTTTAATTTAAAAATGTAGAAAGAACAAGCAAGCACATGTTTCTACATGGACTGGCCATTTGTTTGCGTGGTTCTGCAAGCTGCACAACCTCGCAGAGTAACTGCATATACAAAGCAAATGGAAAAGACTAAGAAATGCAGTTATACATCTTATTTTATATAGCCACCATGGTTGCAAATGGAGACTGGAAAGTTAAGTGCGCAAGTGGGCAAACCTCACAGAAATACATGCACAGCCTCTTCAGAGCATGTTTCTGCATTTACTTGTGTTCATTTTCAGTTTAGTAAGATCTTTTTCAGAAAATCTAAATGATCACCTGAGTGTTTCATAACAAGCAGTGACAATGACATCTAATAAAATTAAGGCACTGAACTTGAAGGGAAGTTTACAAATGAAGAACTAGAAAGTGGAGAAATTCCTACAACATATGTCTTCCTCTTCCACTTTCTACTAATGAGATTTTTGTTATTTGCCTGCCAGACTGAGCATGCAAACTCCTGAATTATAATCCAGTATCTGTAATTATACTGTCCAAGGAGGTTTTCTCTATGAAGTGATTTACTTTATGAAGTAAATTAAAATAATGCCTATCTATCTCCTCAGGCGTGCTGCTTCATTATTGTATGCCATTCAGATATTAAATATTTTTGTCCTAGTTAAAGTATACTATAGAAATTATTCTTTGCTTTGCCTAGACCCCTAGCCCACATCACTCCCAGCCATTACTTGCACATACTTCATGCCCCAGCAATGTGCTGGCAGCTCGAACCAAACCCCAAGACAGAAGCACCACAAGGAAAGCAGGGTCCCTCCCTGCGAGGTGACCTGTGGCAGTTCAGCAGTTGCTGCCTGCTCAGCACTGCCCTCAGCCTTCAGGCACAGCAACCCGAAGTTACCATGGCTAACAGCAGCAGATTTACTGGTCTACCAACAACAGAGTGTGTCACTTTACACAGATTAATGAAATGCAGCAGCTTTGTCACGTTTCAAATGTCCTCCATCGCCTCCAGCCCACTTCATCCCTGGCTGCACTGGCATTAACCTCACTCTCTCTCCCCACCTGCAGATTTTCCTGTGATTTTTCTTATATATGTTAAACAAAGCAGGGTTTTTGTTTCTTTCCATGTTACACACCAACCTCTGATCCTATTAAAAAAACGACAACACTGTATCTGTTTAACGAAGACTGCTTCTCTAAACACCCAGAGCAAGCCTGCATCCTCCTGCACCGAGTCAGCCAATAAACCCGAAGGTTAATCAAACAAAACCATCTGGCGAAGGAGCACACACCCCGAGTCAGGGTCCCAGGGCCCCAGCAGCCCCCCTGAACACCTGTGGGGCTCATCCAGCTCTTTTCATCGAGGGCAGAGTGGTGCAGAAGGACAGCCCAGCTGCTGGGGACCCTGTGCTGCTGGCACCCTCCTTGTGGCACCTTGCTGCATACCCCAAGGCCTGTATCATGGGCTGTGGGGTGCTCTACATCAACCACTGGCACAAGTACTAAATGTATACTATGCAAAGTTCTAGTAAGTACATGTGGAGCTTTGGCCACAGGCTCTTTTGTATGTTATTTTTAATTCTCTCCTTAATAAAGCCAGTGGAGTTTTTCCAGAGTTTAACTTGGCCAGCAGTGCTGGAAGCTGGGCTGCTGAAAATACAGCTGAAACAGCATGGACCTCTCTCCTAGGGATCACAGAGTCACAGACTCATTAAGGCTGGAAAAGAGCTCCAAGATCATCTGGTCCAACCATCACCCACTAAACCATGTCCCTAAGCAGATGTCACTGCCTTCTCTGGGGAAACTTCTGTTCCCATGTACCTCCACCTTGTATCACTGAAACCTAGGAGGACACTCAGGCATTTCAGCATGGATGAACACAAGGAAAGGTTCGGGTTTTCAGTATTTCGGTCATTACAGAAAAGTCAGTAATTATTTTAATAATTTACAAGGTTTTTTGTAGGAAAATCTCTGCTTATAAAATATGGAGTAGATTCTTCCATACTGTCTCATTCTGCTTACTTACCTTCCTTCCTACCTTCCATACAGAAATTGAGTTACTAAGAAATGCAACATCATTATTATTCAGCAAGCGAGAGCATTTAGAGGTAACTTTGCCCTCAAGTATCATCTGCAACCATCCAAGCAGAAGCTGAGACTAATGTGTCACAGCAACGAAAGTTTGTGGTTTCTGGTTAGAAACACAAGCACTGAGCATTAACCTTAGCTGTAGAAAAGAAGAGCAAATTTGCACAACATAGCATCATGCAATTTAATTCCTATATAATTGAACAAAGAACCCGCATCTCTAATCTAAATGTAGGCTTACACTTTGCTATACCCAGTGGCATTTTGTAGTGTTGGCAGATATGTAGTTAACAGTAATAGAAACTAAAATGAATTGGTCTATGTGCCGAACAGAAAAAAAAAATGTGGTGTAAAATGCTGCTTTCATGCCTTGATAATAATTAGTCTAAAAACAACCTCCTCAGTAATGTGGTAGCTTCTAGCATTCTCTGGAATGGCGGAGAGGCAAACGCGAGGGGATGTTCAGATGAGATTGATCCAGGCATGAGAAAGTGTAAGTTTAAATTATTTAACAAAAATGAATTCCCATAGATGTTCATGGTCTAGTTTTATTCCTCTTTACAGGGATATTTAATAGCCAGATGATACAATAAATTGGAGACATTATTTTCTGATTCATGAGAGACTGACAAGGCCAAAAAAATAATTTAAGTCCCCAAAGTGCACGAGTGTGAGGCAGAGCTTGTCAAAACACTTACAATGCTACAGAAAAGTGCACTTACCTTCCAAACCTTTGGAAACACTCAGTGTTCATGTGACTACATAGAAACAGCTGCCTTGCATTGCTCCAGCCCCTGTGCAGCCAACATGATGTGGGTGACGCCGGGCGTTCAGCTGAGCCATCGAGGAAGGTGATCACAGCTGAGGCAAAGAGAAGAGTGGGTCACTGAGTTTGCCACCCCACCTGGTAGCCCGGGGACCCCCTAACAGCACAGTGCCTTGGGCATGCAGGAAACAAGGCCCAAGAGAGCACCTCCTGCTCAAGGCTTAGGAAGATGAGTTAGATGATCTTTAAGGTCCCTTCCAACCCAAGCTACTCTATGGCCTGTTCCCCAACCTTCGTGGCTGATTTCCAGCATTGTACAACAGTAACGATTGTCTGGGTGGGTCCCCACTCACTGGCAGGTCTGGGTGTCCCCCAGCTAGGAAGGGCTTAAAAAGGCAACTAAATGGAGAAGTGAATCACAGTACAGGACAATAAACTAGAAAGTATATAAACCCTTTGCTATAAGGCAAAAATGATTAATTCCCAAGAATAAATTAGTCTGTAAGTTCTCCAGTGTAGCCTTTCTTATACGTCATCCCCAAAGAGCTAGTGCTGACCAGCTGGGCAAGATAAGAAGAAGAAAACTTGGACTGATATGCTTCAGCAGCTACACCCAAGCTCCTAAAAACAAGCTCATGCCAAATAATGTGACCATAGCTCTAACTCTCTCTCTCTCTTTTTCTTTTTTTAATGATTAGTCATCAAAAGCCATGAGGCTGTTTGTTGGAAGATAGCTATTAAGAGCTGTTTAATTGTATACAAAAGATTAGACCATTTTCCAAAGGTCTAATTGACCAGAAGAATCTGTGGTTTTCTCCATGTGCTTGTTTTTCACATCAGCGATATTGGTTTCCACTAAAATTTTCTAGCAAACAAATATTTTTGAGGCACTTCAGCACGGAGTAGGAAGACCAGCACGAAAAAAAGCAGACCACCAGCTGTTCCCCTGGGAATCCAGCAGAAAGGAACAGTTGATTTCCTATTATCATAAATGAGCTCATTAGCTGGGTTGACTTCAGACTGAGTTCAGCAGTTCAGAGCCTCTGTTCCAGGATATATAGAATTTATATAACAAAAATTAAGAAAGTGAAGGAAGGATATTGCAAGTGCCTGTTTCCTCACTAAATGATTTCAGCATTCTGGAGCCAGGGTGGATGAACGGAAGCTGAGCTAGACTGGACCATACCCAGAGCTGTAAGAAGATTTTACAGACATACTGGGCACCTAAAGAGGATTTCCAGGACAGCGAGTATCCTATCCTGTATCGCATTTTTCTTAATATATGCCTATATCAACGAGTAATCTGTGCCATTGGTACTCTCACAGAGTTCCAGAATAAACTCTCAGAACAGCATTTCTTGGACTTTATGTAAAGCAAAAAAGCTTTAAGTGTGGACATGCATTTCCACTATTGTTGCTATTATGAGCATCTAGGATGACTTGATGGCCTGAGCATAATGATGAAGCCTGAGCTCCAGTCCTATATTTAACTCTGACCCTTTGTTCCTGAGCACTCTTCAGTAGGAAGGAAACCCATATCTATTTCATTAGAGTATTGCGAGGAGTTATTTGCTAACATTAGTTATTGATCTGATAAGAAAAAATGCATAATGTATTCAGCAAGATAATTAGGAGTGCAATACCAAGAAGGAATATAGTTTCATGGGAAGAAAGCAATTATCACAGTGATAAAGAATAAACAAACGTATGAGACTTCTGCTGTATTTCATGCTTTTGGGGAATTATTTTTCTAACTTTATTCCCTAGCCCTTTTGGCAGAGTTTCTCTCTTCCTCACCCAATCTCTCATTTGCAGCCTGCTCACAGAACATTTACCCTTTACCATTTATCCTTAGACAGAACCATTTACCCTCAGACAGACACTCTTCCCTCCAGCAGCTGTACCTCCCCCTGCCCGGCCACTTGGCGTGGCTGGAGGCAGGGAGCAGCAGCCGTGCTCCATCCTAATGCATGAGCAAGGCGATGACAAGGCAAGAATTGCACAGGAGGACACAGGGTGGGTATTTTTTGAAATGCCAGGTTTGGATTTTGCAGTTTAAATAACACTGAGATGCACAACTGGCTAGGGCTTGGGTTTTGTTTCTCCTCCCAGTACACATACCTCCTCAGGAGCCCCTGTTCACAACAGTTTTCCTTACACAGCCACTATCCCAGCTGGTTTTTGAGTCCAGCTTCCCCCAGTGTGTGCTGAGAGCACGAACTGTGCTTTCTTTAGTCTCTTCACAGCCCGTGCACTCTGAGAGGCTGAGCATTTGCTGTGCCACCTCTCCTGGGAGGAGCGTTGCCTGTATACCAGCAGCACCCTGCGGGCTTCCCACCATGGGCAGCCCGTGGGGCTCGCTTGGTCACAACCCACACTGGAGGCTGTGAACCGCACTGTGACAACCTCCCAGCTTGTGCCTGGCACCTGGCCATTGCAAAAACTGTCACAGATGGGGTATTTTACATAAACTGAGGCCCAGAGGTGCTGGCTGTCCACCTCCAGCTCAGGCCAATGCTCACTGCTTCTTAAAATGAATGGCCTAGTGGCCAAACTAGAGCAAAGGACTCCAGAGATACAGGGTGTTCGTGTCAGAAGGGTTTGGGAATACAGATTTCCAGCTCCCAGGCTGCTGTCTCAAATATTAAGCATCCTTCCAGGGTGGAAAAAAAGGGGGATAAAACCAACCTGTGTTGGAATCCTGAACCTGCATTCCGGACCGAAGTCTGTCATCTTCTGTATTGTATTGCCTGTATTCTCTCTCTGTGGAGAAGAATACCTCAAAAAGCTCTGCAAATGTTTCTTTTCTTCAGTATCAACCTCTGCCTGGAACAAGAATTTTCTCCGCCATGGGTGAAAAAGCTGGGTGCCACTCTTTTCCTGGCTGTTACTCAAGGTATAAGATACATATCCCTACCACAAACCATGCTGGGACTTCTAATTGGGTTTTCCTCCCACTGTAACTCCCTCTACCATCTGTTTCCCATTTTCTCTTGGATGACACATCCCTCAGTCACTGAGCAGTGCCACTGAGATGCCAACCAAACCCTGGAGAACTAGTCGGAGCAGCTCCTTCTCTCTTCCCCGTGCCCCTGATCACCTCCAGCTCAGCTCCAGCTGTGAGGTGAGATTTCAAACCAACACAGCCCCATGTGGGGACAGCGAGGGAATCAGACACCGATGGCCTGATGTATTCCGGTCCATGGTCCTGGCTGGGTTTTAATTCCAGATCAGCAGTGGGACTTTATTGAAGACAAGGCAGGAACCTCGTGTCTCTGAAGTCATGAGCAAAACCTCCACTACTCTCAGCAGGACTGGGGTTCCACCCTGGGTTTTTAACAGCAGCAGAGCTGTTTAGCCTATGACACAACTGATTTATTTTTATTTTTATTCTATTTTGCATAGCTCAAAAACATCATTGTGCTTGCAGCAACTTCCTATGTCCCCAGTGCTAACGAAGGGCTCAGGAACCTCTCTGCTGAGATAATTGGTTGCCCCAGGCTTCAACAGGATCTGGCCACTGCTGCATCTAAGGAGATTACTGAATTGTCAGCAATGTGGCTACTTCTTCTGGCCTCCATCCAGAACCCCAGCCGTGTTGGAGTTGAGCTACTGCAAATGAAAATACATTAGAATTTTAAATCTGTTCATAAATGATGCTTGCTCACTGGGAATCGTGAAGTTAATGTTGCCTGCAGCTATTACTAGTGTTTTCAGAAATAATTCATTAGCTCCAAAAATCTTCCTTCATGTCTTGGGAGACGAAACAAAAAATAATAATAAACAAAAAAAAATTAGCTATTTTAATTTTCTTGTTGTTTTCTTCCTTCCAGTCACTGCCTTCTCCAGCACCACCCCCATCCTTTCTTCAGGTTGCAAAGACATGACACGACATCTGAGAGTCCTCGGAGACACATTTCAGAGGAGTTTTGGCCAGGTACCATCAGCTGGTACCTTCCACTAGTTCCCATAGCAATACTTTCCTCCAGTATGGGCATTTTTTCTGACATTTCTTGAAATGCCAGTCCCTACCTAACTGAGGAGCAGAAGGTAAACTGCAGCAGTGGCCTCTGGCTTCCAGAGGCGTGCTCCCCACGTCTCAGTGGCTGCCCACAGAAAGGGGTTTGGCAGAAATGTATGTTGTTTCTGCATGGAAGGGACAAAGCTGAAGCCAGCCCTCTCCTAGCAGGAGAGGGAAACCACCGCATTAAAACAGCACAGAGTGCGTGCTCCCACCCAGCTGCCTCTCCCACGAGTGTCTCAGCTTTGCTGGCCAATTCAGGGAACAGTCTTTCTCCCAGGACACAGAGTTGCTTTAACATCTACGAAAAGCAAGACAAAGAAAGACCAGAGTGATTTTAGCTCATTGTGCTGGAGAGCATGTGGCTCATCCCCAGCAAAAACAGCACGATGGATGCCATCTGCAGACAGCAGTGTGCGCTGCTTGGCGTGCCCACTGTGGTAGTCTCATCTTGGGGCCATGCAGCACCAGGGCAGGGGAACAGACCCGGCAGAGATGAGGTGCTCTGCTCGTTGGTGGGTGCCCACCCCATGCTGGAGGCTTGTCTTGTCTTGGAGTCTTGCCCACCCCACTCCCAGCCTGGCTCTGCGCCCTGCCTCTTCTCCCATTCCTCCCTCCAGACCTGGTGGCGGTGCTGGGTGGCATCAGGAAGAGAACTCATTTTTTCCCCTTAGCGATTTGACACTGAAATTAGATTGGGTTCAATTGCTGGGCCATTACCACCTGTGCTAATGGCTGAAATTGCTTTCAAAGATAGACTGCAGTGTTTTGAATTTGGAGAAAGATTGCTGTCCCTTTTAATTACATTTTCTGTCCATAATGAGACAATTATAAGCATTTAATAGCTCCCAGTCATCAGCTTCCACTGTATGAGTGCAGTAGAAAAAGGCCGCTCCACCTCCCTGCTTCTCTTTCCCCTCCCACCCACTAATTTCCTCGAGCAATTCACAAGTGTGGCATGTATGTTCGCCTCTCTTCTGGCAGCAATCTGAGCAGTGCTCAAATTGCCCAAAGCTTTCCCGTGCACCCACTGCACTGCTCCAGCTGCTGCACTTGAGGACCAACCAAACTCCGCTCTAGTCACCTTCAGAGGGCAGCACATGCATAAGGAAGAGCAGCAGCCCACTTACACCCCTTTTTCACTTAAACCATACAGATTTACCAAACAGGAGTATTTGGGGGCTTTTGAAATCAAAGATTTCATTCATGTGTATAGAGTGAGAGAGGAAGAACGTGGTCTTGGAAGTAACACAGAAGGTGCTGTGGCAGCCCAATGCCAGGCTAAACACCCCGATGCTCTTCTTATGAAGGTCAGCAGCTCCAGTGTTAGCATTATGTGGGCACCCTTAGCTCAGGTTGGTGCTCTGGTATCTAAGCACTGGCAGGTCAATTCCTGCCAGCTAGGAATGCTTTCAGCTCTTGAAACCTGAGATCCTCAATCTTAAGCTGCATCAGATCTTATTATTGTAAGGCTGAATAGTGCAGCCAATAAATACTGTGTTTAACATACCAATGCAATGAAGTACAGGGCTCTGGTCAAGAATAAAAGTTTATTTATGGCAATATAAAAATATTACCATTAATCTAGGGTTCTGGTACCCTAAAAAACAGAAATCTGGAGAGCAGCCATTACTAGACGGATAAACTTAAAAGCTTCCCCAAATACTGGCTGCCTGTATGTGCTAGCTCTGTGCAGAGTCAGAAGGCATCTTAAATGTCCAGTGAAAATACTCCCAGTTCCCATGGGCCTGTGTTAAAGATCAGTTACTCAGGCCCAGCTGAACACACAGGGATTTGTGTATTTTCCATATGTCCATTCACAAAGCCTTTGCAGAAAGATAGAGAAATTCAAAGGAGGGGGAGAGTTTCAGGTGCAAATCCATAATAAGAAGCATTAGTAACCTTGAGAGACATAAGAACCTCAAAGAGCAAGAGCTGACTATGGTCTTCCCTGTGTCAGCCCCAAGGCTAAACCCCTATCCTCACACCTAGGGTCTCCAAAGGCTCAGCAAGCCCTTGTGGTGTCTTAGCAGCACCATGATTTGTCCCCAGCTGCCCCAGGATCTTACAGCAGCTCCCTAGTGGTGGGGACAGGACTTCTCCCCCCCTAGAGTACAAAGGTGAAGGTAAATACTTCTCAGCTGGATGCTACCAGCTGCTTTGGAGCTGGAATATAATGCAGTATTAAGGACTGCAGCTGTCTGGTTGCAGCCCCACATCCAGGCATGGAGGAAAGAGAAACCCTTGTAGGAAAGCAGCCACACTGAGCAGCGGGACTTGCAAAGGAGGACAAGACTGGGGCAGGGAACAGGGGTAAACCTGGTATACATAAATATGTATATTATAGTATCTACAGCCTATGGGCTAGTGCTAGGGGAGCACACAGCAAAGAAAGTGGGAAGAGAATGAGAGCAGGCACCAAGCATGGGAATGACAGCACAATTCTTGTGGAAGAGGCAGGGTCGCTGCGGCCATAAACATCGTCAGCATTTGGGACTTCATTGGGATGCTCTGGATGTGCATACCTGGCTGTGGGACACGGAGACTCTGGGGATCAAGGAGCTGGGACTCCCAAAAAACAATGAATTTCCAGCTGATTGGCATGGCTTGGCACTGGGAGCTTCAAACCAAGATCACCTCCTTTACATTTCTTTTTCCCATACAGCTTCTAGAAAATAAGTCTGAAAAGATTTGCTAGGGTTCACAGCTCCCCAGCTATTGTGCTGACATGCTGAAAGAAACTGCATATTAAAGAGTTTCCATCAAAAAGCCCAAGTGGTGGGGCCTTGGCAGTTGTTCAAAACTTCTAACAACCCCCTGTCCTTGGGGAAACTTCACTGCGAGCTAGCCAGCCACAGGACTTACCATCTACCCCACTCAACGTGAATCACTGTTGTCTGATTAAAGATGATCCTCCCAGCATTTCTTTGCCTCAGTCGTGCTGTTTTGACGTCCTAGTTCAAGAGCTGTCACTTTAATTATAAGAACGAGCACTGATGCAAGGCACCGGTGGTAGCAGAAACAACAACAACAACAACATTACAAATCTCCAACTCGTAAAAACAGAGCTTTAATGAGATTAGTGGAGACGGCTGGAAGGGATTGCACGTTGTATACACAGGGTGAAATGAGTGTGCTGCCTGCATCCAGGGCACCTTGCTGAGGAACTCTGACCCCTTCACAAAAATGGCAAAGTTTGTAACCCCTCATATACCCCCTGGCTGAAAAGCTGAAGCAGGGAGGAGCAGAGCTGCAGCAGGAGCCAGGAGCTGAACTTGGGGTCCAGCTCCCAGCCCTGCCATAGCTGGAAACATTCATGAGACATCCAAGTGCTGAGGCAGCTGTCAAATGATTGCTATTTCCAGCAAAGGTAACAGATAATCAAGATTTGCTACTCAAAATCTGGGAGGGGCAGTTGTTCTTTTCAATGAAAATGTCTTTTTGCTAGAAATAAGCTTTAAATCTCTATTTAGTCTTCAAATTGTTCACACTTTTAATAAAGACTTTGCAGAAACCAAAGCTACCCAGTTTGTGCAATACCTTTCAAGTTGACCCAAATTTGTGCATTCAGGTTGAAGAAAAAGCAAAAAGAAACAAACAACAAAGCCTTGGTTTTGAGAATTGCATTTAGCAGGAAATGAAAAACATTAATTCTCACCAACCATTCTCACTTAGAAATGTGTCCTCAACTGCTTCTATCCAGTCCCACTTCCTAAAAAAGAGGTGAGAAACAGAAACTCTCAGCTTCGCCCCACAAAGCCCTGGGTTTTCATAGCCCACTTCTCATTAGGACCATGACTTGTTTTTTTTTGTGATTCCTGTGACTTCAGGCAGTGAGCACCCAACCAAAACTGCTGCCCAGGGACTCCACAGCGAAACCACTGCCCAAGTTGGTGAACTGGAGAAAAAACTGCAGGGGCCTAGCAGCAGTGGGGAAGCAATAGGTTTGTGGTGACAGGGACAGGAGCAGCTCAACGATGGGGCTTTCAAACCCTCTGCACCTTTACGATAAATCCCAAGGCACTTTACGATCCAGACATCCTATTCTCCCAATCTTATTTACTACAGCAATAAGAAATTGCACTTCCCATGGCACCCCGGGCACGTTATTATACTGTGTAATTTCCTCCTGCAAAAACCCAATTAACTGTGCATGTCTGCACCCATTCTGCCAACTATATCGTTTCATAATTTTAGAACAACAGTGCAAACTGCTGGGGAGTTATCAGTAAGAACTGCTCCACAATAATTAATAGACTCAAAGATTTAAAAAAGGAGCAAAATAGGCACAGAGATTAACAGAGTCAATTATAACGCAGCTATCTACAGGCCCAGGATCTTGTCTAAAAGTAATTTGCTTATTAACCTTTACCATCTCATGCCAGAGGGCAAGATGGAGACTGAACATGAGTTGCTTGGAGAACTGTTTTGGATTCCCATCCCTTTGTTCTCAAGGGACTGGGATCAGAGCGCAAGCAGATGTCATTGCAGTTTGGGAATCCTAAATCACCTCTGAGCCCCTTCTCATTCACTTCTGATCAACAGGCGATAGAGTCACATCAACAAAACCATTCCCTAAGTCACATTTCTCTCTAATCCTAGGCACATACAGCTTTGTTGTGGATCTAGCCATGTTATATCCCTCCAGACCCCTTGTGAATCCAGGGTGGACAGAGCTGACCCCACTGTGCAGCTGCCTCCATGTCCAGGAGGTGACAACCTTTGCAATTCAGCCCATGGCCAGCCGCAGCCCCTGGGGAGAGCAGTGCCTCCCTCTGGGGTCCTGTCTGCACAGCGCTGGGCTGCTCAAAGCACTGAACACAACAAAATGCTCGGCTTAGCCTGATCTGCCTCAAAGCCTTTGGGCACCTTTGGAAAATCCACTCCCAAGCAATTTGCTCCAAGCAATTTGGATTCTTCTGAGAACGGTGGGATTCAATCTAAAATGGAAATCCACAGCAGAACGCAGAGCATGAAAGAAGAAACTGCTCCATTCTAGAGACCTCTGCAGCTAATAAGGAATTTGAACATTACTTGTCAATTCCACACAAGACATTTTTCCTCCCTTATCTTAGGTAAAAACTGCTTCTCCTAATCATCTCCCCCCAAGCTTCCCTCAGAGCCCCTAAACACACTGAAGCTTTTTCATCAAATCCTGAAAACAGCAAATGAGAAGAGCCCAAGAGACAAATAAATGAGGTGCCTCTTCTGCAGCAGTCTGTCTCACCCATGTTTTCCCTTCCAGCACCACAGAAGCTGCTGAGCCCATGCAACTGCCCTGCAGTTTGGCCCCAGGATGTGCATTTGTGGAGAGGGTTAAAAGATTTGGGTAGTTTTAAAGAAATCTAAACCTCTCACACATCTCTGCTTATAAGTGAAGTTACTTTCTGGGCTGAAGACAGGGAGAACTGCTTTTGCATATCCATGAGCTAGAAGGAGAATGCTCTATTTATGCTGCATCTATTCACTTCTTAGCAAAGGTACACAGGAGTGAATGAATCCAGTGCAGGCATACTGAGTATATACAGGGAAAAAAAAAAAAGATCATAATCCTGGAAAATGCATTTACTTAATTGCATGGCTTCCACATTTCCCAGTGAAGGACTCCAATACACTCATTAAGCCATTTTTACTGCAATGTGCTACCATAAAGCAAACATATTTGCCATTGCATTTGCACTATTACAGCTGTTTAATAAACCATTCCAAACACATAAATGTAGCAACCAACCTGCATTGTTGCTTTGGAAGCCATTTCTGGCTGTTGGAAATGCCGGATGGAAATGCATTTGGAAATACACCATATTCAAGTGCAGTTCTCATTGTCCCTATTAGCAGGACACTTCCTTCCCTGCCCTTCCCTGCCTGCCTGTTCCACCAGCTATCCTCCCTGCCTGGCCACCCAACAGGACAGTGCCCAAATCTCCCAGGGCACTACAGTGCCCTGCTGAGCTCAGGGCTCATGTGGCTGTTCCGTGGTGAAGAACCCTGAACCCTGCTTCTCCCCTCGTTGTGCTCCCTTCTCTTCTGAGGAGGCAGGTGACATGCAGGTAACACGCAGATGACATGCAGGTGGCATTCAGGTCTGCTGGCACTACACTGCTTTTTGCAAACTCCAGCTGAGGGCAGCTGCAGTGCACCACAACACGTCAATCATTGTCGTTTTTATGTGAGGACCATCAATGACTGACTCCAGTTATGGTAAACACTCCCCTTCCTCTGACACCCACAACCATATCAATTTTATTGTACTGTGGTGTTTAATTGTCATCTCTGTTTCCAGGAAACGTCGTGATCCACCATTAATAATGCAGGTCTGAATGTAAAAAAAAAAAAAAAACCAACAAACTTAATGGAGCAGACTGAATCCTCAGCCCCAAAGTTCCCATCTGCCATCAGTCAATTGCTGTGTCATAACGCAAACAGAGCCACACAGCTGGCATGCTGGAGAAATACCCACACCTGCCCTGTGAACCTGCACCGAAGGCCTGGTTATGATTTTACAGAGGTAGGTCCGTTGTTCATGAGGGATAGTATCAAACCATTTGAAGAAAATGCATTTTAAGGAAAAAAAAAAAAAAAGAAGAAGAAAAAAAAAAAGCTCGCCTACATGAGCCCCCCCAGGGCTCACACGCAGCCTTTCCTCTGCCACTTGCAGCATCTCAACCAGGAGACATATCTCCTGGATCCATCTTTCAAGTCTGCCACTGACTTGCAGGCTACCTGTGAGATGAGAAGCACACAGCAAGTTCTACCCATACACTGTGGATTTAGGGTAATATAAATATTGAATAACTGATGGTCATTAGAGACTGCCCAACCTGACCTTCAAACACATCCACCTCCTGTCCCTGCTGCTGCTAGCTTGATACACAGTCAGCTTTACCAACATGGGCTGTCCTGTTACAGGCAAGAAGACTACTTTTCAGAGTAGCTAGAAATTCCTTACAGTTTTGAGGCCCTACTCATTTGCACTGAGACCTTCAAAAATGAAGAATGGGGAAAGAGCTACGGCATTGTTAAAGCGAGGAGTGGAGCAGCAACGCAAGGGCAAGCATTGTATTATAGGACACAGAGCTGATCTCCTGCTTGTTCTCCAAGTACATTGTATTTTTAAAGAAAATGATCATATAAGGAAAGAGTGTGAGTGGGTAACAAAGACGCAGTGACACATGCAGGGGCACTGCGAGAGCTGCCTGTGCTACCATATACACTTACTTCCCTGCTTTGACGTTCTCTGTTTGATGGCAAAAGATTAACCAGTTTTTGGAAGCCGGGATGTTTATGTTCACCGAGTCCTGCAGCTCCCACTCCACTCTTCCATGGCAGAAGGTGGAAATTTTGCAGATTCTTTTCCATGCCATTTGTTTTCTGCCTTTTTCTCTTTGAACCATGCCTCACACAGCAGGGGCTTGCTGGGGAGGTTTGCCCTGGCCAGCCAGCAGCTCCGCACCTCTGGCAGGGCACAGGGGCGGTTTCACGCGTCCTCCCAGCAGCATGGCACCTCCGAACACAACAAGTAACAGTGACTGATAGACACCAGCAGCGTGATTATTTCACAGCCCCTTGCTGGCAGCAGCCGTGCGGCTGTAAGGGGTCATTCTGTGCCAGCAGTCCAACAGACACTCAAGCAGCATGGAAATCTGCAGCTCATTTTGGCAACCTCCCAGACAGTTACAACTTCATTTCCAGGGGAACCTATTCCTGCATCAAGCCCTGATATTCCCCCCAGTACCCAGGGAGCTCTCCCTTTCTCACAACAAGGTTTGTTCCCTTGTTAAAGGTAAGAAGAGGCAGCTTTTGTGCTGCACTTGTCCCCTGCCATACAAGTATGTCACCATGGGTGGTGGCAGTGCTCCACGGGCTCACGTCCATGTGCTTACGTCCTTTTGGGTTGTCTGTCAGTCCTCAGGACAATGTGTAGCTAAAACTTTCCCTTCTACCCAGCATAATGAACAGTGGTGCTTTTCTTGGAAATACTTAGGCTTTTTTTTTCTGGTTTTGGAAAATGAATGCCTCATGACTTGGTTCCTATATTGAGCAGATATTATTAATTTTGGGAGGGCAGCATGCAGAGAGCACACAGAGCGACGTACCTGTCAGGATGCACTCTCAGACAGATAAACAGAGCAGGAAAAGGCAGGCAGGACACAAGCTCCATGGCTTTTACAACTCCACGTGACCAGCTCTTCCACCTGTGCTTACAGGCTGAGTTTTCACACTGCTGTGCCCAAATGAGCCCTGTCAATGCCCACAGCAGGGAGCTGAGTGGGAGAAGTAACTCATGGGCCTCAGAACTGTGCCTGAGCACCATTTGTGAAACTACTCACTCATTTATCCCCTTGAATTGCAACCGAGCCTTAAGCCACCCTTCTTGTTAAAGCACTTCAGAGATCTGTTTCTGTATTACATCCAGCTGCTAGACAGTGTTAAAACAGAGAGGCAAAAAAAATCACAAACAATAACAGCATCCTGTTGACACCCCAGAGAAACCCAGAGTTTCTCCAGCTAGCATCCTTCTAACACAATCAGCAATTGTTCCTGGAAATGCTCTCCCATCAGACTGCTCATCCCAGCACCCACAATGCAGACATGGGTAACAGGCTCTGTTTCAGGGGGGCCCATGACAGCTGCAGACACACCTGCACCCTGAGGGGAGGATGTCCAGATGTGCTCTCCGACACAAGCTCTGATGCTCACAGAACAGCCTCAGCTCACAAATAAGCAGAAAAGCAGAGGATTAGAGGAGCCGGAGAAGCATCAGCTTTCCTCGCCAGCAGGAGGGGCTGAGCAATTCCTGTTTTTCAGACAGGTTCTGCTATGTCTGTAAAGGTTTAATGGGTGAAGCAAGCACAAGGAATAACCCAGGAGTTGGTTCATTAGTTTGGGGACTGGTATGAAACAGAGGAATGTTGAAGCCCGTAGCAGTGGCACCTCCGTACATCCTTCCAGCAATTCAGGAGCACACGGCTGTTGGCACAGAGGGGCTGGGACAGGCCTCATGTAGAGCGAGCCCAAAGCACATCCAGGAACAGCAAGAAAACAACACACAGAAACAGGGCCATGTTCAGGAGCAGCTCGTCAGCCTGAGGATGAGGGAAGGGGGATAAAGAGAAACCTCATGCCCCATTTCCAGTATGGGCCGAGGTATGGAAGTCATGGCTTAGGGAGAGCGTGGGGTCAGATGCTGTGTGTGTGCTTACAAAAAAAGAGCAATACTGTGATATTTACCAGCAGATGTGCACAAATTGCACCATGGTTCCAGCTTTCTCTCTTTTCAATAGCCATCTGACATGTTTACAAGATGAGGCCATGCCCATCCCTCCCTGAACATGTCTTGGTCCCAACTAACGCCACAGTGACTGAGTACGGCCTTCACAGGACAACAAAACAGGGGTACCACAGACTGGCAGCTGGAGGCCCTCCAAATTCTTCTGGATTTAAAAATGTGGGGACCCACAGAACAGCCTGTATAAGTGCATGTTTTTCACCCAGCCTGAAATGGGAGAACCGGTGTTTAAAATGACAAAAACAACCCAGAAAGCACCCTCTTGCTAGTACTTTGTTTTAGTGGTTTGAAGCTGCAGCAAGCATATTTACGGAACAGAATCACCTCCGCTTGTTCAGAACCTGCTCTCCTTTCTCACCTCTCCTCCTCCGCTTGCAGTATCACACTGTCACCAAGTAATTAATGTATCTGGAGAGGACTCTGGGGAAGTTTCCTCCAAAACAATTAAAAAGAAGAACAAAAATAAATAAGTAAAACAGAGAAGTCCGTGATTTAACTACTCAAAATATTCCAAATGAAGGACCAAAAAAAAAAGGCTCTGAAAAGCTAAAGCATTTATGGAAAAGCATTGCTAACTGCTACCATTCAAGCAGAACATGCTCCACTACTCTGGCCACTGAGCAAAATTAAAAAAACCAACATTATCTTTAGAGCAAAAATTTTAATAAAATTAATATTTTTATTGCTGGTGGCACTCTTTACCTTGGACTCCTGAACTTTCTGGGCACATTTTATATCTTTTTTTCCAAATGCCCAAGGGCATTTTCCTTAAAAATGAAGCACATCCTCATACATTCAGATAACTGCAGATGCTGAGCCCCACATATCACGACACTCAGGGAGCCGACAAGCCCGCTGAACATGACATGGTGAAAAATGTTTTTTTACCATCTTCTGCTTCAAATGCAGAAGAAAACTGGTTGAGTCAGAAGCTAGACACTAAAGGATTAGGGTGAAGAAAAGCAGAATTCTCCCAGGGCGTCCCTCTATCTCCATCCCAAGACAATGAGAGATTTCCCTGCAAATGAGTCAAATCAGGTGGCTTCTTCAAAGGTCTTCTTAAACGATTTGTAAAATGTCCGGGATTTTTTGCTTGGTTTTTCATCATTAAAATTGAAATCCCTCAGCTGGAGAGCAGAGGGACCTCTAGCAACATTAGTAGAGGTTAATTTTACTTTTACAGAAATGCAGCTCACTGGTGCTTGGAATTTGTTTGCTCTTCCTTTCATCCGAAGCCAGGCTGGAGCCAGAAAGGTGAGCTGCACATGCACAACTGGCAGATCCTAACCCACGGTGTCCAGCAGGATGATTTGAGAGATGAAGACTGAGCTCCTGGCTTCATGTACTTGCCATGGGTGATGTTCTCCTGCTGGTGCCTGCTGGTGAGAGGTTTTTGGCGTTGTCATGGGAACAGCTGTAATCCTTGGGGAACAGCCTCACTGTGCGAGGCTGCCTTTCTGGTTTGCTGTACAAAGCCATTTTCAGGAGTATTTTGCCTTGGGTTTCCATTAGTCTTATCTTTCCCAAAACCCAGGCTGTAGAAATTACAGAGATTATAATGATGGATGGTGATAAAGTCCCTAGAGGGAACCAGGCAGTGCTCAGTATTTGTCTACACCATGAACTAATTTTCACTTGCCTGGAAAGTGACCTGATAGCTTCATTACCTTCTACTTAAAAGGCTTACTCTTACTCTCTCTCACACACACTTGCATCTTTCCTTTCTTCCCCCAGGAACTCAGTAATAGAATTTGTTTGCTGTTACCTGAGGTGTGGAGGGGAAGCCAGCACACTGCACTGCCTTTTTTAGGATGTGCTGATGCACTGAGACATCTGCAATGTCTTGTTTCACCAAGTGAGGTAGAAATAGAGCTGCTACAAGGGTCTCTCAGGGGCTAATTCTTTCATGCGCCTGCATGCCTAGGCTACAGTGACAGAAGCAGAAGACTGGAAGTTCCACCATGCCACCATCACTGGCTCTTGTTAGGTCCTCCTTTACCCAGCTCTCAGGGATTAGGCGATAGCAAGGGAAGCCCTGACCAACAAGTCACTGACCATAGCAACAGATGATTTTATGCTTACTTATGTAGTGTCGTTGGTCTCACAAGCAGCATACAAAAAAAACACTATTGATTCTCTTCATAATGGTAGGAACAGCTTTCAGATATTTCAGACTTAGCCACATATGAGTCCAGTTGTCCAAATAATTCACCTTTGATTTAAGAATAAAATGGGTGGTCAATTCAAAATGATTTTTTTCCTCCAGTATTTTTCCTGAAATGATAACTTGAAAATAATGAAGGGGGGATGAATTAATTATTTTGACTCAGATTGTTTCAACACAGAAATAAAGATCCAAAATCAGAAATCAATACATTTCACTTAGGAAATATAAAACATTTTAGCATTCTAAATCCCTCTCTTTTCTCTGTGTCCATCTGTGGAGACAAATCAGCAAAATGCATGGATTCAAAGCAACTTCAGTCAACTTAAAATGCATTTTAGCAAACCAACTCTGAACCTTAAAAAATATAATCGAGATCAGATCCTGTAGCAATCTGACCCAGAACATTACTTCTGAGCAGTCTATCCTCAAAATTCTCAACTCTCCATGCCTTGCTCCACTCTCTTAAGAGACTGAGTCTGCAAACTTTTTACATGTCAAATTTATACTGAAACCAGCTAGAGTTTCCTACAGCTTCTGCTGGTATAGAACAAAGCATTGAAGGAAGGAAGGAAGGAAGGAAGGAAGGAAGGAAGGAAGGAAGGAAGGAAGGAAGGAAGGAAGGAAGGAAGGAAGGAAGGAAGGAAGGAAGGAAGGAAGGAAGGAAGGAAGGAAGGAAGGAAGGAAGGAAGGAAGGAAGGAAGGAAGGAAGGAAGGAAGGAAAAACCTTTTATAGCTCACTTATTCTCAAGACACTGAAGCAGGAGCATACTCTTCAATTTCAGCAAGGGTTGGGGTCAAGGAGGCTGTTTCATACCATTTACATGTGGCAGATGCCAATCATCATTTCCTAAAAGATCCACAACCAAATGGTTTAATGTCAATACTAAACATTTGGCAGCAAGTGTTATGACAAAAGTCTTATACACAAATATAATACGGTATCGCTTAAGTACTCAATAGAAGAAAGGGATTGCAATTAAGGTGCTTTAAGGTACCACATAATTTCATTGATTATAATAAATGCTTCTCCCACTTGACAATATCATGTATTGTCCAGTACAGACTCTTCCCACCTGGTTGGTTCTGTTATTATAGGAGAGGGGCACCAGGATGAACACTACATTTGGAAGACTGATTTTTTAAGCCTTACTAAACAGAAATTACATCCTTTAGTGATTCAGTACTCAGTTCTGAAAGCATGTGATATGAGAAGGGGTTCATGTTGTCAAAAGTTGAGTTGATTTTGAAAGTGAAAAATGTTTCCAATAGCAGGCTTCATTCTGCTGCTGAAATGAGCAGCTGCCTCCTTAGGTTCTTGTGGCCCAATACAGGGTTTCTGCAGGATAAAGAAAGCCTTCCAGTGACTAAATGCTACTGTGATTATGTATCTCTGGCAAGAAAAAGAACCTGACTTCCAGCTTGATAGACATTCCTCGTTGCAAAAAAATGCTGCACTCTATTTATTCATAAGCCATTCCTCAGCGGATCACGTCCCTCTGTTCACAAGCCAGTGAGTTTTCCTGAGCAGACCACAAAGGCAGATTATGTCAGACAGTGAAGCACAAGCTTTTTTTTGTTAATCCAGTTACTCTGGGATGAGATCACCCCACCGTGAGTCATTAAATTCACACAGACAACTTGTAACACACAATAAGAAGCGAAGCCTTGTTCTAGAATCCCTACTGCACTGCTCAGGAGGCATCAAGAGCTTTTAGGCCTCTCAGCACCATACTACACGTCTATCTATCCGTCTGAAGCACTTATCCTCAGTGCCCTGTAAGCTTTTCACAAAAGCCAACATAGACTCTAGGTGGGTTTCAAGACCCAAAGAACAGGCCTAGACTACAGATGGACTTGAGCATCAAAACTTTCTTCTGAACCCACCTCCAGCCACTCAGCTGGGTTTTGATGAATGTAATCACCTAGATGTTTGCCACTGCAGCACTCTGCCACAAGCCTTTTCTGTGCCTGGCCTTCAGGTTATAATTCTTTTAAGGAGATTCAAAGTTATGTGTACATTAAAAGAAATATATCCTCTTCTGCATACTGGTAGGTCATGGTGCTCAACTTCCTTCTGCAAATCCTCAATGGTTATGGAACTGGACAGCAGCGACTTCTCTTACCTGCTGGAGCACAGGAGTGGACAGCAAAATTGGCTGGAACAAATTAAGTAGGGTCAGAAACTAAAGAGATGGCACTACACAGGTTAATCAATCTCACACTGGGAGAACATCTTCAGTCTCTTTTATTTCCATTTATAGAAAAGTGTGAACATAAATCATCAGACTATAAAGAAAATATTTCAAATATTTTCCAGTTAAAAATACAAGGCTACAGCCGACCCCTCCAGGTACACCTGGGATAACTTGCTATTGGGATGAGTTCCAGAACAGCACTGCATTTTGGGGCAACTCCAAGATGCTCCTTGAAACCTGAAGTCAAGGACCCATTTATCCCTGGTACCTTCTATTCTCACAGATTTGAACAGGCTCATTTCTAAGTTTTTCCATTATCTCAGCAGCACAAGATCAGCCCTCTGTAAGAGTGAGGATCAATATGGAAGGAGGATCAATATGAAATGATGAGACCGGGGGCAGGTGGAGGGAGGCAAACAAAAGGGAAAGATATATAAGCACTGGCATCCATGAAGAAATACTATTGCCATGAAAAGAAGGCACTTGAGTTAAATCATTCTGCTGTTGAATTTTTTTAGTAGGACTTTAGAAAACAATCATTAAACTTGGGTTTATGTGGACTTTTTTGTCTGCTTTCTTACGTGAGGATGGGGAGGGTTAATTTTAAAGACAGCAGGGTCAGAAAGACCTCTGTCAGGCAGAAGAGGCTACACAGAAAGATATACAGATATACAGATATTCTGGATATACAGAAAGAGGCTGGCACTTCACTGCCAGCCTGATTTCTTTGGAAATTGAGGAGTACACACAGACAGAGATGACCCAGTGCAGACAGCAACCTCTTGAACGTAAGCAGCATAGCCTCTGACATGGAGAAGTCATTGTTTTGGCTGTGATTATTCTTGCTGCTCCGTGCTTGTGCCAGACAACTGTCACACCACTTGCTTGCTGAGACTGTCAGGGGTTAGATGAACAAGAAGCTGTGAACAGAAGGACAGGAGCAAGTGTCCAGCTGGCGAATTCTCTTCCAGGTTCCCCTGCATTGAGGGTTCCCTACTGCTTGCCAGTGCAACAGCTGATTCCTGAAACACAAGCATAAGAGGGAGAAAGTCACCGCGCTGCACTGCTGCTGCAGGAAGTCACTTGTACAAGCAGGGCTTAAATCACTGAGTCAGTCCCGTTCAGTTTCCTAACATCAGTTTTCACTCCATAGACCCAATTCTCCCTTTCTGCTGCTGTGAAGTGGCAGCAGGCAGTGATCCCCATAGGATTACAATAGTGTGAAGCAGTCCTCACAGGAACACTGGACTGAAAGAAGCCAGAGCAGCACATACTGCAGACGCTAAGTCCAAAATGATTCACAGAAACCTTCCTTCTAAGGTGTTCATCGTTGCATGCAACAACTCACGAAATGCTCCCACATCCTCGTAGCTCCTGTACTGAAACACTTGACAGGCTGCATGGTGGGCAAAATCTCTGTGTGTTTCCCTTTCTGTGCTCCCCCTCAGCAGACGGAGCTCTGTTGCCATCCAAGGCCACTGAGATGCTGAGTACCCAGCACACATAACCCACAGCACACTTCCATGTGAGCAGGTGCAGGGACGTGAGCATCTCTCTCTGTACAACCACATCAGTGGACCATCTGCTAAAGTTATTCTGCCTTGCTAAGAGCTGCATGCTAACACGGCTTCTTGATTGCAGCTGGCTAGAGGTACCAGACCTTCCTTTGTTGGAACAAGGCTACTGACAGGTCTCTTAAGAAGATGAAAAACAAACAAACAAAAAACCCCACAATGCTGTTCCCTCAGGCAGTCCATCAATTCATTGACCAGAACTGAACAGACAGATATCCTATTAAAACAACCAAGCAGATCTATAGGCTGTTTTTCACAATCAGTGGCTGCAGAAGAAATGCTGGCCAAAGAGCCACAGAAACTAAAAATCTGCTATAGCAAAGGATCACTGCAGGCAGTAGCAGCACAGGCTTTGATACAGATACTCCCTCATGAGCATATATACCTGGGCTTGAACAGGAGACTTATAAAACCCATCTCCACAAGCAGCTGGAGTACAAGAAACAAGACATGCAGTGTGTTCCTTTCCAGAAATCATCATTTACTAGCTTAAGGGAGTTCCTCACATCAGTGCGTCTCAGACCTGTCCTTTGGAGAAGCACAGATATCACGATCTCCAGATACCCTCTTGCCCTGTGCAGAGGGCTGTCAGCAGAACAGTCCAACAGATCCCTAACTTCTGCTTGTTTTATAGTTCCGTGGAAACTGGAATTAGTGCTCTAGCTCCATGAAGATAACTCTGCCCTTAGTTTAATGAGATGTCATGCTCCAGAGCAGGGTTTTATGCATCACACATGGTTGGAAGAAGACTCACTGTATTTTTCTTCTGGCTTCAGGTCATCTCAAAATACCAGAATCTACACAGGGAGGATTAAGATCCCAGATAAAGCAGGCTGCACAGATCAATCCCATCCCCTTCAAAACTTGGGCTGCAGCTTTACCTTTAAAAGGCTTTACTCCTTAAACACATAAGCTAAACTTGCCAACTCCAGCCTTGCTGGTGGGGAAGGCAAATACTGACTTTGCTATAAATCAAGTCCATCCATTCTCTTTCTTTCCCGCCCCGCCATGAGCATAGGCATAAACTACTGCAGTCTGGACATTTATGTGCTACAACCGCTACAGCTTGCTCCAGATGATGAAGAGCAGCCGATCCTTCTAGACACAGGCTGAGTAACAGTTTCACAGATGTCAAGTTTGCTGCATTGTGCTTTATTTGTAGATCTTTCAGAAGATGATCCAAAATTAACAGATCAATTTCCTGGCTCAATGCTCTGCATTGTTTATCTCTTAACCTTCTAGAAGGAGGAAGCCAATCCAAGCAATTGAATTATCCCTGATGGCCACAGAGACCTGGAAATAAATCAAATATTTTGGGAAACCTCCTGAGCTTGCACACATTTCACAACAGGGGTTAAAATGAACTAGCATCTTCTACAGAGTGGGAGACAGGTGGAAGGCACAGATAACAAGCATCTCCAACTTGACGCATTTATAAGCCAGACTCCACTTAGACATTAGACGATAATTAGGAAATACTCATCAAAATATACCAGCATTGCTGAGTTTATTTTAAACTCTGTCAGATGTTTTCCTTCCTGAGAGTCACTCTTGGAACAATATCTCAGGGAGCTTAATGCTGGCACAAGCTGCCGAACTGACAGTGCGAGAAAAGCAAAGCACAGGCACGGCGTGGGTGTGACGGAGCAGCAGCTGTGCATGCTTCCCCGCACAGCCTCAGCCAGGCAGACCCAGGGCAGCACGATGGCACAGGGCAGCTGGTGTAACCACTGCTCTAAGGTCACCAGCAAACCACCCACAGCTCCCCAGCAGGGTGTCTGGCAGGGTTACACAGGTGAAAATTCAAAATGAGAGTGAGCTGAGTATGCAGCCAGACTCATGAGCGGATCTGGGTGTACTCACCCAGGCTGCATCCTAGGCTCTGGCATTAGCTTTGGCCTCCCACCATCCTTTATCTCAGGGCAGCAGTTGCCTTCCCATCTTCTTCCACTGTTCTTTCTAAGCATCACATTTATGCTCTCCACATCTGGCCAGCAAATCCCAGCCTGAACAGCTCGCCACACGTTCCTCTCACAGCACTGCTCCATTCCAACACTGCACGCTCAGATACATCCACTGACTGACAGAAGGCAGAAGCCTTTTCACAGACATTTCCCTCACCCTACTCAACGGTTATCCCCACCAAGAGTCCTTTCCTCCACGTAACCTGGTTGAAAAAAGGTGTATTATTTCTGGAAACTCTAATTATAGTTAGCTCTGTTAATATAAAGAATAGCTGTATTAAATATTCAGGATGTTGATATCACACAAATCAAGCAATGTATCCAGCCCTAGACAAGAATCAACTTGATCCACCACTGTCAGGTCACAGTGTTGAGCACCAGACCACGGCATGAAGGTTCTCTAGTGGACGTGTGGGGGTCATCTACAAATCCATGTGAAACGTAAGGGAAACTTTCTCACACGCACACAGGAGGAAGCTGCAGGCCAGACATCATTCATGTTCCACCAGCCATTTGCCTGCTCATCTCTGCCAAAGCTGCCCAGCACTGCCAGTTCAAGGAGACATAAAGTGTGTCTCCATCGTCCTGCAGATAAGAGCTTTGCTCAGGCCAGCCCAGGCCCAGCGCTGCAAGCCTACATTGCTACCCTGGCAATGAACTCAAGTGAACACACATGGTACTTCAGCTTGGCACATGCAGAGAGCTCATACCTGCCCAGAAAAATGCCACAGGCATGACTTCATTTGATATTATAGGCAGTAACACTGGAGGGGTGAAAGCTTACTGTGTTAAAAGTTGTTTTCCCTGCTGGTTCTCACATGCCTGATATGAAACGGACCCACCAATTTATCTTCCAGACCTACAGCAAGTCTCTGGGAACAATTCCTAGGTTCTGCTCAGTTCCAGTGGATTCAAACTCGCTGCTGAGACACGGGCCGAGTCCTAGTTCACTGAAGTCAGTGAACCAGTCACCATCCGCTCCAATTCCTTTATGACTACCCATGCTGGCAGGCTGAAGGCTGGAGATGAATCAGATCATCATTCCTGAGGGACACAATCATATTTAATTTGCGCTTCTATTCCACATACAGTGTTGTTCACCCAATAGCTAGGCAAATGAAAATGCCCTCTTCCTTTTTATGCAGTCCTGTGAGGAAACCAATTTCTGAATATACTTTTTATTTTGCTTAATCTGATGTTCCTGTCTGGCTCCAATGTTTTTGTAAAATAACATTATTGTAAGCTTTTAAAATTATTTACATATTGAACACAAGAAAGAGTTTTTCCTTGCCACACCAGTAAGATTTTTTCCTCTTTATATAAAAGCCTTTTGAAACCTTTGTACATAACAGGCTGAGGCAAGGAAGGAAAAGAACCTTACATGATTTCCTCTTACTAAAAGCCTGAGACAAACCCTGATAAAAGGACCAGTATTGGCCGTCTTGCTAGTGCAATACTTTGTGTGCTTAAAGCCTAATAAACCTAGTTTAGAGTTCCTAAGCCAAACAATCATGGTTATTTCAACCTTTATACATGTTTTTAAAATATTCCTCCCCACCACTGACAGACAATGACTTTCCCAGCCAAGGCTGTTTTGCAGTTTCATAGGATGCCTTTAATAAAGCAACCACAGGGTTAAATTCCGAGAGTATCAGGATAAAAGCAATGCACAAGCTGTGCCTCCAATGACTACAGCAGAGGTTTGGGAGCCAGGACTCCTCTGTTGCTGGCTCTGCCACAGAAGTATTTCACAGCTTCAAGCCATTCCCTTCATCCTCCATCTTCACTAGAGTCTACCCAACCTGTACAACTAGGGTGGTCTCCATCAATCACCCCAAAGCATTTTCAACTTTCCAGGGAAAGGATGCTGAAAGTGCAAGGAGTTAACAGTATTTCCATCCAACCTCAGGTGCCAGCACTTACCCGAAGTCCCTAAGCCAGCTACCACTTGCCAGGAATATACATAAATGGTCACTTGTAGGGAAAAAAAAAATCCCCAGTGCTTAACAATTTGTTTTATTTGACATCTGACAGAATCGTTAACTTTGGAGGTATGGTTGAAGTATCTTTAAAACACCAGCAAAAAAACCCACACAACTGTTCCACTTAAAAGTCAGTGAGATTTAGCAGACTAAGTGCAGGGACTCCCATGCTCTAGACCTATCTCTGCCACTACCTTCACCAGGATATTTCATCTCTGCAAGAAAGTAATTAGAGCATTTCCAGTGTAACTCATGGTATGCAACAAGGATCACCACTTAATATATGTACAGCGCTTCAGCGAGCTGAGTGTAGCGCATTATGAAACTGGGACAAGCAGATCAAGGAACTAAAACAAAAAATCCAACATGAAAAAAGAATCCAAAACTCTTACTTTATGCTTCCGCTGCCATCCCCGTAGCAATGTAGACTCTTGGAGTCTAAAGCTGGGTGCTGACACTCCACGCAGACAGTGTGGCCCTCCCTGAGATACTGCATCCAGTGAGTGTACGAGTGGTGACTGTGCAAGCAGGCCGGCGTGATGGCCACAATCTGGAATTCGACACAGTATCTGCAAGCAAAATAACCAACTAGGTTAGCGCCTTCTGCGGGACTATAAGAGCAAGATGAAATTCAGTGACTACAGATCACTAATTAGAAACAAACAAAATCCATCACCCAAGGCTATGAAAAACAGAACACGTGAAGTACCTGTATTCTGACAAGCTTAAATGGGGAGTAAAGCTACTCTGTGATGCTTTCAACTCACATATCAAATAATAGCAGGTATTACCAACACCTCTTTTACAAAGGAGATGCAAATAGGTCAAGCATTTGACTAAAGCCAAAAACCAATAGGGCCAGATCTTCTGATTCCATGCCTGGTATTCATTTGCTCAGCCATGCTTCTCCATCATCTCAATGACTTACAATGAATTTTGTAGAGTGATTTGTGATGGGAGCTAAGATTTGGTCCGTAAAGGTTTTCCTTGCAATGATCTCCCTCCTAAGAGACAGTGAGGTTGTCGTGTCTCGTTACAAAGACTACCAAACTGACATGGCACTTCTGCTCTGCTCAGACTGCTCTGTGCTTCTGCTACTAACCAAACCTGGCAGAAAACTGAAAAGAACTGGCCTTGTTTGAAGGGGAAAACCAAGGAAGTTCAGTAACTGTCTACAAACACAGCAAAGAATTGGGTTCCGGTCTAGACTGGTTGTATATCAGTTATCATGGGGATTTCCAAACACCTTCAAGTGAACTGTGCAAGCTGCATGCTTCCATGCCTTATCTGAAAGGGAGCAGGAACAAATGCATGCAGTAGACCTGTGCTGACATTTCCAAATTCTACAGGAAGAAGACTCAACAAACTATGCAAGGGAGGCTCAGGGTCAACAGATGCTCTTTCCTTCAGATACTTAAGTGAGGGGAGTGGACACACCCACACACTATGGAAATGCTTACATGTGCAACAGCATGTGGGGAAATAAACTAACAAGTATTTGGCTACTTCATGCTGTAAGCACAGTTCTGGGAAACTCTACGAGCCATTCACGGGAATTGCAGCTCTCCACAAGAAACAAGTAAACCATCAGAGACTACAATACAGTTCTGTGGAGAACAACCACACTGCAAAGCTGTTCGAGAGGGCTGATAGGATGAAAGATAACCTTTCGTATCAGCACTGTTGCTGCAACTAACGACCCCAACTGGGAAAGAAGAGGACTGGGAAGGTCAATGCCAGCCCTCTGTGTTTGGGGCATCAGTCTGGAGGCAGTTCAGCACACACAGAGGCAGCTGTGTCTCAGTGGGTAAAAGGCAACAGACAGTTTTCTGCACAATCCTGTCTGTACCTGTGCTGTGCAACTGTACTACAGAAGAAAACGGGCAGCATTACATCCAAAAGGAGCTGAAATAGGAGGAGGAAGAGTTTCTCAAAATAGCAGATTTTGTCCCCTTAGAATTTATTCCATTTACACAGAACAGTGCAAACAGCACCTGTTTCCACTTCTGATACCAAGGCATTATCCCTCAGGTCAGCAGCTCTCAGCAACACTTCTGGGGGCTCAGCATTAACCCTCAGAAGCCAACAATAGCCATAACATATTTCTATTCCATGACGCCTGTCTCCATTATACAGTTAAAGACTGGATCTCAATGATATACATAGATAGAAAATAAACCCTGGATCAGGAACACACTGTTCTCTCTCATAGAAACTAGTATGGACCAAGGCTCCTGTAAGGCTGGTGTTACAAGTTTTCCAGTCAGTGAGTCTCTTAAGGAAGAGAGACATGCTGGACTTAACACTGGTTAAAGAAGTAGCACAGAAGTTTCATCTGTCAGGATTGCTGAGCAGACACATCACACGCCAGCACCCACAGTCTGACAGCATTAATTCTTATAGAGGAGCCACCAGTCCATCTTATTTGACTATTCGTCCTAGCTAAGTCCACTGCTTCTTAACTGTGCAGTATACCACACATGCTTATAGTAAAGATGCATGTATAAATATTAAATGTGGTCTGTGGTTAGGAATCTTTTCAGGAAGCAGTCTAACTCATGACAGCCACAAAACTTTCAAGAGCTCCTTGCCAGACATCCTGCCATGAAGACAAGCACTGAGCGCTCCAACTGGACACTGAGAAGAGCTGAAGTGACTGGTCTTTGGTCTACTGATCACCCGATCTCAGCTCATGGCATCACTACTGTTTAAGATCTGAATTTCAGCCTTGTACTGGCCTTACATCAAGGCAGTCCAACAACTTTAAGGTCCATTGCAGATATTGCTGTTGCTCAGGGGAGAGCAGCACCCTGCTCTAATGAAGTGCTCTTGTCCTGATGGTTCTTATCAGCACGATGCTGGGCCCTGAACTGCTACCAGAGAGATGTTCAAGGTAGAATATGACTGTGTCACTGTGCTGAATCTCCAACTTACCCCACTCTTTCATTGCCATCATCTGCAGCTCTTTTTTTCCTCGCTTTTCCAAACCCTCCTGTTGTTATTAACGCGGGGACTGCATATATCAAAGAGAAAAAATACACAGAGTAAGTGATAACAGCACACTGAGGCTGTCAATGTCTGCAAAACAGTGAAGATGGACCTTTAATCTCATATGGTTTTATTTTTGGCAGGAGAGAAAAACAAATATAACTTTGTATTTTCATATTATCAGTGACCACCAATCATTTCATTGAGAAGAGAATCTGTATAGCTACTATATTTTTGCCTGAGTAAAGCAAACCTTTGCATCTCTGAAGTGGAGTAAGGCACTCCCAAAAGACAGAGCGGGAGGCAATATTCACTTAATGCCAACTCTCAAGAGGATTGGAAAAGCCAGTTGTAACTAGAATCCAGACTGGACAGATTTTGACCCAAAAATAACAGTAACAAAAATAATGAGCAGTTCTTCTAAAAATCAGCAAATGTATGTCATAAAAAGTTAACCAGGACAAACTCAAATCAGGTATTTCTCCACAAAGCAGCAGGAGGTTTACTCTGCATGCACTCTGTTCCAGTGCAGAGAAGTCATACCTTGCCTTTGATGGGTATTGCTCCTTCATGACTTTTTACAGATGACTCATTCATTACAAGAAAAAAAAAAAAGTGCTCAACACTCACTTCCAGAAGTTTTAAACTAGCATTAATCTACCAACTCTATCGAAAGTGCCAGAGATTTACAGCTGTATAAGTGAGAACACAATAGGTCTGTAATATTTCACTTTTGAAACACACCAGACCACAGCAAACGGCAGGTGCTATTTTTAAATATTGTCCCAGGAAGGATATCTCTAAACCCCTGCATGAAGAGCTCAGTTCTCAGTTACACCAGACAGGCCCAGAGCAAATCTGCTGGTGTCTCAAAACAGCTCTTTTCAAATACAATAAAGACCAAGTCTGCTGGCGTAAACAAGAGTCCTACCCCTATTACCAAGACACTTACACTTTCAGCGGACTTACTCAGGTACTGTTTGCACTCTGTTCCTTGCTGAGTCCAGTACTCCACGCAGCCAGCCCTCTCCTCCAGAGGAGGGCACACCTCTCCTCCATTCCTGGGCTCCTGGATGACATGCCTCCTCCGAACACGGTATGTTGTCTTGCAAGGCTCTGCACAGCCACTCCAGACACTCCACTGAGATACAACACAGGGCATAACTGGAAGAAGAGTAAGAAACAGGAGTGTAAAATGTTACAGAAATGAGGCAAGCAATGCTCCTTCTCCAGAAAAGACACTTATTGACACAGCTCTGTACAACCTTCCTTTTTCCACAATTGTCCCAAAGTTGTGCCAGGCACTTCCCAGTAGCTCGGTTCCCAGGAGTCATCTGGCCAGAAGTTCCAGCCAACCAACCCAGTCCAAACTACATGGGGCCACTCACCTCCCTCTAGCTACGCTGCTGCAAGCTTCCAATGCAAACTGGTACCTGCACTGAATGAACTGTCACACAGAAAATGACAACCAGCCATGGAGTATGAACCTCTGCATGGCTGGCTGGAGTTGATGGCAGAGTTCTAGAAGTGAAATACAATACAATAGCTTCCAACTTGTACATGTTGGTACCAATTTCAAGACATTTATCCATGACTTTAAGTTTTGGGAATCTTTAGTAAGTAATGCATCAAAAATCTTCATGTCCTTGAGCATCCCTACCTGTTCTCACACAGTATTTTTGGTGCCAAAGTCCAAAGCTTCGGCTTACAAGCAGCTGCAGAAACGTCTCCCCTTAGCATTTAATATCCCATTCATTCACTCTAAAACACACCAATATCATTCCCTATGTCGCATATCCCCTTTTGTGATCTCTTCCCCATGAGCATGCCCATAGTTGAGCTTCATAGGACTGCACGTCTGGAGAGAACTATCCAAAATAACAGAGGAAGCGCTTGAGAGCACAATAGCATTCACCTGCTGGCCTCTCTCAACGGCAACCTGGTACAATAGCTCATGATATACTACATCAATTGTACTTAACCAACACAACCTATACATCAAAAACAACACATCCAGGAAAAAAACACTTGCAGGTAAGCCCAGTCAAAAAATTCTACATCCTTTGGATCTACATAAGAAATACAACTTAAGGAACTCATGCCTTGCTCAGATATGCCACCATCAGGACTATTCACTCAGCTCACTTCTGATCACATTCTGCCTATTCCTTCATAGCCTAAGTGACTGGACAAAGAACTGTACCTTTTCTTGGTATTATCCACAGAAGCATTTTAGATTTTAAGCAAACACCTTGGCAGGAAAAATAAAAAAGAAAAGGAAATTTGTATCGTTACTCCCAGGTCATTGTTGCTGATGTGGTAGGTCTAATACAGCCACACAGGGTACCATAGGTGGGTTTAGCATGCGTGTATTCACATTTTCCACTGACTCCAGTAACTACTGCTTTTGCAAATATTTAGGCAGCAGAAGTGCAATTCCTGTCCTCCCTGAGCCTTTCATCTTCTTGGGTGGCGCTTTCAACTAGCAAACAAAATTTGGAATGAACACAAAACTCTTATGAGGACCAAGTGAATGCAGCGAGCCTTCCGCTGGCAAAGGGAGAGCAGGGGGACATCAAGGAGCACTGTCTAGCTTCACTGTCCCTGTAGCACTCCTGAGAAAGAATTCTGTGATGCTAAGCCGTACATTTATTATCACAGCATAGGAAGACTACCTGGCACACAACTGCCGAAACATTTCACTGCTTCTGTGTCCACTCTTTGTCTGTGAACCACACCATCTGACCTGACTTAGCAGAAGGCAGAAGGCCACCAGTATTCCAGCCTTGGCTGCTCTGGCATCTCTCTTTCTCCCAGCAGGACACTGGCTGGCCTCCACTGTAATTGTGCCTGGCTAGCCCTTCTGCTCAGGAACTCCTGACAGGTATCAGTGGGAACAGAGCCTCACATGCCTTTTGTAATTAACTGTGCCTCACAATTCAATCTTCCTTGCCTGGCTGAAACAGTAACAGGAGCACACAGGCGCAGAGAAGCTGGGATGTCACTGTTTTGATTACATCCCTTCTTCCCTCATGTCTTCAGAAACTTTAGGAAGATTTTTCAAATGCTCTTCTTTTTTGTCCAAAGGCACCACAAACAGTTTTTAAACCTATTCAAAGATTTATCAGTTATCTGAGACATTTCATATTTGCAGCAATGTACCACAAGAAAAGCCTGTGCATCAGCTTGTATGCTGCACATTAAAATCCTTTTGTGCATCACATTTATTTTGAATCTTCTGCTCTCTTCAGTTTCGTTTGGCCTCAGATATTAATGTCTTTGCCTTCATATTTTGCTTTAAATTTAGTTTGATAAAGTAGCTCTGTAGCGATTGGACAAAAAGAAAACTACAGAAGAAAGGCCAGGCTACAAAGACAGAAGTCAAAGCAGAGTTGGGTCCCTTCCACGCAGCACAGAGGGACCACAGGCAGCAGGGCAGCGGTATCATGCCATGCACAGAGCCAGTCCTCCAGGACCCATCCGAGCCGGCAGGATGCTGTCGTACCGCCGGCATGCCACAGGACGGCACCGCCGAGCACCGTGCGACACCAGGGACACCACGGGACTGGAGCCGTGATTGCCCTTTGCCATTTCCTCATGAGGTGTAAGCACCTGCAAACACATTTCTCTTAGCACCCTGCTGTAACACGAACGGGGGGCGTGAGGGGTTCCTACTGATGCCAGCTATCCCGGCGGACTGCCGAAAGCAGCGGGAGCTGAGGAGAACAGCCAGCAGGGCCGGGGCACTGCTGTGACAGCCTGGGGCCAGCTGTGCCCGCGGGTTGGTGGTGGTCTGTTCACAGTTCGTCTAAAGTGCATCAGGATGATCTTATTTCCTTTCAGCTTTGGGATATTTCCTACCTGCCTTCCAGCTCTCTTTTGAAAGGAAAAAGGCAACTGAATCACAGGAACATCAGCCTGAAGCAAAACGGTGCAAAAAGGCACAGCTATGCAGGCTGGAAAATAAAAAAAGCCATTATGTGGGGGGATAAGTCTCCTCAAGGATGCTATTTGTGGGGAAGGGATATGGGATTGCACCGCTCACTAAAATAACTGATCTTCCTAATACACACCTGTACCTTACCAGCAGACATTTACAAAGGCTCAGCAGCATGGGCTCTGCAGGGCTGCACGGATCAGCAGGAGCAGTGGGTTTGATCCCATCCATCATCATCAGCCCCCAAAGGCACTGGGACAGGGGACTTCTGAGTTGGGAAACGTCCCATTTCACATGTGTAAACCCGTCAAGTCATTTAAGCTCCCCTTCACCACTCGGAACAGCAGAGCGAACTTCTCTCTTCGAGGTTATTTTGGGGCTCTGCTCCCACTCCAGCTCGCCAAGGCAGGCACGCCCGTCCCTTCCACCATTCCCACACCCATTCTGACACCCCCAGCCCATGGCACCTGGGCACCTCCAAGCCTTGGTGTGGAGCAAAGCTCCCCGGTTCGGCCACCCCACATCCCCTGTCACCATCCCCACACCCGTACCTGAGCCGTGCCCGGTGCGAGACACCTTGAAAGAGGACGGGCAGCGGGGCACCGGGAGCCACACTCACCTGGGCAGGCCCGGGCATAGTCGTGGCAGCAGTCGAGGGTGTGCTCGCACGCCTGGTCGCAGTAGCAGGGCCCGTAGGAGCCGTCGGGCCGCCAGCCGGTGCCCAGGCAGGACGGGTCTCGGCCGGGGCAGCACAGCCCCAGGGCGGCACAGCCGGCGGCGGCGCGGCGGGGCAGGGCCAGCAGCGCCAGCACCAGCGCGGCGGCACGGCCCGGCATGGCGGCCCGGCACGGCCTGAAGGGACCGAGGGACGGCTCTGCCCGGCCCCGGTTGCTTTCGTTACTCCCCGGCTGCTGCGGGGGGAAGGAGCCGGCCCGCCTCCCCCGCGCCCCGGCCCCGCCGCTGTGAGGGGAAGGCACCGGGCAGGGCCCGCCCGGCCTCCCGCGGGGTGCCCCGGGGCCGGGGCGCGGCTCCTGGCCTGGGGCCGTGGGTTCAGAGCCGGCTTCCAGAGCCCTCGGGCGGCTCTCGGTGTTCCTGCCGGAGCCCGGAGGCTCCCCCGCCTTCCGGGCAGCTCCACGAAGGTGCTGCGGGGTTTTGAAGGGGATCGCTTCTGCCAGCCGAATTGTCGTGAGGAGTGTCAGCAAAACCAACCAAAAGAGACTTTTTTTATTATTATTATTTATTTTCTTCCCCCCAGATTTGACTCCAGCATATCTCAGGAGGCATTAAAAACCTGAAACTACTCCTCTCCCACTACAGTACAGCAGCTTGTAAGAAAGCGACCCAGCTGGCTACAGTGCCTCTCTACAGAGCTCCTCTGAATTTTCTGCTTACTTTCAAATGCAAGAAGCTTAGTGATTAGAGCCACTCCTGTGAATTATTTAGCTATTCAGTGGGACGCTAAAGGCTTTACTGTAACTTCTTATCAAACAGACTTGCTTTAAAATTGATCACAACAGATGTTACACCTTGCTGAATAGTGTACTGGGGTTTATAAAACCCACCCACTGAATTTTTGCGATTCATTATGCTACTGTACTAACGGTGGGTATGGGCAGAGTGTTCCCACTTCAGGGAGATTGCAGAAAAGATGCTTCTAGAAAAAAAAAAAAATAAATAAAAACACGAATACTGCTGGACAGGCTAACACCTTCATCATGCGCAGTGCTGGAGGTATGGGAACAGAGGAGACCTGGCATCATACCAAACCAGGCATAACATGGTAAAATCTTCCAAAAAGATAAGGAATAAAAGGAACTTCAGCTTCTTTGTATGTTCCTAGATACCTGTATCAAGGAAATGATGTCTCATTTTCTTGGCAGTGGTCAGATATCACCTCCTTGGAAATCATAGACGTAACAAATCCTACAGTGGGTAAGAGACAAAAAAAGCCATGAGAGGAAAGAGAAGAGCACTAAAAATTAGAGGCCATAGGGTCTACGGAGAAATTTAAAGATACCAGATGTTAATTCCTGCCTCTGCCAATGAGTCACTCACTACGTGAACAAAAGTCATTTAATCAATGTATGTCTCATTCTTGATCTAGAACAGGAAGAACATTCAAAAGGAGACTGCATTACTCAACTCATTAGTCAACACAAACAGAGGACTGTACAGCTTTTGCACAATTAACTGAAGGTAATAGAGAACACTTCCCAGGTGTTTCTGTTTCCAGCACTGATGCTGCCATGCTCCAAGCTGGGGTAGGAGGAATACAACCATATTATTCTGAGACACACAAAACTGACTGAATAAAAATTAGTTTTAGAAAGCAATGTTCTCATATTAAGACTGCAATTTTAACTGTTCTTGTGCTATTAGGAAAATCAGATCTGGGTCCAGATATCTCACGGGGTTTCCATTCAATACATCCCCCACCCTAAAGCTTTTGGGAGAAAACCTCGTTGCTTATCTCACATTCCTGGTCTGAAAGCAAAAGTTCTTCCTCGTGGTTTGACATAATCGTAGGGGATTTTTTTTAAGGTTTGGGTCTATTTTCCCCTGACATGCTCCAAAGATAATAATGTTAAAGAAGCCAGGGAAAGCATGGCCCAAGCCCTGGACCATGGCAGCCCAGCAAGAGGTCTGTTGCAAAAGAATTGCCGATTCTAAAAGTGGGACTGTTTGCCCTATGAGGAATACTGGAGCCAAGCGAGTCTGCTTTATAGAAAGGAACTGCAGCTAGCCCATGTTATAAGGAACGTTCAGCAGCAGAACAGCTTGCAGGGCTGTCCTTGGCAGTGGAAATTGTGTCTTCCAACCTACAGGGAACATCAAGCAGCAGCTCACCAGGGCAGGTGGAAAAGCTGCTTTACCTGCTTGTTCAAACACAGCTGCTTTCCCTGCTGGCCATGAGGGGCTCCTTCCCTCCCGCTCGTTTTCTCTTGCTTAATTAAGTTGCACTGCGATGGAGCTGCTGCTGACCCGGTTCCCAGAGGCCCTCCTGCTCCCTTCGTTAACGCTGATGGACAGAGGATGTCAACAGATGCAATGTCCCTCCCAAGCGACCAAGGGAAGGAAGCTTATTCTCACTTCTACTCTGGGTAGTGTCTGGGATAGTTCATCACTGTCCATTACCATCTCTGACAAAGGCTGTGCCAACCAGCTGTGGTATGGGGAATTCTGTCCAGTGCCAGCCCCTTCTTAAACTTTATTTTGCCATAAGCCCCCTCCTCCTGACAAAATAAAATAAAATAAAATAAAATAAAATAAAATAAAATAAAATAAAATAAAATAAAATAAAATAAATCATTATGTAGTCTGGATAGTATTTACCACATTCTAAAACAGGATTTACCCTACTCCCTATATGTATCCATTTCTGTATCCATCTGTCTGTCACCTGATGATTTACATGTACACTGTAAATGCATAAGGAGAGAGGTATTTTCTTTGTTCTGTGTTTGTACAGCCTCTTGCACATTACATCCCTTGTGCAGGACCTGGATTCTTGTGCATTGCAGCAATAAGGGCATCAGCAGAGCTATCAGTACACAGGCCAAAAAAAAAAATAAAAGGGTTCTGGTTTAGAGCATCTGATTTTAGCCTCCATTGTGACAGCCAAGTCTGTAAAAGCATAAAAGGAAAGTAGCCAACCAAGTGATTCTTGGAGCTGATTTCTACAGATATGTGAACGCCACAGGAGAGCTGGCTGCCAACTCATTCAAACCCTTCTTAGAAGCTATCTCATGGGATGCTCTGCTTGTTTTGTTCTGTTTCAGCAAGTACCACCAATTCACTTGAGCCTTCCGGAGTATGACACAAATCAACAGACACGACAATGCTTGTCCAAAAGCAAAGGTCAGTATTTCCACACACGCTGTTGCTGCAATGAGCAGGTACCAACTTGAGTAATTCCAGGTGCACATATCAGCTTTGTTCTCAGCTTTTAAATACCAGCAGAGAAACCCTCAGAAACTTTAATGTTTTCAAAGAAAAGCTGGGACAAATAATTAAGCTTCCTACTACAAACAAATCCAGTAGATGCAGCAAAACTCCAAGACCAAGAAGCCCAGTGAGAGGTTGAGGCCTTTTGGGATAGGTGATAATCAGACTCGACTCTAAGCACAGATGGTATTTAAACAAACCAAATCTGTGTGCCAACTCCTGTCACCCCT
The DNA here is from genome assembly GCF_964211825.1 of Aythya ferina. Classification (NCBI taxonomy): domain Eukaryota; kingdom Metazoa; phylum Chordata; class Aves; order Anseriformes; family Anatidae; genus Aythya; species Aythya ferina. Next base: position 15,683,453 of record NC_140315.1, on the reverse strand, counting down.
TCGCTCTTTAGAAGCTGAGCTCTCAACTAGTAGCTACATTAAAAATTTTCAACCCTTTCTTCCTGTCTGATCACCCTGTTTCTGAGGATACCCTCCTTCATGAAATGATGCTGTAGCATCCTTTGAAACAGAGTGTTACATTTTCAGTAGTAGGTGCAAGCCCTAAATTTCCTCCCTTTCAGGTTGCGGCTCTGGCAGGGCAGCAGCACTTGCTCCTAAGCCCTGCGGGCCTGACCCAGACACAGTACAGCAGAGGAGAGGAGGGCCAACACAAAACCAAAGAGACCGACCTGCCCTGTGCTATTCTTAACTAACTCTCCCTTTCAAACTGTCCATTATGCTTGTGCCTCACTGATCAGGCAGAATAGGGGCAAGCTGGCCACATGCCAAGGCCAAAGCAACTGCTGTGTTTTTGTGTTCAGGGCACTTAGCTGATCCTGTAGTTTGCTGAGTGTTTTCCCATCCCAGATCCTTCCCTCTGTGTGGCATATAGAAAAAAAAAAAAAAAAGCCTCCAACACAAGAAAAGCAGGAACACGTGCAAGAAAAACGTGGCAATCTCTAATGATTTACCCTACCTGGATATTCCACTGAAGCCATTCAGTGGAGCCTGAGAAGAATTTATTTCTTGTTTCATTCAGTTGTTTAACTCCCTTCCCCTTGTGCTGGCAGCGGGAAATCTCTGACTTCCCACCACAGCATCTCAGCCCTTTCATCACACCCGAGGCCCTGGGCATGCTGCCTTCCCAGCCCTGACATTAACTCAGTACACACAGGTCTTCCTTTACACAGGTCAAAGACATCCTTTGCACAAGCTGGTTAGTGTCCTCCTTCTCAGAGCTGCTCTAACCAGAGCAGAGACTGGGATCTGATCTCAGACTGCTGCTGATAAAAAGCTGAGCACGCATCTATCCACTAGAAAAGCTGCATTAGGTCAAAACAAAGACCTATCTTCCCCCACATCTGTGTTCAATAGTGGCCAATACCCGATGCCCAGGAGGGAGTAAAAGTTGTCTGGTGGTATTTCACCACAATGCTTTCAGACCTTCTGGTAAATCACCTCCAGGATTACCTAATAGCTGGTGCCTATGCCTCAGCCAAGGTGTTTTATACAAATCCTCTCCCCTCCCACTTCATGCCAACGTAAGCTTTTAGCCCCTGCAGCCTCTCACAGAAGAATGCCATGCTGCACGGGGCACAAAGTTATTCTGAACCTGGCATCAGTTGATTTAATTGGAATTCCTGGGTCCTGTATTAGAAGAGACAGGGAACAATCAATTCTCATTTACTTTCTCAAGGCCACTTAGGATTCTATAGATCGCCACTGAGTTCTCCCTTAATCACTTCTCTTGCAGGCTGAAGAAGGAGCTGAAGGGGCTGCCTGGGCAGCGGTTTGAGTCGGAAGAGAGGTGCCACCAGCCCAGGCTCTGCCTCAGCAGCTCTGCCACTGTGGTTTCCCTGCCACTAGTTGTGTTTACAGCATCCAGTTCATCCCTGCTTACTTCACAGACCCTGGCTCTCTTGCGTCTTTCTTTAGGTTAGCTAGACCTTAATGACAAACGAAATCACTCCTGCAGATGTGGTCTTGCTTTCCCATGCACCCACTCACAATACGAATTTACACAGTTAAAGTCAAGATGAAAACAAATTGACACAGACAGATCATAAGGGCTGAGGGAGAAAAAGAAAAAGAAAAAAAATCTGATGTGTGAAAATATCCTAATGCAAGAATTAAGGTGTGTTTTTTTTCTTCTTTCTTTCAGAAACTCAAAATAACAATTGTAAAAACTACAGGAGCTGGGCGATTTACTTGCACACCTGCTCCTGCTTTCTTAAAATGCCTGCCTGCATACTTATCCCAGGCACCCTGTACAGAAAGCTGCAATTAAAAAAGTGTTGGGGGGTCAGGAAAGGGAGGAGGTCTAGGCACTGCGTGTTAAAAAAGGCTTATTTGAGAAAAGATTCAGGTGGAATTTTCTTTTATCAAGACCCGTAAGCAAAGAATACACCTGCAGGGATCCTAACGCCACTTTACTTGGAGGAGATTCAAGTTCTGTGCTGTGATTCTCTCCTTTGCAGCATCCTTTGAGATCTCAGAATAGAAGTGAAAAGACCTTTGAGAGGCATTCTCCTTCTCCCTTTCTGTATGCATCTGCTATTTTTTAGCACGTAGAGACATGGGTTAAGAGTTGCCATCAAGCACAATTCAGAGATCTTGTTGGCTGACATCTGAAGAAAGCAGGCTATAGACCCGTGAGACCTGAGATACTAGCTCTTGCTGTAGTGGAGAAGAGCATCAGACCAAACAGTCCTCAACTCCACCTGCAAACAAAGCCCAGCCAGCAGCAGTCCTACATCCTGACAAAGGGATGGGATCTCTTTAGGACTGAAGGGCATTTTGATCAGCACACCTGAACTGGGCTGCTGACCCAGAACCATCTCAACCAGAAAAAAATCCTTTCATGTTAGACCTAGGCTTTTCTGTGTGCTTAGGAGACAGGCAACTGCTGCACACCTCTCCAGACATGCCTTTGCTACCCGTGTAAAGCTCACGGTCATCTGCAGAGAGGAGAACCACATCTGGACAGAGTGTGCAGAGGGCAGCAGTCTTCCCCAAAGTTCCCCATATGACCACCTAGGTCCACAGTCTCTGTTTCTCAGCTAACAAATTTTGTCCCCAGGACCCAGACTCCCAAGGTACTGCCGAGAGAATCCCCATCACGGCAGAGCAGTTATGGCTGGGCCTCTATCACAGCAGCAAACACCTTCTTGGGTTTAAACCTCAAGAGTATTTGCCCTTGATAAATGCAGCATCTCAGCACAGTCCCACAGCTCAGACTGCAGCCCATGGGAGGTGTGAGCTGCTCATTCTGCCTTCTCCTCTCTCATATACAATGCTGCATTATAAGACCATGACGGGAAGTCGGGATGGAAGAGAAGCAGAGGTGTCACTCCTCACTCAGGTGTGGCTATGGGCACAGAGACCAGGGGTGGAAGCCATCCCCTGTCCTCTGCCCAGACCCATTCCACAACCCCATCACATACAGAGCAGGGCTATGACTCACCAGGGCATAAAGGAAACAAACTCATTGTCATTAAAAAGCTATTATCTTTAATGAAAGCTGGAGGAGGTTCAAAGTGGCCAAGACTCTTATTTAGAAAACAGAAAAGACAAATACTTTAATAAAAAGCTTTTAGTGGTTTTCTCTCTAGTTCTTCTGCTTCCCTGAAGAAAACAGAAGGAAACCAGCCAACTTTTCTGAATCCAGTACTTTCAGTTTGGATGGGCTTTCTTTTCCTAAGAGAAAGTGAAAGAACAACTTGAGAGTCTGAGCCATAAGAGACACCTTTGTGAACAAGGCAAACTATACTTCTAAGCAGAAGAAAAGCCCTAAACGGGTCTGCATTCAAGTCAAAGCTGGAATTTTTCCCTAGCCTGTGAATGCCCAGGGTGGACCTAACTCCACAAAGCATCACTGGGAATCTTTTAAATCCAAAATAATCCTATGATTCTACGGCAAGACATGCTCTCTAGAAGGAACGCAATGCCTAAAATCCCCCATCAGCTCCCCGAGCTACATGACCCCCTCCCACATTAAGTCGAAAGCAATGCTTGACTTCTCAGATTCCTCCCAAACTGGTTCCACTCTCCTGCTTTCACCAGTTGCTTCCACACACAGCCACCTCCTCCTTGAACCCCTGCACCTCTGCATCCTCTTCCGACACTGCTTCTCTGGTAGCCCCACCATGCTGGGAGATCCCTCCAGGCAGGAGCAGCCTTCCCCTCCTTCCCTGACTTGCACTATGGCTCAGTGGGCTACAAAAATAGCCCGTGGGATTTTGTTGCTGGTGTTTAAGGATGGAAGAGATCCCCAGGGACATGTTCCACACACCAGTCTTCTTCAGCACAGAGCATTTCATTCCTTTACTATGAGAAACCTCCAAGTACACAGGAGATACTAGAGCTCTGGAAATGAAGCAAGAAATACATGTAATACCCCAAGAACAGCTGTCCTTTTCAAACCCCAAGAGATCAGTCTTCCCAGTCAACACCAGATGACCCCATCTCATGCTAAGTTAACCACTTTAACTGATTTTCTCAATTTAAGGGCCTAGGATTGCAGGCCCCCATTCCTCCTTCCCTGCACACATAGTCGCCAAGCTGCAACTTGGCATAGGCCAGAACACAGGTCCCTTTGCTTTTCACAGGTGGCTGTCTGTTAGATTAAGACCAAAGAAAAGCTAACGTCTTCCTTTTCTGAAACTGATAAATATAAGACAAATATCAGTGCTTTTTTATGTGTGGTTTTATTTCAATGATTTTCTTAAGAGACGATAAAAAATGGATATGGGATTTACAGTGGTACCCTTCTGTATCTGAGGTTAAATGAATCCACCCACAGCTAAAAAAACAAACAAACAAACAAACAAAAAAACCATTTAGTTATAACTGGAAATGTCAGGTCAGTTGAGCCAGCTTGTGAGGCAGCAAGTACAAAAGTACAAATGGGCCACGTACAAGTTGCAGGATCAGGCTCCAGTGTGCCACGACATTACCTGTCCCTTGGGAGCCTATATGATACAGGACCACTTAGGGATAGTCTACAGTACAGTTTCTTCAATGCAGTTGTCACACAGGCCCTGCATTTCACTCTTTTAAATCTCTCAAATCAAAAGCAAAGCAAACAGAAAGAAAACAAATCCTTAAGTGGTACAGATGCTGCTTAAATAGAACCTGGAGGTTTCTTTTATATTAAGAAGTGTACTTAAAAAGTGTATTTGAAATATTACACTGCACACAGACATAGCTGTTCCAATTAACCAGGCTCTGTAATGAGGTGTAAAAGCTACAGAAGACAGCAAATATACTTAACTACCACTAGTCCTGTTTTTAAGTTGCCATTTGATTGCACATCCAGAAAAACCTTGGTTTTAAATAAATCTCTCCAGTAAGCAGCAGATATGTTAGTGTTTGACTGAGATAAGTGAAGTTTCAAAGACAAATGGTCTCATATCTAAGTAAGGTGCAGAAATTTAAAATGCCCATTTCAAACGTGGGTTGAGCATTGCCAACATTAGCCAAGCTTTTAGCTGACATTTTTGACTACCTTAACAAAAATATATAAATAAAACGATTTCTGATTATATCATCAGGATTAAACTTATCTGAACACACTCTGGATCTCTGCAGTCCAGGTGCTGCCCATGTCACAGTCACACTGCCTTTTTTTTTATACATCATGCTGTCAGGAAGCCAAAGAGGTCAGAGAACAGGACCCAGCTTAATCTCTGCCATGCAGAGTTCCTGGAGGAGTCCACGGAGGGAAGAGTCCTGGTCTGATCCATGCCTGCTTGCCTGCCAAAGATAATCTGAGTGCCTCTCATGCATGTGGTGAGTCAGACACATCTGGTGCAATCTGCCTACCAAGTGGAAATTACTGCTTCAATGTTATAAACAAAGCCTGATCGTGCTGGCTCCTGTTGACCAAACGGGCCTCATTCATGCTGGCAGTTCCTTGTCTTCACTGCATCTTTTTTCACTTGACCAAACATTTGTAGAACAAGACCTAGAACAGACAAGTCCACATTTCTAGACTCGTCATTGGCCTTGGAGCCATACTGCCTCTTGGAATGTATCCATTTCCCATTGTTTGAAAAACAAACAAAAACCACAGCAAGTTGGCCCTTGTAAATTAATAAAGTTACAGCTAATCTACAAAGCAGCAGATACTCATTTGCAGTAAGGTGTCACTTAGGTGATGAAACCAGCGCCTTATCTTCAAGAGATATATTTCCACAGGAGGTTCTCTGCACAAATTGTCTCTGCAGATGATAGCTAAACATTTCACAGAACATCATGAAGCCAGAAAGAAGTATGTGAATTAGAGCTAAAAACCAAAGCACTGACCCAAACTCACAGAAGTCTCTCACCAGCATTTCTGAGTGCAACGGTGAAAGATCATACAGTACTACCTGTATTAAAATAAACAAACCCTCTAATACTAACTCATCTATTTAATAGTTTTATTCAATTAATACAATTTACACAGTCATTTTTATTTTCTAAGATGGGAGCAGAAACTATCATGGGCATAGGAAGGCACTGATCAGGCAAGTCTACACTTTCCTCAGGCAAAATCAAGTCCCCAAGGCATAAGGCTTTCTGCACTTTGTAATTTAGTAAATAGAAAGTGAAAGAGTTTTTGTGTTGTTTAACCTGGAACAGGGAGCACTGTGTCTTATTTTCCTCTCACTTTTTTTTTTTTTTTTTTTTTTTTTAATTTCACACTATTTCAGCTATACCCAGATTTGAATTCTAGAATTCTGTGAGGAACTTAAGAAGTTCCTCAAAGAACATGCTTCTTTTCAATGCCCAGGCTCCTCCTCTGATCCATTAAAAACAATGCCATAAATTACCGCATGAAGTAAAATCCTTAATCATTAAAGTAATGACATTTTTAAAAGGACTTTTAAATAATACTCCTAATGAGTCAGAAAATGGCATTATAAACCCAAATTACCTTTACTCCTAGTAAAAGGAAACCAAAGATGAAGAAACCCTGCAAGATTCTCCTAACACTTCTATTGCTACAGTTCTCCCCACAGAGCTAACCCCACCATCTCTCAGGGACCCTATATAGGTTTACGGCTTAGGTAAACCTACAGCAAACCACAGCTCACTGACAAGCCTGTCACCCACAGCTGAAGGCTGTGATGCATTCATGAAGGCCTGAGAGCTCCTGTCTTCTCTTAGCCTCAGAGACCTCCCATACAGCTTTACATCTCCCAACTCCCGAGCAAGAGTAGAGGGAACAACGCTGTCATGGACAGAGAGATTCCATCAGGCAGTGGGAATATCTGACAACAGCTATCGGTGAGCTTTCCTCTTCAGTGTGAGGGAAAATCGTTCGCCTCTTTCCTGGATAGGTGCCTCTGTCAGATTCCCCTGTCACAATTCAGACAGGCAGGAGGCAGCTCTTGGGAAACTGCAACTTTTCTATGTTTGTTTGTTTGTTTGCTTTTTTGCTTGCTTGTTTTCTGGTTGTTTTTTGTTTGTTTGTTTGTTTTTTGTTTTTTGTTTTTGAAAGGGGCACTGGAGGGCAGCAGGGAGAACCTATTGATGTGACTTCCAGCAACAGAGCGAGAGGCACCCACTTAAAAGGCAATGGCAGCATCACATGCCTCAGGCAAGAGGCTCTGACATCCTTTGTGCCCATCACGTCCAGTTCATGTAGCACAGTGAACCCTGCACCCAGCATTTGTTGTGCAGGCGTGGCAGTCACAGCCCTGATTCTGCCTGCTTTCCTTCACTGAGGAAATCCATCTGTGCTTCCCCTCTGCTCTGCTTTATTCTTGCAAGTACTTTTCTCCAGAGGAATAAAAAAAAAAAAAAGACAGGAAAAGAACAGTAAGGGGCAGGTTTCTATCTATTTAAACTAACATGATGACTCAGAAGCTGACCCTCCTCACCAAGCCTTCTACTTGCCAAAAGGCTACATAACAGGAGGTCTACCTGGTCAGCTGTGCCAGAGGAAAAATCAAACAGGTGTGTGCACACAGAGACATTCACCAGGTCACTGTAACTTAGTCTGAGACATGAGACTGCATCGGCCTCTCTCTCATCCCCACTGGTGCTGCTACTTGCCTTTACAGTTGGCAATCTGACATTCGAGGACTCAGACACTGCTTTGGTCCCCAGCGTACCATCCCCGATCAGAGGACAGCCTGGCAGGGAGAATGTCAGAGTTCAGAGGAGTGACAGAGAGGGTTTGCAGCAGGAAATCATGACCAGCAGCACAAAACGTGGGTCACCCTCATGATACAACAGCAGCCATGGAGAGGCATGAGCCCACTGTCCAGGTAGGTAAGCTAGGAACCAGCCAGAGATGCAAACTGCTGTTAGCACCTTTGGCAGCCACCATTTTCTCCAGGCAGTTTTCCCAAGCTCTAAGGCGTTTCCACAGCAACATAAATTGCTGACTAACAAAACTTCTCAGGCACTTCCAGTCCTCCTCTGCAGATTTCCAAGAAAATTGCACCTACAGATATCCTGCTGTAAAACACTGACAGTGAATACTCAAAGGAAAAGAGTGCTCTGAACTGCTGGTGTCAAGGGCCTGATCCACAACTGTTAGAAAATAGACTTCCTCAAGACAGATCTTCCCTCATGAATACTTTATCTCAGGAGAATAAAATATTTTCTCTCTTGGTAGGCAAAATTCTTGCAAACATGAATGGAGACTAAGCCTGGGTAACAATTACAGCAACACTTCTTTCTTTATCTGGGGGCCATTAAATTCCCCAGCTAGGTTTGGGAAAATTGCTGGGGCTAATGTAATATCTACAATTGCAGCAGTAGCACAGCACAGAGTGCACATCCTCACAGCCACTAAACAAGGGCAGAGGTGTATATATATTTCTTCCAAGAAATGGTATCCAGAAGTCAGCTGCTGCCTAAGGGCCTGGCTCTATCCTGGACCGATGCGCAAGCATTCCAGTATCTGTGGGAGGATCAAAAAACCTCACCCTTTCAATTAAAGAGCAGTTCTGAACCAAAAGCAGAAGGCTCTTGAAGACATTGCCACCCACAGCAGGAAATGTGAGCATGTGTGGAGAGGAAAGTGCATGTCCTACCTCAGGCCAGCCCCTGGGTGCTGACATACTGCCCCACCTTCAGAGAGCAGCCTTCAGGAACAGGCTCCAGGGAATCCATCTGGGCAGGCAGCACCATGTGGAGCTGCATCTGCTTTCCTACCCCCCCCGCTGGAAGGATACCTTCCACCTGATGAACAACATGCCTTGCTTCTTTGTGCAGTCATACTGACACCACATCTGCCAAAGTCTCTCTGGCTCTGGACATCCTTGCTGGGGAAGCTTACAAGAACCCAGGGGAGTCTCCGTGAAGCAGAGAAATGAGGACAACCCCTAGCTTTTATATCTGGCTTGGGAAAAGGTTACAGAAGCCAAACACATTCTCAGCAATAGATGGAAGACTTCAAGGTGACCCAGCCGGAGCATTCAAAACCAAACAGAGCAAGTGACACCAGTGAACTGAACTCTCCAGTGGATGGATGCTTTCTAAAAGCAACAGGCAAAAAGGGTAGAAAGACAGGAAGGTCTGTAGCTGCAGAACATTTAAAAAAATGCTCTAAAAGAAACACTTTGCTTAAAAAATAATAAAAATCTTCCCCTTACTGCCTGTGGGACACTTTGAATGTCCTGAAAACTGGATCTTCCCACAGCAACCACAAAACCAGGTTGTGCTTCATTGCTCTCCATGATAGTGTCTAGCCTGTCAACATAGATTTAATAATTTTAGATTTAATAATTTTATCTATCACTGAGCAGAGGTGCAGACAGAGGCAACAATACAAACAGCAAATAGTACAAGCAGCAATGAGGAAATGGTCTGTGCTATCCCATAAGCCACTTAACAGATAGGTCTAAAAAGAGTATAATAATCAACAAGCAGTCAAGTTCACAAAGATGCCTGGGTCTTAGGGAATATAAATGTTAAACCTCTCACTGTGTATGAAAACACATCTATTAAAAGCAGCAGCCAGAGAAATAATCTGTGCTATTTTCCTCTCAAATGCTCATGGCACCAAGAAACAGAGCTGTTGGAGAAAAGTAAACATTTGCTTAAACATACCAGCCTAGTGAGTGACTCCAGATTTCAGTTTTAGAAAGTTACCCAAGTACATACAACATTGCCTGTTTCTGCTGTAATTGATGAAGCTGACAGATCTGTCTTTGTCCTTACTGCCCCGTTCAACCACTTCACAGCAGCAGAGTAAGAGCTCTGGACATGCTGTGATTTTCCTTTGCCCATCTGAGAGCTAGTCAGGAGCACTGTGCAGAGAGACAATCGGAACAAGCTGTAAGTCTGCCTTGGTTCAGAACATGCCTCTTTGCCTTCATCACTTCATTCAAAAAACCCGGCAGCCACAGTCAGGGTCTGACCAGTGCCTACTGAAGTCAGGCAACAAACACTAGGTGCAAACTGCTTTAAATCCTGTGGTAACACCCCCCCATCTTTTATCAAAGGCCTATATTAAGTGATTTTCAAACAGGGTGATCTTACCTGCATTGCTACAGCCAATAAAGTCCATTTGATGGTTTCTCTGTTATCTGGGAAACCTGCTGCACTACACATTGAAGTACTGCAAAGTCCACTGCAGCTCGAATTTATTAATAGCTTATGGTTACACATAGTACAATTACCTGAGCTCTGAGCATACAAAGCTGCTGAGAGCCCATAGCAGGCCACAATCAAGCTCAGCCAGTTCTCCACTACCAGAGTACCAGAGGGGTTGAGAACACCTACAGGAGAAGGTAGGGTATGAAGTGTAACAGGAAAAAGATGTTACTGTACTAAAAAATATGTAAAAAAAATGTACTAAAAGATGTTCCTGTACTGAATGTGACCCCTGTACTGTATTTACCAGCTAGGCGTTCCACATATTTTCCTGAAGCCATGTCCAGGCAGACTTTTGGTAAAGGCAGTCATGCTCCCATTTTCAAGCAGCCTTGGGTAGGTTTAAATTAGAATAGTTCAGTTGGAAGGGTCCTACAAATATTATTGATCGCAACTGCCTTACCACCTAAGAGCCGTCTAAAAGTTAGAACATATTATTAAGGACATTATCCAAATGTCTCCTGAACACTTACAGGCATAGGGCACCAACTGCTTCTAGGAAGCCTGTTCCAGTGTCTGACCACCCTCATAGCAAAGAAATTCTTCCCGACATCCAGTCCAAGCCTCCACTAGCACAGCTTTGTGCCATCGCCTCGCATTTTATCATCAATTATCGGAGGGCACAGACCAGCACCTCCCTCTCTGCTTCCCCTCCTCAGGAAGCTGTTGAGCTCACCTCTTAGGCTTCCTTTCTCCAGCACAGACAACCCAAGTGCCCTCAAGCTCTCCTCACAGGTGCATGGGAATTTGGAGCACAGGTCTGGAAGGAGCATGAGGGGAGGCCCTCTAGTTCCAGATGTATCGTGGCAGATGTAAAATGAAGGCATTCCTAAGGCACGCTCCTGTTTATAGGCATATCAGAAACCCCAGAAGAAAGCTTTGAAACAAAAGCCTGTCAGAGCGCAGATCTCTTCCACCTCTGCTCCTCTAAACAGAACCTGTGACAAGTTCAGATTTACTCACACCTTACTTTCAAGATTTCTCCCCGCTGTCATTCTTTGTGTTTTTACAGAAGAATCTCAAATACTGGCCCCACTGTTATTACAGCAGTGACAAGCTGCTGTAATAACTGCTACAGTGACAAAGGGAAAGCATCCTGACTACATGTATAAACACACACAAATGGACAGTTGATGTAGAAAACCCATCTGGCTCTTAGCTAAGCTTTGAGAAATGCATGCACACAGCACCCTCTACAGCTGCCAGTCAGAGACCTCCAGGCTCAGCTCAAGTGCACACATTCAGCTCCTCCATCTCACTTTCCTGCATCCACAGTGCTCCAGTCATTTATAGCACATCAATTATCTTCAGACAGTTTTGTCATCCACCCCATACATATGAACAGCAGCACCAGTGCTTGAATCCTGACCTGGTCTCCTGGTGAGAGATAAAACTTGTAAAAAAAAAAAAAAAGAAAAAAAAAGTGTAATTCAGGTACGTATGTCCTCACAGCTCCCACTGGACAACCAGCAATCTCTCCTCCCTAATCTAAAGTATGCTTGCTGTCAGATATGCTCATTAGATTATTCAAGTAATTATATGAGCAGTTCTAATCCCTCATCAATATGTTGTTTCGAGAGATTATGCTGCTTACAGTAATTGAGAAAAATCTCTGCCCAGTTTAATGGAAGAGTGATTTATATGCTGATTAATAGCTAATTTTCAATCATTGAAGCTTCCTATTGAACATACATGCCAAAGCCCACTTATCTCAGGTACTGAGTCCCCTCCCATAACCACTGAAACTTATTTATGGTTTTTGGCAGCAGAAATGCCCTCCAGAAGTCATAGGTGCTGTAAATAACTACCAAGCCATTACAGTATCAATTAAGCTGTTTCTAACAGGTAGTAAAAAACACGCTGCAATACTTTAAATGCTGCAGGAAATCTTTCCTTAAAGCCTTCCTTAGCCTGTTATCCACTCCTTACTTCTGCCCTTCATCTACTTCAAGCAGAATTGTGGCCGCTAGCTCACTGCAGCCCTGCACATAAGTACCCAGCTGCTTTTCTCACTTGTCATTTAGCATATGTGACCCATCAAGATCAGGCCAGGACTAGCAACACATGCTGCCAGGTGGCCCTGCTCCTCAGGAATCTAATGAGGCAGTAGGATTGGTTTTAAACCCCATTCCTAATGCACATACTGGCTGTGCTCATGGGGAACAGCTACTTCCATCATGAGATGTGAGGTCTGAATCTGAACCTGCTGTTTGAGATGCTGCAAGGTAATATAGATCCCAGGTCTTCATGTCAGCTTGAATTGAAGAGACCATTTACCTCATTTGCATTGCCAGCGGGGTGTACAAATGCTACCAGACCAGGACCTGCATGAGACATCTGCCAAAGCCTGTTTGAATGTGCACCATGCAGATACCACTTGATTGCCAGGCTAATAAGCACAACAGATGGAGAATGCCTTCTCCTTCCATTCAGAAGACTCACCAGTAATTCAACCCCTCTATGAGAGCACACTGCACAGTACAGGTGCATTTATACTACACAAGTTTTAGCTCCTGCTGAGCCCAATGGTATATATTCTGCAAAGCTGTAACATGGAAGTCTGGAGGTGCAGGAAGCAGTACATCCTAGCACTCCTCAACTACTTTTCTCTGGTATTGGGGAAGCCTTTAGCTTCAACTTGTGTAGTGTCTCCCTACTTCAGCACATATGTAGATGCAGATTTCATATTTAATTCTCTTGCTCTACAGACTGGGAAGATTGCCAAACAGCTTCCAGGGGAAGGCTACAGGATCTGAACCAACATCTGCCACTAGTATCTCTATCCAGAAGCAGTCCATTCCTGCTAGCTGAACACATTGCATGAGGGAAACATCCAAATCCTTCCAGAAGCTGACATCAGCTATCTTCCGTCCTGGACTGCTGTCACTTCTCTAAAGGACTCATGTAGGAAAGAATTTGCAAAGCCACTGCAACTTACCTGGAACATGATTGCCTGCATCTTTCACCAGGCCAGCTAAACCCCCCAGTGTCCTTCTGTTGTTTCTGGGGAATATCAGTAGGTACAAGTCCCAGCTAAATACCTTTTGCTTGAGGATATGTGAAGAGTAGCTAGACTGCCATGAGATTGAGACCCTTTCTCCTCACTTCAAGCAGCAGGCAGCTCCACACAGTGACCACACAGAAGCACTGTTGCAATCCAGCTCCAAACCCAACAATTAGGAGATCCAGGAATTGGGTGTTAAAAGGTATGGAAGACAACTTACTCAGCTGAGTTCAGAGTACTCAGGTTTTATTAAAAATAGGCCCTAAAGAGTACAGAAAAAGGCCACACTGCAGCATCCAAATGTACCTTCCTTGCTTCACATGCAGATGATACTTTACTAAAGCTTTCAGAGTGACAGGGGAGAACCAAAACTTGAATCCCCTCTCCTTACACACAAGGCCATCATCCCATACATGAAAATAGCTCTTTAAGGCTTCTATACTTTGCACAATACTGACAAGGTAACATTAGTTGCCAGGTGAACACAGACAGCCCTCGCAGACAAAAGCACCAAATTATGTTAAACATACAAGTTCCAGAATCCATTCCGATTAAATGTCTCATACAAAGGAAAAAAACATAAACACCCTCCATCTGTGAGTTGGCAAGACACCAATTTATCATTCTCTGCTAGCTCTGAGAAAAGACCAAAGAGCTGTTGCAGGAGGATGTGGATGCTGTAGCTTGAACAAGGGATCACAGGCAGCAGCATGGAGAGTAACATCATTAGCAGAAGACAGCTTTCACCTAGAACACTGAAATCACAGCAGGTCCTGGGACAACTTCTGACAGATCTCAACCTGCCAAGAAAACACCCAACATTTTGTCAGTTGACTCTACATCAAGCAGCAAAAACACAGCTTTTAAATTCCAACCCCACCTCTGCCCCCCCCCCAAAAAAATTAGACAAAGGCTATTCTGCGAGCAACCATAAGAACCCCTGCACTGTAAGACACTCCAAATAGAATGCACTTGTAGAACTGCATTTTGGGGGCTTTCAGACTTGTTCTTGAACAAAGTCTGGGGGAACTCACTGAGAAGAGGGTGCCAGAGTAACAGATTTGGTCAGCTCTACCAGCTTCACCACCTGACACAGGCCAATCATACTGCTGCTGTTCAATTTGAGTGTGCCATGTAGAATGGTCACATCTGTGCTCTCCACAGACTACTGAGGAGACTTCAGCCTCATTAAAACTAAGAACAGCTGAACACCAAGTACCTAAAGAGCAAGACCAAGCTGTAACTGAATGAAGCCAGTAACAATAGCTGCTTATTCAATGAAGCAAGATTGTTAAGCACATTTTATAGAGCATTAGTGAAATCCTAACCAAATAGCCAAGTTTTCAGTAGACAGTTGATCCTTTGTAGAAAGTGAAGAAAAAATACCAAAAGGAATCCCCCTCCCCCAGCCACATTTGCTGAAAACTGACTTATCAAGACTTCCAAAGCATGGAGAACTTCTCATTGACAGAGAAAAATCTAGGAGAACAAAGATTCCCTGACTTTATATGAAGCACTTAATCACTGCTAAAGTAGGGCAAAACAACAAAAAAAAACTATGTTTATGTCATTTATGTTAAACTGAAACCTGCCAGAGATCTCAGCCATTTTTGTTACTGAAGATCTAAGAGGAAGAATTCTTTCACTTTTGATCTTAAAGTCTTTTATGCATGTCAGATAGTGTTACACAATCAGTGTTACTAAAGTATGTGCAGACAGCACCCTCCAGTGCTGCCTGCCCTAAAAGCATGCAGCATGCACAAGGATTCCCTGCCCACAGGGGTGCAAGGACAGGTAGCCTCAATACAGAGCCAGGTGACAAACTGAATTTCGTATCTGTGGCATCAGACAAACTGGCTAAAACAGAAGTTCGAATCAGCACTGCCGATCTGATGGGGAAAAAAGTTTGAAGTCATCATATACCACAGATTGAGAGAGAGATACTCTTCAGTTTCTTATCAAGGCACTCCATTACATGCCCATAAAAAATGACAAGGCATATTACTCTCTGCAGGCAAGATGATAAAAGAAACAGTATTTTAACAGGTGTAATTCTCAGGTCAATAACTAAGAAGTGTTTTCTATTCTCCTGAGCAACTGTCTTTAAGAGATCTCATCACCACAGCTTCTAGGCTGCTGCTGACTCACAGCTTGATGCTGCTCATTACCCTCACTTGCCACCTCAAACAAGCTGTAAGAAGGCAAACATGAGGCAAAGGGCTCCTGCTACAACACTCAGATCTACGTATCAGTCCAAATTTCAGGGCAACAACTTACCATTCTCTTCTGCCAAAGGAAAAAGTAAACAGCAGAGCAAACCAGGCCAACTCGCCGCACTGCTGGCTCCAGCTATCACTTCACCTCTGCAGCAGGCCCAGCAGCCCCCTGCCCTTGCACAGGCCTAGAAGTGAAACCAAAGGAGCAGTCAGCACCCAGCCCCATGAGGCCAGCACACACAACAGCTCTGCCCTTGCTGGTGCATCAGACAAAGCCTGGCTAGAGCAGTGACAACTCAACACTGTCGCTCTGATGGGGAAAAAAGTTCAGTCATCACCGACACCAGCGAGTCCCTGGGGTGTGATACGGCCGCGCTCCCACCCCCCACCATGCACAGACATAAGGAATAGTAAGCTAACTGCAACGGAAGTGGCAAAGCCACGCACACACACAGCCTCCAATGAACACTTCATCAGTGACACAGTGCACAAAGGGCCTTGGTACAATGCTTCTGCAGGAGGAAACCCTCTGTGCTCTCAGCTCTGCAATGCCTAGGCTAACACTTGGATTATATGCAGCAGTCTCCAAAGACACAAACTTGCCAAAGCACTTTTGAAGCAGCTCCCTGGCAGGAAGGAGTATGTTTTTTTCTAAATTTAAATTAGTGATCAACAAGAAGGACTTAAAGACTCACCTGCTCAAGGTTCAGGCACTGTGAAGCAAACCAGGCAACTGCCCTCATCACACATCTGATCCACAGCTGGTTCCAGCCATCACTTCAGCTCTGCAGCAGGCCCAGCAGCCCCCTGCTATCACACAGGCCTAAGAGTGAAACCAAAGGAGCAGTCAGCACCCAGCCCCATGAGGCCAGCACACACAACAGCTCTGCCCTTGCTGGTGCATCAGACAAGGCCTGGCTAGAGCAGTGACAACTCAACACTGTCGCTCTGATGGGGAAAAAAGTTCAGTCATCACCGACACCAGCGAGTCCCTGCTCCCACCTCCCCACACAAATCTGTGGGAGAATTCATGCCAATCCTTCCCCACAAAGAACTGCCTGGCTGGCCTGCTCAACAGGCACAGGTGCTAACACTGTGAGAGCCAAGAGGAAAACACAGATGAACGGGGTTTCTGCAGCACAGCAAGAGACTGCTAAATGCAGACTCAACAGAAAAGGGAGGCAGGGATAACAGCTCATAAGCTTTTTCAGGTCCAACCTTCATGGCCACACAAAGTTTCCTGCCTTCACACTGCAGAGACAGCAGATTGTGCATGCTGCACAAAGTGCTGTACAGTCGCCAAACCCCAGGCAGAGGAACTAGCCCAGGCAGGACCACAGCATGCCTCATCCTGTGACCACTGCTGCATACCTACCAGCAAGGGGCAGAGCAGAAGAGCAGCACCAGCCTGTTCCTCTCAGCAGGCAACATTTGCTACTAAGTCATACATAGTCCTATCATTTTCCACAAAGCTCATCTCCTTTCCCTGAAAGCACTAATATATCCATGAGCACACCAAACATTTGCAGAACATTTGAGTAATCCAGAAACTCCCTTTTATATATATATATATATACACACACACACATATACACACACTTTTTTTTAATCCAGTAACAGATACAGTCAACTTAAGGACTTACCATTCACACCCATCAGGGGTTCAGGCACAGCAGAGCAAACCAGGCAACTTCCCTCAGTGTAAGGCTGATCCCAGCCACCTACCACCATCGCTTCAGCTCTGTGGCAGGCCCAGCAGTCCCCTGCCCTTGCACAGGCCTAGGAGTGAAACCAAAGGAGCAGTCAGCACCCAGCCCCACGAGGCCAGCATACACAACAGCTCTGCCCTTGCTGGTGCATCAGACAAGGCCTGGCTAGAGCAGTGACAACTCAACACTGTCGCTCTGATGGGGAAAAAAGTTCAGTCATCACCGACACCAGCGAGTCCCTGGGGTGTGATACAGCCGCGCTCCTGCCCCCCCACGTACAGACATAGGGAATAGTAAGCTAACTGCAGCAGAGGTGGCAAAGCCACATACATGCAGCAGCCCCCTGTGAATGGTCCAGCAATGATGCAGGTACAATGCTTCTGGAGGAGGAAACCCTCTGTGTGCTCAGCTGTGCAATGCCTACCTAATGATTAGATTATACATAGTGACATGGTGAAAACTCAATAACCAAAGTTATTAAGCAGGTATTCTTTATTACTGTGCAGAGCATGTGGGGGATCACTCTGCCTAACATACACACCAAGGGTTATAAGCAGTGTGCTTGTATTCATGGAATATATACATATTCACTTAATTTCTCTGAGTCTCTTGCACATTCATTAGGTTTCTAAAGAACCAGTAACATAGGTTCCTGCCCCTATTCACATGTGTACTAGGGTCCTTGGGTGGTCACCCAGAGTATGCTACTCTGGATGGCTTTTGATGAAGACCAGTAGTCTTCCTCACTGCTAAACTTCTGACCCTTCCTTTCTTTGGCAGACCTCAGCAGTCCAAGCCAGTTCTTGCTGGTTCTATCATCTACGTGCAGTCTTTTCATTCCTTATCTTTAGGATTGTCCTGTCCTTTTAGTGGATATACAACATACAGCTGTGTTAGCTAAAATTTGCAAAATAACATCCTTTATCTTGTTCTCTGTCTTACTCTCAGCTCTGCAAAGCCTAGGCTAACACTTAGATTATATGCAAAGTCTCTAAAGACACAAACTTGCCAAAGCACTTCGGAAGCTGCTCCTTGGCAGGAAGGAGTTTGGTTTTTCTAAATTTAAATTAGTGATCAACAAGAAGGACTTAAAGACTCTCACCTGCTCAAGGTTCAGGCACTGTGAAGGAAGCCAGGCAACTGCACTCAGTGTAAGGCTGATTCCAGCCAGCTCCATGCACTGCTCCAGCTCTGCAGCAGGCCCAACAGCCCCCTGCTATCACACAGACCTAGGAGTGAAACCAAAGGAGCAGTCAGCACCCAGCCCCACGAGGCCAGCACACACAACAGCTCTGCCCTTGCTGGTGCATCAGACAAGGCCTGGCTAGAGCAGTGACAACTCAACACTGTCGCTCTGATGGGGAAAAAAGTTCAGTCATCACCGACACCAGCGAGTCCCTGGGGTGTGATACGGCCGCGCTCCCACCTCCCCAGGGAGCTCCACGGGGACCAGAGGAGCCCAGGCCGGGACCCCCAGCACGGAGACGGGGACACCAGACGGGGAAGCGATCCGAGAGAAAACCCCCCAGGGACGGGGTCGGGAAGGGGCGGCCATGCCGCCACCTCAGCGGGGGGCAGCGAGGCGGCACGAGCAGGAGCCCGGCCGAGCAGGGGGCATACGGCTGAGCGAGAAATCCCCCCTCACCGCTCACCCCTCAGGATCCAAGAACCCACCTTACCTCAGCCACGCGGGAGCAAGAGGGCGCCCAGCCCCGCGCACTCGGCTTTATGGGGCCGCCGGGGCCCGCCCCGGGCCCGCCCGCACGGAGGCGGGAAGGCGGGAAGGGGGAGCCGCCGCCATGTCGGGAGGTGTTGCCCGCGCCTGTCGCTCTCCGGGCCGTGCCTCTGCTTCCACAAGTCGGCTCGGATTGGCCGTGGGTCCTGCTTGCGGCCTGGCGAGGCGCAGGGGAAGCGATCGCTTGTTCCCCGCTCCGGGGTGCTAAGAGGCCGAGGATGGAGGTGGCGTGAGGTGTGAAGGGGCCTGGCCGCCATTTCGCGCTGCAGCCAGCGCCGGGTGTGCAGTGACTTGCCCGTAGGTACGTGCAAGCGGAGAGGCAACATCAAACCTGCCGGCAAGTCTGAATTCGGAACAGGAGCTCCCAAACTGTATTGTACTTGTGTTAAATCCAAGTACTGTGCTTACACCACCTCAGGTCCCTTGACTGCTCTGCCAGGTTCCTGGTCAGCAGTGGCACTGAGAGGACTTGTACCACAGCTTGGGGAATGCGTGGCGTAGCAGTTAGTTTGCCTTTAGGTGGCTGTAGATAGACAAGATAGTTTCCATTAAATATTTTGCTACTGAGTAATGTATTGAAAGGAGAGAAAAAAAAATAATAAAAAAAAAAAAAAGGATGTGTGTTGAATGAAAGCAGCCTGGCTTTGTAACCCAGGCACTGCTGTGTACATTGATCTTAAAGCTCTAACTTTACTTTGGTAATGAGCTGTGAATCCAGTTATCCATATCTAGTGGGTATGTGCCACATGGCATCCCTGCTTATACATTAAAGGTATTTTTTAGCAACCTACACTCTTGCAGAGTGTATGCATCTATTTGTGGTCAGAAGGTTCACCCAAGCAGTGTTTTGTCCCCCACCAATGGTCACTGTAGAGCAGGGGGTGCCACCAGGTCACTTCAAAATGTTCCACAGCCTCCACCCGCCTTACAGCACCTCCTCGGGAAGATGGGAATTTGTTGCTAAAATGAGAGCAACTAAGGAGAGGAGATTGAAATGAAGTCAAAAGTTTGAGGCAGAGGGGACAGGCAGGGGGAGGCATAAATCCATATGCTTCTTACATCTGCAGGGTAGTCTTTTGAGCTAAATATAAGAGCTGAACAATCAATTCTGCAATACTGAGCTCTTGGCAAGACTAGCTCTAAATCGTGTTCCGTGACTAATTTTTTTTTTTCTGTTTGTAAAATACACATTGGTTACAACAAGATACCAGGCAGAGCTGTTCAGTCACATACTCTAAATTGTATTTAGTGTTAATCCTGTGTGACTTTTAATATCCTTGCTTAAGCAAACTGTTAATTTGATATCAAACTTCTGCTAACTGAAAAGGGATTCTGTGGCAAGGGAACCAGATCAAACTTACTGCATGATAAATATGTCTTCTGGGATCAGTGGAAGGGGTAGTTTAAGGATGGTGCTTGAAATGTGATGAAAACAATAAAAGATATGTAGTAAATTGGTCAGCTAATTTGCAAGCATGTCCAAAGCTCTGCAATTCTGCTTCAAAAAGCCATATGAGATACTTTAAACATTCTGAAACAAGTAAACCTGTATTGTTTTATTAATCTTGTCTAGTAGTATCTACAGGCATCCATACTGTGCATACATTTGTAGGTATTGTATAGCACATTTGGCATAACAATGTGTAATTCAGCTGCCACAAAAATGCTCTTTCCAAATGAAATGTGTTCATAGACAACTAATTGTAGAAAACAGCTTATCAAACAAGACTTGTGGAATAAATTTAAATCCCATTAATCCAAGTTCCAGAACACCAGGAAATGAAAAGACAATCATGGGATGGATATTTTAAGAAGATTACCAGGAAAACTAATCTTGTTACAGTATAGTGCAAGCCCACATCACATGTACGATTCAAAAGGAACTGTAAATGTGATTTGTGTTCCCTAGCTTGGCAGGGAAGGAAAAATGGGAAGGTCTGGGCTGTTAAGCAGCTGAAATCAAGCTTAGTGTCAAATTTATTTGATGTCAGTTTTTTATTCCCTTTGGCAGAAAAATGTCAAAAAAACTCATTAGCTAGATGAATTCTTTAACTCAGGGCTCTTTGTATCCAAGACTCATGAAAGTTCCTCAACTGGTGGCAAAAAAAAAAAAAAAGAAGTCATAATATAAATCACAATTCTCCTTGTGTTTTACCTGCACAGGAATCACTTCCATAGCCCACTGTTGGCCAGAGCAGCCAGCCTGTGGAAGCTTTGCTTCACAGACTTTGGCTAACGAGACGCATCTCCCAAAGGACAGCACACACTGCTCTCACGCAGGGTGCTTGCTCATTGCATCCAAAGGCAACAGTTGTGCCTCCGTAGTCTTGTGTCCTGTTTGCCTTTCAATTATTTCAGCGCCACCAGTAAGACTCATGCAGGAGCAATTGCATTGTCAAACCTTACTAGGAGTGGCCAAAACTAAAGTGATGGCTAAAAGGCAGCTAGTCACATGTTTTTTTTCCTTTTATTTATTTTTAAACAGCACTTGACTTCTGAAGAACGCTTTTATATCATATGGCAGCCTTCACAGGCATGTCTTTGACTTCTACACGGAAACACTGAGTAATGGCATGCACACAGTCATTGTTTTCTTTAGTGTCCAGAGGAGGGAAAACTTGATGAATAAAAAAATACTTCTGAATTGCTAAAAAAAAAAACAAACTTTATTAAATTAATGGAATTATCTAAATATTTCATATGCCAATATCTGCTACATTGTTTTGTTCTGCTTTTTAAATCTGAACTGGATATGAAAAAAATACAAATTTTAATTGGGATGCAACCTCTGACTTCCCAACCTAATAACCTACACTAAAATGCTAGCACCAGATGCCTTTGATATTCACAAATTTTCTGATAAATTATGATTTTCCAGCATGAAATTTTGTGGTAGAAAAAAAAAAGAAAAACTGCATCAAGAATTTCATGAAAACTCCATTGGGTCAGCAACTTCCCTGTTCAGCACTATGAAAATCAAAATATAACAGTCAGCACACTGACAGGGTATTGAAAAAATCTGAGCATCTGCCAAATCATACACACTGGCCTTTTGGAAGTATGAAAAAATCCAAACACACAAAATTCATAGAACGTATAAAGGGTCAGTATGAAAGAAACCACCATAGTTTTGATTGTGGAGCCAGACAATTTCTAGCCTGTAGCTAAAACTAGAAATAAATGAAGACCATGAGTAGCCCAACTGAATTTCAGCAAGAGACCCAAAAACGAGACACACTGAAATTTGCCAGTTTAATAGAAATCTTTTGCACATAAATGAAGTTTATTTTTTTTTTCTTCCTATAGATTGTCAACAGTTTCCTTCCCAAAATGATAGAAATGGATCACAACCCCATTGTGACTGTAGTAGGAACCTCAGACCTGTTTGTGGTAGCAGATTAAAAGGTCAGCAGCTATTGATCACCAGGGACACAAAACACTTACATGGAGAAATGCCAACCTTGATTTTCTGATGACCACAAATCTTCCCAAAGACGCTGTGGTATTTTAGGGTATAACTGTTACAGCAAGTCTTAAGAGTAAGCCTGAGCACTCCGCCTTGCAAGACTGGGTTTAACGCTGATCTAATTCATTTATGATCTTTAAGGATGATCCTTATGGGTCCCTTCCAACTTGGGATATTCTATTATTTGTTCAGGTTCAGCCTTAAAATTGATCAAAACATTTTAATTTTTCCAAGCTCAGAGAAACCATTTAAAGAGTGGAAACAGTAAATGCCTGTTAGATGAGCAGCTGCCTTGTTAACAGCTTTGCACTGAGGACACAGCAATTTCTAATGATACTAGTAATATTTTTGGCTAAAGGAATAATTTTTTGAGAAAAATGTAGCTTTGATGGCTCTTTTATTATTAGCAAATGAATTTTACATAGGCATTGATGAAAGAGACTGCTCTGTCAAAGATATGGAGCAAAAAAAAAAAAAAAAAAAAAGGAAATTATGGAGCAATATGGTGTTAACTTGAAAGTGACTTTAGAGAAGAGTGTGAACACTTTCATCTTGCAAAAATTGAACTGAGTGCTGCTGGTCCATTTACATGGGACAGGTTTTTCAACTGCAATGTTGAAAGAGTGTACAAGAACACATTACAAGACTATTCAACTTACACAGTACAAGAGAAAGCACAACACAGTTATTGCTAATAATGCTTAGAAGAGGCAATTATTTAAATGTATTTAGCCTTTGTGAATTTGTAGTAGCACATTTTCAAATTTTTGTCCACTTTCATAATTAAAATAACTTTGTGACTTAACATTTTAATACATAAGCTCTTCAGTATCTACTTAGCTTTAAAAGGACTAGACAAACATTTTATGCAAACACAGCATGTAGGACTGTTTCACTGAATCCCCCTTACCAAAAACTACTGATTTATTTATTTATTTTTGCAATGATACCTTTGTTTCCCAATTGTTTTTTCTTGGCAAGAGCTAAATAGTCTTCTCTCCATTAAAACCAAGCTGCTGTGTGAAAGCAACAATGAGCGCTAATTAGCAGTATATGCTTACTGTGATGTACTTTGTTGCAATTTTAAGTACAGCAACTTGGGAAATTGCACCCATGATAAAATACGGAGTAGGAGCTGGTGTCTGTTGTGATGCCCAATCATACCCAAATGGCTTTTGCATTTGGACTTGGACATGAAAAATACCAGAGGTTTTGTCCCTTTAACATGTGGCTAGGATTGCCTCTTTAAGGAGCATTTGATCTGCCTTCTCTTAAAAAAAATAAAAGAGAAGGAGGGGAAAAAAGGCATTTAAACATTGAAACGTATTTTCTGGTTAGAAATAGTGAAGAATGAAAGAATGGTAGCTTAGAATGGTACTACTGAAACATACTCTGTCGAGAATATTTTTTGGTGTCGTTAACATTGGATATTCAAAAATTTAAACACCTTACAGCAGGTTGCTAAAACATTGAAATTCAAAATGGGAGAAGGAATACAGTTTAAAAACACTATTTTTTTCATTTCTAGTTGAATACAATTTATTACATTAGAATACTGCTAGTGGTACACAAAATCATTTGTCTGAGAATAAAATAAACTCTTGGATAAGTATTCACCATCTGTATGATTTTATTCAGTTCTAATCCAGAGATTAAATTAATATCCTAGAGATTTTAATTTGCTTTAACAACTTAATTTTCCCCAGCCTCCTTCCATGGGATGTTCAGGTTCTTGCTCAGAAGTTCCTGGGTATTAAAAAAGTATATGAATCCGATCAGCAGATAAAGGGTAGCAATACAGCATGTCACAACCACAAAGATGAAGTTGAGTATTTCCAGATTGGTAACTACCTCTGGAGCAGTATTTCTTCATCTGAACTTAAACAGAGGAATCATCTATATAAAACTACTTAAATATAGAAGCCCTTAAGGAAGCTATTACATTGATTTACGCTTGTTCTGTTGGTTTCTATCTGCAGACAAACCAAACAATTATGTGGTCACTTCACAAAACAAGAAGATTATGTGAAGTGATACATACGCATCGTATCCCTTTCCTGCAGTTAGGCACTTCTGGAACCTCGACCATTTGTCTTTATACATTGAATCAGAATAAAAATCCTATTTTAAACTTTGGCCAGTAAGTTAAAACACTATTTTGATTTGATCCTCAGGTAAGAGAATAATTGCAGTAGATTTCTACATACGGCTACATTTAACCCTGATGTATGTTACTAAAATTAATGTTCTCAATTCTCCAGCCAAACAGCTACCTTGCTAACTGCAGATTCCCCAGCTGAGTCAGACAGGATTTATCTCAAGGAAATACCAGCTGTCTAATCAAAAAAAAAAAAAAAAGTCTATTTGACACAAGGTGAGCCAGTATAAGAGCTTCAGCAACAGCATTGTCATTACAGTTAGAACTGACTGCAAAACAAAATTCCATTTTAAATGCAATTCAAGGTATGGGAATGTATTTTAGTATCATGGAACAAACATGTATCACAGTGAATCTGGGCTGCTGCTCATTCTGTAGGCACATTCTAGGTATCCTACAGGTCAGCATTCCCAAAACTAAATTTTGCACAGATACTTCTTTTCTTTAAGATCCATCGTTCTTAGTTTCAGGATGGAGATCATGAAAAATCATGTTTCTTCCATTGGGAAGTCAGGATTTCCTACTAACAAATATTTTGCTTAAAATATTCCCTGACCAATTTTTATTATTCACCTTTAAGTGTTGCAGTTTTTCATCTCAAGCATAACAAACTGACCCATTCAAGAAAGCACATAAAAGTCCAAAATCCTTGAATAAACATGGACTACCCAACTACCCTTCTTATACATCATCTTTAGCATGCAACCTGTTACTTAAAATAGAAAACTTATGCAGCAGTTGTTAAGCTTGATAACACAGCGCTGGAAAAGGTTTCATTTGTTAAAGTTTTATATGCAGCACATCTACAAAGCCACTTCTTGGGATCTTATACACGGCATTGAAATGGGACATTTGACTGCATCCTTTCAAAAAAATTGTGGCATGGTATCGCTCTTTTGACAAGAGCCATTAATAAGTGCAGCTGTATGTATACTAGTAATAATAAGAAAAGGCTTTAAGAAAAGCAATGCAAAAGCTGCTAGAATTTAGACATTAGAATTTAGACACAAAGGCTTAAGGCTTTAAAATTGTAGAAAGCAGTAATGAATGCTTTCCTTCCTATACCAGAGAATACCAGAGAATAAGAACCTAATGACCAGAGTCCATCAAAGTGAGGGAGTACACGCAGATAGGACATTTTCTTTGGTGAAGGAAAATATACTGCCTACACTCTCTTTGCTGATTTTATTTACAAGCTGAACTACTGGAAATTTAACAAAAATATTTCCAGGATCTGTTTTCCAGAGTTCTGAGCTGCTACTTTGGAGCTTGGTATGCTCTGCATGTTTTTGAAGTAGGATGGATAGGCATTAAAAAAGGTCCAAATGAACTAGACTGAAATGGACTGAAATTCAGTGGCTTATTCTGCCACGTGACCTCTCCTATCATCCAGTAGTCTCTCTCCTCAGGAATCACCCTCAATTATAGAAGTTACTGGAAACCCCTCAGAATTAAACCTCCTTCCTCTGCACTTGGAGACAGTGGCTTAGGGGCAGCTCTCTATTTGCAAAACGCTGGCTATATGATTTAAGAGGCTGAAATGACATGGTAAATTCTGAGAAGAAACAAGGTCACTATCTCAATAATTAGCAAAACAGTTACAAATCTGATGTATCCTACTAACTACTTGGTCATCCTTATTCCCATTTAAACGTAATTTTAAAGGGATGTTCTCTGTAGCTGAACTGGAACAGTATTATGAGTGCAAAATTTCACAACTCATTAAATATACAGTAGATTCTGGAACACTCAGATTAGTAGTGTCATGTTGCCAAATGTTTTCAGAGAAACATAGGGGGAAATGCATTCATTTACTAAAGTTTGTGGCAACTTAAGCAGAATCAAATAAGGTAACAGGAAGTACACTGAAGGGACCAAGGGAAAACAACCCTAACCAATGAAAATCTGATTACAAAGTCATTTTAGAATAAACCTTACATTTTTTGTTTTTATAATGGGATCATTTCTGAACAGTAAGACTGCAAGCGTGTACATAGAAGCCAAGCTAATGTACACATTCAGAAGCTCCAGCAAATTCTGTTGCAGTCAAAAGGTTTCTTAAAGATCCCAAACTGAAAGTAAAAAGTTCAAAGAAATAATCTAAAAAGGTGAGGTGTCTTGCAGACAGCACTTTGCTAGTACTCAGAAATGTAATCTTTATACCAGTACTAGCCTGCTAGATTACTGCAGTCAGGGTTTTTCACATTTGCCTCAGAATAATTGCAGTATAATACATTATACTTCACATTATACTCCTTTGTGGAACACTCTAGTATCAGTTGAACTAAAGCATAATACAAAACCTTTGGGTGATTACATATAGTATGTAATCATTCTTCCTAGTCTTTGCTGCACAAAGCACAGAGGAGCCAATAGAAACAAAACAAAACGAAACAATAATAAAAATGATTGTAGTGCTCTAGAGAAAACACACTTATCTAGAACTCACTTTGGGTTACCTAGAATCCACAGAGACCTGAAGTCTTCCATCATGTGGCTCTTATTTCAAGGTCTTTGACAAAAGAACCTTCTCTTACATAGCACCTCGAAGATGAAGAATGCATTTAAGAGCATAGAAACAGAAGCATCTATTGCAAAGTACCTTAATGTTCACATGAAACGTAGCATTATCAGCAAATTAATGCTGCAAAAAAAGCTAGAAGTTCCATTCAAAGAGAAAACTCTAAGTTGCAGCAGCTAAACATAGGCAGACCGTTTACACTACTACCAATGTGATAGCTGTTTTCCAATGTTAATTGGTAAGTAGTTTCTAAGTTGTAAGAATTTGCAATACAAAGCCTCAGCCTAGCAAGTTTGTTTTAATTTTTAAATGTACAGCATTTTAGTTCTACAAATGTAAAAAAAAAAACAAACAAACAAACACAACTTTACAATGTTTTTTGCACTTAAAATGAGCAAACCCAACTTGATTCAATAAAATTTGGTATGCAGTTAGTGTGGCCCAATTGCTTTCGATAATGCAAATAAAATGGCCAAGACATTTAGCTTTAAGACATAGCATGTGCAGTAACAGCTTTTTATGACAAGAGTTACTACACGCACTGCAAATAAGTGTTTAGGAAGTGTTGCTACAGATTACCAGTTAAGTACACACTGAATGTAGTTCACATCCAAATGACACACTGCCATGGGTCAGTCTACGGTGCCAGTTTTTGTTGCTAGAAGGAAAGTTTTGTTTCACTTTTAAAGTACTACCTCCCAAAAATTACTAGGTGCAAGGCAAGGTTATGACTCAAGTTACAAGCAAACAAGGAAACTTAAAAGTAGAGACTTAAACTTTGAAATCATTCCAACCTGTTGTGCCAGGTTTCTTTTCATGATCATAACATTAGTTTAAGCTCCCATTAATACAGCTGCACTAACACACTGTGGCACAAATAACAAAATGTACCCACGTTACTTTTGAATTTCCTTGACCTTGCCAATTTTTCACATTCTCCACATTACTAAATAGTAATTATTTATATGTAGTTGATAACCATTGTACAGTTACTCCATAGCTTTACAATACCGCCCGTACTATATCACAAGCATTACAAATCCTATAAAAAAGCAGCCCCTGTAGTGGCATACAAGAATAAATTAACCAAAAAATTTAGTATTACCATTTATTGGTGACAAACACTACGTTTTACTTACATTCCATGGGGAGAAAAAATTCCAGCGTAAACAATGAACTGAAGCAGTACTTAACTTGCAAGGCTATCGTGCTTTACCTGGACCATATGCAAAAACTTTACTGCGCACAGTTCAGTGCGCAATAACACAACATCAAAAGCAACACAGTTTATATATAAACATAGGTAATTTTTTTCAGCCCTACATGGAGATGTAATTAAACAGTATAAAGCACTCAAGGAAAATCAATCTGCGGTTTTATATGCACTACATTGAGATCATATCCTGTAATGTAGTGAGCTGTGTGCCATCTATACACATAATCTTTAAAACATAGATCAGAGATCATTTAAAGTCATGTTGCATTCAAGTTCCCATACCCCCACTCAAGAAAACTAGAAATTAACCAAAAATGATCAAAGTTTAAAATTCCTAAAGTGTTTTAATTCACTCAACCGTTGGATAATTAAGCTAGGTTTGCGAAAACATTGGACTTTTAAAAAATGGTGGGCACACAATTTGTTTCCAGTGAAACTTGCTATTTCAATAAAAACAAAATAACCACATACATGGATATGATCTTCCCAAGTTAGTTCACAGATAACATGTCAGTCTCAGAAGACAAAGTTTCTAAACTGTGCTATTGTTCTAGATACAATTAAGAAACTTTTAAATGAAAAATTTATAGTGTCATTTCAATCAAAACAACATAATGAAACTAAAAATTTATCACTGTTTGAAGAAAAAGCAACGGTTATGATTTAGACACTACAGTAGGTTGTAAAGACTGTAGCACTCTAAAACAGTTAGGTTACATTAATAGGAAGCATTTGATTTTCTCTGGTGCTTTCAGGTTTGGGTCCAGTCAAAAGCCTTTTTAGGCAGTGCTGTCCAGTGTTTGTCCCAAAGTGTTTGAATTAGCCGGTTTGAGAAGAGGGTCACTTTCCATTTCTTGTTTCACACATCTACAAATGAGGAAACACCTGTTACATGTGGGATAAAACACCACTTCCACAAACAAGACACTTCTAAAATCTATTGCAAAGGATTTGCTGTTCAGATGTCAGTCTGCTTACATGTAACTGACCTCTATTTTTAATCAGTTAGCACTTTGCTAATCCCACCATTTTGGTTATCTAAATGACGGAACAATTTATTTATTTTTCTAGTCAAAAATAATAATTTGCAACCCCCCACATTTCCTCTGAGAGCAAGCTGTGAAACCTATACATTGTTTACAGTTTACATGCAGGAGATTTCTAGAGGCTACTGTAACACTCAAACACACTGAAAAAAGTCATGTTATTTATAAATATATGTAACTAGTTTAAGCAGAGGAATCAAAGTCAGAATTCCTCTGTGTCACAGCCATTACATTTTAACCACTTGCTCTCGCATTAAGTTTAGTAACTTGCATATGACACACGAAAATTATAAACTTGATCATAAAACCTACCCTCTCATCCTTCTGAGGAAGGTAACAGCCCTTGGCATTTTAACTTCTCTGGCAAAGAAAAAAACCCTCATATTTTATTTGTTTATAATACATCTTAGGGTTACAGGTTTCCATTAATGCAAGGGTAAGTCAATGGGTCACACTCACACAGACATTGGTCCATTTCCTGTTCTTGGCATCTCTGTGGTTTGTTGGTCCAACTCAGACAGCAACTTCAAAATGTTCAATGCAGCCTAAACGAAAGAAATAGCATTCAACCATTCAACTTGAGTCCATTTCATTTATTGAGTGAAACCAAGAGTGGGACCCACTTGAATCAAAATAAGTATTCTAATTTTGGTAATATATGTATTTTAAGATGCATAATTATGGTGGAAAAAATGCAGTGGTGATCTTGCCAACAAACAGCAAAATGGTACTGTGACTAGGGGATTCCCATAGCATTTATTCTAGCAATGGGGAAAAACTAATTAAGTGATACTACTGCTATAATGGAGAAAGAAAATAAATTAATAATGGCTCCAACTGTACAGAGCTTAGGTAAAGGACATTAAAATACACAGAACCAAGAAGTCCTTTGCAGAAAAAGACAGAAAGAAAGAAAAAAAAAAAATCAAAAATGCAGTACAGATAGGGCACATGTAAATCCTTAAAGAAAATATATTTTGTCAATGTGGCATTGCTAATGTGAAAGTCACCTCCTTTGAGAACCGAAGAGACCTTTCAGTTTTATTCAGATCAATTTCATGTGTACGTCTTCAAAATATCCCTGATTAGGTATTCATCTTTCAGTAATGCATGCGCCATATCTGAACACAGGAAGGTTTCTCACATCAGCTGAATAACAATGTTTAAATTCCTCAGAGGCTGTCCTTTTCCTTTCCTCTACCACACTGACTTGTGTGTGTATTCTTCCAGGAGCTCTTTACAGCAGGGTGTAGAGATAGGTATGAAAATGTCAAAATTAAGTGATGAAGATCAAAGAAATCTCAATTGCAATAATTTTATAATGGCTGTGTTTCAGAATTTGTAAAAAACAGTAAAAAAACAGTTTTTAAGTGTACGTATTACGAACTCTTTATTGTGTGGTCCGTACACTGGTCACCAGTGTTATAACTCTTTCCAAGTTATAGTAGTCTGTGTACTAGGAATGTGCTACGAATATCTAATGCCTTTTATAGAGAGAGCAGAAGACAAGGTCCCTTACAGTTTACAGACTAGAAGACTCACTCTTTCACAAAGAAATATTTCAGCTACTGTGAATAAAAAGATCTTATTTATAAGGGAGCTTAACAGATTTAGACATCTCCTATTTAACAATTCATTGCATTTCTTCCCTTTTGGATTCCACTTCAGCAGAAAATCTGGTAACGTGAACCCAAGTATTGCAGTTCCTGATGAGATATCAACTTGTTCCGTTGAAGAGAAAGAAAAGTGATATGCTCTTGTGTTTTAGAAGTTCCCTTTTATATGTTTTCTTTAATATGTGTTCAGACACAATATTGAGATAAAACAAATACACTTTTTGTAGACACAAAATCGTGAGCATATATCAAGTGTGTTAAAAGTTAGGTTAGATTCTGAAACTATTTCTCAGTTATTTCAGTAACCCATGATACCTTTGACAAAACATAGTCACGGAATTGTACAGCATTTAATTGTTATCCAGCAGTAATATGAAATCTTGGTCTATCTGCTGCATCTCTTAGAGCTCACTGAAGACAAAAAGAAAGCATTTCAGCAATATTCATCATACCATATCGTGGCAAGATTCTACGTCCTTTCCAATTCCATGGCTGATCAGTGGTGGCTGAGAGGAACAGTTTATAAGAGATACAAACTCATTCTTGTTATTTTTTGGAAAGTCTTTATATTCAACCTAAAGGAAACAGAATGATTTAGTTCTTTTCAGTTAACCAGGTACAGGAAATACATCACATTTTCTAAAAATTATTTCCCCATATACACAGCCAAACCCTACTTTTATTGATTCTCTGGCAGCCAGGAAGAACCATTTACTTTGAAGTTTGAATTTAGTTGCAATTGTTTTGAGTAATCACAAGAACTCTGCAAGCCTTCTGAATAACAGTTGCTACATAGTAATGATTGTTTCTGAAATCTTTTTTCTGATCATAGCTACCTGCATTTATTTTTTTTCCTATTTGACTTCTTATTCCATGGAGTTCTTACTGAGAGTAATATTCATAATGTATCAATATAGAAAAGTAAATGCAATTCTAACTAAAGGGACCAAACTCAAGAAAATGCAAGGCTTACAGCAAATGTTAATGTATCAAGGATTTTTCAAAAAATTATTTCAGATCAACCAAGTACACATTATGTTCCCACATCACGACAATTTGCAGAAAATACTACTTTCAATTTCATTCTTCAATGAGACCTAGAGATTAGTGCTGAATTAAGTCTGGGCATGTAGTGCATAAATGCATATTTGAAAACCAAATAAATGAGCTGTAAAACTCAGTACACTTTGTAGGTAAAGTAAAATGTTTACATGAACTTCAGCTTAACAAACAGCTTCAGAGTACAGTGCTAAAAAAAATTTAAACATACAAGACATACCAGTTTGAATAGCTTTGGAAGAACTATTGTAGAACTGTACATTTACCTGGATTCCTTGAACATTGGAAAGATAGTCCAGCTGCTCAGAGGGCCTAGTAAGTGGTCCATGGGGTACGTGGCCTGATGAGTTGTTATTTTTTAATATGGTCTCAGCAGTAGGAGAAGTACCACCATACAATAGCTCTCTAGCAATCATTGCTGTTACTGTAGCCTTGGCAGGATTTGGGGCTGCCCTATTGAATTCTTTGGTGTGGTGTCCTTGATTGGCTCCTACAGCTTGTGCAACCTCAGGGACCATGGGAAGAATTCCAGCGGGAAGCTGCTGGTGACTGAGATAAGGCATCCTAAACTCGTCTTCTTTATTACCTGCAGAAAGGAGAGGTGCCATCAATACAGAGTTTGCTAACTGCGTAAATGATTCAGTGCAACACCTGCTTTTGCCAAAAGGAGCACATTGACATCCGGGAGCAGTTTCTCCACATTAGTCAAGCTTACAGACATCTCAGACAGTTGCAACCACATTCTAGATGTATCTTTTGGTTTCAGAATCATTTATTTCATGATTTAAAGGGTAGGAGCAAATAATAACACCACAGAATGGCTGGAGCCATGGTTAAATATTGTAAAGACAGTAACAATGTAGCCCACAAAGTTTATACCATATATAATGAGAATGTAAACAGGTAGGTAAGATTAAATGTAAACTTAGCACAGCATGAAGCAGCAAGAAAATATCCAACCACCATCAACTGATACCAATTTATTGATCTTACAGCCTAAATTAGTTTTAAGAGGGATATCAGCAGCTTTTTCTGGGAAACTCATACATAGAACTGTGGCAAAAAGTTAGAGGTGTGCTCAAGAAAGATGGCGAAGACAATGCCACCAAAATAAACAGAGGAGTCAGTATTAGGGCTGAATAGATAAGTGAAGTTCAACAGGACTGAGCTGCCACAAGACTAAGAATGAAAGACAAAACTGGTAGATGGAAGAAACAAGGAAAAACAGGAGTGATAGCAAAGTTTGAGTAAGGACTCAGGAATTTTACCTAAGATTTTATGAATGCATGAAAACATTACTAACATCCAAGTCAGTCAATCCCATTTGTTTATAACGTGAACAACAAAATTATACTAAAAGAAACACAGCATCTGAAGCATACTATCCAAGACAGAATTTTATCATTGACAAACTTTCTATAATGACTCCTTTCAAGTTTACATTAGAGAAATCAAACTCCTCTATGCTTGGTGGCCAGGATTTTTTGTTTGTTTCTTTCCAGCCTATTATCTGTAGATCCACTCACTCTAACAATCAACTGTCTGAAATAAATGCAGGCACAGATCCCTGATTTCAGGCATTACAGGCCAAGCACAGATGAAGAGGCTGTTCTGTACTAAAAGGCCATTCCTTCCCTCTAACTCTACTTTAGGAAGACCAACTTCAATCAGCAGTGACAACCTTTTCCATTTTCATCCCAGGAATAGTCTTCAACACAGTGCAGTTATTCCCTCAACACCTGTAAGGTGATGCAACCAAATGTAACACAGCTAACTACCAAATTCAGCAACATCCTCCTCCCATTGCTACTCTTCTTCAGACAGGGAGTAGCATTTCTGGGGCATTCTTCCAAGCCGCAACCGTTCTTCCAAACCTGGAAGGCTGTTCCCAGGTTGCAGAAACACCAATCCTTTTCCATGGAATCTGCTTCCATCCTCATTTAGACCCTACACCAGAGAAACTTTCTCTTGAGTCAAAGAGGCTGATCTCTCCTCCTCCCCTTATCTTTTCCTCTCACAGAAATTGCCTCAACTTCATTTCTGCTTTTAACAGGAGAAGCCGCTTCCCTGGACAAGAGTAATGCCTGGTCCTGAACATTCTTGCACTAGAAAGCCCTAGACATCAATTAAAGCTTGCCCAAAAGACTCTCCTGCTCACGGTGAGAGAAGCCCAGACACTACAGGTAGGAGCAGCCGCACTGCCACCAACTGCTTGACTGACACATTAGCACACACAGGCTTCTGGATCAGCCAAAAGCTGAGCAGGAGACCAAGCAAGCCAAATACTGTACTACTTGGGAGAAATAAGCACTTTGGTATTTCAGCTAAACCCTGGCATGGTATAGATTTAGTTTGCAGGCCAGCAGTTGCACACCTCTGCTCATTATAGTATGTTAAATGACACTACTGAAGGGACTGAGAAACATGTCTTACATGCCAACAGGGCCATGCTTCTTTCAGGAAGGTTACTTACTAGTTGAAGTTTCTTCAGAGCCTGGCTCAAAGAAGGTTACTTTTCTTCCATCACCTGGTTTCTTCACTGGTGTCTTGAAAATAAAGAAGAGAGACCAAACAACATCCCTTAAAAAAGCTTTTCCCAAGTTTTCAAGATGTAGGTGATCTATCAAAATTTTACTTAAGAGTTTATTATTCAAAAACCTCAACTATTACATAGCCATCAAAAAAACAAGTTCAGTGATCCTTATTCACTGAATGAATAAAACTGTCTACAGATTATCGTAGTGTTATTAGGAACACAGATGTTGAGAACTTGAAAAAGTTACTTAAGCTAACTTTAACATTGCTGATAACAGCATGCATTGGACACATACATAAAAAGGAGAAAATTAAACCAGACTTGGTATTTTAACTCCACAGTAATATCTGCCGAACCAACAGATGAAGAAAGAATGCAAGGCTTTTTCATGCTAAGGACCCACCAAAGAAAGAGACCTGTAACAAGCTTTTGTCTGCAAATATTCATAAGGCTATCTGAAACTATTGCTACCACAGAATCCTATACAGCTTACATGTTTGCAAGTTTCTAAGACCAAATACATCAGTTATTCACAGGTTGAGCCATTCTGTGAAGAATACATTAATTTAGCCTTCTGATGTGACTTTGATTTTTTCTTGCAAAATTGAAATTCTTGATGTATCCAAAATGTACTGTTATTTAGAGAACAGTCACCTCAATACAATAGTCTTCTGACTAGTGCAGACAGTATGAATTTAGTATACTGTTACTGTCTTCAAAGCTGCTGTTTTTTAAACTCATCAAACAGTGACTGATACTCAAAGAATATTACCTTCTCTTCTGTCTTTAATGCTGGCTTTGGAGGCTGAGGTTGAGGGATTTTGAAACCTAAAATTTCCAACATATTTTCAGCTGCATTGCGTTTAGCAACTTTTTTGTTTGTGCCCATTCCTTCAGCAGTGTGTACACCAACTTTCACCTGGACAAAAGAGAAAGAAAGCAAATAAAATCTTAAGCAGTAGTATTAGGACTCACTCATCAATCACCTGCGTCTCAAGTACAGCATGAGTCACAAAATAGCTCAAGTAATTATTCTAAACAAGAAGTATCCTGCCATTTATTATCCATCATCATTGGCCTCCAAGCACAAAGCCAAACAGACATAGCATAATCAGCTGTATTTCATCATCACATCTTGGCACCAGCCTAAATGCTCAAAAGTGGCATCACGGTGGATGTCCTTTTCCAGGCTGAAGTTACAAGTTTAGCAGATTTCCTAATGTACTGGAAGGGAACTGATTTTTCTGCTTTGTCCAGGATACAAGAGAGACTTGGAGAACATTAGAGGATAATAGATACTCAATGTCAAAAGAGCTACTATGCTCCTAGCAGAATGTTATTCTTCCCATAAATTAAATACAGTAGGAAGTTACAAGTAGACTTCTAGTGTCCTATGCTATTTTTTTTTTAAATCATGACTCCGATCACATTTCTTGAACCTTCATCTTCCTTGGATGGAATCTACTACATAATTTCTTAATACATTTAATAGAAATGTGGCCATAATCCTGTTAATTTTGTATATCATCATGACACTCTGATTACAATAAGCCAAAAAAAACATACAAACCTGCATAACAAACTCCCTGCGTCTTGGAAGACCACGTTCTGTGATAAGCATGTACTCTGGTTCCTTTTCTTTCTTGGCCTGCTGTATCTGGGCAAGTCTGCTAATGGGATTCATGCCTTGACCATATTCTGGACTTGTTTGCAGCTACACAGAATAACGTTTAGGAAATAAGCCAAAAATTGTGAATATTTAGTTCAACAGACAAAACGCAGCGTGCCACTGAGCTCACTCATCTCTAGAATTTAAAAACACTAAAGTAACACTTACTTAATGAAACACCTTTACAGCCAAGGAGAAACACTCAATTTATTTGGCTCTGCTGTCATGGTTGACCACATGTGACATACTGGAAATAGCTTCAGAGGGGACATCATACGTTAGAGGGGAAGGGTTTGCAGGAGAATTTGCAGAAGTGAAAATCAGGCAAAACCCTAAACTGTAAAATCTAAGGCTTGAAAGTCAGAGCTTCATTTTTAGATACCACCCATTCTTTTATCTCGTTTCTCTTTCATTCTGAATTTACTGTTAATCATTGTAATAATGGTGAATCCCATTTAGAGTGGGAGCAAAATATTTGTAGTACCAAACTACATTTGAGTTAAAAATTGACTCAAGTGTCTCTCATCTGACAATTACTTACAACAGTTGGATTTTCAATTTGTCTCTTACCTTCACTATTGATTTTGTTTTCTTTTTGATTCGCGGTTTCATTTTCTCAACTGTGGGAAGGGGCGGCAGTTTTTTCAGTTCTTCTAGGACTGCTATTGCAGCATTTTTCTTTGAGATCTTCTTGCTCTTTCCTTCACCTTCACCCATGAATTCCCCAACTGACACCTTGGTTACAAAGCTCTTCATATGGGGAGGACCACTTTCCTTAGTCACCTGTTTCAGAGGGAAAAACTGAGTGAAAGCGTGATAAACACTTAGTAAAAATGGTAGGGCACATTGTTTATAACAAAATTCTCTCAAACACTACAGGTAAAAAGATTTCAGATTTTCATACAATTCAGAAAATGACTACGTAAATCATTCCCTAATAACATTTTCCCACCCAAATAAAAATGTACTTTTAAAAGATCAGATGCAGCAAGAAGTAAACAGCATTAACATATTATAGTCATTAACCCATCTTACTTCTTGAATTACTCCTTCAATATAAAAATGATTGCTCTATTTCATCAACATGTACTTCCACACATAAATTCACCTCACTAAATACATCATGTTACAGCAATAGAACATTACTGAGAAAGCAATTATTTGGGATCCAGCAATTTAGTTTAGAAATCAAGAATTCTGAAGACATCTAAGGGTTAGCTACTTGCTACAGATTTAGTCTTAACTCCATTCATAACAAATTGTAACTTCAAAATATTCAGAGTCAAGAACTGAAACTGAATTAAGAACTTCCACCCACAACTGGCTTTGTGTGACAGTATATTTTTACCAGTGATGCTTATGCCAATCTGTTATAATTGTAATATTTGTATAAAAATTCATGAAACAGTTTTAAAAGCAATTTAGTTACACACGATTGCATTTTATTACTGTAATCATTCATGTAGTTGACTGAAGTGTTACTCTGCCAGCTCAAGAAGGCAACACGATACATTAATATTTTAATGCAACAACGATGGTCCTATGGAAGCTATTGATTTAAGGTAACTAAAATGATCAAAGAGGGGCAAAGAGGCAAGCAGCCAGGCCAAAGGGAAAGGAAAGTAAGATGCACATGAGGTCAACTCATGGCAAGAAAAGAAACCTGTCTATGAGATTCTGCAACTTGCGGGTAGTCCACATCAGTGCTTAAGTAAGCAAATACTTCCATAAATAATTTCTTTTAGAGTGAGTTAGACTTTTCTGTCTGGACTTCACACCTCAATGTTCTAATCTGTAATGTAGGCTTGTGTTTTGTTTCTTTACTATAATACTATTGTTTCAAAAAAACTTGGAAAAGATTGCACAGATAACCACAGCATAGTTGTTCACTCACGCTATGATTTTAGTGCATGAATCTGTGAACAGGTGGATTTCTTTCTTTCTTTACTTAACCATGTAAATTCTGAGACAATCAGAGTGACTGTCAAAGGTAAATGTGTATTCACAACTAACAAGGCATGTTAAAAGTCAGTTGTTTGGATTATCTACAAAGACTCTACTTAATGTGTACCCTTAATATTCTAATAAAAACAAATCTAAAGCTTGTAAAATAAACATACCTCAAAATTCACAGGCAAGTTCCTTTTAAGTGCAATCTCAAAAACTTGGCTTATTTCAGATTTATTGAGATTTTCATCATCTGGTTCTTTTCCGTTAACCTAAAAGAAGCATACTCTATTTAAAATAATGATCCTATTAAATTGAATTTTATTCATCCAACCAGTTTACTGAATTCTCAAATTTTAAGTAGTTTAACTTTTACTGCCATTTTACGTGAATGTGTATAAGTGCAGCACACATACTACAGAACTAAAATTTAGGAAGCTCATTTAAAGTGTATGTGTAAAAGCTAGCAAACCTCCATATTTTCATGTGCTCATCAAAGGAAAAAACAAATAGAATAAGGGCCAATGGGTTTAAAATCTATTTATAGAAAAACAAACTGAAGTGTTGAATGAACTGCTTTCCACATGGAAGTACCTTTATGAAATACAGTTTCATATGCTGATTGGACATTTGTACCAAAAGCACTAAGACAGTAACAGATAAGAGAAAGGGCAGGAAAAATACAGATTCTGAGAATGGGACCAATGTTGATAAAGGATGGATTATTAGACCCTGGCATAGTCCTGTCTTTCAACATGCTCCCTGTAAGTTCTTCATCTACGGATTTTTCTCATCATTTGAAAAACATGCTATCAGGAACTTGCCTTAAATCAAATAGTGTATATTTCTGACATCTTACACCTGCTAGAAGGACAGCAGTGCCAGGTGGAGCTTACCTACAGGCACTTCTACGTATCTCCAGGTAAAATTTTGATTGAGATTCCAAAAATGTCTTCACTGATGTTGGTATCAACATGAACTAAGAGGCATGGTAACAGCAACAGAGAAATTTTAAGACTAAGTGTCCAGCAGTGATATAGGAAAGATTATGATAAAGATGAATAGCAACAATTACACCAATTATATTACACCATAAAACTGGTTACACAACCAGCTAACAAAAATTATTTAAATATTTTATTGGAGCAGCAGAAATATGCTAGAGAGTTCTTTCTGATTAAAGCTAATTTTGATAGCAAGCATCCCCAATCTCTGTTACTAGCAAGTTAGATCAGAACATGAAGGACATTTGGTTTCCACTACTCAAAGCAGCCTCTTCCAAGCTCAGAACAAAATATGGGTAAAATTAATCTGTGGTTTTCACACCTTCCTACTGTCCCATCAGATTTTTACACTGTTCTTATGGATTGACCACATATTTCAGGTCTGAGTCACAACGTTTCAGAACACATACACCCCAACATCCTTTCTTACAAAAATAACATCTGATACTTCTGCTAACACTACTACATCCAGTCTTCAACCTCTGAGCCAGATGTGTACATAGAACAACCTTCAGGTCTGCAAAAACCAAGACCACACGATGGCACCACTCCCAAAGGAGTGAAGAGCACCACAGCACACAAGAAATGTCGAGGCAATACCTACACTACAGGAACCCCACACTACATCTCAGCAGGAGGCACAATGCAGGTAATATTTGTCAAAATTAAGACTGAAGCTAGAAGTCAAAATATTCATCACCATATTCTAAAACCAATTTCAAATACAGGTGGTAGGTTGAAAAAGAACAGCATCATATTCCAGGAAAAGGATTACTCCATTATTCCATATTATTCCATTATTCCATATTCCAGGAAAAAGGGCTTATTTTATTATGGGCTAAGTGTTACGGCAAGTTTACTGTCAGCACCTATAGGAATGATCTTTACTGTCTTTAACTTTACTGTCAACATATTAGCACGATCACTTTATTTACAAATATTTTTTCCCATCCTTACAATTTCAGATATATTCCAGCTTCTCACATTCCCACATTTTTCCTTTTTAAGATGACAGGGCAGGGCTTCTCTTTATTGGCTTAGACTTTTTGTGTTTAAAATCCTTTCAAAATAACATAAATAGTATGCAATTACCTACTACATTATGGTGTATATTCTTGACATATCATTCCAGGTCTGTTCATATATGTTCATATGGTCACAGGTACTTTTTTCCCCTATGTTTTTATTCAAAATGGGTAAATTAGGTACTTTTTTTCAATGTTTATACTAAAAAAAGTAATTAATTACAAAATATTATCAGACTATAACTATTCTACTATTTTGTCTCTATTTGAGTCCTAGACCAGTTTATTTTATAAATCAAAGATAACCACACCCTCCCCCCTTGCTGCATACCTCAAGGCAGATAATCTATAAAGTCTGCTTTTAAAGTAGTTTGCACATGTGCATTCCTCTCCAAGGAATCTATGCCTCTAAATCAGAATGAGACCACAAACAAGCATTTACTACACTTAACTTTCATCAAATTGTTCAATCCATCTCTAACAAATGAAAAGTCACACAAAGAAACAGAAGCGATACGTTAAAAACTCCTGGATAAATTGTAAAAGCAACGTACGCATTTATGAGGGGTCTCCCCTTTTCTAGGAAGTCTTTCAACAAGGAATTCCTCAAAGACTGCATATAAGCAAGTTATGAAAACCAGCAGAATTGCTGATGAGAACCACATTGCTTTCAACATAGCTATCTGTCTATTT
Organism: Aythya ferina; assembly: GCF_964211825.1. Taxonomy (NCBI): domain Eukaryota; kingdom Metazoa; phylum Chordata; class Aves; order Anseriformes; family Anatidae; genus Aythya; species Aythya ferina. Next base: position 15,642,636 of record NC_140315.1, on the reverse strand, counting down.
TCTTCCACATCAAGGGATATAAAGTGCAGCTGATATTTAACAGATAAATTACGGAAAAGAACATAGAAGCAATTCTGGTTTTGCTGTTTTCATGCAAAGAGTTCTATCTAAGCATTGTGCTAGAAACCATTGCTTTCTAAGCTTTAAATCTGTGCTTTATTATCTCTGTCTTTGAATACACAAATAACCTTTTCTCCATTAACACCAGTGACAGGACCCGCGGGAACAGGGTTAAGCTGAGGCAGGGGAAATTTAGGCTTGACATCAGGAGGGGGTTCTTCACAGAGAGGGTGGTTGCACACTGGAACAGGCTCCCCAGGGAAGTGATCACTGCACCGAGCCTGTCTGAATTTAAGAAAAGATTGGACTGTGCACTTAGTCACATGGTCTGAACTTTTGGGTAGACCTGTGCGGTGTCAAGAGTTGGACTTGATGATCCTTAAGGGTCCCTTCCAACTCAGGATATTCTATGATTCTATGAACCTTATACTGCCTCCTTGCAGAGTGTCTTAACTTCAATCATACACTTAATTTAGGGTGGAATGGTCCTTTGGAGGTTTCCTACTACAGCCTCCAGCTCAAAGTAGAAATGACTTAAAATTAGATCAGTTGCTCAGACAGGAATTTGTATAGTTGAGAGCAAATGTTATTATTTTTTTTTCCTGCCACTTGCTTCCAGATTTGTGCTAAGAAGGTATGGGAAAAGGCTATTCTTACCCTTAAAGGATAGTCATTTTATTCAATGATTTCTTCTTAAGCATTGATTATTTTCTGGCTAAAAGTACAAGAGTTCAAGATTGTACAATTTATTTATACATGTGCACGCTAATGGAATATGCAAAAATGTGTTTAAAAGGAAAATTACTGGCAACATCAAATGACAAGAAGTATCACGATGACGTCAGCTTGTGAAATCTTGATTTGTCTCTATTGTATACACGTTATAGCAGAATCTCTTATATTGTACACTGTCATATCCCTCAAGGACCTTGCCTCACTGAATGCATAAACTAAGAGTGCTCACTTAGTGCCAAAATCTTCCTTATTTTATCTTCATCTTGTCTAGTGCAAAAAGCTATTGCAAAGATAGTAATTCCCTCAGATACTCCTAAAACCACAATAGTTCAGAACCATACATATTAATGAACCTAGTGTTTGAGCACCACATTTGAAATTAAGACCTGATTGGAGTGTTTGCTATAATCCAGCACTCTGTGTTCAAAGGATTGCTCTCCTTATGCATAGCTCTATTTCTCACTGTTCACTTTGTAGACAAGTCAAGCATAAATTAAGAAAATGACAATACATGTTTCTTGTGAAAGTTCACCTAAAGTGACTTGTCCAGCATATGTATAGAGGGGCCAAAACAGAAGGGAGGTTGCAACTGGCTTATTCACAAAACAGTTCTCCCTTCTTGTAATCTCTTGCATTGCTGACAACAGCATTTCCCTTGTCATGTCCTTAAAAACAATAAAAAGAAGAGATACCCTCTAGGTTACTTTCCTAACCTCTTGATTCACAGAGTTTACAATGAATGAGACATCCTATAGAAAAGAATACACAGTCACATAAAGACGATTACAGCATTTGCTCTCATGACCTCACATTACTCAACTTTAAATGCAACTCTACAAATATTCAAAAAGTCACTTGCACATAGGCATTTATGAAGTGAACAATTCTGTTATGTGCGACCCTATAATTTTCTGTAGAGTTGGACTCCTTGGGTCCAGTACATAAACTTCCACTAGTTAAGGTGGAAAACCAGCTGATGACAGTAGGACAATCTTTCAGGACGCTGAACACAAAAAGAGGCTATTATGCATCAGTGACATAGAATGACAATAGTCAGAAATTTAGGGCTTCCCTGCATTGAAAAGAAATATTCCCCCCACCCCCCATTTGATCTCTTCTGCTTGAAGACCTCCTGCTTGTCCCTGACCACACTCCATTACCATTTTTGATTTCAGTGCAAAACTAATTTTGACTGTCAGCTTCTGTTCCCACAGTCACTGTCTTCCCTGATTACAAGCTTTTGTAATTCCTTGACTCCCTTGTTAGTAGCCTCCATTATTCACTAATTTACATTCTTCTAGAACTCTGTTACCTTAAACACTATCATCAGTGCCTCCTAGGCCTCTTCCCTGAACTATTTTTCACTAATTATCTGGGCAATGTTCTCTCTAATTTTTAACTCAATGTCCGTTTGCTTCACCACACGTTTCCTCAGTTCTCTTGCTCTATCATTCCTGGTAGTTCCTTTTTTTTTTTTTTTAAAAAAAACCTTTTGCCAAATTCTTTGTTTTCCTTCTTTTTCAGCACATAGTCAGACTACGTAACTAACAGTTCTTACACTCCCCAGACTTTAAGTTATTAGTCCAAGCCTCCACTCCCTGGCTTTAAAACCAAGGCCTTGTAACTCAGGCAAGATTAAATACACACTTTGTAGGAATCTGTAGTCGGAGTAGTCAGTCAGCACATATAAAGAGGGTGCACGCAGTCAACTCAACCCCGGGAGCTCATGTGTATACACAGTGAGACTTCCTGCCTAAGCAACTTAAAAATAAATAAATAAAATAAAAATAAAATAAAAACCAAGGGTCTTTGGAATGGGAAATGCTGGGCAGCCATAAACATATGGAGGGATACAAGTTTGCTTCTTATTATTCACATTTATATATTATTCATATAAAAAAAAAGTGTGCATGAGTTTACTACTTCCATGAACTTTCTGCCCTGCTGTTCTTTCCAAGATCACATGGGAATTTTGCCCAGGAAGCAAACCCTGATCTCTGCCTCTGCTGGAATGTAAGTACCCTGTTTAGACACTTCAGAAGTTTGCATATTATCTGTACCTGATAAGACATTAGTTCCTATCTATGTTTCCAGTGCTCATATCTGACAGAGGTCTATAGCATTGCTGTGGAAAAATACGACAGCAAAAGAATTAATATAACTTCATTTGGGAAAATTCTAGTTCCACAGAAAATTATTATTTAAATTGTTTCTAGTGACACAAGTAGATCAACACTACCACACAGAATTAAATTTCACAACTATCATTTTCCTCTCAATTTGGAAAAAAAAAAAAATCTACAACAATATCTCAGTTTATCTTAGCAATTTATGCTTAGAACACTCAGATTAATTCCCACCTCTGGTTTCTCAGGCAAGGGCTCATTCTGCAGAACTTTCAGTGCTTTAGCAGCTGCATCATGCTTAGCAGCTTGCCTTGTTCTTCCTTTCCCATGAAACTGCTGCCCTCCAATTGAAAGCTCAACTTGATACAGTAAAGGCCCAACAGGAAATGGGTAAAAGTACCTACAAAGAGAGAGATTTAAATAGGTAAACAATTTTGCTTGCAAAAGTAAACTATCAGAAACATAAGATATGCATGGATGAAGCTCTTGGGTATCAGGAAACACCACTCAGCATGAAGCAGTAGTATTAAAAAGCCAGATTTTCAAAGTCTAAAAGATCTTAAGGAAATCTCTCTAAAACAGCGTATCAGCATTTCTTGTTTTTAAAATATGAAAACATTTCTAACCAACTGGAACAGTGAAAGACAATATATGCTTTGACAAACTTGGCAGTCCAGCAAGTTTGGAATTCTTGATTCCAATGCTCATAACTTTGTTTAAACTGAAGCTGCAATTTAAATAGTCGGGTTTAGAAAAAGGATCAAGCTGTTTTCCTCACTATTTGTTTTTACACAGAAAGGAAACACAAGAAATATTTAGTTGTTCACTTCAGGAAGCTGGATATACCCAGCTTTTTTCCAGGTTTTGAAGTGCCCTTCAAAACACTTCATCATTGGGTTCAATTCCTTCTTCTCCTTCCTCTTCCCCCAAAAGAACCATTTAAAAAATTTGCAGTTATGCATGGGATGTACTTATCAAAACCTTATGCCTCATAAACTAGCTGTATGTCAAGCTGAATATCCGCTTAAGGGACGTTGCATTTTTGGTGTTTTTTAGAAGATAGCAACAAAAATGAAAGTGATTCAAAGATTTGGGACTGTAAAACCAAACCATTAAACAATACGTACCGTGGAGGATAAGTACCACCTCTCATAGTATAGTTGTAAGTGGACCTCATCCCCGTATAAGGATCAATAGGTTTGTACATAGGTTTCTTTCCCAGCTTCATGCAAAGTGCATTCAACTCCACTGTGGGGGTTACACTGTCTAGATGAAAAGGAACATAAAGCGTCTGGCTGTCACAAGAGACTGAAGCAATATAAACTCTCATCCTGTCTCCAAGCACAGAAAAAGGAGGCTACATTTTCCCATGTGCAATACTCTTAAATAAATGAGTTCTGAATATGAATACCAATGAACATGAAGAAATTAAGTGTGTGAGATGCATATTAAGTTGGCAGCCTAAAACAAGGTTGTAAGAGGATTTTTTACAAAGGTGTAACTTTTTTAATAGTATGTTTGTAACTATTTTTCTGGTAAACCTTTGTAAAGGTACTGATTTATTTATTTTTACAGTGCATTTAACAACGTGGTGTGCAGAACAAATGTATTTTTCTTAAAAAAATCCTTTTAAATTAACAGACACTACATATATCTTCTGCTTCTGTTGTTTACTGATAATGATCAAATGTTTCTCTTTGTACTCAATGACTAAAAGGGATCTTTATGACTTCACTTTCAAATTGCAGTTTGCCTTATGACAAGGAAGGTATATTGCTGCTGACAGCTCTAAACATTTTTCTCAATGCAGACTTCACGTGGATGAGAAATTGACTCACTGACTATTCTCATTTGATAAAGACCAGTCACATAAATGGTCATTTTTTTTCTATCACAAGCCTCACTGGCTCAAAAACCAGCGTGTACTCTAGTACAACAGTGTTTTGATAAAAGGCAATTGCCAAAATAAAGTGAAATTATGGAGCATATTCACAGGAAAAAAATAGGTAATTGCTAGTTTCTATTTCCCCCGTTCACTGTACAAAATGTTTCTAAAGAACAAATTCAAGTGATATCAGAATACAACTGGTATTAAAGATAGGTTTTACCCTTTGCTGAGTAAAATAATGGTATCCTAATAGCTCTCAATTCAGGTGACACAGGGAACATGCAAAACTATCGCATGTGCAGCTGAGACATGAAGCTACTTTATACTTAATTTTACATTTTAAATATATCCTAAAAGCAATCTTAGTAAACTAAGAAGTTGCCTAAAAATAACCACAACTTAAATGCTATTATACAATTCAACATCAACTTCTCTTTAAAGAAGTGCAATGATGCACCTTCCGAAGTTCGGATCCTATTGCTCAACACAAATTTGTTTTGTTTTGTTTTGTTTTTTAACCTAAATTTCGAAAGAAATCTTTATTGTAAAAATTCTGAATTATTCTGTAAGAATCGCTGAACATATTCATCTGCCTATGCAAAAAATTATGATCAAAGATTAACACCAGATGACTTTCTACAAAACCCAGTTATTGTTATTTTTAAATAAGCGAAAGATAATTTAAGTATCACGATTTTTATTCATCCTTATGAAACTTTAACATACATGCCAAAAGAAAGGTGTATTGCATACATGCTTTTTGTGTTGTTTTTTTCAAACCATCTCGTTGAGGTATATACCTGGATTCTTGCCTTCGCTACGAGATGGACGAGCTGTAGGTTTAGGGAATTTTGTCCCTTCCAATGCTTTGGCAGCTGCCGCATGTTGCGCTTTTTTAATACTAGTTCCTTCAGCTTCCCAGTGCTGGTCCCCAAGGGTCAGCTGCACTGTAAACACCTCAAAATAGAGAAATAGAAAACAAACTTTTTATTACAAGTGGGTTCAGAACTCACATCATTTATTAGGACATGTCATGGAACAGTGAGTCGTTAGTGATGCAGAAGTCAAAAAGATAGTAACCAACACTTTTCTTAACTACTATGCCAACTCCAGATTTTAAACACTTGGGACATCTACAGGATATTCCTGATTAGTCAACTATGAATTTCACAAAAATTGTAGCCAGCACTATCCTGCATATTGCAGGAGATCATATAGGCTATAAGAGAGAAGAGGCAATGTGCACAGAGGTGACCACTGCATGGATAGCTGGTATGCCAACATTACTCTGAATAGCTGCCTTGAAAATCAGATTGTTATTCCATAACAGCTTGTTGCTTTAACACATTTTTAAACTATATTTTCCAGTAGTTTGAAGAAAGGTAAGCTCACACTGCACCACAAAACCTCCTACATGCCCCCAGGTTAGTGCAAGCCTATCTGATTATAGAGCAAAACTCTGTGGCACTTCTTTTTAAGTATGTGGGATAAGGAAGAATATATATTGCCCTAAATTTTCACAAATTAATCAGACAACAGAAAGCTAAAGTCTCCCTGGTAATTAAATGAAGTTTAATTTCAATCAGAATAAAAATGCAAGTGAACAGATGCTCTGATTATTATTCCAATACCTTTTGTAAATGCAGACCTTGCCAGCTTTGCACATTGAAGCTGCCATTACACATATTATGGATAAAAGATTTTAGTTCTTAGTATTATTCATTTTGAAGGCAATTCCTCTAACATACAACACTCACACTGTTCCAGGAAACACTTTAAGGAGAGGATGTCAGATTAGGATATCCCATGTTGTTTTTCCTTATATGCCTTGACCTCAGTACTCATACAACAGAGATATCTAATGAGTATTGAAAATGTAAATAATGCTAAAGATCACATTTTCAGTATTATTTGAAGTTACACAAATTGTTTGTATATTTGCCATATTCCTGAGAAGTTCTCTTTCTACACACAAACAGAACACTACACAAATTATATATTACTGAGGTTTTAGCAAACTGTAAGAGATACACAATGTTATGTGATGAACAACACATCGTGGTTTATCTTAGGCATTTTGATAATTCCCATCATGAAGGGCTAAAGATCTGTTTGCTAAATTACATAACTACATAGACACAAAAGCCCTACAACTCATTATATAGTATTTTTCCTGCAGAAAATTAGTTTCCATAAAACCTCCTGCAACTCAAAGGATAATTTAGACTAAGACACTATTTTGATCTTTTAAAAATTGTGGGATTTACCTCCAAATATTAAAATGCACTACAGGAAGAACACAGAAAATTTGAAGGTAAGATGCAGAACACAAGTTGAACTTCATACCAGAAACAGATCATGAAAGCTCATACTTAATACAAAATTGCTGAGCAAAAGCTGCAAGGGGCAAACCTTGCTTGACTAAACGGAAACCAAACCCAAGCACCTCATAATGGAGCCATCAAATAACTCTTCAAAAAACTAAGTGGTTTTAGGTAAGTTTAACCGTAATATACTTCGGGAAACCAACCTTTTAGCACATATTACAGCTTCACACTCCCTTATCACTGGCGTTTTGATGAGTTTCCCATTCCTCTCTGTTATTCTGTATTATCTTGCACCAAAAGCACGTACTTTGCCTTTCCACTAAAAACGTGAAAGATCTTGAACAGAAACAATAAACTTATACGAATATTTACCTTAGAATGAGCTGGACCTTGCTCACTCAGAAGTTTATATTCAGGCTGAATCTTGTTGAAACGGGCTAACTCATTCACAAGACACATTGGGGTTTTCTCTTTGGGGTTTGCCATGTTAGAAGGAGCTGAAAGATTACAGAAAACAGATAAATGAACAGGTAGCAATGAACTCTACTACCATTTTAACTAAAAATCCCACATTGTCCTAACATCTAGATGTCTGCAATACAGAGTTCACATTACAAGCTACTATAGCTGGATAAATACTACTTTTAAAATATTCATAGGCCCAAGACATCTAGAATACATACATTTATTAACAGACACTCAATCTTACCTGCAGCTGCATTGGTGGATGTAACAGATGCAGAGGGTAAAGCAGAATTTTGGATAGGTCTACCTGCATTTTCAGAGGGCAAAGAACTAGTAGTAGAAGGAATACTCAATGGTTGTGAAAGAGATGGGTTCTTATTCAATATTTGGCTCCCTGCAAGGGCAGTAGAAGGATTCTGAATTTGAACTTGAGACATGTTCACTTCCAACCAGAGAAAATTACTGTAGGTAAACAGCTTTGAATGCAGGCAAACTCAGTATAATGGAACCAAATTGCTGACCTAAAATGTAAAGATGAAAAAAAAATATTATATTGAATGTTTAGCAGTCTTTAAGTAACAATCTATTAAAAATTATTTCTCAATTAGTTAAAAAAAAAAAAAAAGGGAAAAGGGGAAAAAGCATTCAATTAAGCAGGCATTGTTTCCATTTTCTATGCAGTGAGTCACTTAGACATACAGTTTTAATAGCACATTTCAATCTCTAAGCTCTGTCATTTCAGTTCCATATTGTTTTAATTTGTGAAAGAGTAGCATAAAAGCCTTAATTATGCTTGCTCAGTTAAGATGAACAACCTGTCTGCTCTGTCACTGAATCAACTTACAAAGCAATCCTGTTACTTAAACTGATAGTCACTGCTTACACACTAGCTGTGGAGCAACCTTCCTGAACAGATTACACTTCATGCATTTTACCATTTCAGGTTCTTACCTTGGAAAGGCAAGCAACAAATGTATTATTTACAGAGCAATTCTTTAGAGCATGCACCCTATTGTAATCACTTTTTCCCCCCTCCAGGCTCACTAAAGAGAACATCTAACCATTTAGGAGGAGAACACAACTGGCGTCTAGCAGGGAGTGACAAAATCACTACTGAAGGAAAAAGAAGGTATAAGAGTTTATAAACTTTTTAAGTGACATGCATTTTGAAGGGTACATCTACTTGAGTCATAAGGTGTCTCAGGCCATCAGTTGGGAGTTATTTGGCCTTACAGTCCTGTAAACAAGGGTTGAAAGTGTTCGTAGGCAACAAAGTTAATTTAAGAAAAAACACCTCCAAGCAATGAACTGGCAGCAGGCGTGGTGAAGTATTGTAATAGGTCCTTCCTCCACCAACAAATTAGTGTGAGATTTTTCTTACACATGGATGCAACATTATCTTCATGCTCAGACAGTTAAACCTAAATATACACTAACAGGTTGCCAGTTTGAAGGATATCATTGCTGCCAGAGCTCAGCTGTCCATATCCGCTTACTATCCACATATCAGTCTGTTTGTTCAAAGTAAATTTTACATCCAAGTAAACAGGTTTTACACACAAACACACACACACGTATGCACCCATTGGTCCTGCCAGTGAATTACTAGGGCACCAAAGTCTTTTTCTATCCTCATTTATAGATGAAGGGTGCAAGTGAAACCATCACTCCAGATACCACCAGGGAGCTATTAGTGGCAACACAACTCCACAAGTGCTCTGTAAGCTTCAAATTCTGAACCTGTGAATGGACTTCCAAATGCAAGAGGAGTGGCAATGAGTCAGAGCGAAACTTTTAGCTAGCTAGTGACAGAACAGTTCCAAGAGGAGAATTTAGGGTAATACACTCATGGATACAAAGATTTTATTTGGTAAGAGGAAAAAAGCTACTGGAAAACAACACACACACTCATCTACTATCTGGAATATTTTGACTTTGAAGAACTATCATAAACACATCAGGCTTACCATACTACTGGTTGGATAGTTTTGTTTTTCACTAGAGAGGGAAATTAGTTCAGAAGAGCTCATTAGTTCACCAGATCTATATGTTGATTACAGGCAAAGCAAATTTTGTATTTGACTATTAAATTTGCAAAAGTTGTGCATTAGGTGCATTGTAACTGTAGAATGGGTATTAGGGATTCTTGTCTGAAGGAGCTCAAAGAGAAAGATGAAAAGTATGTAGACTAAGGCTCCAGGATAATAATTTTGCAATAGCCAAGTTTCATTCCCAGGAGCATTACTAGAAACACTGAAGTTTTTCAGATATATAATATGACAATAATTACCAAGAAAAGAATACGTAGTCTTGTAGTGCAATAAAAAAAGAAGCCAATTCTCTTTTCCTACTGAAGTTCAAAGCCCATCAAAGGCAATCAAGTTCAACACTTTGTAATCCACACATTTTGAGAAGAGGACACCAAACTTTTGGTTTTGAAGTCAGTAATGTTAGGACCTTTCAGATCATGCTGGAGTGGAAGTCTGAAATTATTCAAAGAGAACTCAGCCTAGAAATGCTTCATTTTTAAAGGCACTATTCTGCCCTTATTTGCAATCATCTGGTTATAGGGAACATGGAAATTCAACACCAAGATACGTACATTAAGGTGATTTGCTAGTTAACTGTCATACAGTGCAGAGAAGGATAGTATACCTTCAGTAGCAAAGCTCCACTGAAGAAGCATCTCATCAAATCCATTCCTGGCTAGAAATCTGCAAAGGTCTCCTGAATTCAAGCAGAGCATCACTAGATATTTAAAATCAACAGCCATTTTACTCTTTTTGAGTACTTTCTATTTACAACTTGCATTTCAACTTTCATTGTCACCATTACAGTTGGTATATAGTTTCTCTGTATATTGTATTCAATTTTCCAATATTTTTGAGGTGTACTAAAAAACCCACCCCTTATATTTCCTTTTCTCAAAACTTACTCTGTAGTTCCATACAGCAATTCTATAAGCCCTAGATAGTGGTTAAAAATTAGATAAAACCATAACTCCTCATTCCAAAACCAGTTCAGAACAGGATACTTTACATCACCATTCTGCTAGAAACCAGCCTCCTGGACACAGTGGAGGCTACTACTACTACTGCAGAGTACAACTGAACTTTATCTGTATATCCCCAGAACAACCAAGACATTTTATAGCCACCTATGTCTACTCACAGCAACTGTTTCAAGGACGTCAATAAGGGCTTCAGAGCAAAATCCAACATTACTCAATGTGAAGAGTGCTTCAGCTTTGAAAACATTAGTAACAAAGTATTTTAAGTTGACTTTTATGTATTATTCTTGCCTTCATCCTCTTTTACTCCCATGATACTAGTCAAATTGTTATACTGATCCCTATTTTTTTGTATTCCAAGAAAGTCCCTGTCAAGGATATTATTAGTTCACTTTCTATATTTACTGCAGAATACTAGAGAACCTTAGCCAAGGACTTCTCAGACTGTTTTCTACTCTGATGTCACTCCATCAAGAGTTATAATCATCAGAGTTCAGTCTGAAAAAGCTTTTCTTCAAACAGCTCTGGTGAGAATAACATTAAGGACAAAAAATTAAGCTGTTACTCGCAAAATCTATGGAGACTTGAACTCACATCCTAGCACTTGAAACAGTAAAGTTTTGGAAACCCACCCAATTGTGAATAGACTTCAGCTGTTCACATTCCAAAACCAGGCAAAAAGAAAATCACTGTAGACACCATAGCATCCAACATGCTTATTCTCAGTGTGGAAACCAATTGCCCAGCTGCTTTGATAATCTGGCTGCTCTTAACATTTAAACGGACTGTTGAGGGTCTAGGAAAGCCTTTGAAGCTCTCCTTGGTGGAATTCACCACACACCCCCTTCCAGCCTTTCAAGTCAAGAAGCTGGAAGACTTCAGCCTTCACATCTAACCTTCTGGGAATCCAAAAGGATTCCAACCTCACAAGAAGTCAAGTGCCACAAGTTTAAGCACAGCTCACCTTATGCACCCATAAGATGGCAGCAGTCCCACCTGTCCTTCTTTGCCAAATGCTTTGCAATCACAAGCGTAACCATGATTTAATGACCAAAATTACTGTACAAATACTTGGCCTCTGGAACTATTCATTTAACAAGGAAGAAAAAATTGTACCCAGCAGTATCATGTGAGCACTCCTTGCCATGACTGTTTCTATAGGTGAAGGAAGGAAACAATGCCTAACAGCAAAGCAATTTTAAGGAATCAGAAAATCTAAATCTTTACTTGGAACAGCAATCTGAAACCTGTAGAGCACACCAGAGTTCAGGGTTTATCCCCATGACATTCAGTTGTGGATAGCTGGGCATGCCACTCTTTTTCCACAGCTGAACAGAAATTTACTATCAGAGAGACAGCTAAATTGCAAATGACAATAAAACTGCTTCCAATTGATGTGTCATTCTTAGCTTATCTGTATTAAGTGAATGTTTCTACAACAATTGGTACATCATCATCACATCATGATTCTACGGACACGTTTCTTCTTCAGTCACCCTACACCATCGTCATGTTTTTATATCCTGATCAGAAGTTGAATTTACATCCAGCAAGTTATCACCAATTCAGAACTATTTCAGAGCTCATTAGATAGAATTTTGGCAGAACCAAACTACTGCTTCATAAATTCACCCTCATCACGAGGCAGTTAAAACATCTTATGGATTGTTAAAATCCCACTTCATAAACTTCTGACAATTTTAGACACTAAGTGGTAATTTACACAATCATGTTACAAGTTTGTCTATACAAACAGCAATTCTGATTTCTTTTTAAAAAGATTTATTTAGTACTTTGACAAGTAACTGTTTGCTACTGTTTGACAAGAACATTCTCACAACGCAAACTAGGATTTTGTCTGTAATTTCTCAGCTATTTGTGCAGCTTACAATGCTGTTTTTGATTTGTATGAAATATTTCACTACGGTATAAGAACCTACTGCCCCTCACTGTATGTTCAATTATATGTTGTTTGTGGATAATGGTTTACAATGCTTTTTCAATGTAATACGCTCTGTACCCTATAATGGCTTTACAAACTCATAACTCTTCAAGAAAAACACACCATAATCTAGAAAGTTGAGCCTAACAATTTATAAAGGCTGTCTCTGTGGATGAAGAAACAAAAAGCTGCTAGTATTTCAGCTGATTTTTCCACGTAACCAGGGGTTAACTACTTCAAACTTTTCAAGACGAATGCTGCTACAAATTAACAGACCCCTATACCATACTGGAGGCATCGCTGGAACTTACAGACTAACAGAGATTGAAAGACAGATAGGTAAAGGAACAAATGTTCTACTCATACCCTCTTAGAGTAACTTGCTAATCACATACCTTGCTCAACCCTTCCACATTTACTTTTTGCTAATTCAGACATTAACATTTTAAATTCCATTGAGACAGTGCTATGCTAGAATAGTATCAAGTTTTCTCGGGGCTTTTTTTGTTTTGTACCATAATTGCCAAAGGTGTTACAGATAGAAGCTGGAGGGTCAAACAGCAAACAGACACTTCACAGGATAATCAAGTTTTTACCACAACTTGTGGTTTCTTCAATATAATGCAAATAAAAGGTAAGAAACTTCAATGCTTTAAGTAAGTTTCCTGTACCTTTACGAGATCCAGACAGTGAAGATTTGGGCTTAGTTCCGAATAGGATATTTATGATGGAGAATGCCTAAAAGGAAAAACAGAGAGTTAGCATTTCACTTCCTAAAACTACAAAAAGATCTGTAGTAAATGTCTCACCACAGCATTATTTTTACCTCATCCTTTTGGTTGACAGGATTTTGTATGTCCATTAAATTCTTACTGGCAGACTGCTCAAAACAGCTATGATTTCCCAAGCAGAAATTCCAACCTGATCCCACAGTTGTCTTTCACCACTCTTGCCTCAAACTTACATGAGCTTTCTTACACAAAGAGTGGAATCTCACAGCACTCTTTGCAGGACTAAGAATTACTTGTGATTTGTTTTCCTGCAGTAAGGCTTCCAGTGTTGCAGAAGTTCATTGTCTAATAGCCCTAAAGATCAGCTACCAAAATTAGACCTAGAACTTAATTCACTAAAAAAACACCAAAACCAAGGCACCAGAGAAACTTCATCAGCTATTAACTACAGAAAGTGGCTGTCAGCGTTACCTTCTGGCCACACGTCTGGTCTAATGGTGACTTCCCTCAGACGTCTAAAAATCAACCTAGCTAAAAACATTTTAGAATAAAAACATTTCAGTACTAAATATGAAACCTGTCACTTGCATGGACTGTTCTAAATAGAAATCAATGTATTTTATTTTGCTTACAAATATAGCACAAAGCATTTAATCTTCCTTTTCCATGACTGAAGCCAACTGCACACAGATGGCAGACAACATTGCTACCAGCAACAAACTGGGTAAGATCTCAACCTTGGTTAAGGTTAGAAGAGGAGTTAAATAAACATGGTCTTGAATTTACTTCAGTTGTTTCAAAGTCTTACAGTGAATCTTAGAACTGTAACCAGTTATTAGCAGTCCCTGAGAACACAGGGGGATACAAAAGCCTGAAAAAGGCAAACCCTGTACCTTTTTTTTTTTTTTTTTTTTTTTTTTAACTGGAAACTGAAGGTGGGAGACAGAAATATTGCAGTCCTATTAGTTTGACTTCTCTTCTGAAGTGTTTCTGGAGGTATAACTTATTAAAGCATCTGGAAAACAATTAAATGAATAACATTCCAGGCAGGTTCAAAACCAAGTTGTATATAGACAACTGAATTCTCTCCTGCCATCCCTGGTGGTCAAACAAGGCTCAAAATGAATCTCACAACCTCAGCAGGAACGAATGCAAAGTTCTAGGCAGGCACTGCTGATCAAACATAGGACAGGAAAACCACCAAGTGACACCAGCAAACTGAGAAAGGAGTCACAACCAACATAACAGTGCATTACCTAAGACAAGCCAAAGCTGACAGGCTGTTTTCAAAAAATAAGTCATCCTGAGATCCAGAAACTGAGAAATAGCAGGAGGAGTTCTCCATGCCCAGTGTTAGGGAGACCCCAGATAGAGCACTGCAACTGTACTGTGTGGGTATCGTGCTTCGAGCCCATTGTGGACCAGTTAGCAAAAAAAAAAAAAAAAAAAGGCAAGAAAAGCAAGAAACACACAGTTACAGAAAAAAAAAGAAAAAAAAAAAGAAATAAAACACCATGTAAAAGAAACCTTGAAGGGTTTGGGCTTGTATATGCTGAAGAGGAGATGGCTGAAGGGGGCCCAACAATCAGCAGTCCTCAAGTATGTAAAAGGGTTTTGGGTGGAAAAGACAACCTGTTCTCCGTGCGTACAGGAACTGAACGAGACGTGCATCAAGAAAGTGCATTGAAAAAAAGCTTTCTGATGGTAACGATTGCAATGTACTGCACCATGCTGGGTGACAGAGGTCACTCAGCTGTTGGTGAACTGTGATTGATAAACGTTCAGTTAGTATGAGATTGGCATAACTGCCACTGCAGACAGATGGAGTACCAGTCCTGTTCAGCCCTGGATTCCCAGCACTATGCACATGCCTCTGTCTACCTGACTGCAACGGAACACTTCCTTCTCTCATCACTGAAGGGCATCGGCCCCGCAGTTAAACAGCAGGTTTGGCAAAACGGGGCTGGTTCTGCCATGGACTCGCTCTGATTGCTGACAGGCCAGCTGAAAACACAACAGAGACCAGATTCTCAAACAAATTTGTTTTCTTGATGGTCAGGACCAGAATAAGGAAACGTGTCCTGATCTCTCAGATGTGCACATTTGGTGGACCAGAAGTGACTACATTCTCATTATGCTACTTCCTACGAACTCGCATGTGCATCCCTTTAAAACATTCTTTGCATTTGTTCATGAACTACTGGCACCAGAGAGGGAGGGCTTGTTGTGGAATGGGAACAGAGTAGGACGAGAAACAGAACAGATACTTGATAAAATCATCAAGACTCAGACTTGCAATTTCTTCTTCTCAAGCACTTCTTGAGGTCACCGACTATAAATCATGTCTTCAAGAAAGTCTTACCTACCAGAAATGAGCTTTTAAACTAAACATTTTTTTTTCTGAAACTGGATGCTTAATACTGTATTGCGTCTTTACAGTTGCTGCCTCTGCAGTTGCACAGCAAAGATGTTCAGGTTGTCCTCATCAATACCAAACCGTTCACAAAGCAGGAATGTTTGTTTACCCATTTCACAGATGTGGAACCAAAAAGCCAAGTCCTATCCCTGCAACAGGATGCAAGGATCTGAGGTGGGACCTAGGCACAACTGAAACAAGTAAGTGAACTTCAGAACAGCACAAGACTTACTACCTAGCCCCTTGCTACCTGCATTTTACATGCCCAGAGCTCTATTACTACTCAACGTCAGCCAGTTCTCACTTGGGTAAAAGCGAGGCAGCGCAGCAGTGCTCAGCTGCTGCTCAGGAGTGGTCCCCATAGAGCCGATATAATGGATGAGGTCAAGCCCGAGAAATCAGAAGTTACGGCCACATCACCAAGATAGACCAACTGGCCAGCATACCTAAACCTTCACCTGATGTTCACAGGCTGAGGGAGATCACTGTGCGTTACCTATTTATTACCTAGCCAAAACAAGGGTTAGAAAGGCTTCCTCCCTTTTCTTAGAAGAACTTTAAGTAGCTCCAATACAGTGGCTGAGCCTCTTTCTTTTGTTGCACACTCATTCTGGAGCATGAAGAACAAATTGCCACAAGTTCTCACAGGTTTGTTGAGATGGCTTATTTCCTAACAAAGATTTGAAAACCCCACATCACCAGTAGCTTTGTAGTATGTAGCAAAAACATTACAGCATTTCACTTCTGCAACTGTATTCAGAACAATACTTAACTATGTACAACTAAGAAATTCAAATAAACATGCACTGCCAATGAAGACGAAAGAAACCTATATGTTTTACAGACTCAAGGCTATTTACACAAAACGTAAACGACTAGCTGAACAATGCTGCTTCCTAGACAAATCTTCTTCTATAGCATTTGGGCAGGATAAGGTACACCTCAAAGACAGCACTCATTGAGGAAAAGGATGATGTTCTTTCTGAGCACAGATAAGAAAAATCTTCAAGGACAGAAAACACTAAATATTAGGCAAAACAGCTCAGGAGCTAAGACACAGATTATTAATTAGAGAAGAGGTGATGAAAAGTTACAATTTGAAAGTAAAATTTGAAGGAAAAGAGGGAACTAGCAGATGTACACATAACCCAGTCATAACTTGAAAGAATAAAGCAGAAAGTGGAACGGCAATCACAAACAAATGCTTAGACACTCACTTCTAGCCAAGAGATATTTCACGTCTACTGTCAAAAGGTATCTCACAGAATTTGATTACATGTGTATATTTTCTTCTGAAGTTGCACAGGTCAAAAAACCACAGCCACTAATTATGGTTAACACAATAATCAATGCACAGATCTCCTCCACTGTTCCAGCTGCATCTTCAGGAACTCTAATAAAACAATCAACCCCCTGGCAAGGACTCTAGACAATGCAATTAAAAGACATTTTTTCTGAAAGTTCATATGCCCTCAGAATAAAGTTGCAATTTTTTCAGTGAGCTCTGGAATACAAAGGGCAGCTTTCAGTCCTGCTCTGACTCCACACAATTACAGTTATGTTACCCAGATTAGCTTCAGCCCGTGAACACCTCAGTTCTGCCCTGATATACCCGACGCTTTGACTTGTACTGATGGTGGAAATGTGATTAGTGGTAAACATTGTGAAATTGTCAAGGAAAGAAAGAACGGCTGCTTAAAGCAAGAATAAGGAATTGTGGCTTGCATATGTCCTGTATGAAGCTTTGGAAGGCAATTCCGATCTAATATCAGAGAACAGAATATAGAGTAAAAGATACTCCCATGGACTCTGAGCACACACCGGGCTGTGACAGACACCCCGTTAATTACCGACACGTAACGTCTCTGCGGCCAGCTAACCGCACGCCGCTGCGCGCCTCAGAGGATGCCCGGACACGGCCGAGCCCCCTTCTCCACACGACAGCCGCGGCCGCAGCCCCGGGAGGCGTCCGGGAGACCCAAGGCGCTTACGGACCGAGAAGCCAAAGCACAGCACGGCGGCGGGGCGGGCCGGGGAGCTCGGCGGGGCGGCCTTCACCAACAGTCCCAGGGCACGCGGGGAGCTGGCGGCCGGCTCCGTTATGAGTGCCACACACACACTCACACACACTCACACACACTCACCCCGGGCCCCTCCAGCTCCGCAGCCGCCCCCAGGCCCCTCAGCGCCCCCCGGCCCCTGCAGCGGGCGGCTCCCAGCCCTCGGCCCCAGCCCCTCGGCGCCGGCACCGAGCCCAGCCCCGCGCCGAGGCCGGGCCGAGCCCCCCGCGGGGCCGCCGGGGGCGGGGGCGGCGCTCACCTGGCGGCCTGGGCTGCGGCTCCCGGCCTTGTGGCGCGGGCTGCGGGCGGCTCAGTCCATGGGCCGGCGGCGGGGGGCGCGGCGGGAGGCGGCGGGCACAGGGCAAACACTAAAGAGAATGAGCGGGGCCAGCTCCGGCCGGGGAGGAAGTGACGGCACGGCCGCCCGCGGGACGGAGAGGGGCGCAGCCAATCGGGGAAGGGCGAGCCCCCCCTCCGGAGACGCCTCCCTGCGAGGGTTCCGCCAATAGGCTTCGGGCAACGCGGTTACGGCTCGGGGACTACAAAGCCCGGCGTGCCTGGCGGCGGAGCCGCGGGCGGCCTCGGGGGAGGGGGGGGGACTACAAGGCCCGGCGTGCTCTGCGCGCCTCGGCGGCCGGGCCGGGCCGGAGCGGCCCTGAGGCGGCGGGGCGGGAGCGGGGCCGGGGTCGTTAGCTGCAGAGCTGCCGGTACGGGGCGCGGAGAGCCTAAAGAAAAGAGCTCCCGCCTCAAAGCACAGGCAGGTGGGGGGGAAACCGTGCTGAGCCCGAGAAGAGGTGCGAGGAAACCCGTGACCGGACGGGGGAAAGCTGAGGGTACGGAGCCGGCGCTGCCGCCGGTCCCACGGCCCCGCCCCGCTGAGCGCTGCAGCCCGGGACACGCTCCCGTTCACCTCAGCGGCTGCGGGTGGCTGTGTTCGCGCTGAGCTGCGCGGGTGACGCCAGCCGGGGCGGTTCTGGCCGCCCAAGCGGCCCGGTGCCCGCTGACCGCGCACGGCTCAGCCTCGCGCCCCAGCCTCGTGTCGGTGAGTAACGGCCTCACCCGCACCTCGGCCCCGGGTACCTGGGGAGCGCTGCCTCCTGAAACCACCGGGAGCAGAACCACGTCCGTAAGTGAAGTCAAAAACCAGATACGAATGCACTTAGTTTGCAACAGGAAAGCAAAAGTTCCGATGCGCTACGACTGAAGTCTGTAATTTCAGACTTGCGATACATATCGAGCCTTCAGCTATTGTTTTTTAATCCAGATAGCCTCACCATTCAGAGTGAAAACAAACCACACGAGCAGCAGCACGCAGCTGGCGGCTTCACTTCTAAGGTAGCAGAGGTTTCCCTTCCTGATTCACTGGAGCAAAGTGCTCCGCAGGATTTAAGTAAGTGCTATCATTACGTTTAACTGCTTTAACAACACTTTCCTTGTCTTTATGAGTTCTTAAAGCAGCACAACTGCTTTTATAACAAATAAGCACTAGCAAAACAGCAAGAAAAAACACAGTACAATATTAAGCAGACCCCACTTGTGCTAGAATAGGTCAATCCCTTCTATCAGAAAAGGATACTATGAGAACTTTTTGATTTAGAAATACTTTATCTTTCTTAATAGGTAAAAATACATTTTAAATTACAAGGTTGCATTTAAACCCCATGGCATCATTAAATTGCAAGTCAGTAATTTCTGCCATTGTTCAGCCAAAGAAAGAAAATAAAAAGAAGTGGCATCCAGCCCACAACATTTACTAACCAAATACGTGTAACTTAAATTCTACAGTAAATGCAAAAGTCTTCATATTTAGAGGAGAGAATCACAACTACAACATTGCAGCAAAACCAAACAAGAAATTATAACCAATATATCTAGAGCTCCATATCCATTTCTGTATTTAACACTGGTATGGATACCAAAGATACCATGAAGAAAATACATCATACACATAAAATTAATTGACAATATAGCATTTAAAAGACATTCTCCAGTATATAAGTATATAGATATATATCCCATATCACATTTAAACACTTATTCATATGCTCTTGTGGTCTGTTGCATAATGATATGTGCTGTTAGATCCTTTAATTATCCCAAGCCAGCAACAGTTACATTTCAGAAGGAAATGAAATTTCAACTGTTGTGCAATTGTTACTGCAAAGGCTTAATGTTGCCTGTAACAGAAACAACATTTGTACAGTTATTTTTGTAGAAAGTTAGGTGGAGATACGGAAATAAAAAGCTGACTTTTTTCCATACTGAATTTCATTAAAAATTCTGATTTATGTTCTCTCATCCCCTTCTCTATTGTCCCCTCCCCAGTCCCTCAGAAAATTGTGAATGCCTGGGTAAATGTAAAATTGTCATGATTGGGACAAAAAGCAGCCAAATTACAAACTTGAATATAATTTAATCGAATATATATGTAATTCAAAAGTCTGAGAAACTCTTGGTGCAATACCTCACATATCCACTGTATTTGTCCTTTCATTTGAAGGATATTTACTCCTTTATTATGTGCATGATTTACTTATTGAAAAATGTTACAAAAGACTTTTCTTTTTTATGCAACAGTTTAAACAGAACAAGGACAGAAACCTATTTCTAGCTAACAATTTGTAAAATATTTGCATCTTTCATTTTCTTATATGAAAGCAGTACTGTAATTACAGGTATTTCCAGATGTTCACCTAGAAATCTGATATTTATTATTAATATATTTTGTTACTTACTTTGAAATATCTCTTACATCAGACACAAAACCAGTGTGAATTTCCCTTCACAGCTTTTGAAAATGAATTTATTTTTTATTTTTTACAAGGAAGCTAAATATCTGAACTGGCTGTACTAAAACCCCTTTCATTCTACTTTTCTGACTCATTTGTAACAAAATATTTTTTTCCACTTTCTATTCCTTTAGGATTCATTTCTTCACAATAACAAAGCATTTCCTTCATCTTGCATACAATACGTTAAGTCCAGCATAAGCTTTAACCTTACATGCATTACTTATTCTGAGAGAAAACTCTTAGGCCTATAGTCACGTTGCAACTAGCTGTCAACAGAAGTCATGAAGGTTTTACGTACTAGCTGGTACTATTATAGCCAGTAATCCCTAGGAGTACCTCACATTTCTTCTAAATTACTTTAAAGGCAGTAATTGCTTCGTTTAAATAAGTAAGGGTAGAAAGCCAAGGGAAAATAAAGTATCTATTCTGCTTTTGAAGTTTTTTTTTCCCTCTCACCTACTTTTTGGCTGATAGAATCAACAAAGCACTTAGTTATTAAAAAAATACTGTTATTTCTATAAAGGAAAGATTATGGTGTTTTAAGACAATAATAAAGGTTTGACATCAGGAGCTTTGGGACAAGAAAACTGACATGCCATTTTGGAGCATGGTGCACAGCTGCACCCACACCAGCACTCCATGAGTAGTGTGTGCCACCTGGCAGAGGCAGCGTGGTTTGTCAGGTGCAACAATTTACTCCACCAGATACAGCTGGATGCCTAAACCTCCGTACTGCTACAGCCAGACTGGTTTTATTATCCAAGCTAGTGCAGGCGTATATACGCTGCACTGCAGGAAATGCACCTTTAAAGTTTTCTCAAAATGTTTTCAAATTGATTCACCAGCGTTTTAGCAGCACTTTTGACAGCATGAAGCATGCAGTCTCAGGACAGATACAGATCACTCTTCTTTTACAAGAATGAGCGAACTTCAGGGAAGGGTGAAGAACTGTAAACAAACAGATTGCTGTGAACAGCTGAGCTGGAATCTCACACAGTGCCTTGTGGTTGTTTTGTCCTCGCGAAAGACAGTATAAAGACATGCTCTGACTGCTTTTGTCTGGCCCGTCCTTGACAATATTACAGGAAAGCTGTTCTTGCTGAAAGCTTGTGGAATGAGTACAGAAGTACATTTAACAGTCAAAGAAGTACATCTCCATGGAAGGCACCTTCAAGCAAGCTACTGAGCGCCTAAAGAAAACCAAGTTTTCTGAAAGCATAAGTCAGAATGACTGAAAGAATATGCTCTGGCCTCATTTAATTTTTAGAATGAAATGCCTGCCTCGCTGAGAGGATGACTCCTATATTTGCACACGTTTATATGAAGAGACAAAGAAATAGGACTTCGCTTTAGTACATGCTGCCACCATTACAGGAATGCTGGTAACCTCATGGTTCATCACAACCCATGTAAACAACATAACCAAACATAAAAACAAGACCAAACATTAGTTGGTCTTGAAGGTTGTTTGTTGTTTTTGAAACCAAGTATAACAGAACACTTTTTTTTTTCCCATTATAGAAGACTCAGAATGTTATTTAGAAACACATCACCACGAGTCAGTAGGATTAAGGACAGTAGGTGAGAATTCTGTGGGTTCAAAAGATGTCCATTTACATATTTTGTGTTCAAAATGGAGCAAATAATCCCTTTTCCTTTGAATATGAATAAAAACTTCTACCATTATCAATTGCAAGGGAGAAGTGTCTCTTTACTTTCAGAAGAGGATCTCAGGTGATGTGCAGGAGTTAATTGTTTGAACCTGAATTAGATGCTCACAGGTCCTAGGAAGATCAAGGTGACAGCAAGTGTTTCCAGTCTGAACTTTCTAAACGAAAAACTGGCCCAACTGTGTAACAAAGAATACACTGAAGGGTGGCTTCAAGAAGTTCAGCTATCCTGTGGAAACTGTTACCACATTGCTTGCATCGGTTTTCATTCAAATTAGCAGATAAATCTGGTTAGATAAATTCAGGAACATAACTGTCTCCTGAAGATTGAGGATTGGAGGTGTCAGAAACAGCAATAACCTGAATAAAGATGAGGGCACTGCCAATAACATTTGCCTGTACTCTGAAGCACAAATGCGTTTTCTTGCTGGCACTACACTTGAAATTTTCATTTCCCTGGAAGGGTAAGTGCTCTATACAAACACTCACATGCCTTATAGAATCTGCCAAATACATCAGGACTAAATAACATCACTAACAGTGCCATGGCCACAGCCGTGTCAACAAAGTCCAAGATACTAAACAGTGAGTGAACTGAAGGACAGTTATGCCACTACTATTTGTTGATCTGAAGTCACTTAGGCACTTATTCACACGCAGTGTCTGTTCAACAACAGAGTCATGCCTTGCAGGAAGTGCAAGATAGTGAATGTAAGATTCACTGATAAACTTCCATTCAAAAGAGCCCATTTCCTTGGTTGCCTCTCAAAAAGGTTCTGGCTTGGTGCAGTAAGTTTTGTCCAGATCCATCTACGTTCAGTACTGGTAAGAAACATTTGTTCACTCACTTCATATACCTCAGCAATCTGTCCCCTAAAGAAATCTTGTTCAGAACTGCAGAACTACAATGATCTAATACAACGAGTCCCATTCTAACACAAGGTTATCACACATACATCGGCTGTCTACTTGACTAGATGCAAAGGTAGCATGTCAAATTACTGTTACATGAACGCCACCACTACCAATTTAATTTTGATCTTCTGATGTTGACATTAAAAACAAAAAATTGTTCTCCCGCTCATCCAAGAAAAAGATGAAGTTGTAGAGCAGGCAGTGATCTGAATAGCTTTTTGGCTTGCAGGTTATGAATGACCACAGCTCAGTTAACACTGACATTCGAGGTAAGCATTCAGTTGCTCACAAACATCACACACATCTCCCCTGTGGTTTCAGCCTGTCTAGCAGATCTATTCTACAAGGTGGTTCTGCAAACTTGCAACACACACAGTCTCATCAGCATTAAGGCAAATGCTTTTCACGATCGCCACCGTATTATTTCACTCTTGAGTACTGCTTTCACTTTACACCTATGAACAAAGAGGGTCTGACACTGCACCAGAGTCAAGAAAACATGTTGATGCTGACTTTTTTAATACATTTTTAGGCACTTAAGCAGTTTCCATTGTCTGACAAGTAACTCATTTCTTCACACATTAAGAGATATGACCAGCATGCATTTATGCATGGCAGCCACAGATAAAGTTCTTAAAGAACTGAAAAAATGACAGCTGATTCTGCCTTGTGTTTTACCTTCAGTAAATTCAGTAACTTTTCTTGATGCAATGCTCAGCTTCAACAAGCATTGTAACAGTAAAACCCCAAAACTGATTCAAGTAATATGCAGAATCTCTGTGGTCAAGTAACTTAGAACAAAACCAAACCAACATCTGCCATGTGTAACATTGCTTAGTATCATGTAAGTCTGACACTTTGCTCTTACTCAGAGTTCTTCAGTCTCTACAACTGAATTTATCTATATCCCTGCAGTACTCGTGCTCTAACAGCCTACAGTTTAGCAGTTTGGTGTCCAGGCCATCTGAGAACTCAGTAAGGCTCAGGCACTTATCCAGTCTCTTTTACGCAACCATAACTGTAATGTAAACTGATGCACTTAGAATTCAAGGCTATCACATGTAATCAGCATATTCATTAAGACAGGGAGAACATCCTAGTTAAACAGAAAAAAAAAGTCACTGCTTCACTTGTAATAATACATCACTAAAAATCCACTTGGGAAACTGATGTTTGCTCTAAGAGGGTACCATTACATGCTTTTACTGCATGACTCTGACATGTCTTGTCCGAAGAGAAGGGGTGCACCTGTTGATGAATATCAAAACAGTAATAGCAGCTTTGGATCTTCTGCCAAAGTTTTAGATTTGCTCTGCATGATCCTACAATGTATTTAAGCTATTACTAAAGGTAAAGAAAAATCCCTACAGTCCCACTATCTTATATTCTATCCTAAGATTAAAACACTACCTTTATTTTTTTTAAACCAGCTACATTCTTCTAAAACAGTAAGTGCACAGTGACAGGCATTTTAAACAAGTACTTCTTATTTATTCACAATTTAGATAAAGTTTAAGGAAAGACAAAAGAAATACAAAGGACAACATCAAAATGAAAAGGAATTTTAGTGACTGAAGGGAGTTTCTACAGCCAGTGCTCTCCATACATTTCCAAATGTTACCCAAATACTGCAGATGCAGATTTCAAATAAACCCCATAACAAACCGCTATGACTATTCCCTTTGCAATTAAACTGGGAATGGAAGTTAGCCACCATTTATCTATCATTACACACACCACCAAATTCTTTCAATTTCTGCTTAAAGCCGCATTTATCTTTTACAAGATGGATTCTGCAATACATTTTCAAGTAGCTTCATTTTGTCGGAGCTCCACTATAAAAAAAAAAGTCAGTGTCAACCTTCTGTATAACAAAACAGCTTTTGATCTTGCTTGTGAAATTTATGCAATTCAGAGCAGTGTCACACTTGCAGCTTGGAGGTATCCTTGGAGATACTGCAATGCTTCTGCATTCAGACTAGTACTCAGCATTGATGGAACCTTAAAATATGATAGAGCAGAAGTGTCAATGTGCGTATACATTAAGCTACTGCTACATCCTGTTAATTGCCGTGTCAACACACTGTACAAAGTCAAATGACATCCTGACAGCAGCAGTTTTTCCACTGTAAATGCAGTTGCTGGAATTACGATTCCTGATACTGACAATATTGAGTTTTATGTAGTACTTATCCTAATTAAACATGAAAGAGGAGGTTAGCAAACTATCAGTTATTAAAGCAGGTATCTGGATACAGCAAACAGCAGATCTCCCAAGCAATCTTACTTACCAAAATCCTGAAAACAAATACACAATGGGATAAAAGTCAACTTAAATTTAACTTGTTTAATTTAACATGAGTTGCCTGAGGTTTCCTGAATACATACAATTGAACTGGAGACAAGTGTTAAGCTGTATACCTTCACGTGGATAGATTTTCATGTAAGAAATGGCATATTAATCTTATCACTATAAGAAGGGCTAATATTTTTCACATTATTTAGGTTAGTAGGAAAAAAACATACAAAAGCTATATTTAACGAAAACAAAATAGAAAGCAATACCTAGCATTCTGCTTATGATATACTTCATCTTGCTGAATTATCAAACACTACCAGAAGAGACCCACTGTCATATAAGCATTTTTTCTCTGTAGAATTATGTTTAATGTGCCGCGTATGAAAGTCACCTACCCTGCCAGGGCACGCAGTAGACAGTTTGTGAAGAGACTGTGCCAGATGGATTCTAGGATTGTTCACCATTTGACCTACAGGATCGTGCTCTTTTTTCCCAGCAAAGGCTAGCTGAGAGAACGCAGTCTGATATCCTGGAGTATCTTCTATGTCAATGAAGTGTTCTTCATCAGGGATAGTGTCATCCTCAGGCAGCTCAAAGAGCCCTATGAGGGCCTGTAGCAAAGGAGTCCTATATGGAAAGATGTGGGAGGAGTGTAGAAAAATACATTAGAACAGGGTGTTTTTTTTGTTGTTGTTTTTTTGTTTGTTTGTTTTTACAGGAATGTTCAAGTTATTCAGAACCCTTTCAACTATTTAGTCTTTCCAGGTACTAGCTCAGCTATTGAATGTTTATAGTGCCCAACCTGAGCTGAACTCAAAGAGCTGTGGATGTGTATATTTTACAAGCATAATGTGGGTGTTCATAGTTCAAACAGGAATAATATATTTATTTTTGATCAGGTCAAATCCTCATGAAACTTACCTATGAGAAGTAATTCTTTTACAGATTACACCTTTCCTCTAATAATACTTTTCTTCTAAATTCTCTTTAACAGTTACTGAGTTCAGGCTACCTGACAACCTGGACTGCTAGACTGGCTCACAATCTTACCAGATAGCTTTCCCCAAAAAGCTACTGTCACACTAAGATCTTACAGTGTCTTGCTCAGGTAGTAAGTATCTGTGATAAGGTTTCCTGACTAGCAGAACAGCTATAACAAAAACTGGTCCTAGCTTTTCAGAAACAATATAAGCTAAAAGAAAGGTAGTCTATTTTCTTAAATGCAATTCTAGCTAGCCCAGTCAGCGCTATCTTCATCACAAAAATCTCAAAGCTGTTCTGGCACCTGCTTTGAAAATGTTTTACTTCTTGAAAAGTGTGAAAAGCCTTAAACTAAGCCTCATAACAGTAGCAGGCCTGAAGAAATCACAACAGAGTATTTTGATGAGTAGTTCACATTTTCATAATCAAGTAGCTTCACCAACAGAACTTGAACTGTTCTACATACCACAGTTTGGTGTACTCAGTGTCCATCATAGGAGGACATTCTGTTAGTATTTTTGTAATGCCAACAGCACAGATTTTCTTTTCAACTTGTCCGGATACTTTCTGTATTTCAGGAATTATAATTTTCTCCAAAACCATTCCAAACATCCTATTACGACATTAAAAGAAGTATTAGAAAGCCTTTTCAGCCTTTTAGTGACAACAATCAGAAACAGTATGAGTCACTAGAAGAGAGAGAAAAACAGAGAATTTGTTACAGTGCTGCCCTGTCATAGTAGATGGCCGGTAGAAATTAGATAGTAGAAATTTTTCATGAAGGGAGAAAAATAAAAATATCACTCTTCCATTTTTATGAGCTGCTCATGAGATTAATGGTCTTAAACAATCAGGAAGGAACTATGGGCAGCATAGCAGAAAAATAAACATTGCTAGTCAAAAAAATTAACCATAGTAGAAGAAACGTCTGGCTAGTCAAATTAGTGACAAATGCAGTTTGCAATTTTAGCTAAAGGAGACAACCATTGTCTTTTAAAGTAGAAAAAGTTACACGGCAGTCTTAAATAAAAATCATACTAACTTGGGCTGTATGCTGTCAAATATTTCTTGAAGAGCTAATGCCCCATATTTTATGCAGTACAAGTTAATGAAGACTAGGAAACCTATAATGAGAGAAAGGATAATCAGCAGCAAAATACATTATAATAAATTTGTCAAGGGGATAAAAATGGTAATCTTTGCAAGTGTTCAGTTTTAGTGAAGTACATTAACTTGCTACCTTGAACCCTGTCTAAAAACCTGCAGACCTTTTCACCTACCCTAACATGGCAATAACCCACCTAGGACAAGATTCAGTCATTTCCCCTTATATCACTTTCAAAGCATTAGAAAAGCTATTCCCAAACTTTTCAGATTAAGGATCATAAGAAGACTTAAATGCTTTCCCCTGAAAACTTCATGCAATGCAGTTATTCAGATCAGGTGTGAACCCCTTTTCATGACCTTTGTACCAGAGCACAGATACAAGGCATTAAAAGCATCACTTAATTGGTTGTGAAAGGCCACTCTAAGTCATTCTGTCATTCTTCCTCCTATCAGTAGGAGGCATTAACCAGATTTCACAGGGTTAAATAATAGATACTGTGTAATTTGTGCAGCAATAAAATCATTAAAATAATTTAAGCAGTATGACAATAATCTTCCAGTTATAGCAGCAATAACCAGCATACCTCAGTTAATTTGTCACAGTTCTGCTTGTTTACCACAAAACCTTATCAATAATTTATAATATTAAGGCAGAGTGACATGGATCCATAGACTATTTAACAATAACTACTACTATAAATAAGAGAAAGGAAATGTGGCCCATATTATTGTGTTGTGCAAGATTAAATTGTGTGTTGGAGATTAAATAGAAACACTTTCAGATAACAATACACAGAGTAAGAAAGCAGAAGGGAATACAGATTTCTTTCCCTTCATTTCCAACTCTTTCAGTTCCAATGAGGTTAAGTGTGACCTTTTGTGTCAACTTCCCCACATACCACCCTTAATTACACAAATAATTTGAAGCAAGTCCCTGATGTTAGCAGCTCAGCACTCTCCCTTTGCATAATCACAGGACATGACTGCATACTTATTCAGTACAGCCGCACGTTCTAAACTGTTGGCATCACCGAAGCTTTTCATATAGCAAGAAACTTACTTTTAATAAATTTTGTTGTTTTGGAATTTTGAAGTCTTTGGAAGAGTAGAATGAAGATCTGTTTCCTGTACTGGTCAACTGATTCACTAGGAAGTTAAAAGATTGGTTATTCAAGCCATACTAGTATTTTACTCATGTCATTTTACAGAATACATGTATAGAACTGTTCAAATCTAATTTACTGACAAATGTAGCATTTTTCAGTTGTTAAACATTAACTACAAAGTGTACAAACATACCAAGTATTAAAGTCCACAGAAATTATTTTTGAATGTAATATCAGCTCGTACTCACGGAGGCATGTGCTCTATAATACTATTTAGAAGGTAGAATCCTTGATGGTCATTAGCTTTAGAGGCAATCAACTTCTGAAACACACCTAACAATCCAGGCTGTAAGTAAAACAAATATATAACACTATACAACAGTTCTTCATACATGACCTACCAGCAAGCTGACCCTTACCATCTAAAACACACAACATGGCAAAAGCTTTCACAACCTAAAACCAGGATTCTTTCTGTAGGAAGGAAGATTTCTCTTGGGACCAAATGATCTTTCTTTGAGCCTCAAAATTAGCCTTGATCAAATGAACACCAAAGCTAATTTGAAAATGCATGTCTGCTTCATCATTGGCATCGTCTAATCAAGTTTGACTACAGCAGATCATGCAGCAGAAGTAACAGAAGCTAAGCATGCAGAGTAAATATCCCCATAAATCCACTAATCCTCAGATTTTCCAGCATTTTGACTCGTCCTCACTCACAATTCTGGAGACTGTTCCAAGAAGAACCTCCAAAATTTCCCAATCCAGTGTGTTCCACGTATGTCAGGTAAGAAAGTTAAACCATAGAAGCTTAACTGCTTCACTGTACTAAGTGCAGGAATTTTGCATCTTTATCAATAAAAGATGAAGGATTTCCCTTTTCCCCCATAATGCAAAACCATTCCAGAAGTCTGCACCCACGTGTTTGTTTTTTTTTTTTTAATTTAAAGTACAAATATATATTCTGCACAAACCCAGGTATCCACTAAAGAAAAAAAATCCTTATAATTTTTGATCTTAAATCAGTATGCCTAGAGGCAAACACTGCTACTAAAACAATCCAACTTACAATTTTGTCAGCAGCAGCACTTGCTATTGTGTTGGCACCCCGCTCTAAATAAGCCTGCAGGAGTCGGACCAAAGGCGGAATATTTCCTGTCCTTTCCCATAACACTGGCTGAAGTAGATGAGGAAATAATGCCATATAGGATGATGGGATTTCATTTTTATGCATCTCCAGAAGTAGGGACATCACTTGAAACACATATGGAATGAACTCTGGAAAAGAAATAATGACACTTATAAATTCAGAAAAAATGGTCACTTGTTAAGTCATAAGAACCATGTATCTATTGATTAAACCTACAGTTGTAGGATATTGACAGAAATATTCCAACGAATAAAACATTGGAGAAAGTATACTGCTTCTCAAATTTAATTATTCCAAACATTTACAAACACTGTATCTATATATACATACACACTTCCTGTTTTCTCTTTTGGTGTTTCAGAGGATGGAATACGAACTACTAGAAACAGGGCAATGTAGGTAATAAGAGGATTTGGGGATAGTGATTATCAGATACTTTTAAGATGGAGTTTGTTTAAAAAAATAATACAGTTGATTTATCCAATGGAACGGCTCAGATTCTTTCTAGAAGTGTTTATTAGGACTGTGAACATCCTGTGTTCTCACTTGAGTTTCCTGTGCTACAGAAAAAAAACCTGCCAGAACATAAACCATGACAATCAATTACAGCAGAGAGAGCACAAGCACTTACTGATTTGAATTTACCTTGCACGTCATTCTGTAGTATCTCAGTGAACACCATAAACAAAGCCTCTTCAAAGCTGCCAACTGCATCAGGGTTTGCTTTGCATGTTATCCTTATTGACAAGCATATTGATTCAAACATGTAATGGTTAAAGTGAGGTTTGCTTGGATTCTAAAAACAAGTTATGAACAAATAAATCAACTTAAACTTGCTGCCAAGTCACTTATTTAGCAAAATTTATTTTTAGATTCAATTGAATTCTAAAAGAGCAATTGGAAGTAAGGATACTATGCCTTATTAATAGGCTGATGAAATTATAGATTAAAGCAAATATTGAAAAACTTTGAAACAAAAATGAGTTTGTTTTTCTAAGTCTTTCGAATACAGGTGTTTTTCAGAATCCCTACATGAACTAACACGCAGTTATAGTATGATGTAACAAAAACTCTGCAGCTAAGTTTAAACTACCCATAGTAGTAGTTCATTGGATAGTTGATTAAGGTATTCTAAAGCATTCCCTAAATTAAAAATCAAGAATATTGAACATGGAAGAATATTAGTCCAACTTGAACAAGGGAGACTAAGAGAATTTTACCCACCAAAAGCAGGTGGGTAATTTAATTTATTCCCACATTTCAGTGTCTAAATTTAATCTTATTCTCAGAAGTTTCCTGGACAAAGAATAAAGGAGTTGCAACAGAAACAGATTATTGTAATGGTGGCTCCTGCACGAGCAAACATTTATACTAGAACAAATTCATATTATAAAAAGATTTTATATGCTGTTCTCAAATTTCAGATGAAAGTGGGGGAAAATTATTTGGAAGGACACCCTAACAGGAATAAAGTACTTCACTGGGAGGCTATTTTTACTTATTTTAATCAAAGTATTGAACAATTTGTGATATATTAACAGAACGCAAACAACAAAGTATACATAAATCTTTAAAAACATTGCTCTAAGAAAAAAAGTGTCAACACTTGGCCCAGATAGCCTGCTCTTTACCTTACTGACAGCCAGCAGTTTCTGTGTAAGCTGTGTGATGACAGAAGGGATGTAGGGAATTATCGATTCCTGCAGCAGAGAAAAACTCCGCATGATTGCTGCAAATATATTGGAAGTTATTAACTTCTGGAGAGAGGTGGATGGCAGAAGTATATGTCTAAATCTTTACTTTTACCATTAAATCAGATCCCAAGGAATTAAGTACAATAAGGATGAGTACCTGTTGCAAGGGCAATCAATCTATAATCATAACAAAGGATAAAGCAAAGCTTCATTATTGCCATTCTGTGGACAGAGCACAGAAGACTAAGCAACTCACCCAAAGTAAAAAGATGTTCTTCACAAGTCACAATACCATTATGTTTAGTATTTCTCTTTAGTTCCATAAATTTACTGAAAAATGACTTAATACTGGCTGGTAAATAACTGTAGGCTGTACAGACCACTTTAGCATTTTTGCACAAAATTACACTTTTCTAATAAAAATTTCAGTAGCCTCTAACTATAAGCCTTCACCTCAAATTAACCAAGTTACTCTTACAGTGCAGGACTCGCACAGCACTTACCTTTCATTATGTATTCATTTTCAGATGAGCCAGGAAGCGTTAGTGCTTTAAACAGGTTTGTTAGCAGCACTTCTACAAATGGTGCCATTTCTGCAGCTGTAATACTGTAGGAAAGCACAGGGTTTTAATGATTAAATACACTCACAAACTTCAAGCATCTTACAGTACCATAATAGCAAGAAATGAAAGATCCCCTACCAGTATTTCACCCATAATGCACAAAAACTAGATAGCAATGAATTTAATTTCTGCTTGGAAACTTACAGAATACTATTATTTGTCCCTCTCATGGTAAACAGTCTTTCAAGAGCGTGGGCTGCATAAGTATGGACCACAATACTTTCTGCTTGAAGATGATTGATTAAGAGAGGAATAGATAACAACAGTTGTTCTTTAGGTACCTAAAAAAAAGTTATAGCAACAAATTATATAAATTACAGAAAAATACAGATGGTTCAACACTAGAACAGAATCACTGAACTCGTCCACTGTAAATTGAAAGCATGGCAGAAAGAAGAAATCTCAGAAGGCTCCTCCAGTTGCTAAAACACACCTTGACAACTGAAAGGTACTGTCCTGGTTTCAGTTAGAACAGAATTAATTTTCTTCCTAGTAGCTGGTGGAATGCTGTGTTTTGGCTCAGGATGAGAAGAGTGCTGATAACACCCCGATGTTTTAATTGTTGCAGAGCAGTGCTTATACCAAGCCAAGGACATCTCAGCCTTTTGCTCTGTCCTGCCAACAGGCAGGCTGGGGGTGCAGTAAGAGCTGGGAGGGGACAGACCCAGGACAGGTGACCCAAACTAGCCAAAGGGGTATTCCATAGCATCTGACGTCATGCTAAACAATACATAGGGGTGATACTGCCTCCGGGCAGTACCTATTTCTGTCATCTCCTGTGTATTTCCCCTAGAACATCAATGCTCTATATTACATGCATATATTCCTAATGTTTATTTCTTTTTCCACTTTACTTTGTCTTAATGGGTAATTAAATCTGAGTGGGTCACAGGACTAAGCATGCAAAGATACTCGGTCCTCCAATAGCATTTGGAGGGAATATAGGCTACATGTCCATTTGATATTTATAGCAGCAGTATCATTTACTTTCAAAACTCAAAATTCAGCAGAAAATGTTATGTGTGGCTGTCTAAACACCTGTTGAGTTAACATATGGCCAAGTAAGATAAATTAGGCTTGGCAAGTGTAAAGTAACAGACCACAGAATGTTTTTACTGTAACAGTAGAACAAAAACTTACTTGGCTCCTAAAAATCATGATATATTTGATACCATCAGCTTTTAGCACAGGGAATTCATTCACTGCAATAGAAAAAAAATACACATTACTGAACATATTCTACATATTAAAAGTGACATTAACCCCTGAATACCCATCCCAGGTAATACAACATTTTTCTGTTTTGCTTAGTTTATGCATCTCTGTCTGGGCACTCTGCAATAACATTAAACATACTGTGCAACTGCTCAACGTTAAAGTTCCCCTTCTGGCTCTGATTCTAGCAGACTCCAATGGCATGTTCCAAGACACTCCACTACCCTCTGAATGTCATAAGATAATTGCTAAAGTATAAATACATCATGTTGCTTGAACCTAGACACCTGTAGTCTCATCAACACACACTAGTACAGGCTGCAACCTAGACTTCAGTATTTTACCTTCTCCAGGTTTTGTTTAACACAGATGTTTGTTGTAAGGTCTCAGTTACAGAAGTAAAATTACTTCGATTCAACAAGTTAAAGCATGTCAGCAGATAGCAACCATGTGTGTACATGCCCTGATCTTGCAGACAGCACGTGATAATCCACCTTTGTTTAAAAACTCATTAATCACTGGTCAAACTAACTTGAATTACTTCCCATGCACCAGGTGAAAACAGGCTTCTGGCTCAGAGATAATGCTGATATAGGAGCACATTTTAATTTGTACTTGAGCCTTAAGAAACAATGGTTACAATTGAGGTTCTAGACATATCACAAAAGATAATGCATGAAAGCTAACATTAAACTTACCACTAGGAGACTTTAAGTCAGGTTGAATGTGATTCACAAAGAATTCTGTCAGATTAACAAGTTCATTAGCTTGTGTTATTCCATGCTAAAAAAAAAATAAAGTATGTTTATGTATATGCTATCACTCAGTTCTTGTATCTTTTTAATAAAAGCATTATAAAGTGTGTATGCACTTGAAAAGATGCAATTTTAATAATCCCAAGCAGAGGACCACCCAACTTCTTAACTTTTCAGTGTCTAGGTTTCAGCTGTAACACTACAGGGGTTCAAAATTCGTAAGACCTGAGTTGAGGAATAATAGCATATAACAGTAATAACGAACCACAGTTTCAGGCAGAAAAACATTAGCAGCTTATTCACTTGTTTTTTTTTTTTTTTTTTTTTTTTTTTTTAAATGACAAGCCTTTTGAAAAGGAAGAGTTTAAGAGTCACATTCCAATTCCGAATGAGAACAGCAAAATTATAATAAATACTTCAGTTTTACCTGATTGCCATTTCCAAGACAATAAACACTAAAACAACATGAGACATTATGGAATAGAACGACAAAAACTGTGTCACTCGGATTCCTTCTAGCCTGCTCAACACCATTCATCATCTTCTGTAAAGCTGGATTTGGCCATTCCATGGCTTGTAAGCTCTGGCTCAGGAGCATGTGAAAACTCACAGATGCTGGACCCAAGCCAATTTTGTTTCTTTTCACTGTTTCACACATACTAGTAAGACCTGCTGAATGGTCACATGTGCTTGTTGACTTTGCCCAATCCATCTGAAGATGATATACCATCACATTTCCATCAGCTGTGAAAGTATTATATTACAGATGACTTTTAGTCTCATCAACATTAAACTACTACAAATCTAATTATTCCCATTTAGAAGCAGAATAAAAAGAATCGCATCAACCCTCTAGTCCTCATAGACATTATAATTTTTGAACACTTATAGATTAAAAGAAATAGCAGTACCTTCTGTGTCTGAGCTTTGGATGCCAAAGACGTGACAAGGTAAATAGCTGCATCTTTGTGCTTCCAGTTAACAGATGGATTCTTCGCATATTCCTGCAGCATGGAATTAACGTATCCAGAAAAAATCCCTGTCACAGGCCCCTCAAAAAACTTGCACAGGCCTCTGACCAGATCACAAGCTGCTCTGCGTCTGGTGTCAATATCTGCACAAGAACAAAAGGTTCTTTGGGTATGAGAAAATACACAACTCTTTATGTTACTAAGCATAATAATAAAAATGTATCAGAAACGCACAGCTTTTCAAGCTACAGCCACACTCCACATTGATGCCTAAGAACACATTTAAGTCTTTTTACTTACTGTAATACCAAGGGCTGCTTGCACAACAAAATGAGGAATGGACACCGACCAATAATACAAGTGTATTCAGTGTTTTCAATGTACCCTACAGAAAGTTTCAGCAAGGATGCAGGGGGAGGCTTTTTACTATCTTGATAAGTACACACAGAAACGTACTGATTCTGGCAGTTGAGTTAAATTATTCCCTGTAACAGCCTCTGTGGCGATGTGTTTTAGACTGGTGACTACAACTGTCTTAATTACACACCAGTGTTTTGTCTCTTGCTGAGCAGTACTTGCACAGTGTCAATGCTTTCTTTTTCCTTCTCTCTCTGCCTTCCAAGCAAGGAGGCTTGAGGTGGGCAAGAAACTAGGAAGGGACACAACCTGGACAGCTGACCCAAAGGGACCGAAGTGCTGTTATCCCATGCCGTGTAACATCATGCTTGACAACAAAAACTGAGAGTAGAAGGTTTTTGAAAAGGCAGACATTGCTTCGGGACAGGTTGGGCATCAGTATACTTATGGAAAAGTGGTAAGCAATTGGCTTTTCCTTCTGTTTTCTTCCTCTTTCTCTCACTTATTAAACTATCTTTATCACAACCTATGAGTTTTCTCAGTTTTACACTGCCTAGTCTCTTCCCCATCCCATCACAGCAGGGTGGGGAGTAAGCAAACTGCTGTGTGGTGCTTAGCCACTGGCTAAAAACAATGAAACAGTATTTTTTTTGGTAACTAACTTGTCAAAATTAATTGTCTCAAGAAAAAAAGAAAAAAGCTCAGCTGGTCTTTAACACTACATACTGACAGAAGACTACATACTAACATACATAACAGAAGGGACAAAAGGAAAATAAATCAAGTGAATTTAGAAATACACTCTATATTGCATTTAAAGACATCTCAGAAGAACACAAATATGTCTTGTCTAAATAGCTAACAAGCTTTTATAAGCTTCACTAATACCTGTAATCTTGGGTAAGAATGATAAAATATTTGCTTGAAAAAAAAATAGTCAAAACTTTTTCCTCTACTTCCAATGTACAGAAATTTCTCAAACCTATTATGAAGTACCAGTCATCTAAAAGAGTCAGTGTCAGTCAGTGCAATGTCAGCGGCACAGAACAGCCCATACAGAGTTATCACACAGATCTAGATTTGGTTCATTTGTGCGCTGACCTGGCTGGAGACAGACAATCAGAACATCAAGTAGCTCTGTTAGCACAGTGCTGTGTTTTCAGGACAGTTATTACAGTGGTTGGAACACAGTGCCAGCATGCAAAGGCAGGCTGCCATCCAGCTGGGTTCATCACAGATTTGTATGCAGAACCGGTCAGAGTTTCACTTTAAACACGACAGACTACCAAATAGAGGCAGAGAGTCTACCCATGTTATTTAAAACTCCACACACAGGAACTAAATACACAACTACGGCCACTACTCAGCATTAACTTACAGGCTATATTTGCTGATACGAGAACATGCGCAGTGCAGGAGACATACGGATCCAATTAAGAGAAACTATTAAGAACATTGGTCAAAACAAAAAGACACTGGGACGGGCACATCCTGACAGTAAACTTGACAAAAAACCTGATAAAATATCTTGAGGAAGAAAGCTTCCTAAGTTCAAAAATAAGTTTTAAAAGCCTCAGTATATTGCTTCAGCTCTTTAGAACTGTATTTAAAGACCAAGTATTCTTAGTATAAATCTGTGGATTACCAGATCCTTCCAAATCCCTTCTTATATATTCTTCAGAATTATCTTCAAATGCTTCTTCATCAGCAGCTGAAAATATAAAATACATAGGAGTTATAATACTGAGATCTGTTTTATGCTAAAAAGAGGTATCATTATCAACTTACTATTTTTTTCAAATACTTCTCTATAACATTCATAGAAATTAATCAGAAATATCCAGCCTGTTATCCAGCCTGAAATATCCTAGCCTGTTCAGCTTGCTGCCCCACAAACTGCAGTCTTTCATACTCATGAGCTAATGCATTCCTGATTTAAAAGACATATTCAATACTAAATGTACTTAAAGGAGTTTTCCAGAGTCATAGACTTAGAGAGAAGCTTCTTACTGCTGTAACACATTTGGAACACACTGCATTTTAGATATTGTATCTAATTTAGATAGATTAACATAAACCCATCTTGGAGAAACAGACATTACAATTTAGTAGGCTGTATATCCATGCCTATTTAGGCTCCTTCAATTACTCTGGTATTCACTTTAAGCATGAAAAAATATTGATGGCACATGACTTAGACATTCTATATTTTTCAATTTGAGATCACAATAGGACAGAAAAATCATTAGATACATTCATACAACAAGTTTACAAAGCCCATAGCACAGCAATTTGCTGTAGAAACTTCGTTTTGATTCTAGTACTCAAGCACTCGGGATGTGATCCTTAATTCTTAGTCCTTTAAAACAAAACATTATTATAATTACAGTTATATTTTACTGTGTCTTTGAAAATTTCCATCTTGAAAAGTTACCTCTAAATTCCATATTGGGAACAATAACTTTTTCACAGATACTTGTCAATGTATTCTGGTCTTCAAAGAGATGCTTGTAATGTGGTCTTTCACAAACTGAGGCCAGAAACTGGATTGCATTGCTAACCAACTAGAACAGAAGCACATACAAAATACATACAACTTTAGCATGAATGAATAATTTATAATTCATTATTAAACTTGACAAGATCAGTTTTTAACAGCTTACCAAGTCATATTTCACTTCCTGGCCTGTTGTGACTAACAGATTCCAAATCGCTGTTACAAAACGTGGCAGGTAGGGTTGGAATTCTTCATCATATTTTTGAGCATATAAAGCAGCATTATCACAAATTTGTGATTTCAAGAGCTCCAGTAACCCAGCTTCTTCTTCATCCTCACATAAAACAAAAGTAGGAACTTAAGCATCCACATTTCAACACTAAAGCATTAAAAGTATCAACATATTTCAAGGAACACAGTATTATTTTACATTATTTTACACAGTATTATTTCTAAGTAGGTGAAAGAAATCCATCCCATTTTCCTGAAACTACTGTATTTTGCTGATTTGTACTGGAAGTGCACTACAAATCATACATTTGTGCTATTATATCCATAGTTCATGTAACAGTACTACACACTTTAAGTGATTTAGAACTGATAAGATTCAGTGCAGAATTAATCTTCCTATTACATTTGTAAAAGGTAATGCAAAACACTGAAAATACACGTTCAGGAGGCACTCTATCTTGCTACTTTAAATTGATATAGTTGATAGAAGTATTTTTTTTTTCCCCTTCTTCTCTGTATCAGCACATATGTTTTTTGGTACCGCAAAGCAAACTGGAAAAATATGTTGGAATAATATTAATAATTAAAAAACAACACACAAAGAACACCTTCCCTTTTTTTAATCCCAACTTTCAATTTTAATGCATGTCAGCATGCAACTGCATGGATGTCTGTGCTGGGCAATGGCCCACAGACAGAAGAGCAAGAAAAACGATAAGCAAAGCTTCTTTTGCACCATCATTAGCCTAAAATGACCACGAAACTATAGCACAAGATGTACTTAATGTGCCCCCTACATATTGTAAAGGCATTTATAGTTTTATTGGCTCCACCACGTGGCAAGCTACTGTACTGCATCTGGAAGATGACAGCATTTAAAATGAGGAAAGCATTGCACAAAATGAATTTGAGCTTTGATGACTTGGTATCACTTTTCACATGTGAAACTACTAATACTTATAATTAAACAAAGACAACAAATAGTAAACTAAATTACTTACAGATGTCATGCCTTATATGTTCAAATATTTCAAGTTCTTTAAGATACCCTGTTTTCTAAAACAGCACATGAACCATCTGAAAGGTATAGAAAACCTGAGCCCTATGACTCAAAAAATCAGGCTTAGACAAACTATTTGTATTTTCACATTTGTACCAAGGTTACTTTAGCAAATCCCCTCAAAAGAAGATATTCACTGACAAGTATTGGTGATTTGATTTCTGCACACAGCTACCTATACCTGTAACTAATATGTAACTTCAAGAACTGGAAACCAAATTCTTAGACAATGGAGCTACCTCTCTTAAATCACATTTCCTTATAGTCATTCTATTTCTTTGTTTACCCAACAAAGGGAACATTACATCACCCAGAATTATACCTCAATTCTCTTATCAACCCTCTCCACCGTACAGAGGCAAAACAGGAGGTTTATGCAGTACTTACATCAGTCTGCAAAAGTTTATTATCTAAAGTCAAAAGAGTATGAAAATTTGTCATCCATGTTTCCATGTTATCTTCAAAAAACTCAGGAAGATCCTGTGAAGGAAAAACATAAATCAACATTTTAATTTGTGATTGTACTGCTCAGATAATATACCTTTGTTTTAAGTAATACGTATCCACCTTATAATCTACTAAGGGACAGTGAATTGTGGAAAATAAATCTACAAAACAAAACACTACCACCTTGCCCTGCCCTACTACAAAAGCAACCCCATAAATGAAAACCCTACAGACAGAGGCTTTGAAGCACATTTCCAAAAACACTAGTTGCTTACACCCTATATAGCCTACAGCTTTATATGGAAAGAACTTCATTGCCTCTGTCTCTTAGAATAAGAAAGCACAGACCTTCCTTTTAGCTCCAACTTACTCTTTTGCCCAAAATAGGAAGAGCAGCCCAGCAATCAAGTCATGATCATCACACTTCACAGGGTTATGATCATGTTGAAACACTATACATCACCTCAGCAGAGTCTATTTTTACCATTTTTCATACAGCGCATTTGTTTAATGCTAAAAAATTTAGATCTCATTAAAATAAAAAAAAACCTCTACTAGAATTGCTTCCTACTATAGTGCTAAAGTTACTAGTTTAAACTAATTGACTTTCATCTACTTGACTGAATTCGTATCAGTACAGATGCATTAATAAAAGAGCACAGCAAGTTCAAACTCAAGCATTTGACTTTTGTCTTTCATTGCTCATACTCACAGATGGCCTTAAAGGCTGCCTCAAATGGATTCTATAAATAAGAGCATAACAGCTTTGTGAAATTAAAGCAAAAGTATTAAAAAAACAAGGAGATTCATTCACCTGAAAATTTAAACTGTAGAACAGCTTCGCAATTAGAATGAGAGAAGAAAATAGAACCTTCAAAGCACTAGCATCATTTGCATGTGTGCTGCAAAGTTCAATAGTTGCCTAGAAAAAGACACAAGATTCAGTGAAGTAACACACACACAAGCCACATCAACAAGTGATAATGAGAAGTATCACATGACAAAGTATTTTTTACTTTTCTTTTAAACCAGAAAATACAATTCTTTTTCTTCCTCTTACTGATCCCATCTCATTCCTCGCTCTAGCTGGAACACCATTAATAGTTCCAACTGTTTCTAAGTTTTCCTTTTGTAGACATTTGCAACAAGCAATTCAGAATGCTAGACTTGTTTTTAGAAATTACTCAACAATAAATACCTTAAAGAGGTTTGTCAAGGGCAATGCAAAGGCATCAAGTACAAGTTTGATCTCTGTCCATAATTCATTTGACTTAAATTCATGGCGGTACCTGACAAGTGAAAAGAAAATACACAAAAAATATAACAGTCTTCACATTTCTTCCTAAATTAACTTGTGTACACCTGATTTTTCACACTGGACCTAGAAACAAATCTGGTCAAGCAAACACAAGAACTAAACAGCATCGTTAAAGCTATGAAATGTGTAAAACTTGATAACCACTTGAATTCTTACTAAAAAGTCAATAAGCATAACTAGAAGCCACATAGGTAAACTTTGTACATAAAAAAAAAGTAAGTCCAGCAGTAAAAAGTCTGAGTCAAACAAATTTTTTTTGTCCCTTATTTCCAGTACCTTTTAAATAAAGAGTGAGCAGTACGAAGGACCCCATTAATGACATGGAAATCTCCACTTTGAAAACGATTCACCATTTCTGTCAGCAAGTCTGGCCATTTCTGAGGGAAGTCTTCCCGACCAATAATACTAATAGCATCACTTAACTGGAAAGGAAATATAACCATTACATGATATAATAGCAGACTACTTATAAAAAGAATGCAGCTATCATGCCAGATGTTACAAATATTTAAGAATGCTTATTGTTCTTGTCAGATTCAAAAATCATCAGGTTAAGCATCTACTATTTTTCATCACAAGAAATCTCACTTTCAATCCAATGTATGCGTACGTGCAGTTTCACTTTCTACAATTAATATACTTAACCACCTAGTGCTGGAACTTAGAGATATATTTTTTAAAGTGGGCAGAAGTACCTTCAACAATATACTCCAAGTTATTTGGATAGGGGTGATGTCACTGGAAGGACAAGGGAGTGCTGCCAGTAACCACAGCCTCTTAGACACACCTGCAATATTCTAAAAGTCTCATGGACACAACCATAAATTGTCTTGTTACCTGCTTTTGTATTTGTTCTGGGCTGCTAAGCATCAAGGGCACTATGTTGGCTTTAATGGCTATCCTGTCCGATTCACAGATTTTGTTCGGTTCATCCTCCACCTACAATTAGAACAA
Organism: Aythya ferina; assembly: GCF_964211825.1. Lineage (NCBI taxonomy): Eukaryota > Metazoa > Chordata > Aves > Anseriformes > Anatidae > Aythya > Aythya ferina. The sequence goes on along the minus strand of NC_140315.1, from coordinate 15,600,734 downwards.
TAATTAAGTCATAGACATATTAGTATACTCCAGGCACTGTGCAAATACCATTATTTCGAAGCCAAGGAATTTATGCAACTATTACATTGTTGAATGCTCTCCTCTTTCAGCACACCAAATCATGTCTGTCCTCATTTCTGCTAACCTCAGAAATTACTGTGTGCAAGCTGCCTCAAGCTTTATTTTCTAGAAACTGTATAGGAAGATAGGTGCAGGTGACACAAAAATGTTAACATGGGCTTTAAGAAATAGCCAACCAGTTCAAAACCTTGTCAGTCTGTAGTGCTAAGTGGTAGTAAATCATGGTATCACTATTAAAGAAATAAAATACCATGGCTTATCACCAACCAGTGACAGTCACATTATCTGTGATGGCAGCACTGAAGTTTAGAAACCTAGAAGTCATCCAGCACTGCAGAGTAATTCGACAATCTTAAGATGCCTTTAACCAGATGGCACTACTACACTTGTACTTAGATAGATGAAGAGGAGAGAGGTGGTAGTGAAATGAGCAACAGCAAATCCTTCTTGTTTGAGGTTATTTATGAGATTTTTTTCCAAGGAAATTAGGCTTCTTTTTTTTTTTTTTAATAAGACATGGAAAGCAGCATGGGTGACTATCTTAAAAATACTTTAAGTAAAACTAAATCCAAGAAAAAAAAAAATTAAGTACACTCTTCCCTCTCTCCAGAAATGCCCTACACAGCTGGCTTTCCGGGGTCTACCAAATCGAAGCGCTTAAGTAAACAGAACCCTTTTCCTGCATCTGAGCTTTGTCTCCACCCATGTTCAATGCTATTAAATTATACCATTTGATCTAAGTAAGGTAGCCTTGAGGCTGTTCATATTCATACAGCTTTTGAAATGAAAGCTTCGATTTTGAAAAAAACTATGTGCTTGAAGTCACACAGCAATCCTACCAGTTCCCTGGATGCACTTACTGCAGAGCATCTCCTCCTACTCTAACACAAAACCTCATTCTGAAGAACTTCAGTAACCCATACCAAGGAATACACATTTTCCGAGTGCTATTTCTACTTTCAATACTCAGTGATAATAAAGATGCAATAATAAATAATAATAAATAATAATAAATAATAATAAATAATAATAAATAATTTCAATAATAAAGATGCAAATTTGGAGAAACAACTGAAAATGCAGTGTTAACAACACAAAGTTCTAGAAATTTCATGCTAGCGTGAATGTGCTGATTTTAACAAATGTAACCAAATCTAGGACTGCAATAGCTTCTTAATATTTGCATGACAGGCAGGGGAAGAAAAGTCACATGCAAATTTTTAAATAGGCAGAGAGACATAAAACAGGAGTGCACATCTGGTACTCTTTCAGACATACAAATCGTTCTTTCTGGGAGACAAAATACAAATCCTAGCAATTAATATGTTTCATCACTGAAGGATTTGAGCTCTTGAATGTAATACTTTACAGCACTAATTAAATTCCACTAATGAGGAAAGTTCTAAATGATTTTTTTTCCTGACATCTTCAAAATAAAGATAAAATGAAGTTAAATGGCAACAGAGGAGGTTTTAGTCCCTTATCTGTAAGTTGCGCTTTGTGTTTGTTTCCTGTATGATCTATCTTCTCTCACAAAGTGAAAACATACAAGCATTCTTCAGTTCAAGGTTACTATAGAATACAGTATTGGATCCTACAAGGATTACTAAATCTTAGCAGAACTACTCACTAGAATACCTACAATTCTCCAGTTCCTCTTAATGTAATTCTTGAATGTTACAGATGCACAAACTTTGATGACATTTTCCTGTGATTTCTCCAGCAGCGTTAAGAGTAACAACGGATAATTCTGGCTTCCTTCAACTGACTCAAGAAACTTTTCCGCTGTAAGAGAATACAGTAAGGTTAGCAAAGGCTGAACTGATTTTCTAACTGGAGTCCTATGATTTCTCAAAGGTCTATTTAAAATGATCAACACACAAACACGTCTCCAGAGCTTCACAAGAACACTGGGTAAATAGCAAAACGTACTGTAGCTTCTTCATTACTAAGCTCTTTAATGCCACTGCTATTAACAAAAGCTCTCAATTCAAAGCAGGCTGTGGAAATATAGCCTCCTCAGCATTTTTAAAAGCCATGTCCTGACAGAAGCCAGCCCCTGTTCATCATAAACAGCATCCCTGTTTTAAATAACAACAGAACAAAAAAAAAATCAGGAAAAAAAAATGAAAAGCAAACAGAAATTAAGTTTATATTTACATCCATCCTTCATTAGGTGTTAAGTTTTTATTTTCTTGTTGTTTTTTTTTAAAGGAGACAGAGAATTTCTGCAAAAGAACTTTTGCATAAACTTTAGCTGAAAGTTTAGTTTGTTATATGCAGACTGAAGAGCTAAAATGAAACCAAACTTCTTGGTCTCACATGACAATCACTTACCAGGACGCCTTATAGCAGGATCCGGATCCAGTGTTTTCTTTAGATACTCAGTTAAGGTCTGTAAATTGGCATCGCTCAACTCCATTTTGGCAGAACCTATGACCCACAAGTAGTTTTGTTAAAAACACAGATTAGAAAATCCATCCTATAAGCTACACATACGTAAAACTTGATTCCTCAGAAGACACCCATCCACTCTTTTTGGCTACACCTCATAAAGCATGGTCTCATCTTACTTGTCTGGTGCAATAAAACAACAGTTAGTGTGCACTAAACACAAAAGAAAAAAATATCAAATTTTTCAACTCCACATAGCCGTTACTGGTTGGTTTATTGAAACCAAGCTCCTAAAATAGGATCACACATCCAGCGAAGCATTACTCAGGTACAGCGCAAAGACGATCACTTACTCTTTCATGACAACACGAGTTGGGTTTTGCTTTTGAGAACTACTGTCAGCCACAGAAACCTACCCCTGGTTGAAAAGCTGAATAGCTCTGCCTCAGGTATTTGCAAATCAAGCAATTCAAAGTGCATTGGAGAGTAAAGGTTTGCTTAAAACTAAATACTCATTATCTACAGAAAACTCTGAACAGAAAATGAACTTCTATAAAGATAAAAGACTGCACACTGACAAAGGGGTTGTCCACTCTGCAAAAGTAACTCAGACTAGGGTAGGCATTCATTTAAACAGCAATACATATTTCAGAATAACTTTGTGCAAATAAATTGAATTACTCCTCTCTAGTCATCCTCCCACAGATATTCTCACACTCACCACAGTGATAGGGTAACTTCACAGCTTCAATTGAAATAATTAAAATCACAGTAACACTAAAACAGCATCAAGAAATGCTGTAATGGATGTGTTGTGTAGGGTATCACCACCTATTACAGAATTATTTAGATTGGAAAGGACCCTTAATATCACCAACCACCACCAAACACTACTAAGTCCACCACTGAACCCCATCGCTAAGTGCTGCACGCACCCATCTTCCTCACTGACAGCATGGCTCATTTGCCAGAGAAATAACACGGAACCAAAGGCTATTTTTCCTCTGGAGTTTCTAAGCGTTAAGACTGAAATTTACTCACCCCACTTTGCATTTGTTCTATGTTGACACTCAGTGCAATAAACACAGTTTCTATTTAAGCACGAGTGCAAAGGAAGTGAGTTTTAATAACTCCACTTTTATTCTGTGCTAGCTGTGTCATTGTAAGAGGGGGAGCAGTGTCCCTCCCTTCTGGGGGTTTACTTGCCTGAAGCCTTTTTCACCTGTTCACATCAACCAACAAAACCCTAACAGAGTACAGGGTAAGCAAACAGCTCCAGCAATGGTCGGCTCATTTGTTCTACAAAACAAGCTCATGTGTCAGTGGTAGATGCTGAAACAAACACTGAAGCCTTTCACTATTGAGGGTGGAAAAAAACAAAGATCTGCTTTGAAAAAGCTGGCAAGACTGAGGTACAAACCCATATGGAAATCATTTATAAAAGCCCGAACAAGGAAGCCAAACTCAGAGCACTGTTTGATTCAGTGGGGATCCTGCCTAGCCTCTTCCAAACGCCTGATGCCCACACGGCACACAGGGGTCGAGCTGGCTTCGGGCTTGTTCTGAAGGCCAAAGGCCTGAAGCCGCTGCTCCACACCGCCCACAGAGCTGCGATGTTCACCGCCGGCTCTCAGCTCCTCACCCCCTCCTCCAGCTGTTCCTTCCCCGCTGCCTCCCACGAGGGACACGAGCGGCCCTCACCGCAGCAGCCCCAGGCTTTTCGCTGCGCGCCGCTCTGCGTCCCCTCGGCAGAGCGCAGAAGACAAGAAAGTTGCAAACTCGCCCTGCAGAAACCCCCACAGGCGCCCACCGCTTCCCTGCGGCACTCCGGCCGGCAGCAGACAGCTCAAAGGGGAAATTAAAAATAAATTCCCCCAAAGCGCGGCCGGCCTCGCGCTGCCAGGCGCCTCAGCGAGCTGCTCCGGCACCGCCGCCGGGCACGGCCCGCCTGAGGGGCGCGGGGCGGGCTGGGCGCAGGCCGCCGGGTCACCGCCACGGGGATCCCACGGGGATCGATCACCACAGATCACCTCCGCGGCCCCCTCCCCTCCCGCGGCAGGAGGCCGAGAGGAGGCCGGCGGCAGGGCCGGGGCGCGGAGGGGAGCCCTGGGCAGCCCGGCCCCGATCCCGGCCCCGGCCCCGGCCCCGGCCCCACCGCCTCAGCCCGGGATGGCGCCGGGGGGGGGAGGGGAGGGAGCAGGGCCCCGCCGCCCTCACACTACCTCGCTCCCCGCCACCTCCCCGACTGACAGCCGCGAATGCCAATGAGCGGAGCCGCCTGCCAGCCGCCGGCCAATCGTGGCGCGCGGGAGGCGGGCCGAGGCGCCCCAGCATGGTGAGCTGCGCCTCTCGCTGCGCCGTGGGCCCAGCGGGCCGAGCGCGGAACGGAGCGCCGCCGAGCGGTGCCGAGGGCCGGGACGCGGGGTCGCGTTAGGGCCGGGCGGCGCAGGCGAGGCTCACCTGGCGGCTGCCCCGGGGCGGCGGCGGCGGCGGCGGGGCGGGCTGGGCCGTGCGGTCCGGGGCTGCGCCTCACATTCAAACCGCGCCGAGAGGGCGCGGCGGCGGCACCGTGACGGCAGCGCGCGGGGCGGAGGCGGGGCCTGGCCGCCGGGCCAATGGGCAGCCTCCCCTTCCGCGCGGAGAGCCAATCGCGGCCCCGCTCCACACACGGGGCTGGCGGCCAATAGGCGACCGCGGCCCGCTGCGGAGGGGCGGGGCCTGGCCTGCGGCTGAGGGGGGCGCTGTGAGGGAGAGGAGGAGAGAGGGAGGAAGGCGGGGGAGGGACGGGGCTGCCGGCAGCCGAGCCACAGCGGCCTCTGTGCCTTACACCACTGAATAAGGGCCCGAGGGACCGTTAGCCATTACCCCGCTGAGCAGAGGCACCCCCATCCCAATACAGTCCAAAAACCGCACAGAAGACACGCATCACTTCTTAAAACTTTATTGATTTACCACTTCATTAAAGCATGGAATATTATAACAGTACTATACAGCATATTTTCATGTAGAAAACTTTACATAGTTTTTTCATATCTTATAATTTCCCTATTCTCTCAAAAATGTATACATCCGTCAGGCAAAGTACTGCTCTTTAAATTATTGGTAGTAAATGCACTTAATACGGAGGTCCTCGAAAACATAGGCATTTTAAATAGGTGAAAACATACATTTTACACAGAAATAACAGTAAAGGTGCTGAATAAACAATTTACATACTAAAGGGAGCCGCACTTTTGACAGGAAAAGCTCAGTTTTAAAAGGTTTTGTATTTAATCCTTCAATAGTAAGACAGCTAAAAGTTGGGGGCTGGTTGCTTGCATTAGTGAAAGCTGTTCTGGACTGTTCTGGTTACAGCTCAGAAAGAGACATGAAACATGGATAATAAACCTCTTAAAACAACTTCCTTGTAAGATGGTAGAATCAACATGGAAGGGAGGTTTTAGGATTCTCATTACCATCCCTCCCCTCCTTATCTGTTTCCTACAAGGTTCAAAAATAAGTAGCAATAAATATCATGCAGTCTCCATATTAATACCGTTACAGGTAAAATCACCTTATAGTTTAATTTGTTGCATAACACTACTTCAGACATCTAACCTTATTTTTATTACTCCATGTATTGCACAGATGTTGATCTCTCCCAGGCCGTGCTGACACAGAACCCTGCTCTCGTTCATAGTTCCACCGCAGCCTGGAAAACTACTACAGGCAGATAAAGTCTTTAACGTCAGCAGAGTCAGGACAAGATCAGAACCAGCAGTGATTACTGCAGGAGTTTTGGCTCAGCATTTTTAGCTTCACAGAGATGTCTGTGGGTTATGATCTTTCTGACTGTATAGAGGAAAATAAAAAGCTGATGCAAATACCATTGTTTTGGGTATTATACTTTGCAAACCACTCTTATTGCTTTAACAGCTACAGTCAACTCAGAAAACTGAGACAGGATTAAGGCTGTGTCTATCCCCCTGCATTCCAGTCCCCCCTTCTCCTTCATGCACTGCAGTAAGTCTAGAATGTTTCTAATGTCACGTGCCTAATTTCAGCAGTTTATAAATGGCATAAATACAATAAAAGCTCTAGTAAAAGTAAGAGTCTCTCAGAACTAAGGCTGAAGGAAAGGAATGATTAAAGGCCCTAACTCTATATGTAGAGATAGTACAAATGTTGCATGTTAAAGAAAGCCCATGATGCAGTTATAACTTCAGATTTGAAAATTATGAGACCTGTTTCAAGACAGGAGTTGTAAGGCTTTCAGAACCATAAAATAAAGAAAAATTACACAACTCTTTACAGTTTTTGTTTTGATAGGAGATAAGGGTATACATTCAATGAGGCAGTGACATTCAAAAAATCTGAAAAATATATATATTAAGGACTATCTAGGGCAGAAAGAAAAAAGAATGGCCTGTTCTTACATATTTAAATATAATTAAAATAAATACTTTTTTTTTTTTTTTAACTGTAATTAAGTGACATTACCAGGGAACAAGCAACTATACTAAATGCAACACAAAAGGACATCTGAAATGCAGCAAGTTAAATATTAGCATTGCTTATTTTTCAGTCTTTTCCTATGGTAAAATGCAGCCCTGTATTTCCTCCTACAAAACATTAGTGTATAGATTTATCTACAGGATGTTTAAAAGTTAGAGAGCTGCAATCATGGTTTACTTTTCTTTGGTTAAAAATAAAATCACGAAAGCCTTACTGGTATTATTGCCTGCAAAACAATTGACAAACAGTGCTTACACAGAACAAGCCAATTTACTGAAAAACGCTGTAAAAATCCTTTGGCAATAGCTCAAAAGAAAAAAAATGTTATATTCCAATGCTACATCAACTATGGCTGCCCTACCAGGAAACTCAACTTATAATGCAAAATAATAGTTTCAACACAATACCATTATTTCATCGTTGTCGTTAAATACTCTTATATTTGAGGTTTGCTGATATGAGTAGCACAGTGATTAGTATAACACTTTTGTTTACGTGTACTTTAGGAAGTGGAACTTCTCCATACTTATCCATTTCAGAAAGTCCAAACCTTGAAATTAAAATTAGTTCAAAGGACAAAATTCAGTCCTGCAGTACTGCACTTCCAAATCGTTGTTACATCACAGAAACCTTATGCATTTTGAGGAAAGGAACATCTCCAGGGTAAGCAAAGCTGTAGTGTTAAGTCACATTTGGTTCATTTATACTTGAAAAGCAGAGAAATGTGTTGGTTACTGTTATACTACATGAATGATCTTAAGTTTAATTTTGCTAGAGCTGTCATGGGAATTCAATTTTCACATCACAATAGGAACTAACAGCTGAAAACAAAAGTGATTTGCAGAAAGACAAATCAGAAGTTGCAAATCTGCAGTAAAAAGACAGAACTGGATAGGTAGTAACGATAAGACTTATTGCTAAACAGACATAATTGCTACTAAATACATTATGGTCAAGGGTAAATACGTTTTTTTGAACCCTGCTTTGAACCCTGTTTTTAATATTACTGTAGATGCTTTCTGTCCATGATTTGGCAATGTATGAAAGTCAATGGAAGGTTTAGAAGTTTTTTCTTAATATCTTTTACTCAGAACTAACAAGCTAAATGGGGTAGATACTACTGCGTACTCCTGATGTAAAACCTTCCATAACAATAAAAATGAATCTTGGTAGGTGAAGTACTGAGAATAAAAAAATAGTTTTAAAGTGACTTACTAAACAACAGGAAAACCGCTTCCTCAAATATCCTACGGGCTGTTCACTTCAAAAAATATGACACACTGCTTGGTCTAGCCATGTGCACACAAAGAAAAACCCAGAATGATCTTGGGTGGTCATTAGCCACTGCAGTATAGTTTATTATGAACACGTGCTAACATCACAAGGCTATACAACTATATTCATTATTTCCAAGGGGCATAATTTCCATCAAAGAATCCAGATGATTTATAAGATTTAGTTGGGCTGCAAGACTGAGCAATCGATAAAAGACCAGAAGAGACAGACTTGATCGTAAGGATGACGAGCATCGAAACAGACTTTACATCCACTGTATTAACTTTGTAAGCAACGATTTAAATAAAAACTGCTGATAGTCTCATAGGATGGACAGGGTTTATTTTCCCCACCCACCCCCCCAAGCCCTCCCCAAATGCCATTGCGGTAAGGGTAACTTGCTGCTCTGTTGATAGGCCAGGGTTCCGTTTTTTCCCCGCTCACTTCAATCCATCTCTGGAACACAGCTTTATGTACAAGCAGAAGTAACCAACTCTACTTAGAGCTACCACAAAGGTAAGTTCGTCCCAATTGTCCGTATTTGCTCCTCTGTTATGCAGATTTTGAACACAACACCTACACGCAGGAAGAACTTCCGTAGCACAGCTCGAAGCTCAGGAATCAGGTCAAATTGCATGATTTCACACAAGTATGGATAATAGGTTGAAGCATGTGCCCTGAACTATCAGAGAACATATGAAAAGAGAAAGTTATTCTCTATTCCTGTAGGAAAGTGCAGAGATTTTCTCATAACACCGTAGCAATATGGACATCACTGAATTGCTGCTAAATGGTGAAAAATCAAATCACCACTACCACCAGTTTCTTCAAATATTGATAAATTGCAATAAAACATTCAAGACTATACAGGAGTGAACTGGAATTACAAAATTAACAATACAGGGAAGAAATGGAAAAAAAAAAAAAAAAACACACTGAGAACAAAGAGCACACTTTTAAACTTTCCAAAACAGTTGGAAAAAATAACTTTTGGATTACTTCTGGAGAAAAATACAAAACACCCACAGATTTAAGCATAAGTTTTTCTGCATGTGATAGCCCAGGAAATAGTTGCATTCACCTTTTCTTCAAAAAGGCTGAGATACAAAGACTGTTTTGCACCACTACTGTCAAGAAACTAGATTTTCAGTTTTACAATGATGAAGTTTACTTCTGTGATTCTATGCAGCTATAATACAGCCTAAGCACATCCTTTACTGCACACTCATAGTGCTTTTGTGTGAAAGTTCTGCAGTAACTGTATCAAGGTTTCTATACAACTCAATTTCATGGATGAAGTCCAATTCTCACTATGTGGAATGCTTGCTAAAAGATGGAATTGTAATGATTACTGTATTTCAAAGAGAGTGCACACTACATGCATCAGCAAAACAGCCATCTTGTGATATGTACAACAATACCGACTGACTTCTATGAAAGCAAAGATGAAAACACCTGAACGCAAACAAAGATGGCATCCAGCCTGTTCTTACCTTTTCGTCACTGATTTTTAGTGTTTTTGTTAAAAGCAACAGCAGGAGATTGGTCCAAGCTTCTCTGTGGCTTTCTGAGTTCACGGTAATAAAATATGCCAGGGCTTCAGTGCATACACTAAAGAGATGTCACAGTTCAAACAGGCCATAAAAAAAAACTACACAAGAAGCATTTCTAACATGCACTGTTTGTCCTCTCATGGTGTATTTTGTTTTCACGTAAGATGAAACATATGTTCTGTTTAGATTATTTTATCACATTATACCTCTGAATCTTGATTTGTGCTCTGATGTGAAAAGTATTCCTTCACTACCTTTTTTTTTTTTTTTTTTTAAAGAGAAGTCAGTCAAGCAGGAAGGTGTTTCATTTATTTCAAATTGTTTCCTTTTTCCTACATTTGCTTTTAATAATGAGCAGCCCTTTATATGTTTATGTATCTTCGTATGCTTTGCATGCTCTGCTCAGCAATTTAAAAATGGAACATCCTTGTATCCAAGGATACACCATGCATATTTCACTGAAAACAAAACACACCTGAACCAACTTGATATTCTTACCTAAGCAGTCGTCTTTGTATAGCATCCCAGGAATCTCGGTGGTTTTCATCCACATACATTCGGAAGAGTATTCTCAAGCAACAAGCCAAGCTGCTCGTCTCTTGTTTTAAGAGATTGGGTTTTGATTTACCCTTGAACCCTAGAAATCACACACAGGAAGAGGAGAACATTCACAGTTGTAGTTATCAATCAAAACGTAAAGTTTATCAAGTACATCTCCATTAATGAACAGCAGCAGGCATCTTTTTTTTTTTCCAGACAGTATTTCTTCCTCCTTGATTTTGACTGACACCTAACATATTTTTATAAATATATTTAAATGCAGCAGTAACAACTGTACAGTGCTGCTGCAATCAAAAAATAAGTAATTTAGAAGACAGAATTAACCTGAAGTCATCAGAAAAAAGACAAGGAATAAAAGCATGTAGTATCAGATAAAACGTAGAGAATATTGCAGTAGCATACTTTATGCACCTTGATAGTTAAAAGCCCTAAGAGAGCTCAGTATATTTTTTTAACCAAACTAAACAAAAGCCTCACCTGCTCTCCACAACACAGTTCGTTGTTCATAATTTGAATTAAAGGATTTTGAAAATGAATGAGACTCTTGCAAACAATCTAGTAACTTGAAGAGGTGATGTGAAGACATGTATTTATACATTCCTTGGTCCTCTGTGTCAATGTGGATATCTGCATCCAATGCATCTCGCTAAACCAAAGAGATCAAGACAGAAAGAACAAGAAAGAACACTGTCAGTAATATGTGAAGCATCAAAGTGTCTTAAGACTCTTAGTCTCTTGTATAAAAGGAGTATACCATACACCGCTAACTTGAAATTCCATTTTTAGGTACAAGTGAAGTATTAGTACAATACGCTACAGCAAAATGTCCTGTTAAAGCTGTGGGCTTTTTTGTTGGAATATTTCAAACAGAAGTTACAGTACATGTATATCTAGGTTATTGTTAGTTTTTCTTACCAATCTGATTGTCAGACTGCCAGGGAACACTGGAGATGGTCAAAAATCACTGTGTAAGAGTAATGACATATATTCAAGGCAGTACGTAGAGCTAGAAATACAAAGACTACATGCTGTATTTTGTAAACACTTTGAAGCATTCAGTAATGTACTTCACTGCTCAACAGGTTATTTACGTATCTGATGGTACCTGAGCTGCAGCCATGTGCTCAGCATCTTCCTTCTTACTCGTTGCTGGATAGAACACTATATTATCAATTGTCTGTATCAATTCCAGCTGTACCACACACTTTATAAGGAGGCCAGCAAACAGTTTTTGGTCTAACGAAACAAAAAAAAACACAGAAGTCTCAGAAGCAACTTATGACAGCCTACATACAACAGATTAGTGAAACATATTACCATTATCATTTTCATATTTAATGATGCTGTGAATTACCTTATAAAAATACAATTTGCCTAAAAGGAATAAATGCAAGTTTTAAAGAAAGTTTTTCAAGTTCACTATCAAGTACCCTAAAGCTTTCTCTAAAAGACTACAGAAAGAGACTTAGAGTGGCTATAAAAGTTCATGTAGTCAACTTGCATGTTTTCCTTACTTGTATAAGGACCACCTTTCCAGCTTTCATCCATTGGATTTGAAAATTGACTATGTCCTCTTTCTGAAGCATTTTTATCCACACTGCTTAAAGATTGGCGATCTAGGTCCAAATCCTAGAATAAAATTTAGAGCAACTTTTACAACCCAAAATGCTAACTACCAACCAGCTGTGCAAATCTTAGATTCAAAATATTCCCCGCATTAACTCTTTTTATCTTATTTGTCATTACTGTCAAATACAAGTTAATGTCAATTCCAGTATTTGTTGTCAACAAATACAATGCAATATTTCAAAAGCTAACTTAACATACAACCTTTCAAGCTTCTTTTATTGCACTGGATTAACTCTTACCAGATGTTTTTCGGCAGAATCTTCCTCCATTCCTACAGGCCTCCAAGTAAGCAAGCTTCATAACAGAGGGAGGGGAAAAAATAAAGTAAATATTGTTGCTCTGAAATCAGGTATTAGTATAACAACTACACTCTATGAACTTACATATGAGGAATGGTAGTTTTGAAGATTTCTAGCATACAATTGCATGTCTGGCCCCAGACTTCCGGGCTGAATTTCTGTCCATTTAGTATCACCAGGTTTTCTAGGCAGTTTGTACCTGATCGAGCCAACTGCTCATTATCTGTGAAAGACACGTTCCATATTTATCAACTTTTACAATATCAGTGTAAAATTAAGCACTCTACTATTGCTCCATCAACATTTTTTTTCCCAATGTTGTGAAAGGCATGTACTTCAGCTCAAACTACTACATAAATCTACTACGTAACTACTACATGAACTACATGACAGTAAATTCAAGCTCAGGACTCTACAAAACATAAAAATAGTGTTTGAAAATAGACTTGATGAGACTGAAATCCAAACAGAAAAGACAAAGGACAAGAAAGAAGCAGAAAGGGAGTGTACACTGGGATGAAGGAAGGAAAGCATGAATTTGAAAGTTATGATTTCCTCCAAGCTAGTCCCCCCATTCCATACTAGAAATATGCAAGATTTCAGGTGTAAGAGTCTGGTCCCAAATGAAAAAAATATTTAGAAAGACATATCTACAAACACTAGATGGTTGAAATGGAGAGAAAGAGGGGAAAAGCAGATAAAAAATCAGAATGCATACACACACACACATATATATGTAAATGAGATATTTATTCCACACAGCCAAATGAAGAAAAGCTGTTGGCAAAAGATTAAAGAGCTGTACTAAAATCTTTTGCTTGGTCCCAGTAGCACCATAAACACATTAATAGAAAAGCTGCCTACCTGATTAGATAGAACAACCCTGGAATATTTAAGATACTGTACACATCTATTAAATCACACATTGCCCTAAAGGTAGTTTTTATTCTTCCAAAATTCAGCTTACTTCCCCCTTCTTAAGTAATAAGCATTTCAAAAATGTATTAATCAAAATTAAATAAGCTACCTTGTTTTACACACCAGTGTAACTGTGCAAGTATGTCAGGAAGAAGGATCTCATTTAAAGCTTCGTAGAATTGCGTAAAGACATCACAAATTGCATAAAGTGCGTGGTTGCATGTAGTGGTCATCCATTCAGATTTCTGTGACAAAAAATTAGAAGCCTTTACTTGTATGTAGGTTCTGCTGTCATGATAGCACTTGGCTTATGACTGGCTATTCAAAAAAGGAGGTAGTCTATGAGAAGAACTCAATTTAGATAAAACTGGAAGAGCCCCCAACACCTACTACTGATGGTATCTTTTCAGAAGCATTTACTTGGCCATACGGTAACTATTCAGATGACTATGCAGTTTCACAGAGCGTGAATATTCTCCTTGAACATATTCAGTCAGGCAGAACAGACAGGTCACTGGATACTAGGAGAAGTTTTCCACATGGAAGCTATCTGCATTTGTCATGTTATAGATATCACTACAAATGGAGTTTGGGGCAGCGTGGGCTGGAAATATACTGACATGGCAAATGATACAAGCTGCAGCCTGGATCATTTGAGTTCTTAAGAAAAAAATACTCCAGAGTTTGCTTACTTATTTGCTTGTTTTACCTCTGTTTGTTGTTCAGGAAGTTTCATATTATCAAAAATCCGAAAAACAATTCTGAACAGATCTTGCCACCAGTGCTTTTCAAATGTATGCCCATAACTCTTCATTATTTCAAACATCACTGTTAAGCCTCTATAAACAAACAAGGATGATATTAAAATGTGTATCTGTGATCCCTTCACTAAATGAATACAAACCAAAAACCAGAAAAGCCTTATTACCTTGTTCGAACATCTAATTTGCAACGATTGATGATACAAGAAAGTTCAAATAAAATAGGGAACCATCCTCTGACCCATACTCTGTCCCCAGGAGCAACATTCATGTCATCACTTGTGTATTCTCTTAATACCTTAGAGATGAGCAGGAAAAAAATATTAAATAAAATCTCAAAAGTCTTCTCGAAAGTCTTTAATTATAACAGGTTTAGATACCATTCATGGCACACAGACAGAATTGAAAGTTTAGCTTAGTTTTTAGCTTAGTTTCTACTCTAACACTCAACTCCCATCAAATATAAGTCTGAGACATATCTATTTGTGAAGATAGCTGGAAAAAAAAAAGAAAACAAATATTTCAAGCCAATCAGTTTTACTTAAATTCTGCTAGAGGCTTGAAAAACTGCAGAGATTTGTACATCAGGAAACAAGTTTAACAATGATAGGAAAAAAATAATACAAATAAGGCAAATTTATACAGAAGAGGACAGTGAACAAAAACACAGGGATTAAAAATATACCTGTGGTCTTTCTGAAACGTATTTTGCACAATATCGGATAAGTCTAATTGCTTCCATGCTCGTGTCCGGGAACGCAACATTACAGGCAAACTCAGAAAGACATTTTACTGCATCTTGGAATGAATCAATTGCTGCTGGAAAGTGCTGTTGAAAAATATTTGCTGTCAAGAACAAACAAAAAGCTTATTAAAACTTACTGGTATTGAAATACAGATATGAACTGGTATTGATTTACTGAAGCCAGGCATGGCATACCAGTACTAAACATACAAACATGGAAGGAATAGATCTTCTGGATTAGGTAGTTTCATGTCTTCCCTTGTGCTCTTCCGCATCCTGTCCTTCCAGCCCCAGCATCACATGTTCTCAGGCTGGGCAATTTCTAATTTATATTCTAAAATTCTTTCATATTTTCTCATCTGGTTCCATTCCCATTCACAGCATATACCACCCAACAATATCTTAAAATATCTTAAAAAATAATAGGAGTAAAAAAAAAAAAAAAAAAAAAAAAAAGAGTAAGGCTTGATGTTAGCTTCCCTGCTGTATATGAAGTTACATAAATTTATCTAAGCCACCCAAGCCTGAAGTTATTCAGATTCTGTATCAATAAAGGAAAAAGCATTTGATTTCATGCTTAATGGACAGACTTTAGAAAACAAATCCAATGCATGCAAGCTTTTGAACAGCCTACAATTCCCAAGATCTACGTATTTCAATTCGGACTCAATCTTTGTAGGTACCTTCCAACTGAACTATTCTAATTCTAGTTCAAGTTGACAAAAGAAATTTTGCTACTTGTTGCATTTATTAATGCCGTCTATCACTATTCTCCTCCCATGCTTATTAAATATTCCAATATTTAATGGGAGTAGGGCAGTTTCAGGACACTTAAAGCTCCCATCAATACACTGAAATTCCACTTCAAGAATATTCAAGTCAGTTGTCTTTCTTTGAAAGTGGCAGCAGTATATTGTTCAAATATAGTTTTAGAGCAGGTAGCCTGAAATAAACTCTACAAGTAATCACCTATCAGTGTTACAAGAATCGTGATCCCCACCATATAAAACTGGAACAGCATGGAAGTTCGTGCGATCTGTTAACACAGTTTTCCTAATCAAAATTAATTTATTGCAACAGAGACGGGCAACCTAGGAACTTACTGAATTTATTCCTGATTTAAAGAGTTTTGTAGCAAGGAATTATTTTTTTCATATCCACAAGAAAAAAATCCTATCCCATTCCTATCTATTTTTTCCTGTCCATAAAAATCAGTAGACTTAACAGACCTAGCTGCAGAGTTTTAAGAGTTTACTTACAAGACATTGAATTTATTTACTAGGGAATACAAAGCTCATATGCAGATGGGCCTTTTAAACCAGAGTCACAGCAGCTAAGCTAATTGGTGTAGTTGCATCTGTTAGTTGCATCTGTTACTACTTACTAACTATATGTGCTGTAGTTTGAAAGGCCAGCTCCACAATATTCCCATCATGGTCTGATGCTGCTTGGTGAAAGACTGCAAAGATATTTTTCCAGCCCGAGCGAATATTGCCAGCTTGAGAGTTCACCATCTGAGCAATACAGCGTATTACCATGTCCCGAATAGTTGGAGATCTTAAAAAGATGGAAACCAACACTATGTCAACTACCATTTCCACATACAAGACAATTCAACCCACACAAAGTAGAAATAAAGCAGGTTAACAAATACCACTCCCTCACACCTGTTTTTCTTCATAATATGCTCAAAAGGCCTTAAGAAGTCTTTCTGGAAACGGAAGTTGGCTAACTCTCCCTTCTCAAGAAACTTCATGGACAGCTGCCTTAATGAGTCTACTGCAAAGATGGCAACATCTTCATTAGGGTTACATCCAACCTAGAAGAAATACAAATTTTCAAGCACTTATATAAGTAATACATTAGCCAGTAATTTTTCTATCATTTAAGTTTCATGGTCAGTCCGTGAAAATTTCAAGCATGTTCTAGTTTTTAGATATTTAGAAAATAGGGAGCTGTCTCAGTCATTGGAGACATCTAAGCAGCTCCTTGGATTTTGTATACAACAGTAGCATAAGAAAAAAACAGCTAGACATTCGAAAAACAAACCACAGAAAATCAGTTAGAAAAACACATGGTCCAACTTCCTAAGGAAAATAACTTTGTTGTTTCAGGATTATCCGTACATACTTTAGACAAAAACTAACTTGGAATTTGATCAGGAGGATAAGAAAGGCATATATGAAGAAGTATAAGCATAAAATCGTATAATAAAGTGATTAAACATCATTCTCAAATATTTTCATGCCTGTTTATACCCTTTAAATGTTGACGTCTTTTTCACTTTTTGTGCTAGAATCTGGTTGTCTAATTAAACATTGTTAGCATTACTCCAAATCAACTGCTAAGAAGTTTGCGCCTTCAATGTATTTTTTTATTTTTACATCACAACCTATACCACTCAAGAACATTAGAAGAAAAAGCTGATTAAACAAGTCCTGCCACGTTCATACATGTTCTTTAACCTGACTTTTAAAAATACCTTGTTGAAGTGATCTCCAATCACTTGCCAAATCCTTGACCACTGCAACCTAATGCGATTCATGTTGTAATAGGATATCTCCACTATCTTCTGCAGACTGAACATGCGTGGATGGTGTGGGGAAGCCAGCTCATCCATAGAAACAGCACACAGCCATCTGACAAAGTCAACTGAACATTAAAACACTACTGTAAATTCAGGATGTTACACTATAAAAATTCCTGTAACCCACCACACAGTCAGCATACATACCTATCGCATTTCCATCCAGTCTAGTCGATCCTGTAAATATCCTGTGGAAGAAATAAATGCGTTGCAGATTTAGCTGCACATCCACAAGTCAGTCACATCTCAGTGCTGTAGACAATTGTCAGCATATGTCCTGGAGGTACGTCACAACCCTCAACACCATAACCTCTGCAACTGTTTTAATCTTTGGTAGCAGCTCATGTACCTTTCCTAAGTCTAAGCAGACCCTTCCCTGCTGCAAGTCAGTCTGCTATACTTCTTCCAGGAAGAAGCATTCCACAGCAGGAAACAGGTACTGAACAAAAATATGAGCCTGTACAAGTAGCACTGGAACTCTCATTTGGTTGATAACATGTTAAATAGCATTGAGGGAGTGAAGAGACATTAAGAGAACTTTGCTGCAAGACTCTGCTGGATGCCAGCCACCTGCTTGCTCTTTACATGGTTTGAGAGTACTCTGTGTTGTGGCTGTCAAAACAGCCACAGAACTATGGATCATTAAGTCCCTTCCTCCCCTTTAGCTCTTCACAGTCGAGAGAAGTTAAAATCACTGACTGTGATCCACATAAATCACCGGTAAGTGTAGAATACTCCCAAATCTGTGATGTAGTATATACACATCATGCTATAATAAATACTACAATCTTGAATATGTAATTGATTCCGCTTCCAACATACAGTTTATGATAGAAGCATCTCTTTATCCAACATTTTAGAGACGGATGAACAAGATAATGATTTGGACAAGAATACATTTATTAATAAATGAAAAGCTGCAGAAGAGCAACTAAAGAAATGCTGAAACACTGAGGTTCGCAAGACCAAAGAAAACAGCATGATTTTATAGAATACGAACATATCTTCATTTCAGATACCAGTCCACTTCGGGCTAAATCTGGCAGAAGAAATCCACATACACAGGATGCATGCAACACAAATTACACAGACAGTATCAGCCTCTTTCTCACTCTAGAAATAGGCTTCAAGAACAGAAGTCTCTGACAGTCTGCAAATAATGTGAGGATGGTCAGTAACTTCCAGCCATGTTTTCCCTAGAACAAGATCAGATTTTAAGTACCTGTCTACTGCTACCACTACACTCTGTGAACTGGTCTCTCCCACTGACTCTTGAATGCTTGCCATATGCCGTTTATCAGCTCCACTTCCAACAAGGTTACCTGCAATAACAGCCAAAAGAAATCAGTACTTAGCATTATGAAATCATGACCTTATAGTAACCTTAACTTTATACAAGTAAACAAAGATAAGCAACTACTGCATCCAATTACCTTGCAAATTTATACGGAGAACATGGTGCCTTTGCCTGATCTGTGTCAGATTATGACAAAATTAAAAAGCACTAAGAGGCACTTTTTTTTATGAGGGCATTGTGTCTTGGCCATCATGTTAATTAAGATGCAATGCTGTTAATAAGATTGGAACTGAGAAAACAGCAAGCCCAAAACACAGAGATAAGGAATTTCTTTGGAGAAAACAATTATCAGTCACTGTAATGTTCCTAAAGATAAACAATTTGTTTTTATTTTTAAATAGAGCATAAAAAGGAAGAACAGGTAACACTGGCACGAAAACAATTACTTCATTTTTATGGCAAAACAGCTTTGACAACATCACATTCTAACAACTAAATCTTGAGTTTTGTTTAATAGCTTAACACAACCGAAGTCATTAAAATAGGAATGTATTTGGTAATCATTAAAACATCTTTAAGTATAAATTGTTTTTTGTTTGTTGAAGTTCCATTAATCCTAATATAGTTTCCACTAGAAGCAAGTAAAAACATTTTGGTATCTTATAACATTCAACTTTCTCAGCCATAATACTTCACTTATTTATGCATCTTCATGAAGTCTAAGATTAATCATCTTACCTAATCCCAGGCCCATAAACTCTTCCCCTCCAGATGCATAGCCTTTAATGCTTCCTTCCCTTTCACGCCCAGCGCCAGATAAATACCGAGTTTTCACTCCAGTTCCTATAAGTTGCGCTAGTTCCAGCTGGCTAATACATTTCAAGATCTGAAAACAAAGACATGTAAACGCTGTTTCTGAATATCATACATTAATTCCTAACGCTCTCCAGATCGTCTAACCTTTAAAACAACTTGGGCAACTATAATAGTTCTGATGTAAGTGAAACATTACTAATACAACTGGAAATAAAGTTGCATAGAATGATTCATTCACTACCACCAGCTGCCATGAATCATTCCCATATTAGAAGAACAAATAAACAGTAACAAGAAATCTAACTTGGATCTCTATCAGAAGAGACCATTTTATTACTTCTGCAGCATCAACTTTCAAACCTATGAACAACTTCACCATTCCAGAAATGAAAAGATTGCATCATTGCAGCTCCCGCTACGCCATGATGTTCAGTGCACATAGTGAAAATGCCACAGCTGTGCCTTGCTATAGGCACAGAAGGGGCCTTTTCTTCTTTCCTTACACCCGCACTGAAACATCCCTTTAACTGGCACAAGCATTTGTAGGGGTGTACTTTAAACCGGGTCCAAGTGACTTGTCAGCTAGAGTCCCTTTTGGCTCCTATCACCATGCGGCCAAAGACTAGTGCCAGAGAAAATAACACAGCAGGAATGACCCTTTTAGCAGCATCACAGAAGATTTACATCTGATTGAAGAGTTTCTGGGAAACATGCTTTATGAAAATATATATGATCCTGATAGATTATCCTTGCCTGTCCCTCAATAAATTATTCTGGCCGCAATTCTTCACTCAATTGTGGTGTAGAAGTTCCCAACCACTGCACAGAGAAGTCTTGAGCTGTGAGCTGGAGCGTTTTTGTTTGTACGAAGAAGAAGGCAATAGTTTCTGTGCAGGATTCCCTGAAGTCAAATGCAGTTTCAGTATGGTTTTAATTCCATATCAAATGCACCTTCAAACATTACAATACTGTTCACACAGTGTGTAGAGAGCCTGCCAAAAAAAATAGTGTCCTCCACTCTCTCTTTATTTTTTTTAATAAACAAAATAATGCACTTGTACTGATATTTCAAGCAGAGTTCTGACACATCCTGGGAGGTAGATGCACTTACTACAGACTGAAAGTATTGAGCACATCAGAAGAGCAAAATCCTCCAAGTTCTTTTGGACAAAAGGACAGTGCAGTTGCATACTTAAGCTATTCAAGTTTTTACCTCATGCCAAGAGTTCCCAAGATAGTTGCCATCTGTGTGAGCAACTGTAATAAGTGTCTTAATGGTATCTATGTTCTTCTGTTTCATTTCTGTAATACTGGAACTGGCAGTCAACAAGGAAAACCGAGCAAGGGCCTGTACATAAGCATCTCGTTCAAGCTATGAGACAGAGAAACAGGTCATTGTAATCAAGTCTCTGAAGAGCTACAGAAGGATACTTCTCCAGCATGCCCAAGCAATTTTTTTCTACATAGTCAGTGACTATATTAAAACACTTCTCAGCAGAATGAAAATAGGCAAGCTGGCAAATACTTTTACAGGACTTGGAAACAAAAGGAAAGCAGAATTTGAGAAAAGCTTTAACATTTAAAGATCTTCAACTGAAAAGAGATGATACTGTTTTATTTGACCACTTCAACAATGTATGTAAGCCTTATTTTCTCTGTGCAAATTATTTGCAATTCCTCGTTCCTCCACCTTCTTCCCAGAATCTACACTGCCTACATTAGCAACACCCATGCTCAGTCTCACACAAACCTGCATTCCAAAGATACAGGCTATTCGAATTGCACATCGTATTCCTTCCAAACAAAGGGATGCAACTTCTGTGTCATCACAGTTCTGCAAACCAACACTGTAAGCTGCCAACAACGGTGTCCATACAAGCTAAAGAAAGGAAGAAACAAAGTTCAGGAGTTTGCTAAGGTTTTAGCCCAAAACACTGCACAGCTTGAACCATGTATATCCAAAATAAAATCCACCTGTTAATTCTCTCACAGTCATTTCTCCACTTTTTTTTCCTTGCTTGAAACTCTTAGCAATGAAAATACATGGTAAATTTCACACACTTACTTTGAACATGGGCCTGACATGGTCCAGATGAGTGGCACTAGTAAAAGGAGCCTTTGCATGGCTTACTGCCTCCATGAGAGCTTTAGCGGTTTTAGCCATTTGTTCCATCTCCAAGTTGTACAACAGCCTCCGCTGCTTCTCATTAGCTACACCTAAGGGAAACACCACACAGATGATTTGGTTTGTTTTCATAACAGCACAATCCACATCTTCTTACCGAGTATCACAAAAATTAAATTAAGGTGTTCCAAACAGAATCCAAATGCATCCTCCACAAGTGTTAGAATTCAGGAAGCTGTCACAGGTCACAAGCAAGGAGTTCTAGCACTAAAACCCACATACCAACTTAAGACTTTATTCTACACAATGCAACTAATTCAGCACTTTATTATATGCCATGTGTTGTGACCTAATCACTAGAAATCAGAGAGGCATACTCTATTAAGTCAAGCCACTCCACTTATAAAAATGGATGGAAAATCCTTCATTGCTTAGGCTGACATGCTCAGAACAAAACTGGCTATCACCAATTTGAAGAACAAATTACTAACTGTTTTTCTTTACCCTTACACTAAAGGTTGCAAGGTTGCAACTTCACTTTTCACGAAGATAAATTGTTCCTGTTCTGATCTAGGAAACTTGCAAGTGGCACAAAAACACCAGAAAAGCACTATGCTGAAGATTCAGAATTTGCTAAATAGAATTAAATGAATAGTCACTATCCTGAGGAAGCACAGAGTACAACCAGAGATAATGGTTTCTACAAATATACTACATGCATAAGTCTCTTTCAAACATTATCATAATGTGACATAATGAGACTGTGACATTTATCAGCCTTTGAACTACATGTATGCCATGCTACTGATAAGGAAACAAAAGCTTACCTGCTGTCTAACATTTTGCTAATTAGCAAATCAAGCGCTACCACCTTCAGTTATTTTACCACTTCCCTCACACTTCCATGAAAAAGACATTAGTTTCTAGTGCCTCTGCAATGGTGCTGGATGCACTCACACATCTGTTTCCATCATAGAAGTAGCTGCATTAATCAATAACTGAGACAGTTTCATTCCAGATATAGATATTAGCATTCTAAATTTAATTTATTTATTGCACAAAGTTTTTTCAAAAGGGCTCTGAACTCCACTACACCATCCTGAAAGTTAATGCAATAGTTCAGAATACTGTGGTCATTTCAGTTTCTAGTTCCTTCTTACTTGGTTTACTACTCTTGGTTGTAATTGCGTATTCTTTTGTCTCTTTCATAGCAATTTTCTTTCCTTCTATTTCTTCATAGATCGTGGATAAATACTCTACTGGAAGGTCTTTACTGTCATTGATTCCTCGATTCATTTTAATGTATTGTTCCTTTGTCATTTTATTCTTTACCTGTAAAAAAAAGAATCAAGGTATCAGATTTTGCATACCAAGTTCCAAGGAAATCTGAACTTTTACAAATCTGGTTTTGTTTCTTTTTATTTTCTACCTGTGGACTGTGCAAGTCTGTAGTCAGCATTATAATAGAGTATGCCAAAACATAGGCAGTGTCAGCACTAGCAAAAAGTGTTTGCCTATGAAAGGGGGAAAAACAAAACAGGTTATTAAGAGGCTTAATTCCTCTATCCATTATCTCTATTTCAACATGCAGGAAAAATACCCAGAAGCAATACATATTTAAATAGATCACAGACTTAAGTTAGTCTTCAGAAATGCATAAAGCCCCAAATAATTTTGGTTTTTATTTGTATCTTAAAACCTAAAAGCAACACCTTTGCAAAGCTGGATACAAATGATGACGAGGGGAGTTTCAAAGGCACTCCCAAAATTTTATATTTTATCCTTCTTTGGGTGACCACACAAAAGCTAAGGAACAGCCTATTTTTCACTCCCAGGCTTTTATCACGAATTATACAAAACCGACCCAGTGATACATCAACAGGACTACAGAATGGGAACCAATTAAGCCTGTACACCTAGCGAAACATCACAGCTAATTTGTTTATTGCATTAGAAAAGAAAACACTGCATCCTTGATGTCAATTGCAAGCAAAAACATATAATATCTTAGCAGTTATTTAAGCCATGTAGTAGTTACTATTGCTCATTGCTGTTATTTACTCTTGACTAACCCACATTTGTCAAAAACCAGAACAGGTAACACACAGATAATTTAACATACTTAGGGCTTCCCTCTTCCAGTAATTCCTTCTAGCAAGTATTTGGAACCTAATGAAATGCCACCATCCATACACTTTCTAAATGTTTTACCTAGCTGGTGAAGATATTCTGCACCAATATAAGTAACAAGAACTGCTCTCCCATGCAGACCTGTAGAAATACCTGACCCGGTAAGAGTAAGTGTTATACCTTATGGCTAAAGGCCATGAACAAAACAGACATTTTTCAGGTACTTATCCAATACAAACGTTTTGATTTACCGTTGGTTGCATTCAATATATCTAGCAGCAAACTTCTCCATTAATCTATCAATCTTCTGGGCTTCACCTGGCAGCCGGAAGCCTTCCAGAAATATACGTAGAGCAGAGACAAAGTCTTTCCCACAGAAATCAAGCTGGTCTACATAGGCATACATCACTTCCTTGTTAAACTTGTTACTTTCCCCAAGAAATTCTCCTACTTGAGTCTAAAAAACACAAGAGACAGTTATTACTGTGTAATCCAACTGCCAGCTTCGCAATAAAGTCTAAGTACAAGAGTTGCACACTAGTGAATTTTGTAAGACTTCACTGAGCAGGCAGAGTAACTGTTACAAGGATGACAAGAAACCAGTCTCAGTAGAAATTGGATTTAGCTTGCATATTCTTGCTTCCCTCATTCCCCATGGTGAATTCTGCGTTACTGGAGGGCCAAGGAAGGGTGAATTGCACCCAATTTCACATGCAGTGGACTATGCTTTGCCACTGCGCCACGTGATATTTCTTTGCTGGCCAGATCACAGAACGACAGAATCATCTAGGTTGGAAGATACTGCTGATGTAGATATATAAAGCCACATGTTCCTGTTCACGGGGATCCCTTCAGCACTTTATTGTAAACACAATTACTTTACTAAAAAGCCAGGGACAGCAAGTAAGGAGAAAGCAGTATTGGGATTAAGTACATTCATTAGAGCCTTTAGTTTCTAGTTATCTTTTAATTAAATATGAACTCTGAGTGCATACACAAATATCAGACGATGACAGGGGCAAAAGTATTCCTGTTAAAACATTATGAACTATCTTATGTTGCCCATAGTCTTACAGAACAGAGACGTTCTTCTTGGTGCAGAAATTGTGCAATGTCCTCTGCTGTAGTACCAAGCATTCCCTGCTCCTGTAGAAATTGTATTCCTCGCTTTGTTTTTTTGTTAAACCTATTCACAAAAACAGGGAGAAAGGTGATACATACAATTGAAAACATTCCCACCAATAAAGTTTTAGTTTTAAAGAGCTCTTCTAAACCAAATGCCAACTTGCAGTTTTGTCTCTTTCAAAATTAGAAAAAGGACAAAGAACATGCAATAAATACATGAACTGTATCACGCAACAGGCTATATCTCATAAGGTATATTCAGTTGCTAGTGAGGTTATAAATTATTGCTACCAATAAAAACTGACCCATTTGAAACACCTGAAATTGGGGAATTTTCATGAAACATTAAAAATGTTGCTGTTCATAGCATTTACAGGCAAAGATCTCCAAATAAATGAAACAGAAATAAACCATTGCTGGAAAATCATTTAATTACAACTATTTCAATAATAGACAACAAATGGTTTAAGAGCTAGAAGACAACATTAAGCCTGTCTGCTCAGATCAGTATATATACACACTTTCCTCTCTTGCATGGCTGAACCAGCACAAAGGAAAGCTATGACACCACACACCACTCCATCCAAGATTTCACTGAATTCCTTTTTGACTATGACAGCCTCCAATGTTAGCTCTTAACAACAGCAGGCAAGCGTCTTCTAGATTAAATTCAGCTTGTTAGCATCCTTGCACGTGTGACTGTCTAAGACCATAAGAAACAATATGGTTGTATGTATCATTTCTTTATTAGCAAGTTTTTATTTTCTTGTCATATTGAACTTACAGCTCTATCCCATGTTCAATTATTTCCTTTTGTTGTTTGATAACTTCAAATTGCTCAGGGTCATCTGGTACAGAGGTCTGGGTACCAACACTTCCAACTCCTGATGACACAGTGGAGTCCAAGGAACTGACACTACTCCGTCTCCCTCCACTCTCAAGGCATTTTCCTTCAGCCATTTCCTGTTCAGATGGTTTGTACAAACCTATTTATGAACAGGGAGAGACTTAAGTCATCCTGTTCAGCAAAAAAAAACATTTAGTCAGAAAAACTTCTACTAGATGTTTATGAGCCAAAATTCTTATTTGAGTAGGCTTACTTTTTGACAGTCTGCACTACGTGAATAAGCTACATGGCTGCAATTCTGAAACAGTTCAGCAGAAGGAAAAAGAGCATCAGAGCCTATGGAGAAAACTTGCACTTTAACCTCACAACTGCAAGATTTGTCCCATTTCTTGCTCTACATAAATCAGCTTTTCTAGTGTTGACAATGGCCTGGCTAATAGCCTTAAAACAGAATCTGGTTATTTGAACCAGATGTTCAAAGAATCAGTTACTGCAACATCACTAATAACCATCTGTAAAAATATCTTACTTGTATAAACAATTTGTCATGCAAAAACGTAGCATCTACATTGCTGAATAAAACTTCCAAACCATAAGGAAACACAGGGACAAACTTACTTAAACAAACCATCTTACCCAAGCTAGCCTGATGATTGGGGTTCACATAAAGGTCTTTGCTCCATTCTACCATACACTTTAAAATAGAAACCAAACATTCAAGTCCTTTTTTCCTCAGGCTTAGTTCCTAAAAATATTCAACAACAACAAAAAACAAAAAGCAATACACATATATATTATAGTTTTAGGATGCATTATGAACATTAAGAACATACAGCAAGTATATAGCATCAGATCTCTCCACAAACAAGACAAGTGTCTCACTACCTTAGCTGTTCAGTAAACAGTCTTATTCAAACACTGAAGCAAAAGTCTCTTGGTATTGCTTTTACTTTCTGGTTAAAGGAACGCAGAAAAAAATAAACCAGCAAGTACTGATGCAATTCTAATCAAAGGAATGAGGTGCACTCCAGATGAAGGTACTTCTGGGGCATAAATCTCAGGAGGAAAGTCATTGGGTAAAGCAGAAGGTGGCTCATTTGATTCTCTCTCCCTTGGCAAGCCAACAAAAGAGCCCAGAACAAGCTCAGTATCACAATGAAAACACACACAGTAAATCCAAGTAAATCAATCATATTGCTTCATCATCCAATTTAACTTATCTAACACAGCTAACTAATAAGTAACATCAGTATATTATGAACCATGCAAACCACTGGAAGTATCAATAATGTAGAGATATCATCATTTATGGAAAATAAAATCTGTACCTGATCTTCAAAAGTGTTATTTTTACCTGCAAAGGAGTCATTCCCAATTCATGCCCACTTCGTCCCTGTGCTATTTTGGACAAATCATTTACAAGGCGTTCAAATATATTAGCAGCGTTTAAATCACAGTCATAGTTAACATAAATATCCACTACACACTGGGCATCTAGAAAATAAATGAAAGTGCAAGCATTAGAGTTCAGCGTAACAGCATTTTTAAAAGGAAACAGACAGTTTGAGCAGGCAGTGAGGGTTAACACAGGCATTTTAACCCAAGCACTATGGGATCAAATAAATTTTTTCACAGAATTTCTTAAATATTATATGTAGCATTTGTCTTCAAAATCATTTTACTCTGCTGCCAGAGGAAGCATCTGCTTTTCACAATAGAAATACCTGCACAAATTCTAGTTAAAGTCTGAATCACCATCCATTTGTGTTCAAAGGAGCTTGAGGAAGTCTCTAGAATATTCAAGAAGATCTCTTTGAAGAACACCTGCAAAATAAATGCAGTAAAGGACTTGATCTGAAACTTGCTGGAAATAAATCAAGAGTGCAAATTCATTTCTACTCAGTAATTTCTCTTGCATACTAGAATTCAAATGTAGTAGTAATTTACCAGTTTACTAAGCCAACCAAGCTAAGACATCAACTTCTAAGTTCCCATTGGACTTTTATCATGGCAGTATCCTTATTTGAGAACTACAGCATCATTAAAATGATAGAAGTTTCTCACCTCGATCTGCATTTTTAAATGGGTCTTAAAATTTGAGAGAAGCGTGAGAAAGATGGCAAGAGAGAGCTCAAATACATCAGGAACAGATGAGACTCCATTCTTAGATAATGCTACACAAAGGTATTGCTTTATTGCATTGATGAACATTTCATGTGTCCTGAAAACTGGACCAGCATTCTGCAGTACTGAGAGAAGAAGCTGAAGAGACACTATCTTAGAACGCAATTCATGGGATCTAGAAAAAAAATCAACATTAGTTATTGTATCTCTGAATAAATATTTATGTACTACTTCCACTTCATGAAAAAACAACTGCTATTTTCTATTTTAAGACATGTCAAATGGGAAAAAAAAAACACATAAGCCTGCAAGCGATGTTGGACAACAGCTCCAATCTTCATTTAGGAATTTTCCAGGAATATTAACAACTTGGACTAGGATAACAGATACTTGCAATTCAATCCTATTCAAAAGGATTCCCCTCCTAACACTGCTGCCCTCGAAAAAAATGAAACTCCTCACAAATACCACAAGGCCACTTCACAAGACCACTTCAACCGATACGGTTAACAAACCGATCACACACAGAAAAGAATCCCTCAAGTATTACATTTCTAATACTATGAAGCAAGTTTCAATCTTAGATTCATCAAGCTAACTGAAAAACGGGCCTGACAGGTGAATTCGGAATGCCTGCTTTAGTATACAGCAACTACTTAACTGCACTCCCTGTCTCCAAAAAGTATCTAGAGAGGAGAATGCAACGAATACAATCTCATTACTTGGGATCTGGAGGTCCATCACCAAGTGGTTTCATGGAGAGCTTGCACAGTGACCTGAACACAAGGAAGGCATCCTTCTGTAGAACATGGGAAAATTTTGCAGCAGTTTGATGTCCAGATACATCTGTTTCCTAAAGAGCAAGAAATAAAACATTAGATCCTCAGTGAAACAAAGGAACAAAACGATTGGGAAGATGCTACAGCTCTTCTGAGAAGGCATAAATGAAACCCTAAAATGGGAATACACGTGACCTGGGTTTTTTTTTTTTTTTTTTTTTTGAACACATGTTGACTGCCTTTCCCTCTTCCCGTCAATATTAAAATAGAATTAACAATAAATTTTAGAACAGTTATTTTCAACATCTACCTAAGCTGGAGTTGCCGCTTCCCTTTTAAACCTAAGGACACACACATGAAAGCTTCTGTTCCTTCCCTCCCCAAAATCCCACATTATTAGTTTGCGTGAAAAGAATGTTTCTCTTTTCTATCCATACACTGGCATCCAGTGAAGTTATTTACCAGGTTATCAGTAGAGGAAACAGACTGTCCATCATCTGGAATTCCATTCGTTTGTACATTTTCATTACTGGAGACAGAAAGAGCAGTATCTGCAGTTTCTACTGCAGGTAGAGCCTTAACCAGTTCTGTTACCTGTTTCTCTTCAGCCACTAAAGGAGAAAAAGAAAAATACAATTGAAATCACTCACTGACATTGTCCCATGACATTTGTGAAGCTCTACAACTGACTGAGACAGAAGCAGCACTAATAAACTAGAAGAATTTTTCAGTTATGAGCAAAAGAGGAATCCTTTAAGACAATGAAAGACTGCCCTTACTGCTTTAGTAGGTGTTCTTTACAAGATGCTTAGCAGTAATATTAAAAAAAAAAAAGTACGCTTTTATAATGAGAGGAATAAAATTTTGCAACATGCACGCATTTATTTTACTTCAGAAGATTTCACTACCTTTCACAGCTGACTCAACTACATCTTCCAAGATGCCTTTAACCATTTCCTTTCCTCCATCAGTTGTTTCATCTGATGAAACAGAGATAGTTTTATGAGTTTTGTACTTTTGTTTAGGAAGAAGACAAAGAATAAAGGGGACAGAGACAGAAGTGTTAACAGTTGTAGATTTTCTTCACTACCTCTCATTTAAAACCATTTATAAAATGCCATATGAAAATACTAATTTTATTTCCTTAAATTAAATCAAAGCACTGATATTTTTAATGCAGTAGTTTTGTCATTGTATTTATCAACTGTCAGGAATTTTTTATTCTTTCATATACTTTCCCAAATTGGATACAGTATATGGATATGATAACGTCTTCATAAAATGCATTTTTTTTTTTACCATGACATTTCGATTATCTCAAAGTAATTCTGTCACCTCAGGTGTACCACAATTATCCTCTCTCCTTTCCTTCCCTATCTAACTAATCAAGTCAAATTCCAGTATAATTCTATATACATAACTATATATAGTTTTACTAGAATTCTAGGGCAGATGAAGAATTTTTCTTCAATGATTATAATGTTGTAGACAATATGTAATAACAGCCTGTATACTCTCAATAGCTACCAAGAAGATGTAAATATGATTTCAACCAATAACCCCAATCATTTCTCCCCAAAATAATGTAAGAGAACAATTTCCAATAGAAACGTAACCAAAAACAGTACTTGTTCACCTGATGCTGAAGGAATCAGATCCTGCCCTGACTTCAGGTTTCCATATTCTGTTCTCTCAGGCTCACCATTAGTTAATTCCACACTTAAAGGCACAACACATTTGTCTTCCTGATGGTTGTGCTTTAACTGACCAATCTTTGGAGACCTGGTGACCACATGAGTTGCAGGAGACACGGATTTTTGCTGATTTGTTTTTTCTGCTTCTCTGGATTCTTGTACCTTGAGAAAGCATTATGATAAAGTTAATGTAAGGCAGAAAACATGATAAGGAAAAATAAATGCCTACGGTAACCAATGTTCCCATGAGAATTCATGTGCTAATGAGGAAAAACCCAACAATGAAGATACCATCACTTGGCCACTCCAGTCAGAAACACTTGCTTTAGCTTAGCCACTCCAGTATCAAGTTCATTTTAAAAGCAATTTATCATTTGTTTGTACAAAGCTGTTCAGCAAAAGCTACAATGTGAAACCTTGTTATCAGCAATAAGTTTCATGTGTTATTTTTAACCAATTGGTCAAATTCCTTAACTTCAATATGCTTCATTGCAGAATTTGACAGCTGTTTTAAATTTCAAATCAACAGATATCTAACTACAATGACAGACCTATACAAAAAAAAAAAAAAAAAAAGTATTCTGTTCATTTGTCAAGCCTAGATGTTTGATAGAAGCAAAAGTAATAGGTACATACAGATTGATTTTCCATCCGTGTAAAAATGACATTTAGCATCTGTGTAAGTGTAGCTTTGGCGGTCGTCTGATTAATAAGATTTTTACTGGCCAGATAGATGTTGTAACAGGTTCTAACTGTTTGAAGAACTGTTCCTTCATGAATTTCTATATATGGAGATGTTACTGCAGTGAGGAGAGCCTGAAAAATTCCATAAAACAATAGAACTGAGGAAATATACTTTATACAGGTCTTCCATAAAAATCTGTGGTTTTGTTATGAAACACATCTTTTTATAAGACTTCTTTATAAAGAAATACTAGTTTTCTGAAACTACATTTCAAGCAAAAGAAAATTTAATATAACTTACATATATCTTTGTTCTCTCCTGACCTGTTATAGTGTTTTTTATCAGAATTAATTTTCCACTGACAGTTTTCCTGCTCTGAACTAAACAGTTACCATTAAGTTTTATAGCTTTATTGCTGTAAAACAGTCAGCTGGCCTAAATTGTTATCAAATTAGATTATTAGAAAGTTCACCAATTTCTAATCTTAGCTAACATTAGCCCACGTAAATACATGAATCAGATCACACACAACTGGTACTCCTATGACTTGAGAAGATGAACTGCAGCAGTCTGAAAAAATTGACAAGACAGCAGACAGACTAGAGCAACAGTCCATGATACTGCATTACATTAATGTGCCTTCAAGTGAAAGTTCCACAGAGTGATAGTATAAGGGTGATAGTAATTCAGTAACCTGATGAACGTGAGCATTACTAACCTAGAAGATGAACTCCAAGTTGTCCTATTTCTACAACATAAAGTTTCGAGGCCATGGGTCATTCCAGAAAGTAGAACCAAAGTTTATATACTATTCCATTATATTCCGCTTCACCAAAAGAAAATTTATTTCACATATCAATTCAAACTCTCTGATAGCCTCCCTAAATTCAGCAACATAGCTAATGTTTTAAGAAGTGGAGAAACTGGGTCCTAAGCAGCATTTCACATTTAATTTTTTTTAGTTACAAAATCAGAGACAAAAATAGCAAATTACAATCATGCCAAAATGTGCCAAATAAAATACCTTAATTATCTGCAGTTGTACTCCTTCATCTGTTTGAGGACCCTGAAAGCAATTGCAAATTGTATCAACTATTCGGTCAATCAGTCGTTTTCCAGGAGCTCCGCTATCAGGGGCATTGCCAGTGATATGTCCATATGCAATAAGTTTCTACGTAAAAAGAACACAAGTTAGTTCTACGATTCGGACAATCACATACTGTTTAGTAAAATACAGTTAAGAACAGCATAAGAAGGGCGACGGGGGGGGTAAGCAGCAAACCTCACTTAACCAACTTTAACATAAAAATTATCACCTTCAGTAGTCTGGGTCCTAAGTACTTGTGGACAAAACAGGATTTAATAAGCAATACATTCTGCCATTCATAACATTTCTGTCTACCACTACCAGACAAAACCTTTTATTGTCAGTCTTTGTACCTACTCACAATAGAAAAGTTCTGCCCAAGAAGTTAGCTAGAGTCAAGTCAAAATTGTTTTTTCTTTATGTATCTAAGGAGGAATGAGGTAGAACAATCCCAAAGTCTGACCTCCCATCACATCAGCATTACAAGGGACACCATGGTAAATAGACCTTTCAAACCAATGCAGATTAAGTATCTTTACAGAATAACCCAGGAGCTTCAGTGAATGTTTGTTTCCCTACAGAACAACAAACGTGCATTTCCTGCTTTCACAAGATGCACTTTGAGCCAAGTCTGATGACAACCTATTTTGCACGATTTATGCATCAAAACACCCATAGCAGATATCTGCATAGCTGCATGTTCTCAGGATATTACTTCTGCACTCGAAGCCAACAGCATGCAAGGTAACCGCACGTTACTCCATTTCAGTCTGTCCGAATTGAAGCTTACCTGTAAACAGTCCAGGGAAGTACTGACAATGCGCGGTGACTTGGACTGGCAGGCCAGCTCAAACGGAAGGAAGTACTTATCTGCTTCAATGAAGTTTGCTTTTGGTGGAGCATCAGTGCCTTCTCTAGGTCAGAGGAGAAGAGCTGTTAATTTTTCTGAATACGTATATCACAGCAAGCTATCCATCCTCTCTTTTCTGATTAAAGCTGAATAGTATACAGAAGCATAAAAGCCTAACGTATTCTCTTATGCATACTTTCTTTAGAAAGTTCATTTTTCTTTAAAATCACATTAAAACAACTTAATCTTTTCGTATATTACATCTGACCTTTTATTTATTCTTCAGCTTACCTCTTCCCCCACTACACTCCAGTACTGTCCCACTACCTGTAATACTGGAGAATAACTTAATGATAAAATTTCCCAAATTATTCTGAATGACTTAAACAGAGCCTGTAGGAAAAACAGGAAAAAAAAAGAAACATTTTGGGGGCTCAGTTCCTAGTATTGTACTATGATTTTTAGACGTGTCGTTCTAAAATATTGTTTAAAAAGTTTAAGGAATTTAATTACATAAATCTAAATTTAAAAATTATTTAAATATAAGTAATATTGAAAAAGGTGTTCTTGATGTATGTATTTAGGATCATATACCACCAAACCTAGAAAACCGTAAGGAACAGTAGGTATTCTATCAGGCTGCATTAAGAACAGTAAAAGGAAGTGAAAAATTAGCACCTGTTAGAAGTTTTGCAATTATTTCATAGTGAAATTCAGAAGGCAGTTACAGCTTGAGCACCCAGAGCCACAGATGTTGTGTAATTGGGAAACATGGGCCAAATCATGCTTATGGCAGAAAGGTAAGTAGCTGCATATTCACAAGTTCATTGCAATAACTTGTATGTACTCTTACATTTCCACTACCAAATTATTCAACCTGCTGCTTTCTTGCAAATTACAGCAATTAATAATTTACCTTTGCTTTTCCAGCTCTGTTTTTATTTCATCTGAAAGAAAGAAAAATTCAGAAGTTAACACCTAAGATGTTATTGATAACATCACCACAAATACGGAAAGCATAATAAAGCAAAGCTGTTTCAAACCATTACACTCCATTATTAGCTGCTCCTTTCCTGTAACTTCTTCAGCATCCCAAGCCAGAGACCATAGACAATTACAAAATTTATGGCAAGGCATAGCTCTCAACTTCTACAGGAAAAAGCTTTTTTTTTTTTCCTAAATATTCTCAGTAGAAAGGTATATTTAGAAAAAAAAACTAACAACCCAAGCGTACTTTTTATTTTAGGGTAAGCCTACATCACAGAGAGCTCAGGTTTGAGGAAGTCTTTAAGCCGCTGCAGGAACCATGAGTTCAATGCATCAGAGCTTCCTGTTAACTACAATGCTGGTTAGTTCGCTTCTGACAAACCTTACAATATGACATCAGCTGAATAAACAAACTCTTACTCAGAGATAAGGAATATTAAATGGATGCTGTCATCTTGCCAGCAGCTTTTTTTTAAAAAAGTTTTCCCTCCTCCTTCTTTTTGAACTTACAGTTTTGGGGAGCTTTTCATAAGAGTAAATACAGGAAAAATGCATCCTTCATTTCTATTACAAACACCAGCAAATCCTTAAGATCCTAGCATCTTTTTGTTTGTTTGTTTGTATTTCTAATACATCACCATGATGCACAATGCAGACTGCACTACACCAGACACAAACTGAACACTGACACACAGCAAAGAGACCACATGCCATAAGGGTGCACAGCTACACACATTTGTAATACCATGTGGAATCCTGTCCCTCCCATCCAACCTCACATCCCTGCAAGTTACCACATCTACAAAACTTGTTTAAACTGCAAAGTTATCAGAAACTGATCATTCACTGTGCCTGGAGGAGGCACAAGGCGAGCTTGTTGGGAGGGCAGCCTGGGGTAGGGTTGAGATGACTGCATTTTCTCCAAAATAAAAATTCCTCAACTAGAGATTAAGTTGTTTATATATATATATAAAAAATCAAACTATGCTAAAAACATGGAGCAATGAGCCCACCCAAGAAAATAAAAGGTTGTTTTGTAAAATTTAATACTGCACAAGCAAACAGGTTTCATTATTAGCATCGATAGCTGAGAAAAATCTAAGTGCTCAATTCTATGTTTATAGAGTAACCAAGCGATGAGTTTTCCCCTCACCAGCACCCCCAGAAAATTCTTTATACACAACTGAAAGACTTTTTTTTCCCCAAACAAATCATCCTCCCCCTCATATTGTTAACTAGCAGATCAGCATAGCAAAAAATGTTTTAAACGCAAGTTTAATGGAAGTTTTAGCCTTAAGGAAACATGATCCAGGCCCATCTTAGGTTTAATACTGCAATAATACCTTCACTGAGATAGGTATATTAGATCTTGTACTAGAAAAAAGTATAAGAATAGTGCCCCATATTAAAGCAATGATGATTTTACTTTCCAAAACCTTCCATAAATTAAACAAAATAAAACAAACAACAACAACAAAAATCTAACCAAGTTCTGATGAAGTTCCCCACTATTTTGTTATATAAAGGGTTTTCCAAAGCAGCATGAAAGTGTCTGCATCACAATAGCATTTTAATAAATAATTCTGGCAGAAAAGAATAAGTGAAAAGACAAAAACAAGTTACAGCCATGCCCTTGCTACTGATTGCATCAAAATCATTTGGAAATCTCCACATTTGAAGAGCTCATTTGGTCTGACCACCAAGAGGGAGTGAAACAAACGGTTGCCTAACTGAAGTCTGTTACCGTGAAGCACTCACCAAGCCCAGGCCAGGCAGAGCCAGCCTGCAGCAGCCCTTTGCTACTGCCACGCTTCTGGTCTGTGGCTGTGCCCCTTCCTCCTACAAGCAGAGCAGTCCCAACACGGGACTTCAGCTCCATGCACCACACTCAGTGCAAGCCTTTCGGCGCTCCCACCAGCCAGCACAACCGGAGCAGCCATTTCTTCCAGAGCTTCTTGCCATAACGAAAGCATTTGGCATGAAGCACATACCAAAAGTAACCCCTGTTCTGTATTAAACTGTTTAAGTTTGTGTATAATGAAAACTACGTATTAAAAGGAAGGACAATTGCTGGCTTGAAGTTAGATGCACCCCGCACTAATGAATGGTCAGGTTCATCGCAGTGGAAGCAAACCAGTTTCTGTGCAGAGAGCAGCAGTTTGTTAGCACAAGGACACGAGCAATGTCGTTCCAGAGCTTGTCAGAACACCGGAGAGCAATGCCAATACAAACACACGGAACAGCAGTAACAGCTTTTCTTTTTTTTTTTTTTTTTGTACAGTCCACTGTATTGCCTAATTCCAGGATGCCTTAAATTTAAAGCAAAAAGCAAACATGCAAAAAGACATCCTACATTTATTGATTCTATCCCTCTGTAGAGAGCCCTTTACAGGAGGCTGCCACAGTGAAGCAAGATCTCGCTTTGCACCAGCACTCCCCAAGTATGCCAGCCAAGAGGCTTTACTAAACCAAGAAACAAACTCACTTCAGCCATTTGTCATTTCTATCAAGAGACAAATACACATACAGATTCCTAAGCAAAGGCATGGCTGAAGAGATTATTATTAAAATTAATTAACAAACTAAACAAATTCTGTTGCTTACAAAGCTCAAAGGAAGTGCCTAGGCAATCAAATGTCACAGAACCAGGCTGGCTGCATAGTATGTTATTAAAAACAGTCCTCGTAGGGTAAGATTAATAGTTCTGAGAGTCTTTATTTGAGAGACCCAGGCACACAATTAGCATTTCACCCATACGAACTGCTGTGATACGCGCTGCCTGTACTCCACTGGAAATTCATCAGGATACAGACTGTTTCAGTAGACTTGCTAAGAACCGTGCATGCCCAGAGCTCCACAGAAGTGCTTATTAGGCAACTATTTATATACAATACACTGCCTGTCTGTTTAAGACCAGTTTTCTTAAAAATCGCAGTTTTCTAAACCAGAGCAGAACAGCTTCTCTGTTTAAAAACTTTATTTCTCCTCGCCTCTCCTGGGGTTTACTGGCACTATGAGCACTGGATACAACTATTACACCTACTGATGAAGCAAGAGGCTGAATGAAGGAATCCATTCAACTCTGCTTACTCAATATTTACCCTGTATATTTCAAGAGGGGGATGGACAGAGCAAATTTTTTTTTTTTTTTTTTTTTTAATAACTGAGAAATGGTTTTGTTACCAAACCCATTTCCAAGGACACATCTATCACTGCTTTGGGCCAACAGTGCAAGCTAACAAGCCCTGTACAGTTCAGAAGTGAATAAGCGCTCCTTTCACCCTTCCCATGTTCATACTCTATTTGAGAATCACGCAGAATCACAGAATTTTCTAGGTTGGAAGAGACCTCAAGATCATCGAGTCCAACCTCTGACCTAACGCTAACAGTCCCCACTAAACCATATCCCTAAGCTCTACATCTAAACGTCTTTTGAAGACTTCCAGGGATGGTGACTCCACCACTTCCCTGAGCAGCCTGTTCCAATGTCTAACAGCCCTTTCAGTGAAGAAGTTCTTCCTAACATCTAACCTAAAACTCCCCTGGCTCAACTTAAGCCCATTCCCCCTCGTCCTGTCACCAGGCACGTGGGAGAACAGGCCAACCCCCACCTCGCTACAGCCTCCCTTGAGGTACCCATAGAGAGCGATAAGGAGCCTACAACACTTCTAATTTCTACAAAGTCATGAAGATATTTTGCAGTCCAAAACTGCAGACTACTGTTCCAGTAAAACACCCATTGGGAACGGAAGAACAGGACAACAGCAGTTTAGAATTAAGTATCACATGTGTTTCCTAGATAAGAATGACAGCAGTTTTCAGTGGTAACTTAAGTTCTCAACAGTGAAACACATTATAAACTAATAAAAGAGAAAACAGAAGCATGATTCCTGTAGTTAGAAATATATTCCTGTCTCACCAAACAAAAATTTAAAGCATGTGTAATTAACAGAAACACTACTCCAGTACCACCACAGAACAAGCTGTAGAAATAGCAAAAGGTTAGGTAGGTTAGATAGTTCCTGAATACACCAATTCCTTTCTATTTAGAGCAAGAATTTACTTGTGACCCGTACCGTGCTGACTGCTTTATAAAAGATACGATAGCTCAAAGCTCCATTCAAGAGATCGTTGTATAAAGAAGACAGCATAGCAAATGGAACATAGTCATAGGTAGAGGGGCATCATTTGAAATATGACATGGAAAATTAAAAGACAATGTCTCACAGTTACCAGGTCCATAAAGTTAACTTTACATTTCTCTTGAATTAATTGTACTTAGATTTAATTATTAAGGGATAGCTGAACTTTACTATTATTGAAAACACTGTAGCTTCTTTCTTGTAAAACTATTTATGTAGATTAAGAAGTCTGGCCTGAATTCTTTGGACTGCAAGTAATGTTTCTTCCCACATTCCCTAGCATATTTACTACAGCACAGGGCTTGATAATTAAGCTAGCACTTTTGAAATTAAACTGACTTTTATTTAACAAAGTATAAGCTTAATTAAGCTTACATAAAATAAA
The DNA here is from genome assembly GCF_964211825.1 of Aythya ferina. Taxonomy (NCBI): domain Eukaryota; kingdom Metazoa; phylum Chordata; class Aves; order Anseriformes; family Anatidae; genus Aythya; species Aythya ferina. The sequence goes on along the minus strand of NC_140315.1, from coordinate 15,562,364 downwards.
ACTTTTAAAAAAATTAATTAGAAAAGAGCTTATTCTACACAGAATAAAGTTTAAAAATAAAAAGCACACATGAATGTAAGGAACTGTACTCACGTTGTCACCTTGAAATGATGTAACATTTACCAAATATAACAGAGAGCCTTTAGTACAGTAATCAAGGCCCTACTAGTGTAGAAGAGTTGGGCAACAGAAGGTTATCTATTCATGCTGACCTCTGCTTCAGTCCAGTCAAGTAGTACCACAGACGTTTTTTTCAGCATGATTAACAACATTATTATCTATCATCACAAGCATTAACTGAAATCAAACATGCTATACGTTAAAAAACTGAGAGGTAAAACAGCCCTAATCCAAAAGACAAATGCCAGTAAGTGGCTATTGCATAATACTCCTCCCCTCGTATCATGTCTTTGATGTGGTAGTAAACAAAAGCCTTCCTACTAATCTTTCAAGAAAGTTCCCTTTCTCAAAAAGTATTTATGTAGCAGACAAGCAGGTTTCCAGTCCTGTAAATGGGTTAGGTGGACGTTGGTGGGAAGTCAGGAAAGGGAATTAGGAAAAGTAATCTCTGTTGCTCACAATGTCAACTTTAAATAATAATAAATACGCTTCTATGTAGTTACTACTAGATAGTTAGTGCCTTCAGATTTCTTCAAGGTAAGGACTGTGGGCAGGAAGATAAAAACAATGGCTTTTTTTCAAGTTCGCTTTCATAATACATTTGACAAGACTTGCCTCTGCTCAGCATCCTTACTCACTCAGCCGGTCTCTCCTGTTTCAATGTTCTACATACAGTAAATACACTCAAATTAAAGGAAGAATATTGGTGCAAACCAAGTGAAACTGTAAGAGATACCTGTGCTATAAAATAAAAAGGCCACAAAGAAGTCTACCTGTAAGAGCTGTACTGCTTTTACCTAGTTTTTTTGCCTACATGTCACGCCATCTGCTTTCACAACTTTAACACCTAGTCCTGTACTACGAAAGGATGGATTTGCAGGTGCAGGTTTGAAGACCAGCCTACGAAGTTTGCAGAAAGTGCCTCAGTTGTGCAAGACACCACACCGTATGTGGCCGCCCCAAGCTTTCAGCCCGTCCACGAGTCAGACGGAAGGTATCGGAGGACTGCCAGGCCCGGGACAACAGAAGGGCCCCTCCAGCACCCCGTGTCCCAGCCGAAACGCTCGGGGTTGATTCCCCCCAGCTGAGTCCCGGCGGGGCAGCCCCGCGCCCCTCCCGCTTCACAGACACCGAATGCAGGCGGCGCCTGGGCTGTGGGGCTGTTCCCCGCCGGGACGCGCCGTGACAGCCCGAGCGGGGCCGGGAAGGACCGGGCCGGGCAGCGGCGGCGGCTCCCGGCCCGGCGGGGGCGGACTCACCCAGCGCCACCTGGCAGGCTCTCCGCAGCTGCCCGTGCGGGGGCCGCTTGGCCTCCTTCTCGGCCTGGATCTTCTCGAGGGCCCGCGACACGAACATGCTCTTGGTGCGGGCATCCTGCTCGCGGCCCGGGGGCTGCATGGCGGCGGGGCCGGGGCCGCCGGGGAGCTGCGCCGCGCCTCCGCCCTCAGCGGCCGCCGCCACACCGCAGCCACGGCGCCGCCATCTTGGCGCCGTCACGTGACCCAGCCGCCCTGCCCGCCGCCCCATCGCGACTTGCGACCCCGGCAGCAGGCGGGGCCCGGCCCGTGGAGGCCGCTGGCCGGGAGGCGGTCAAGGGGCCCCGACATGGGGGAGGGGAGGAATGGGCTCCGAGGTCGTCTGTTCCAACCGTGCCCCTCTCACCACCATCACCCACTAAGCCATGTCCCCCAGCACCACGTCCAGCCTTTCCTTAGACACCCCCAGGGACGGTGACTCCACCACCTCCCTGGGCAACCCGTCCCAGTGCCTGACTGCTCTTTCTGAGCAGAAATGTCTCCTCATTTCCAGCCTGAACCTCCACTGCCACAACTTGAGGCCATTCCCTCTGGTCCTATCACTGGTTACCTGTGAGAAGAGGCCGACCCCCAGCTACCCACACCTTTTCAGGCAGTTGCAGAGAGGAATGAGGGCCCCCTCGAGCCTCCTCCAGACCAAACACCACCAGCTCCCTCAGCCGCTCCTCACAGGACTTGTGTTCCAGGCCCTTCACCACAGTAAGTGGAGCTGGGAGCCACGTCCTGCCCCTTCAGTTCCAGCAGGCTGGGTCAGCCCTGCCGAAACCAGGCTTGGTGCCTGTTATAAATTGCCCCCTTAATTAATTTTTCAGAGAGCATTGTATTAACCAGAGAAAGGAATTTACTGAGTAAGCCAACAGCAAGCAAAACAGCGCTGGGCGGCCGGGGAGTCTTGGCTCCACCAACGGCGCGCACCTCACCCCCGCCAGGGTCCCTTTTTATATCTTGGTAATTCCGGGATTACACAGCACATCCTGGTATATTCTGCGATTGCGCGCACTGTTGCTAGGGGGTCGTCTCTGTCCCTCTGGTGGTCGTGAAGATGACGGCCGTAGTCTTCCTCGGTGTTGTGGTTCAACTTCTTTTTTTATTTGGTCATGTTGGCCCAGCGTGAGACAGGAAGGCAGGATGTTGATACACTAGTTTAGCAATTTATCAGGAGATGGTTACATGAGCTTTGCAGCAGTGTCTTTGAACAAAAGAGGCAACTGAGATGCAGAAGGAGAGAAGGGGAGGGGGTTCTCTTTTTTGTTACATTAAGCAAAAGAATTTTCATAGTCTCTAGGCAAGCATTATACAGCTCCTTACTTCAGCAGGGAGCTTTTGCAACTCCCGCTCCTCAAACAGAACTCCTTGTTTTTTATAATACAAAAGACAATGAACAAACATTTATGGTGTATTACAGCGCCCATCCGCGCTTTTTTAAAACTCGTCCCCTTGGCATGTCCCTGGGAGTTGCATCCCCCGAATGTGTTGGGTGTCAGGTGATTTCACTAGCAGGACATCCCAACTGCAAGCACTGTTATTGCTGCAATCAGTTGCATTGATTGTGTTGGAATTACTGAAAGGGAGGTCACGTTAATACAATACTCCTCATTTTTATAAAGCTTTTAATCTGAGCATCCCAGCGTTTCCATTATCGCTGATAACTTCCACAGAACAAGGTCTGTGAAGAGACACTAAGAATACAGATGTTTCAAAGACCCAAAGTCATGTTAAAGATGAATCATTAAAAAATAAATTTCACGTCCCATAAATTTAGTATCCATTTATAACCTGATGCCCAATTGTTTCTTCTCCTTTTATCCATCACCCTATGTGGTAGGGTGTCTTATTCCCCAGATCAAATTCTGGACTCTTTGAAAGCCAGTATAATCTATGGAAATAATCTGCAGAGATAAATTACTCATTTGATGCCCTCCTTTAGCAACTTGCAACCATCACTAGCATGCAGTCACCTCTTCCACATCCCTCCACAATGGGCTTAATCAAATTAAGACAGCAATATCTAACTAAGAATACAGGGACCTATTAGATTGTCTATACTGTGATTTTATTTCTCAAACACTGGCATTCTTATCTTTTAAAATGTCATTAATAGACACTTAGCATTGTCAAGTTCTACAATATTTGTCTAAAAAGCACTAACAAAGGGTCCAACCATAAACGCCTGTGTGCAGCATTCATAGTATTACTTCATGTGGAAAATGGGCAGGTGCTATGTGACCACCTCTACTGTCCAGGGGTTTGTGTGGACTGGCTACATGGAGCTGAGGACTCTACTTACATGGAAAACTATGAGTTAGAGTATAGGAAATCAGACGTGATGAAGGCGGACAAGAACAGGGGGAAGTGCCTCTATCTGGAAACAGTTTTTAAAGCTACTAGCTAAAGACTTGGGTTTTCCCAGGAAATCAGCAGTTCCACCGTGGCTGTGATACGAGTACAATTTTGTGGTTTGTCATTAAGTCACAAATTGTCAGGGTGTAACTGCCTCGAAAACCTCCTAGTTATACCTGTTCTCTTGGCAATAATAGTGTGTTCAGCCTCTTCTAGTATGAGCAAATGCACCATGTAATAAATGTGAGACAATGTTGGAAGGTTAAAGTCCTTCTGAGCGTTTATCAGCTGAAGCTGTCATTAGGCAACCGACTTGAACTTTCCTCCACATTAAGTGATTAATACAAGTTTAGAATGGATCACTATTCCATGTCAGAATCACAGAAATGCAGGGCTGGGAAGGTCTTCAACAGATCATTTAGTACATCTCCAAGCACTAAGACAGAATGCTGCCTCTTACTGAACAGCTCCAGTAAAGGAGATTCAATAGCATTTCAGTTTGTTGCCTCCAGTGTTTCACTAATTATGCAGTTAGGAAATTCCTAACATCTGGTCTGGATGTTAACTGCTATCCATTAGCAGATGGATGGACTCTATACCATAGAGATAGGAATAACAGAAAAATAGAGACAAATAACATAGGAATCAGAGTATTGAGTGATTATTATTATTATTATTGAATTTGCATATTTCCATATTGTGACTAGGGTTTGGATTTTGTTTTCTATCAAAAGCCTGGTTGTTCCTAAATTTTTTTATTTTTATTTTTTAATTTCTGGTCTCTTATACAGAAGATGTTCATCCCTGTAATCATATAGGTATGCTGACTTCACTCTTGTAGCCTCAGTAACGTAATTGTTTTTACACTGAGGAGATTTCGTCCATTTCATCCTTACACTGCATGCTGATAGTCTGTGTATTAATTTCATTGCACAATACAGTGAAACCAGCTAGCCTATGCTTCTTTAGTAACAACTAACTCCAATAAAAATTTTGAAAAATGCAACTAATTTCAGAATGCTGAGATAGACCGTATTTTTCTTGGTGTTTTCCTATCAGGGTTCAGTATGGTATTATTTTAAAATAGAATGAACTGGGCAATCATTGTCTATATTTGCTATTTATTTTTCCAAGTATGTTGCCGATGTAAAGGTGCAGGGTTTTAAGTCATTACATGGTCTAGTATTTGGTTTGGAGTATCTAGTTCCATGAAATATGTCATAATATCCTTTGGGCTTCTAAACATCTTAAAGTTTTAAACCATATTTGTATATCTCTGTATGTCTGTGACCACTTAAGTGTTACATTTCTGAGCTTATCACCTTGGGCATCAAGTGGTTGAGACAGTTTACATGCCAGGTCGATGAATTCATTTGCATTAAAGACCTAAATACAGATAGCATTATGGGTTTTAATTGTACTTTTCAGACCTTGTTCCCAAAATGCAAAGTCTGAGAAATATGCTTTTCAGGTTTATATTCATTCAGTGTGTCACCAGGAGGGAATTAGGAAGATGTCTTGCTGTGCACCTCATGACTCAGCTGCCTTCTTTAATTCCTACTCTTGGCTCCATCGTAGCTCTGCTATACCGCAAGGTTTCAGATCCTCTCCACAGGATATCTCACTGACTATCTTAACAACCAGGCAACATCTAATTTAATTTGCCCTGTCCTGAAAAGTAAAAAATTCAATACGAACCTTGAGAGCCTCATTACTGACAAAAAAAAAAAAAAAAAAAAAAAAAGAGGAACAATTTCAAATTTCTTCTGGCTACTTTAATTTAGCACATCCAAAATAAGAAAAGGTTTAATAAGTCTCCCTAATAATCTTTCTAATAGAAAGGGAGAGATGAAGACACACAAAAAAGTAAGAACAGGATCACCTGTCACAGAGTCAAGTACTGACAGTGAGAGAAGTCAAAAGACAAACTGATAGTTCTTGGACTCAAGAGTCACTTCATTTCAGTGCTGAAATCTGCAGTCTCAATGTAGAATATGCCTCGGAGAACATGATGGCCTTGTGTTAGGGACAAGTCAGAAAGGAAGATTTGGCTGATGAAAGTTAACCAGTAGTCAGATTTTGATGAAAAATTGTCATATTGGGGACAGTGACAGAGAACACTGTAGCTTCCACTAATTTGTAATCCTAAGGAGCCATGGTAATGCAAATAAGCCCCGTCTCTTGAAAAGCTATCAGTTTAGCAATAACAAGACAAAATGTGTAGTTTTCTTGTACCGATATATTACACCTCCACATGCTAGCATTTTTAAATGTGTAATTTTTAAATAACACTCACAATCCAAGAAAAGTGGATCCAAAACCAGTCCCCCAAGAATTGCCCACATTTGTTATTGCTGTCTATGCATCTGATTCTTCTTTCACTTCTATTAGTTTAAATCAAGGGTAATTCTACAGTTATCAGTGAAATTACAGTGATGCAGAAGTGACATAACTAAAAGTCAAATAAGGCCCTTAGTCTTTTTTGAGGGATGCTGACTTAGTTATTGACACAAAAAAGGCTGTAATTACTGTCAGCAGCATTTGCAGAACTAATTAAGCAGCAGAAGCTGTTCATGTATTGTCAGCCAAATTATCAGTTCTGATTCTAGGACATTTATTGTGGGACAAGATTAGTTTTCATTGGAGAAGCAAAATGGGTATGGTCTTGATTTTAGGGAATAGATTGAGCAGACAGTTTTACAGAAATCTTTTTTTAGTTACATGTCAAGCAAAAAACTTGCCTTTCAAATCTTACAGCAGTATTTGAATTCCTAGGTGTACGATTACATCTGAGGTTATGGTTTGGACTTAACAGAGACAAGAGTGAATACCAGGTTTCAGCTACAATGAGCTTTTTGAGTGCTAGTGGCATGTGAGGAATATGAAGCTAGTGAATGGGAAGCTCTACTATTTAAGGTTTGAGTTATAGGTAGGCTCAAGGCTGACACTCACTGAGGTTAAGGAAGTTGGTTTTGGGACTGCACTGAGTAATGTGCTCATACTGAGAGAGAGTTGGAGCCTATTTAGTTTTCAGACAACTTTCGTTTCCCCTTATGATTTACAACAGAATTCCTGTTATGAGTAGGACTAGAATTTTCAATTGTTAGGATTGAAACTCACTGGAGCTCTTGCTAGGCCTATTTTACATGGACTTAGGTTGGATCTTAGGAAGAGCTTCTTTACTGAAAGGGTTGTTAGACATTGGAACAGGCTGCCCAGGGAAGTGGTGGAGTCACCATCCCTGGAAGTCTTTAAAAGATGTTTAGATGTAGAGCTTAGGGATATGGTTTAGTGGGGACTGCTAGCGTTAGGTCAGAGGTTGGACTCGATGATCTCGAGGTCTCTTCCAACCTAGAAATTCTGTGATTCTGTGATTCTGTAATTTGCATGAATTAGGGGAGACATTATCATCAAAGGCTATGGATATGTAAGGCTGAAAGTGATTGCTTACTTCAAGTTGACAGGAGAATCAAGAGTAGGTGCAGAGTTAGGAAGCAGGCTGAGCTTTGGGTTGTGACTCTGTAGGTTAAGCTAGAGTTTATATTAGGTTTCTGGGTTCACAGTAGGGCTCATAACATCAAGTTTGCCAATTGTGTTCATCTTTTGAAATAATAAAGATCTATTCCCAGCATTACAATTATGGTCATGGTAGAACTAGGTTTATAGTTTTTATTCTACTGGGGAGGTGAATTAAGTTCAGGCCTGAATCTGACGGGGTGGTCACATTAAGTTTACAACAGAATCTATTGGGATAGTGCAGACTGTGCTCTGTTTTAGAGAGGGGTGGAGATGGGTTTCCTCCTTAGGATCAACATAACAGTCAAAGTTAGGACTGAGGTTAATTTTTAGGGTAGGGTTCTGATGCTTTTGAGTACACAAGCCATTATTCAGAAAGATGTTCAAAAAGCAGACAAGACAAATTTAATGTTGCTGCCATCAGGCACTGATGAACAATCATGCTTCGGACTGCTAGAGACCAGAAGCTGAGAGCTAACTGTGAGGTTAATCTTATGGCTAGGTCTAGACTTAGATAATAAATCTGCTAGGGAAGATAAGCCAAGATCAGTCCTGCATTTACTGGAGTAAATAAGAGATGTTTGGAAAAATAGTATTAGTTTTTGGGAGAAGAACTGCTTGCTTAGAGCTATCTGTAAGGAGGATGGAGCTTATTTTGAATATCAGTAAGATGATCTCTATACTGTCTAGGAAACTGCGCTTAGTTCAGGAGCTAGACAATTAAGAGAGACTTTTTGCTTAAAGTTTTCCATACAGTTTATATAAGGGCTAAAGTTAGATGTGAACTTATGTGGGACTGCTGAGTTGAGTCCTAAGTTTAGGTTGCTACTGTTACAAGTCAGCAAACCATGATTAGTTTGGTGACTCACATCCTTTTAGCAATTCCTATTATGCATGGCATCAACATCATCATTATTTTAAACCAAAAGAGACAGTCAGTCATCCATGCCAAATGGAACATCTTTCAGGAAACAGTTTCACACATGCAGGATAATCTGAAAAAAAATTAAATATGTCACTCCCCACTAGATACCACATGCCGTAAACATCACCATATAGAAAATTAAGATATCTCGAACAGGTTTGCAAATTTATTTTCTAGAAACAGGCTTAAAAATGATAAATGTCCTTTTGTCCCTAGAAAATTGTTTGGATTTGCCTCAGGAAAAGAGTACAAAAGATCCTGCATGTTGCATACAGTGTGTTTATGAGATGCATTTTTTTCTGCTTGACTTCTCTTCATTCTGTTCACCAGTTTGCCTTTGTTTGACTTTTGATACCCTAAGAAAACTTGTTATTGCTGTTTACTCCCTAAAACAGCAAATGTGGTAAAAATCTATAGCTTATTCTTGCAAATATAATAAAACAGGAAATGTGAAGAATGGAAATATATTCTGTAGCACTGTTCAAAAACTGATTAAATCCTTTCAGCCATTCTGTAGTTTACAAAATTGAGAGGACAACATAACTCTCCAGCAGAGGGCTTTCCTTAGCCACAATAAAAACAACTCAGAAATACTGGTATTTATGCCATAGCAAGGCATTCACCCTCATGATGATATTCTGCCTAGGTTGGGGTCCATGACAGAGAATATTAGGGCTATTAATTATGCTTTCCTGTTTTATTACCGACCTGTCTCTCGTTTGTTTGGGCTATTATATTTCTGCCACTGTGCACACATGGCAAGGATCATGTGCTAGGATTTCCCACCTGCAACCCAGAATCACTCTCATTTCTGTTTTCTTGAAATAGAACTCTCTTCCTCTTTGTTCTTTTCTTTCTCTTTCATAGAAATTTGAGTATATTTAACATACAGGCACATTCCGTGCTTGTTGGTAATGAGGAGAGAGCATGCAACTGGATATTGAGGACAAGGATCCTTGAATCATCTGTACCAGACCAATGAGTTGACTTGATCAAAGACTGCTTGATTATACAAGAAAAAAATGTGGAAGAGGTGGAGAATAGTTCCTTTAAAAATCAGAATTCAAGCTGATGGATGCAGCTTTTAGGTGACATTGGTACCTTTTCCCATTACTTCCATGCCAAAAAGATTACACTGGATAACTGAATATTATTCTGAGGTGTTTCCTGAGGTGATCTCTGCTCTGGCTGGGTAATACTTAGGGCACTTACAACTGGAGACAAGTTATTCCCAGAGAGCATTTTCCATGCTAATTTATATAAGGACAACAGCTGCAGAAAGATGGGTCAGTTTTGGGAGGGACCTGGTTGGATGAAGCTTCATGACTAGAAGGTTTCAAGAGAGGCAAGTCAGTGGGACAGAGAGGGATCTGGCTGCACCTTTGCAAGTAACACTGCAAAAAGGCAATGAACCAACAAGTATGAAATGAGAGTAAGTTCCATCCAACACTGTGACAAGCCAACAATCCACAGCATGGCCTAGTTCTCTAGGGTCTGCAATGATGGCACAGTGAAAAAAGGGAACACTTTCACATTTTCTGAAACACTTGACATCTTTTTTATTTGCTATTTTTGCCTGAACTGCCCTTATGGGTTTTCAAACCACTTCTGCTGTGTGCAATCTATCCATCCAGCTAGGGAACAGAAACACTTCTAGGTAATTTACATAACCAACTAACATGAACAGCTTGAATTTCAAACACCAGTTGTCAGATGGAGACAATCATGGTAAGTTTGCGATAGAAAATGATCCATAGACAGAATATTTATGTTCTTTCCCATCACCAGTGTGTCATCATGAAAATCTTGCTTCGCTTATAAATCCCAATTCTTCATACACCATGCGGGGGGGGGGGGGGGGGGGGGGGGGGGGGGGGGGAAGCATGTTATGGCATCAATATGTGGAGTGAAAATCAAGATCCCAAACATGCAAAAGACAAACAGAAAAAATTGAGAGACCACCTAAAACCACATCTACTTGGGAGCAGCCTGTGGGAGGAAAAAACAGGCAGCAGCCCTGGGTAAACCCTTCCCTCTGACTTACTAACTTTGCTCATTGCTCCTGCTGATGTTGGTGTAACATTGCAACTAACTGGCTCTTCAAAAATCAAACCTGTTATTTAGGTGGTAATAAATACTATTTGAATTTACCCTGATATTAGACATAGCACTTGAGATATTGTTCGTAGCTGAGAGCATGTCTGCACTAGGCTTATAATTTGAAAAAAAAAAAAAAAAGAAAAAAGAAAAAAAAGTAAGAGAGCTAGATGCCTACGCTGAGTAAGATGAACAGTTTCCAATCATACCGTCATGTTGTTTTTTCCTTTTTCTGATCTTACACTTGTTCAAACTAGTTTTTTTCACTTGAGGGCGCCAAAGATCTAGTTCCATAAAGGGAATGCACAGCACTACTGCTGAGAAATGTCACACAGCAAAACAAACCAAAACAAAACCCGCTATTCTTTGACCTCTAAAGTGCAAATAAGGACTTTAGTTACACATGTCAACATGATGAAATCTTCAGTTCTAGAGGTGGAAAGAGGTTATCATCCTAGAGATCATAACAGAAGACCACATGTCACCATCTGATTTAGATCAGAAGATGTTCAGAAGCTCGTAGAAGAGAAGAAGGTCATGAGTACTCCTCTGTGACCCATACTCCTTCCACACAAGTGAGTAGACAGACACATGGCAGACTTGGCCCTTTAGGCTAAACAGAGACCTGAAAATATTGCTTTTATTTGCCTCCATCACATGTGTTTCTAGTCCCTCCCAATACATACATGTCTGAATTCATAGCTACCATTTAGCTCATTTTAGTTCTACAAGTCAATATTTAATTCAGCTGTAGATCTGGTTCTCTCACAGTCTTAAAGAGTTTACTTCATATTATCTTTCTCTTCCCTCTAGCTTCTCCTTTTCAAAAAGCTTTTTATGGCATTAATCTACACAGTAGTCATTAATATTTTTTAAGATCTATTAGCAGAATATCTACTTTCTGTCACCTCCTCACAATTGAAATGTCATTCAAGCTGTAAGATACTTGCTAAACCCAAGATGCAACAAAAGCAATATTCCACTGATGTCATACGCAAAGCTACCTTTCATAGCTATATCACATATGACTAATATATTGGTCATGCTAATGTGCTGGGTTGTATTTTGAATGTTTCTAATGACGTTCTGTAACTATTCATATGACTACTGTTTCAGAATAATCTGGCAATTGAGTTGAAACATTTACGGTCTGTTTGAGCTACAAGCCCACTTCCCACCATGGTTTCAGATATTTTAAACTCCCCTGTCCTCTTGGAATTTTTCAACTGTTTTTGATTATTTTATTGACAGTGCTATATAAATGAGAGGGCAACAAGACAAGATGCGTTAATTTTTATACATGAAAAATCAGAGGCTGAATCAAGGGTCACTGTGGGTCCTCTAGATGCTGATTGCTACCATTTTTCTGCTACTACGCATAGTTTCATATACTACCCACACCTCCTTCCTGAGCTAAAGGCAGGTGTACGTCCCAGATAACCCTCCCTCGACTACTTTATGCTATTAAAAAACAGATGGCTCAATTTGCCATCTAGTCAAGAACAAGCATGGAGGTCAGCATGTGGAAGAGCAGTCTCCCCCCCTCCTTGTGGGGCTTGCTCAGTTGCCCATCCTGCTATAGAAATGCAATCTGGCTAAGACAGACTACTTTCCTACCCACTAGCTGAGACACTGAGCACAGTCACCTGAATTCCCAGGTCTCACTGAGGTGGACATGGAAAGCTTGCAGGGGATTATGAGCATAAAACCTGTCAAAACTGAGAGGCATGAAGGCTCCTTCTAAATGTGCTTATATGCCCTTTGGCAGGTGGGAGGGTTGTCTGCATTCGTGACTAAGCAAGGCATCCTGTGCATGTCTGTGCTCACGGACAATGAAGAAAAATATGTGAAGAAAAGTGACAAGAGAGGGAATGAGCTAAATTATCGGAAAATCCTTAACTGTCTTGGACCTCCTGGAAGGAGAAAAGCGAGATACTCAAAGAACGTGTCCTCCCATATTGCACACAGGGTTATTAAGACAGCACCGTCAACAGATAATAACCACAGGGGACAACATAAGCAGCAGCACAACCTTGTCTCTATTACATGACGTGGAAACCACAATGCAGTAAATGAGGCCAGGGGGAAAGCTATGAGGCCTTAAATCTGCATATACTTTGTCTACAGCGTGTTGTTCCAATCGACGTTTCCTTTAACTCCAGTATTGATCAGTGACTTGTACCCACACAGTAATTTAAAACTGAGTTGTTTTCAGTGAGACTTGTGTCAGTATGTATGAAGAAAGACAAAGTTTTCCGTAGGGTAAATTTCTGATTTTCATACACAGTTATGGAGGTGGCACATGTAAATCATCAAAATTTGCTGTCCCTGGGTACTTGTGACACATTTGCTAACCAAATGGCACGGGGGAGTCAAACCTGAACCAAATGCATCTCTCTTGCTTGGAGAACAGTACAAAGACTGCGACTTGGGGGAAAAAAAAAAAAGAAAAAAAAAGTTGTAACTATTTACCAAAATACTCTGCAATCTACACCAGGCACTAGAGAAATATACAACAACAACAACAACAGATTCTGCTTCTAATTACAGATGTAATAAAAATTGTGATCCTTTAACCTGTGTAACACATCTGCTTTCTTACAGTAAATTACATAAACTCCTGCATGGTAAGCACTGCTTTATTCTTAGCATACAGTACCATAGGTGTTCTTGTTTCTTGAAGTTTTAACAACTCGTAGATAAAGTGATTTTTGATCTGAGAGTAAAAGACAGGCACTTAACTTTTGGCCTTTTTCAGACCAATAAGTATTGATAGTGTTTTATGTGTCATCTTTAAAGGAAATTTCAAATGCTTGCAATGTTTTCAAATGCTTGCTATATTAAAATGCAGCCCTGGGAATTTAGAAATATGTTTAGTATAGACAAATTGTTAAGTAACATTTTACTAAAATTAATAAAAAGCAGAAGGAGAAAGAGATTAAAAATAATCAAAAGAGGGGTATTAATTCATTTCTGCAACAGTTAATTCAAACAAAGCCAAAACACAACCAAAGAACTTGGAGGCAAAAAGTTTATTGCATTATGCACTTCAGTATGGTCAGTCTGATGGGAAAGACTTTGAGTAACCTGACTTTCAGAAGCGATGGGTGCATTAACTCTGTGTAGAGGCCGTAAGTCAGGTCATGGTGTTACTTACTCACAGAACTGTAAGGTCAGAGGAGAAAGAGATCTGTATTTACAAGAAAATACTGTGCACACTGGTTTCATAAGCAGTGAAATCCCCTGTAATTTTATGGCTTGCATTCAGAAGCTGAGAAAGCAGAAGTTTTCTGGGGATCTCACAAGCGTTCCCACAAATTCATTTTTTCTCTGATATTTTGCTAGCAATCCAGTTAGCCAAAGAGAACTACAGCTAGCAGTACAGCTGTTCTTGGGGCAATAAGAAGCTGCTGACATGTAATGTGAGTTTGCCTCAGCCCAATACAACCATTTCTAGGCTCTGCTGGAACAGAACGCACTCTGAAGTGCTGTTCAACCATGGAGAGAGTTCAGAATGAGGCAGAATGTGAGAGAGGTTTGTGCCAAACAATTTTATTGGCTCGGCTGGTTTACATCTGGCATATATTTTAGCTGAAACCTCAAAAATTGTTGATAACATGGCTTGGATGACTGATTATGGCTCATCCCTATAGGTAAATGCCCAGCCTACAAGATCATCCATTTCAGCTCTTAGTGGCTTGGGTGTGTTTTCCATTTAACACAACCCCACACTGATGTGTTGAGTCCACAGAGTTCTTTACTCTAGATTAAGGAAGGCAACAAAGAACAGATGAGGTCTCTTGTGTGACCCCTCCTCTGACACATACCTGTAATTTATGTGCAGAACAACCCACAGCTCCAGTCGGATGATGGCAAGTTGGTTCATTTGAAGATACAGTAAGCAGAAAATGGGATCGGAATTTCTTTCGTATTCTAATATTGTAATATATACCAAATTTTAGCATAATATACAAAGACAAATATTAAATATGTCCTAGGCTTTTGCTTTCTGTGCTAAAGTGAGGTTGAGTCAACAAGTCCCAGTAAGATTACCGTCGTAGCTGAAGAAGGTACTCTTCTAAGATGAGATCAAACCTGGCAGCCTTGTGAACTTTGTATGGTGTGAAATTCAAGCATTTGTGAGGCAAAAATACAGATCCCCAAAAACATCATATTACCTTAAAAGGCACAAGATTTTACAAAATTTGAAATGGGTATGTTCTCTACTAGCCTTCTGATCATAACAATTCACATTTTGAAGATTTTCTGTCCAATCCCCCAATCTATGCTTCCACTTCAAAATTAAAGAAATGCTCTCACAGATCATGGTTATTCTCCTGAAGCAGCAGTGGCATACCATCCATGACAGGATATGTGAAACTGAGCATAGAATTTGCGTTTTTTTTTTTTTTTTTCTTTTTTCTAACCAGAATGTCACTCAAAATAGCCCTGACTAGCAAGATTGAATTAGAATGATCTCATCCAGAGATCTCATAAAAAGTGATCACACACTCTTTTTCCACCATTCTACGAACATCTCTGTACTTTGATGAGAAAACAGAAAACACATGTCTTCTATAAATTACCAGGACAGATAGGACAATGCTATGATTCCCACAGTTAACATGTACCAAACTTCAGAACAAGCAGGACACGGAAAGCAGCACATCAGTCTTCTTTACAAACAAATATTTAGGAACCCCCAAAAGGGAAGAAACAACATGCATTCTCAAACTTAATAGCTACCAAGCAGATAATTAAGCTGCTAGTAAGAGCACTGTGAATATGATAGATATACAAATATTTGCACATGAATGCAGTATCTCTGTTTTACAGTCTCAAAAATTAAAAGCTAAAATGTCAAAATGGAGCCGTAGGGTTGGCCTGTCAAAGAAAGAATTGCCACCAATGTGATAACAGTGGTAGAGACTAAGAGCTCTGCCCTTTTCATGTTTAGGGATGCTTTTGGTTGATGATTTTGCGTTGTATTAATGAATCCCTTTTGCCTTCCTGATAAGTTTCTAATTGCTCAATGTATCACACACACACAAAATAGTCTACATGAAATACAAACACTGCCTCACTGCGGGCTGCTTTCACCTGAGCACCAAATGCACCTGGGCTTTCTGACACATGACTGTGATTTAAATACAATGTCTTAATCTCCCAAGACTCATAGTCCTGATGTCAAGTTGGATACACTTGGCAAACAGTGCTCTCATCATACTGAAGTGAGTTGGCAACTGCAGTGGAAGAATAACACATTTGGCATCATTCTTAGAACTTTTAAAAAATATTTTAAGACCACATTAGCTGATTTTCTGAGGGGAAAATTAGAGTTCTTTGGCTAATTTAAAAGAAACACAGAGTAGTTCAACATTACTATTGAATATGGCACTGTGCTGCATACATAACTGGATGAGGTGTTCTTATGGTTAGAGGCATACAAGGAAAGGAAGCCTTTCAAACAGAGCAGAAGGCAGATAAATAGAAAAGGAATACATGTATCTGCATGTATGTGTGAATCAGTGCCAATTACAAGAATTACCATTAAATTGATGTAAAGACCTAGTTGTAGCAAATATGTCTGTAGTACAAGATGTAAATCAAGTGCATACAATGCCTAACAGGTGGACACAGTTCACAGTTTGTATAAGCTACTTCCTTGGCAAGAAGCGTCTCTGGATGTCTGCCCAGGGGCCAGGTGCTCCTCACTGATTGACAGGGCTAACCTCGCAGCACTTCCCCCACTGGCATATTGCTATATATTTTATGTTAGGAAGGAAACCTCACCCTAAGAAAGATGCAGAATGGACAGAAAAAATTCTTGGGAAAACAGCACTGCCTGTACAGTAGCTCAGTTCCCAGTCCAGCATTAGCAGATACTCCCTATAGATCTTTTCCCTTCTGCTGCCCATTTTTAATCATTTCCAAAGGGAATGATTCTATTTATTCTGCTTGGATTCTAGCTGGTTTCTCTGCTGTCCAGTAATGTACTAGTGGATCTCCCAAGGGACTCCACATTTGATTCACTGTCTCAGCTCTCTACATTTTTTTCCAACGCTGCATGCCCTAAAATCAATAAATTCAGTCTGGTAAAGAGTTCTCCTATTGCTAACAGTACAATTGAGGTAACTGGAGGATTAATAAAATAAATTATTGAGTGGTTATTTATATGACAATTCAGGTGGTATTAGCAAGGTACTTCATCATGAGGTTTAAATACAATTCTCTCCCTCTTATGCCCACAGTCTCCTTCAAATCCAGATCTCAGACCTTCTGCATCTTTCGGGTCAGCTTCCTGCCATGCGCCTTACACTGAACTCCCATTCCTACCCAGGTCAGATTTGTAATTTGAGGGAAGGACTCTGACAAAATATCTGAACAGCACCAGGTAACGTCATGATAAGAAAATACAAGCATTTGACAGGAGGAGCAGTATAGCTGTATGTACACAGTGCTGTGCCAGACAAATTAGATCAGCTCTTTCTGTAATTAGTCCACATACAGTGCTTCACTAATGCAATAATGCTCTTCCAGCAATAAAGACCTAGGAACTAGGAACGATGTTAGAAACTAACATTGGTATTACTGTGTGGTGCTGACAGTTTACCTTTTACCTTGATATTTAACCCTGAATTAATTTACAAAGGATAATAGTCATATATAGAACACTTGAGATTTATACAATTCTAAGTCAATGGAATTAAATTCTGCTTTCCTTGTGAAGCCAACAGGACACATCAGATTTTCAGCTGTCGCTTTCGCAGGAGAACTTGGACTTTCTTGTAAAAAAACTGTAAAACTAACACATTGGCTAAACTCCCAAATTTGCATTTTTCATGTTTTCAGCATTTCAAAGGAACAGAAACACATCCAAAGAAAGCAGACACTTCTCACACAGAATAATTTTGTTAAAATCCCACATTTCTATAACAAAACATATTAGAGAGAGGGCTTTTTGGTGTGTGTGTGTGTTTTATTTTTATTTTAGTTGTCCTGGCAAAAGAGGCTGCTTTGTGAAATCAGTAGTCATCTGCTACCTGCAAGGTACATGTACAATATGAGACTCACATGACTCAGTACTGTAAACTGTATCTTCAGATGTGCAATACAGAAACAGCTAAAGACACTTTGATCCCAAACTGCAGGCTCTGTTCACTGTCATATTAATAAATAATTTGTAACAATAATGGCATCTGTTAGGAACATAACAGGGTTTAGACAACCAGAGGTGCAAGAGAATCTGAAGATAAGATTTTAAGTGTTTGTCTATCCAGATATGATTATCTTCATGAACATGGCTTATTTTACCTGTACTGTGCACTCAGTCCTCCCTCTGACTGACATCAGTGTGCTTCTGGTGTGTAGCAGCCCTAAAAATGATCATTTTAAGAAGTTTAACATACTCAAGCTTGAAAATTTGAGACTATTGTCCTTTTCAAGTCTTTAGAACAACGTCTATGTCAGAAAAGCTTACAATTACTAAAATATAGAGAAACATCAGAAAAAAATTGTCTTTAAAAAAAAAAAAAAAACACCAAGAAGTGTATTTACTAAATATATATAGCAGACAGTGAGAGAGCAGATGGGGAAAATCACTGTTTTTGACTGCAGAGTGAGAAGTCTAATTGAGTGGAAAGATGCAAATGAAATCGAATAGCTCCCAAACCCTGAAGTGTCAGAGAGGTGGAAGACCCAGGGCTGGATAATCACTCACTTGCAATTTTTTCCTGTCTGAGAGGTGATAATGAGACTTTACTTGCCACAAAAGCACTTGTTAGATTTGCATGTATCTAAATGCTATAGGACTGACTTGTTACACATCCTATATTGTGCACAGAAAAACCTATTTTACATTTTATTTTGATTTTCGTTTAGATAATAGTGTAACTGTTCAGATATTGTTGACAGAAACATGTATTCGGTAAATAGGAAATAAATAACACTATGCAGGAATCAGGAAGAGCCTGGTTATAACGCAACAAAAGTCAGTCAGAATGTCTTACACTAAAAGGAGTTAACAGTATTTGCAGACTCATAGGATTTTAGCAATTGCTCCTCTAATCCACATCTGTATAACAGCCCTGATTTTCCTTACTAGTAAGATGAATTCAGCCACAAGGAGAGCTATTAGTAGCATCAGGAGCTAATCTGCTAAATTATATGCTCTGACCTTTCTGCTGATCTTTATATTGCATAATTTCTTGCAAGAAACTTAACAGAATCAACAGAATCAAGAAATGTCCCTGGTTTTTACCATACAGTACAGATTTTACTCATGTATGTTCAGAACTCTTCATGTTTTTCATAAGCCCAGTTCAAGACAGTTCCTTCGCTCCTTGATTCAGATTTAAGAAAACTTGTTTCCTTTCCTCACAGCAGGAAAGGCTTCCTCTCTCTGCTCATTACTATAGTAATTAATTCTTAATTTGCTGTTAGGTATTCATTAGAAGAATCTTCATTTAGACAAAAGGAGCTTTATTCTGGTTTCATCTCTTGTATCTTCTGCCTACTGGGCCAGCATTAACATGAGCAACACAACAGAAGTTCTAGTGAGCTCTCCAGTCACACTTACTTTACTTAACATTCATTTTCTTTATTCTTTCAGTGTTTCCCAAATACTTTATGAGGCTAAATACTATGGAACAGAAGAAACACTTTAGTTTCTGAAAAAAATTAAGGAAGCGTGTGGGGAGAAATGAGGAGAATAGGACCATTTCTTTCTGTCTCCTCTGGAGTGGTTCAGTGTATAAAGTTGTACTGGGCTGCTGCCGGGAAAGTTAACATTCCAGCCAGACCCAGTACAACCTGGGGTTTAGCTGCCCAGCACGGTAAAACCACCACAAAAGTGTGAAATGATTTTTCCATGTTGTCACTGCAAACCTTTCCACTGCTCATCCTTCTTGAACACCTCTGTCTCATCATGTTGGTTATTACAATTTTCTTTAAAAAAAAAGAAAGTATTTTAGTACTGTAGTTTTATCCCGTACTTTATTACTTAGATCCCCGCTACTATTTTAAGGAAACTTCCTATGCAAAAATGTAGTTGCAGTATGTTGTACTGACACAGAAGAGGGAAGCTGTAAATTTCTGATCTGGTGTTATTAGGAAGCATGCTCAATTTGAAACCGAAATCATTCTGTAATTTGTTCAGCTGGTGGAATGGAAAAATAATTAACATATCACAGGTCATTCAAATGAAATGTGGAGACTCGGATTTACTAAAGCCAGCCCCACCACCCTTATGCACGTGGGTTACGTCAATGAATTCAGTGTGACTATCTATGTAATTACCTTGCCCAAGCTTAGTACGTTGCTGTGACCTGATGCATACCAAACAGGAATCTGGCCTAAGCCTAAACTTCATGTACTTAACTGACTTCTGCCCCAGGATTTTGGTCCTTGAGGAATGGAAATGCAGCTCTCGTGCATGTCATCCCCAACGTACCAGCCATTCAGAAGAGAGAGCTTTGTCTACACACTCCTTAAGAGGCACTGTCTCCTTGTGCCTGGGTGAAAGCAAGCAGAAGAGGCATTTTTCTCCTTCTCCAGGGACTATCAGGGCTTGGGGCTGCTGTCTGAACTTTGCAAAGACTTTCAGAAAAGTCTGAATCGTGTAGGTCTTTCTCATGGCTTGGAACTGTTTGCATAGTAAGACATTATGAAGATCAACAGTGGGTGTAAATGTGTAAAAAGGGCTGCACAATGTAGTTCAAGTCAACACCCTCAGAAAAGAAAAGAAAATCCTGTATAGAATTTATACTTTACAGTCACCCAACACCAGGGTGCATCTAAGAGCTACAAAATCTCAATCTCATACATGCCAAAGACAAACACCTTACACTTTGGTATTTTTTTTCTTAAATAAATAAATAAATAAGTATTCTGCAGCACATTATATACATCTAATTCAAAGTAACTATTTTTTTTTCCTTTCCATAGAGCTGTGTCTACATGGCGATGTTTTTCTTCAGTTCTGAAAAAGAACTTTTCTTCACTTCTCCAGCTGAGCATTTTGAAAAGCTTTGGATTTTTTACATTTTGACTTAATTGGCCAAATTTTTATCCAAAATGAAGATTTCTTGAAAGTGCTGAACTTCAGAAAGCAAAGGGACCATAACTGACATTTTTGCTATTGTTAATGCAATTTGGTTGTTAAGAGAAGCTTCAAGAAAAACACATCTGCCCTGTTCCCTTCCGTCTTCAGTCTAAGACACTCCGTGTGCTGTGTTCTGGGCCATTAGTGTTTACATTGTTTCATCTTCTGTGGCAAAGCATATTGGCCTCTTCCTAACTTTAGTCTGCTGTCACTGGCTTCCTGCTATGTATGATGTTACAGCATTCACACTGTAATTCAAATTAAAGTGTTCTGTGATTTCACGAGTGATACTGTCAGTTTAATGGCATTTTTATTGCTACTCTTATTTTTAATGTTTCTGTACAAAATCAGCAAGAGGAAAAAAAAAAAGCCCTTTATGATAATATCAATAAGGCAAAAAAAAAAAAAGTCTGATTCCCATTCTCTGATGGGACTGCTGTAGTCAATTAGTATTCTGTTAGAGCTTGGTGATGTTTTCCCAGAATGTCTTTCTACGCCTACGCTGTGAGCTCACAGCCCATGCACTGACCTTATAGAAGTGGTTATAATTTCATGGACTGCATCCAGCATTGATGCATGTAGCAGTGTAAGGCTATAGTTTCACAAATGGCTTTCAACTGATCTGCATGTGAGTTGCTGCCAAAGGAGGCAGTCCCATCCTTCTCTCAGCCTTGCCCTTACCACAAGACCTTAGGTCTCCTCTCATGCCAGCGGCAGCTCTTAGGGGTTGCACACTGAGCCAGTCAGGGAAAAAATCTGTCTGAAAAAAGGAGCTTTTGTTTTTTTTTTGCCTTCTGGTTAATTTTCAGCTGCATCAGCTGATCCTGTTCACCACAGTATCACAAAGGAGGTGGTGAAAACATGCAGCAATGGAGAAAGGGGAAAAAGGGTAGCCCACACTTAGATGGGCTTATGTCCAATAACGAAACCACAGCCTGAGCTGCATATAGGAGTAAATTTTTCCTAATTACGTGAATTCAGCCCTGTAGGTATAAAATACATGCACGATAACCATATAGAGAGTTTTACCATTAATACAAGTTGTCCAGGGAGACTGCAAATGCAAACTTAGGTATTATGACAAAGCTATCTATTTTGTGCTAATCTGATGTCTAACTGATTGAGTCCACCCTTAGAGAAAGATCTCTGGTTTATCAAGTGCGGACCTCTTTTGTTCTCAATATTTAGTGGTGAAGGGTTCACATATTATTTCACAAATGCTTATTACTGAAATCACTCCATATTTAAAAGAAATAGTTATTACTGCACTAAATTGCAGGTGTAGACAAAAAATAAAAATTACAGCTCTGCTTAAATACACTTGAAGCACTGAATATCAAAGCAGCAGCTGATGCAGCACCACATTACATGAGGTTTTGCTCCTTTCCCTTACACCAACGCTGGAAATAGGCCCCAATTTAGTCAATCACTTACGTGTGATCTGAACATAAACACGTGAATGATCCATTCATTCTCAACAAGCATCTTAAGCACTTGTTGCAGCTGAAAGCAAGTGGACGACAGGTTGCGGAGCTATTGCCAATCCCTAGCCCCCAAAATCAGGATCTGCATCTTCAAAAGCACTGAGGCACATGGGAAAAAACAGAGAGAGACTGGAATGGAAGAAAAGAATAAACAGATGGATAGTTTGTAGTTTGTTTATCTAATAAAACATTTTTTCTTTTGTCTCAAAATCTCTGTTGCATGAGGAAGACTTTTTTTTCTGCCTTTAATTATGTAAACAGTACAACTTTAGAAGTTGCTGCATAATATTAGCCTCCATCTGTTCATTTTTTTTTAAATTCACATTGGTTGTGCTGACCAAAAGGCAGGTGGCTTTTCCCATAGGATATACTGGTGGTTGATAACAACAAGACACAAATGCATTTAGGAAGAAGCAATTCATAAACAAAAATAAGCACCATCATTCATATTGTTATTGTTATTGTTATTGTTATTATTATTATTATTATTATTATTGTTATTACTTCATATACTTACTGTGAATAAAATACAAAAAGTGCCTTTTACTTGGTTATGTTAGCTCAGGGCAAATACTTTTTTCCAATACTATCTGCAAAACGTCCAGCAGCCTTTCTTAGTACTGCTCAAAACAACAAATTTCATAAGAATATTAATTTAACAGGAAAAAAAAAAAAAGGCAAATTTATTTTCATGGTTTCATAGAGGAAAAAAAAATCATGTGGAACAACTCCAATTTAATTGACCATTTCATCATCTGGTGAACTTCCAGTTAGTGAAATACAAAACTTGTCTTAGTCCAATCACAGTGAAGTTTGATGTACCTCTGTTCCTGGTTCCTAATTCTAGTGCTTTACCTAAAAAGAGCTAAGCTTGATGTCAAGATAATGTTTCTATATTGTTGACTTTAGAGAGTAAAGAGCATATCACATAGCATTCTATAAGTCAGGAAAAATAAAAATGCTTGTTGTACATTAGTTAAACACTAAACTGCTTAAAAATACCCTGATTTGAGCAAGACCTTTTGATTAATTAAACCAAAATCTTCTCTCAGTTCAAGAGCCCAATAAGAACCCTTAATTACATAATCCAAAATTATGTCAGGAAAGAGCATCATGAAAATCTAATTATGCACTTTTTAGTACGTGATTAGTTTTAACTAGGTGGGTATGATTGAGGAAGAGCCAAAGAGGGAAAATATGATAAAAGAGGTAAATCAGACAGTGGAAAGAAAAGATTATCAGAGAAGTGAATAATGACAAATACAACTCCCTTCCAGTATGTCTTCAAAAATTGGATTTCTTGACTTAATTATAGAATTATAGAATTCTACATTGTTTACAGCATGTTTGAAATAAGACATGCTTCTCAATACTATGCATTTAGGATTTGACACAAAGCTCACCGATGCCAACGAAAAGGCAATAGGCTGTATTTCCAATTAACTAGTGAGTTCAATACCAGGAATATGTTCCAAAAATTTTGTCCATGTCACCTGACCTTATGATGGAAACAACTGTCCGTTCTCATTGTGCTGTCTCTCTGCTACATGTAACAGTAATACAACATTTTACAAAATGTTCTGTATAGATTCTATGTCATAGTTTAAGCATATCCTTCCTTCTTCTCAAATCCCAAATCCTTTTTGTCATTAAGTTGTTGACTCTTGGTTTTCTTTGGGATATTAGTTATGAAATAATAAGGTACTTGAGGACTCCAAGGAGAAGCACAGGCTTCAGGCAGTGCTGTCTCGTCACACGCTGAAGTGACCTGAACAACAGCATGGTTAAAATGTAAATAGCTGACTGGAAACTCGTGTGACATTGTGGGGGCCCCTTTGAGTGTGTTCTGTAAGTCAAAGACAGGAACTGCGAACTCCTGCATTCTGGGTTTGCACATATTGTCACTGTGTTCTTGGGCAAGCCACTTCAGCTGTCTGTATCTCAGTTACTCCATTTTCAAATGGATGTAATAATACTTAACTTCTTCTGCCACACACTGTGAGTCTAATTAAGTGCTTTCAGAGTTTGACTGAATGCGTACAATATTATCCTCTAATCAAAGAGAATTCCACCCAGCCCTGCCTAGCAATTCAGTTCCTTTGTTCTTCAAGCTCACTCTAAGCCTCTCTATATTTGTCCTATGCCATTCTGCAGACAAGTTACCTGAGCGTTTTTCGTCCAAAAATTATTTTTATGCTGATTGTAAAAAAGGAAATGCAAATGCTCCACTGGCAGTTTAGGCTCCTGGAGAGTGAGAACCTGAGAAATTATTTCTGCAAAGCTCACTGCAAGCTATGTTTATATATCTTGCTTGAAGATAAATCATTTGTAGAAATTAAAGGGATTAATTCTTAGCTAGAATAAATCAGCAGTGGCTTTAGTGAAACCAGTAAACTGCGATGAAATATATAGGGGTAGGTGAAAGGTGATTCATGTCCACTATACACAGGCCAGGATCTGATTTCAATTACACTGGTGGAAACCTCCATTCACTACATTATTTTGACTGAAGTTTCTAGAATTACTCTGCATATCTACAGGTACAATGTCAGGTTTTAAATTAGCTACTGCCATTCAGTAAACAGTACCTGGAGCCAGGGCTTGTTCTCTGCTCAGTAGCAGCCATAAAAGCAAGCAGCATTTTAGAACCTATATAGAAACAATACACTGAACACCATGGTACCACCAAACAAATCCCTAGTGCACACACGACTTTAATGCATTGCAGAAATCCATTACTACCACCTCTAGAAGGGTATAGTAGGACTACTAAAAGTAGAGAGGAGGGCAGTAAAGGTGATCAACCATATGAAATGGCTTCCATATGACAAGAGACTAACAGATCAGGGTATTTTAACTTGATGTAGAAACCACTGAAGGCGAATATCCTAAAGGTCTACAAAATCTTAAATGGAGAGTAGAGGGAGAAGGGACCAGTGATCAAGCTCTATTTCTCACAATACTAAAGTTAAGGCGTACACAGGCAAATTGCCAAGTCTGAAGCAAAAGGGATTTTTAAATTATTTTTATAGAGCACATCATGAAACGCGGAGCCGATTGAATACTGGAAATTGCCAACTAAATAGTCCTGGAAAAGCCAATAATTTAAATGTGTGTGAAAGGCTTTAGCAGAACTCATCGCGGAATAGGTCCACAAGTGACTACTAAAAGCAATGGTCCAGGCACAACCTCTAGGCTCAGGAAATCACAGAATCACAGAATCGTCTAGGTTGGAAGAGACCTTCAAGATCACCTAGTCTAACCTCTGACCTAACACTAACAAGTCCTTCGCTAAACCATAAATCCTCACAAATCCTCACACTACCTTAAGCCAGGTAGGTCATATACAGTGCCTGAGTGCTGAAATTGTTTGGGGGAACCAAACTTCTACTGACCTATGGATTTCACGTGTACACCTTCGGTATTTCTATACCACTCAGTGAAATGGGCTGTGGGTGAGTTAATGCTGAAATGGGCTGGTAAATTTAGGGTGCCCTGTAGACAGACATTATGTAACAGATCTGGAAACAGTGTAACTGCACTCATGTGAGCTACCAGCTCTGTGATGCCTGCCTTTATTCAGTCCATACCAGCTCATACACAGTTCCACACAAAGCTCACTTCCAGCTTTAAGCTTCTCTTAAAGTTAGCTTGCCATACGTGGACTGTTTGAGACCCATTTTCACCAAGAGGTCCATACAACCAACTTGTACAGCAGAATACAGGAACCTATAATCCAGCACCTCCTTTAACACAACAATAAGAAAACACACAAAAAGACCCAGTGGAGATCCATACAGGAAAGTAATGTTCACATATATTGTCCCTTAGATGTACATTGTACCCTAGACTTTTTGTCATCCAGATACTGTTCACCACAGAAAGGCTTAATGAAGTGTGAAAGTGTGGCATACCAAATTCTACTCAAAAGCAGTATAAATGTCTACATAAATCAAAGCATGTGAGACTGGAGTTTACTCAGCACCACAATAAATAAATAAATAAATTAATAGGATCGATTCATATAGATCATATATACAATGTGTACGCATATACAATGCAGAATGTGTAATGCACTGAACAGCTGCCTTTGTCATCAAGCCACTTTGAAACTGAGCATGAGTGGCTATTCTTTGTTAAGTCGGAAATGGGGATTGGATTCAAAATTTCCTAACGTTAGCAAAAACCTATTAACTCCAGCAAATTTCAAATACACTTTTGGGAAGACTAATAGAGAGATATGCCTTTCAGAATGGAATAATAATGGTTAAAGAAGAAGAAGGAAACAAACAAACAAACAAACAAAACAGTTGGGAATAGGCAGGTAGGTACATTACTGGATCTTCCCTGCTAAAGAGTCTAATCTCAGTTCAAATTAACAAATTCTACAATCACTCTGGATTTCTAAATCTTATTCTACAGCAGCCTTCTCAGAACCTTCAGCATGGCCTTCACAAGGCCAAGAGTGAATAATATTTTCTCCTACAATAGGGAACACAACCAGTACGGAGACAAACACATAGTTGATAATTATTTTTTTGGTATTGTGATACCATGTAGAGACCTTAACACCTTGGTCTTACTGTGGTAGAAAATGTACAAACATAACAGCTCCAAACAACTTACAAGCACATGTAAATTAATTACATCGTCATGAAAGATGGTGAATTTCATGGTAATTGATATGTCACTCTCCTGATAATTGACTCCCTGATTGTTTTACAAAGTAGCAGCATTTTTTTGTTTGCTTTTGAAGTGCTCACTTGAAAAAATATTGGCAGCAAAATTTCTCTTCAAAACTGAACAGTAGTTGTAAACTACTTCCTTTTTAAAAATAATTAAAAAAAAAAAGGAGAAAAAAAAAAAAAACAACAAGCTAGCAGGCAAAAATTCAGCTTAAGCTGTGTTCAGTTAATATACAACATCCCTTTAAAAATAAAAGAGCTGGCTGGCAAATTACAGATTTTTGTCTTTAAAATTAAAAGCCATGCTAGCAACTAACAAATCATCCAGTCTGAAGTAAGAACTCTCTGTGTATATTTGAGATAATTTGGAAAGAAATAAAATAAACAGTAACTAACAAAACAAAACTATTTACAGTACCAAAAATATTTTTCTACAGTATCAAAAATATTTTCTACAGCTAAAAGAAAACCATTTCAAAAAAAGAGCGGATTCTCTCTTTAATTTTAATGTAAGCTTCTTTCTTAATATTTTAATATTTCCAGTCAGAAGTATCATCCTTTTAAAATACCTTACATAATAATGCTTTTAATATTAACAATAAAGTTAGAAATTGTGTACGTATCTCACACACAACGTAAACAAAATGGTATGCATGCTACACAGTAGTTCAAGCATTGCTCAGAGAGCGTCCCACTGATTCCCTGTGATGGTCTCCTGTCTCAGCATTTGCTGAGGAAATGAAACTATTATGGGACTTCTGAGGCAAAAACAGGATCTAGAGTTAACAAATCAAAACTTTCAAACTGTCAGCTTTCTCATTCAGCCACAGGGCGGGGGCGTAGCTTTGGGGATGCTGATTTTTCCAAACAGAGAATGTTGTTATTTAAACCATCAGGATGTTTTAAATGAGAGTCTTGTCACTTGTCCCACACAGAAATATCATTTGAGTTTTAAAAAGACAGCAACTAGAGACACACTAACTAAATAAATGAAAATGTAGTAACTTGCAGAAGAAAACAAATGGTAATAATTAACTTGAAGGAAAAACAGCAAATTTAGAGTTTAATCTGACCTCTTCTGTAGTCTTGCTTCTTTGTCCTTGTCTAAGGCCTGTGCTGTGGTGCTCTTCCATTTCCTGTAGTGCCCCTCTATGCAGCTCAGATCTGTGCAAAACCCAGAATTATCTCCTGCTATTCCCTTTCCCCCAGTGCTTTTCCCTCTGATTTCCTGCAATTATGGATGCATGCGCTTTCCCACATTTTTCTTCCCATTCCGAGCAACCGTGTTTCTGACTGACTTGGAGTGAAGGCAACATTTCTCATTGATAAGGCTTCAGAAATTGAGTGATATTGCAACTTATCATGAGAATCATGTTTGCAAAGGTGTGAATTGTGTACCTTGACCCAAAGCTACATCGTAATGAGATCTGACAAGCTAACATATCAATATTACTTGATTCAGAAAATTTCCACATCTAGGTCTAAAAACATCTTCAATATTTCTTTATGAAGCAGACATACAGCCCGCTGCCACTATACCTTGACTGAAGAGCTGTTTTTTCACGTCACGTAATATGATATCCATGAAGCTCAAATCAGAATTAAAGATGACAATTGTGTGTTGGACTGCTGTCATTTTCTCCTAAATAGAAAACTTAATGCTTAGGATAAAAGAGACCCACCAAGACAGAAAAATGCCACTGTTAAGTTGAAATACCAAAAGAGGTATTTTGTGTTAGCCTGAGGAAAATGATGTTTTATTACATTACTTATGTTCATGTTTAAGGTAATAGATGAGATCTGTCCCTGCAGTTGTGCCACTTAAAAGTTCACATTATTAACATTTTTTTAATTTTCTTTTGAAACATTTTTCTTCTTAATTCAAAGGAAATAAATATTTATTAGTACCATGAAGAAAGCCTGGCAGCTTTTCTATGGTGCACTGAAGATATTTGAGTGAATCTCCACTGGTATGAATCACGTTAGCTTTCTGGAAATCAGTGGGACCAGCAGTGATTTTACAGGGCTCCGTTTACTGTTCTGTGAAATTTACTCAGTTCACCTCTGCCCTCGTGCTTCGCACCCACTTTGCATGAGCAGTTATAGCCAACTAAAACCATAATATTTCTGATTCACATCAGAGAAACACTGACATTTCTTGCATATGTTCTTCATTAGCGTAGAAGTGTGTGACCTCTTACTTCTACATATCTGTGTACTTTCTGTGTATCCATTTCTACATGTATGTGCCAGACCACTGTGTTTGTGTGCCTGCCCCTCAGTACATCTCAGAAGAGGGAGGTATGGAGATTTGGGTGCATTTCTCTGTGCATGCAAGTGCCTGTGGTGACTTTCTGACCCAGTGAAGCTGTGTGTACGTCTCCACTTTCAGAGGCGCGTGCATTTGTGCCTGTTTCTGTGAGTATATGTGAGTTTGTGTGCGAGTGTGCCTGTCCTGGTGTACGTCTGCTCGCAGCAGGCCATGGGCTGTGAGGTCTGTGTGTGGGCGTCTGCTGTGTGTGGCTGCGCGTGGAAATGGGGCACGTGGCGGTGTGTTGTGTTACTGTGGTGTGGGGTGCCTGAGTTCAGTGTCTGCTTATGTTGTGTGAATGTGGTGTTTGTGGGGGCCGTGTGTTGGGTGTGAGGGGTGCGTGTGTGAGGGGCAAACGGACTGAGGGAGAGCAGGTTGTGTGGTGTGTGAGGGCGTGTGGGTGTGAGGGGTGAGTGGACTGCGGGAGCACGGGACATTTGGCATGTGAGGGAGCTCGAGTGTAAGTGGACCGAGGGGTGAGTGGACGTAGGGAGCACAGGGCATGTGGTGTGTGAGGGGTGAGTGGAATGAAGGAGTGCGGAGCATTTGGTCTGTGAGAGAGTCCGGCTGTGACGGGTATCTGTGTAAGGAGTGAGTGAACTGACGGGTGAGTCGTGTCTGAGGGGTGAGTGGTCTGAGAGAGCACGCGGCACGTTGTGTGTGAGGGAGTTCGGGTGTGAGCGACCTGAGGGCGAAGCGGATTGATGGAGCGCAGTGAGGCCGCGTTCCCGCCGTGCGCGCTACCCCTGAGGGCCGCCCCGTCCCTCCCGCCCTCGCCCCCCGCCGCTCTCCCCTCAGCCGCCCCCGGCCGGCCGCTGCCCGGGCCGGGCCTCCAGGGGCCGGGCTCCGCCGCCTCCTCCCGCCCCGTCCCGCCTTCCTCGCCCGCCTCCCGCTCCCCCACACCCCCCCCGCCGCCGGGGCTTCCCTTCCTCTCCTCATTCAGCGCCGCCTCGGCCGCCGAGCGCCCGCCGCGCCGCCGTTCCCCCGGCATGTCCCGCAGCCGGGCTCCCCTCAGCGCCCGGCTCCTGTAGCGCCTCCGCCCGCGGGTGAGGCAGGGCCGAGGGGGGCGGCCAAGGGGGTGCCGTTCCCGGGGCTCTCCGGACACCGCGGGGCTATGGGGGGCTCCTGAGGCGAGCAGCGGGGAAACGGAACGCCTCGCCCCGCCGCCACCACCACCACCACCACCATGGAGCCGCCTTCTCCTCCTCCTCCTCCTCCTCCTCCTCACCCCGGCGCGGCGGAGCCCGCCGGCTGCCCCAAAGACACCGACCGCCAGCTGCGCCTCCGTCTCTGTGTCCTCAACGAGATCCTCAGCACCGAGCGGGACTACGTGGGGACCCTCCGGTTCCTGCAGTCGGTGAGCAGCGGGGGGACAAAGCCCCCCTCAGGGGCTCGGCTCCTCCCGGGGCGGGCCGGGGGCTGCGTGCCGCGTCCCGGCGGCGGGGGGAAGCGAGAGGAGGGCAGGCCCGCTCCGGCCGGGGAAATTTCTGCTCTTCGAGCCGCAGAGGGCGGGGGATGCCCCCGCTGTGTGTGGGGGCCGCCAACAGCGGCGTTTGGGCCTCCGGCGAGGAAAAAAAAAAAAAACATAGCCGGGGCGGCGGAGGACCGGCTGTGTCGCCCCTGCAGCCCCGGGGAAGCACGCGGGTGCCCCGCGAGGTGACAGGGACCGCTCCAGGAGCGAGTGCGCCTCGCTGAGTGCCTCCCCCCTTTTGTTGTTGTTCGGAAGTTGCTGTTCCGCCCAGCCGCGAGCTCTATACTTGCCCGTTGGCTGTTATTTGTAAATAAATGCTATATATATAAATATATTTTGCTTTACGGGTGTAAACACAAATAAGGGATTGGGCCGGGTGCGTCTGTGCATGTGGAGACAATTATACCCGCCCTCCGAACGGAGTGGTTCAGAAGTAAAACTCCATCTGGATGTTTCCTTTTCCCTACGTAGGCTCTAGATGTGGAATTCATCAGCATACCACCACAGTCCTGCAAATAACTCGAAGAGCCCGCAGTAAAAGTTACTAGATAACAGATATGCCATAAAAAAGAAGAAGAAGAAACTATATGATCACACAGAGATCAGGAATCAAAGCAAGGGAAGTCTCTGCAGAGATTTCCAAAAGATTGGTCAGGGCAGAAATTCTTTCTGGTGTTTTGCTAGATAAGTACTAAACCCTGATTTCATTTAAATGGCTTAGACCCTGGACCCTTTCTGACTCATCTTTCCAGGAATTTTTTTTTTGTTTATTGTTTATATTCGGTTTGTCTTCAGCATTGTTCAGAGTCACCCAAGTGGCAAACTGTCTAGCGAAAAGATAAATGAAAAGGAAGCGGTTGCTTTAAGAACTAGTCTCTACTTAAATCCTCCTTTTCTCTCTCAAATAGTTGAAGACAAAGTCTGTAATTTCAGAAAGCTTCCAATTAAAGTGTCAGTTATCTTCATTTAAAACGAGGATTCTGTCTCACTGTAAGGAGATTCCTAAAATAGCTGCAAGTTGCAAAATGCCCCACCCTATAGACAAAACAAAATAATAATCATAATAAAACTCAGAAAATTCCTCTGTCCTAAGTACTGAATTTGTGATTTTGTGAGCTGCAGGCTGGAATGCAGATTCAGGCTGCGTGTGTTTTTTAGCTTCAGTTCCTGCAGCTAAATACATTTGCAATATTAACTAATGGGATTCTCATATATTGAAACAGAACATAACAGTGTTTTATTTATTTATATTTGTTAACTTGGCAGTTTTCGTGGGAGCAGTGGTGAGTAATGTGCCTTAGGTAATGGCAGTAGAAGATACCGATGGAGTACACTTGGCTGCCTTCTCAGGATGGCTTGCTGCAGCCAGAGCCCTTCACAGCCACTTTGTTAGTAGCTACCCGCCGGAGATTGGTGGTAGAATTATCTTGGGGGCTGGTTCTGATAGCGTGGCTTTACTCCCCTGTGGAGTTTCTGTTTCGGTAATTATGTTTGAATAAAGCACTGAGGGATGGGATCTTTCCTATCTCTAGGCCTTGGTTTAGAGCAGCATTCACACATAGACTTAACTTGAAGCACGTATTGAATGTTCCTCTGCTGTCCTAAATAACAACAAGTTCCTTAAATCATTGACCTAGTTCTTATGGGCTGAGTCTCTATACAACTGCATTCAGGCAGCTGAATGGTTTTAGCACCAAGGAAAGGAGAATGAGGGCCTACTGCAGTGCGTGAGGGTGAATGGAGCAGTAGTGGGAAGATATTTTTAAAAACAAAATTTGGAGTGAGAAATATTTTCTGCATGAATTTGGTGGAAGGCCCTAACTTAGTACCTTCTAACAAGTAACTCTGGGATTCAGTATTCTCAAATCTATGTGGGCTTCACAAATTAAGTCCACTTTACTCCCATTAGCTTTTTTCTGAGTGTTCAGATGTGACTGTGTAGGAACTGTTGCTTTTGCCCCATGGGTCTCTTTATTACTGTCTCATGTTCCATGTGAGCAGCTCTTACCCAGTGCAAAATAAACATAAACTCTTCTACTTTCTGGGGTATGGTACCCAGTTAACACTCAAACGTGGCTGTGTGATATATTTTTTTTTTTTTTTCTTCAGTGTGAATTGTACTGAAATTAATTATTTTTCCATAAGCTATAGAAGGAATTTCTTGGCAGCAGTGGAGAAAAGGCTGCAGTTCCCAAATCCTATGGAAACTAGTTCCTGTTGAACATGCGCTGAGACAGGAGGGGTGCAGATTCCTTTGCTTCAGTAACTTTAATCACTTTGATAAATAAAGGAAGGCTAAATCTCGCATCTTTCAGTCATCAGAATAAGTTTTCCATAAGTTAGATGGGACAGTTGTGCTTTAGAAAAAGGTTACCTGAGGGAGTTTGTGCTCCTTGTTAAATATTTTCTGTTGAAGCTGCAGTTCTCATTAAGTATTCTCAATAAACAATGTTTTAAAAAGCAAACAACTAAATTCTATGGGTTTATTCACAGCCCTGAGGTTGCTTGCTAACAGAAGCTTCCATGTGTTCCCTAGTAATGTAAAAGAATCTCTTAAGTATTTGATGCTATGAATTTGCAAAACAACTAAGAGTATTTTTGTCCTTTTTAGAAGGCTAGCATGTGACCATGTTAAAGGAAAGGTTTCCTTTTATCTTTTTCGTATTCTTAGAAATCTTCCCCTCCCCCCAACCCTCCTCCAAGCTATAGGGAAAGTAGTTTCCCCGGAAACAAAGGGACTCAATCTTTATTTTGTTTGCCTTGTGTAGAAGATTGTCTTTATTTTTGCTT
This sequence comes from Aythya ferina, assembly GCF_964211825.1. NCBI lineage: Eukaryota > Metazoa > Chordata > Aves > Anseriformes > Anatidae > Aythya > Aythya ferina. Next base: position 15,529,207 of record NC_140315.1, on the reverse strand, counting down.
CTATGGATTCGTAAAGAGGGTATCATGAAAGTTACAGCACATCGAGTTCTCTTTTCTCACAAGAAAAACTGTAAGTTACCAGGAAAAACATCTTGCTATTGGTTTTGTGCTCAGAAGTAAAAACATTAATAAAAATGCTCCAGGTATTTGCCTATTTAAATAATGTAGTGTCTAGAACCTGTTATTTCGTACCTCTAGTGATTCTCACAAAAGGAGTTGTATCTGCAATGTTAACATAGCTGTCCCACATCACTACAGCTTAACTGTTTTATTCGATCCAGTAGGTTTGGTTTGGGGGCACAGGAAGGCAGTTCTGGTCAGTTTTTTCCTGGTCAGTTCCTGTTATACCTGTGAGTCCCAAAGTCCCGTTGCAGTATTAAGTACCAGAACTGTGGACAGAACGAAACCTCATAGCTTTTTACTGTGGTTTGCTCCAGATCTTGCAAGACAAGGTGATCAGTTCCAAGAGTTACAGCTATTTCATTAGAGTGCCTAGATTCCATATTAAATGTTAGTAGGGTACAGATAAGATACTCATGCATATCATAGGATTTTGATAGACTTATTTTTCCTAGATTGAGCCTCAAAATGAAGAGGCACCATACTGAGAAAGAGCAAACTGTTTTCTACCAGCACTCAGCTAATAATTTGGAGTTACTCAATTATAAATATGCACAGGCTGTATTGTGCCCTGTCTTATCTGCCATTTTACTAGGCAGGTGTGATGTTGCAAAATACAGAATCCTGCTTGAAGAAGTACTGTGGAAATCATGAATATTAATAGATAATGTAGTTATGTGGATGTGTGCTAACTTTCTTTATAAAGGCCCATTATACGGACCAATTTTTAAAGCAGCAGGGAGAACTACAGGGAATGGATGAAAAAATACTGCTGCCAATGTCATTAAAGAACTACTGATCAAATGAGAAACAAAGTGGAAAATTGTCTGAAGCTAATGGAACTTGACTAAAAGTTACTGATGGAGTAAGATAAACTTCAAAGAGAACAGGGCAAATAGTTCTGTTGTAAGTCTCTGCTGAGATCATAAGCCATAAGCATTTTCAGTCTCCAGACTTCAACATTCAATTAATCCTTTGCCTCCCTGAAACCTCTTTTAACAGTGCAATTTATGCAGAAATGTTTACGTGTTATACGTGATCTTGTAAATATTTCAGTTTTATGTGACAGAACTAAAACAGGCGATGATTTACTTTGATGACCAGTCCGATAAATGTTAAAGCATCTGTCTGGTGACATATAATTTTGCTAGCATACCAAGGTTGACATGAATTTGTGGCTGACAGTAGAGCCTTTGGGTACTGAGGCATAATGTTGGCACTCTGCAGCCTCTAAGCTTACTTGTTGTTCTCTAGGTATCTGTTCTTGCCTGTGCTGTAGAAAAAAGTCCCTGCAAAATTCCTTGAGAAAAGAAAGGTTGTGGTTTGTTTGAATGCTATGTAGTCGTTCCACAGAATTACGGTCATATCTGTGATATTGGTGTTGTGGTGATTAAAGACCATTTTTCAAGTGAGGAGGCGCAGGAGCCCTGAGTAATTTCATGCACATTCACTGACCATTGTTCTAAAGTGGTGTGCAACAATCAGATGTCAGCATTTAGAGGTTTGGCTGAGCAGTTTGGAGATGTAATCATATTAATTGCATGTGAAAGTGTAGTAACGGTAATTATCCAATATACTAGATTGCAGTGATAGGTATTTTGGTGTATGCGCACTTATTTTTTTCTGCAGTCCTTTAATTTCACTGAACACTTGGCTGTAAGCTGCACGTGCAGCTCCCACAACTTGGTCAGTTAATTGCAAGTATATACAGCCAAATTGTGCTCTGCATCATATACAGTTACGGCTCTTTCATCTCTCCAAAGACAAACCACCAACGTGTAAATTTTAATATCAGGATGCCAGGATGTAGTTTTAGCTTAAGCAGTTGCTGCATGCTCAGTGCAGGCATGAGAACAGCATGAAAGTTGAGTTGTCCTTATCAGACAGGTATCAGGTTGGATAACTAATTGTACCAGGACTATTTTTAGGTTTGAATATTATGGCATCCTATATTTTTATATGAAGATCAGAAGTCTTCCATCTTAGCTGTTATATAAATATTACGTTAGGACACGTGCCATCAGATAAATTAACCCACATCCTACCGTCTCAAAATATTTGTTATGCTCCCTTTTCTTGTTTGCTTTGTGGTTGTAATTGATCTAGTATCTCTGGATTTTGCACTCCACCCATCTCGAAATACGATAAGCATCACAGGCCTCTTATTTTTTTCTTCATATTTCACAATCGTGTTTGCATCCAAGATTAGGGCTCCGGTACTCAGAGCAGCAAACAGACCATTTGTCTCATCTGTGAGGTGTGGTTTCCTGTCTTGCTCTGTTCTCTGCGAGTTTCACCCTCAGTAGACCCGGATAAACTCTAATTCTGGAAGGTGAACCATATGGTTTGGGTGATGCCGTTCCTCTGCTATGAGGCTGCTAAAACAGCAGCTGGGGAGAGGAAGGAGATGGAAATTTGTTTGGAAGAGATCTATATTAGCTTTGCTGTTTGGTACTTTCAGTTACTGAGATGTGCTCACCTACATCCAATTGTTATGATTGCCTATGATCAAGACTTTCTGCTGTCGAGTCTTAACAGCATGGGATGTTTTTCTGAAAAGCTTGGTTCCTGATACTTGTAAATTGAGGAAGATTGTGGCTTTCATTTTAAAGGGCAAGTTTTGTAGCCCTTGTGGTTGTAGAGTGTGAAGAACATCAGCAAAGCATAAATGCTCGTTAGTTTTTAGGAGTTTGCATTATGACTCTTGTATTGGGATGGCAGTTCTGTTGGTAGGAGTTTTGTTTTCAGATTGTGCTTTGCAAAAAGAGCTACTAAAGGCTGAAATGCAAGCAGGTGAGAAAGTTCTTTTGCACTAGATACTAAGAGAATGTGAAGAAAATGGTCTGGAGGTAGAAAGTGAAACAAAATGGAAAACAGAAAAGCAAAAGAAAGTAAAGAAAGCTCTGAAAACATTCCTTCATCTTTAGGCTTAGAAGGAGGAGAGACTCAGCTGGTGTACAACAGCGAAACATCAGGGATATCAATGGCATTGTCAGTTTACTGTAGCAAAAAATTTTTTTTCTATGCATTTTGTAAGTTTCTCTTGCATGCTATAGCTGTCATATTTCACAGGTCAGGGTATACTAAATGATGTTAATGTTAATTCGTACTTCTACTTATCAGTAGGATATGACATAAAGACAGAGAGATCTTCATAGTTTTCACTTGTTTCTGAAATGCCAGCAGGTGATAACCTCTTCTTCCTCCACTTGGAGGGAATGCAATGGGGAGTACAGTCTAAGGCCACTTGGAGCAGAGAACTAAAAACAGTCCCAGATTTTCTTGCATACCTGCACGTGCACTTTCTGTCAGACTTTTCACTGAGACACCGTGTTGGCATTTCTGTGGACCTCAGGTGGACGTCTTGCTAGGTCCACGTGGACCACCTGTGATCTGGAGAGCCAGCTGTGGGTCTAAGAGCAGGAACTGAGGATACAGAATTCAAGGGTTCTCTTCTACTTGGAGACACGTCTGAGCTCAATTTCCTTCACTTGGAAAGTTGCATGACCAACCCATGCCTTTTGCGGTGAGGCTTTACAGACCAAAGGCGTATAGGAGCACAGCAGATTTTTCATATGAATTAAGTTATTTTTGGTCTCTCACAGAAGAGCCACAAGGAGAAAATACCTGTAAATCCCCCATGTGGTTTCACCACTTTGCTGCCACACAGGTGAGAAATAAACCTTCTTTTTCTTTGCTTTCTGTAGGTCGCTCTGGCTTGGCGTGCAGCTGACCCTTTGTTAACTGTTCTCTCTCTACCTTGGTCTCGTTCCATTCTTCAGAATGCAGTGTTTGCTCTGACTCTTCCTCCTTGATTGCAGTGATACCATCAATCAGCCCTTTTGCCATTTGTCCCTCCCTCTCATGACGGGGATGCCAGTTGTCTGAACATGTGTTGTGCTCTCGGGGGGGGGGGGGGGGGGGGGGGGGGGGGCAGGGAGAGCCTGGCTGCCCCGTGCTTTCCCAGCGCGGTGCTGATGCCTCTGCAACAAAACTCTTTTGCAATAGCAGTCTGGGGCTGAGTAAGTGCACGGGAGGGACAAAGACCCTGGGCTTTGGTAGGAATAGGCCTGTGGATTGAAAATGAAACAAACATTGGAGATAGCAGGACTGATAGGGGTAAAGTTCTCCATACGTAGCTGAATGCATGGCCAACTTTATAGTTTTTTGGCTGACTTTAGCAGGAGGCAGACTGATCCATAGTAAAGGAGCTTGTTTGTACCTAAATATAGGGAGAAAAAGTTTGACAGTTCTGTTATTTTTCCAGTTCCCAGGTCGTTCAGCATTTGTGCCATGGGAAGGCATGCTGCCTGGTGGTGTTGGGAAACGTGGCTCCTCAATTGACAGCGTATCAAAAAATCATCAGGAGGGCTGCAGAGGATCTTGACAGATCATATTCGGATCTGAAAGGAGGGTCGTTTCTGATGTTTATCCTGGTGTTTAGGTGTCCTTACTGTTGGAAATATTTTCCTAATGCCTGCTGTAATGTCTAATCTCTTTTTTTTTTTTTTTGCAGTGAGCACAGAGGTGATCTTTTTCTCTTGTATCAATTTCTCAAGTGCGTGTATATTGTGGCTGTTAGCACATTTTGTTTCACTGTAGACTAAATTGTCAAATCATGCAACTCTTTTCTTACAAGCTATTTAATTTTACCTCTGATAATTTCTGTGCTATTATTTGGATTCTCCACTTACTCTGTTTCTTGAACTCTAGTGTTTAAACTGTGGGCACAAGGCACTTAAAAGTCTTTAGCAGTGCAGAGTTCTTACACATTACACAGGAGGAGTATTGTAGCACAGCAGCCATAAACAGTTTGCCTGAGATTGTACCTGTCTTTGAGGACAACTCATTGATCATACCAGTGACAGCGACTGTTTGCATACAGGCTTTATGGGAGCAGTGTAATATTTACAATTCTGGGAAGTGTCCTGGAAGGACAGCACTGAGCCTTGCTCAAGGGGCAGAGAGCGACTTCAAGAGTGTCTTCAAGTAAGCTGCTCTGGTCAGACCTGGCGGCCCTAGAGGCATCCTGCTCCACAGGGGTATCTGAGGCTTGAAAAACCTTCTCCCAAGTGCCCTGTCTGCCTGCAGGTATGCAGATGAGTCCCTGACAGACGAGGTTTTCAACAAACTACCTATTTCTGTTACCTGTCTATTGTTTTCTTTAGGCACTTGCAAGAAAATACAAGGGACTATGTGAGAATTTCCCCTTTGTTTCCAGCAGTAAAATCCATTTTCTTTCTTTTTTTTTTTTTTCTTCTAGTCTCAGCTGGATTCTCAATCTGCAACATACGCCTTCTTGGTAAAGGTCTTGAAGAGTAGCAGTGGGTTTTTAAGGTGTAAATTGTAAGGTTATTTCACGTTGGTGATGCTCAGAGTCACTGTGCAGTGGCAGTCTGTAGTGGTGGCCAACAGAAAGAGTACTGCTCACCCACATACACGTGTATCTGCTTATCTGCTAGGCCTTCCGTTATCAGTGAAGGCTATTGTTAGTTTTCTTGCACTAAATTAGGATGTAGTGACACAGCTTTGCAGAAACCTAATTTGGCCCCTCAGATCTTGTTGGACCAGGCCTTACCAGTGGCAAAGGCTTTTGGATCTTCTTGTTTGACACTCTTGAAATAAGGAAATGGAAAGATATCTTATGGCCTCCTGTATTTTGTGAAGATTTTTCATTTGCAAATAGCAGTTGTAACAATTGCAGACGTCTGTTTTGTGGATCAAACCTTTGAAATGGTTCTGAATGGCTGTCTCTGCGCAAGGTTCCTTTGCAGCCATCGTTCAGCCAGGCCCTTTTGTTTTGTGCTTTAGATGACATGCAAGAATGCATAGTTCATTTGCAGTTAATGCTGCTGCATGTTCCCGTCCTCCTTGTAGTGTGGTGGGATGCTTAATCCATATTTACACAGCAGTATTTCCATTAATGCCCTGCATTGACAGATGATTTCTTGATTAATGCAATCAGTAAAGCAGTTCTGTTTTAGAGTGCACAAAGGCTGTTTGCATTAAGGACCTAAACAGTAGGGGTTGTACTTGTGGCACAGGAAGGCTGCTATTTCTTCTTCTGGGGTGACTTCAATCCATTTTCCACGCCTCCTTTCTGTATCTTAATTTCTGTCTCAGTGTTTTATGTTCTGTTTTCTACTTGCATCGAAGCAACTGCTCCTACCTTTTTGAAGGATGGAATGGAAGTGTCACTCTCTTATCTATTTGGAAGAGTTCCTGTTTAGCAGAAGGAATGACTGTAGCATTCTCAGCCGTTAACAGCCAGAGGCAATAAAAAGATTTGAAATATGCAACAATGTCATTTTTTAGTCAGTTACAGAGACTTCATTGTGGAGTAATGCAATTCCTACAGAGCTATCTCATGCAGAGACTGAATGGCACCTTTTACTTCTCTTTCCGCTCTGAGTCACAAACTGAGGCTGGGGCTGGGGATGCACCAACAGGATGCTGAAGACCTGAGCAAAACCTTGGCCTTGAATGTTGCTGCAGGTGAAGACTGCTGGTTGATTGCCCAGCCTAGGCAAGACTGGTCAAAGCTTTAACTCTGCCTTCTGCCCGGCTGATTGAGGCAAGCTGCAATGGGCACTCAGAGCTGCAGTAGACCTGTACTGTGGGAGAACCTCAGGGTGGTTGCTGTGGCTAAAGTGCCTGACTCCCTTCTTCCCCCTTGTGTAGGAGCCACTCATGTGAAGCAACCTCAGCTCCCTTTGAACTGCAGATCTCAAGACCGGAGTGGGAGAAAACAGTTCTGTGGAGAGAAAACAGTTCCTTCACTCTTCCTAATGAGCCCTGCTCCTTGGAAGAATAACTCGCTGCTTACACAGCTGAGAGCCATATGTCAGGCCACAAGATAGTAATTGCCCCAAACTGAATGGGAGCTGTGACAGGCCCTTGGAAACCTGAGGGTAGGAGGACACACTGACTATTCCAAGCATCATGATGCCCATGTATGAAAACCCACCTGCTTTCTCATCCAGTGCTGCTAGCACAAGGACTTGTCACTAACTGTAGGGAACTTCCAGCAGTTCAGAGAACAGGCAATTCCATGTCATGTTTTGCTGAGCTGCAGAGAAGGCAATAGATTTTTACACCTTGATTATTTAAAAAAATTGGTTTGTTTACTTGCATTATGGGACCGTGGAACTGAGATAAAGGAGCTTGTATGTTCATGTAAGAATGCTGAATCAATCTCATTGCTACCACTAATTTTATGGAGGAGTATCAGCCACACAGATAACACCTGGCTGCAACCCAGCTGACATCTCATGATTCATGGAATAAATTTTTGAACGCTTTCAATGCAACCTTCAGTTTTTACTTCTGGCTTTGCTTGTGGTCAGTTCTTGTGTGCCAACAGGTTAATTTGTTAATTCCCAAATTACTTAGCCTATGTAAAATCTATGTAAAATGAGGCTGTTTTGATTTTTTTTTTTTTAATTATTTTTTTTATGAGCACTGTCTTTTAGTCATTAAAAGTATTCATGGACTAGTCATCATTCAGTTGGCACAGAAATACACTTTCAGTTAAATAAAAGGAGCAAACAATCCAACATGCAGGGTGCTGATGGCATGTTGCCTGTGGATTCGTTAGTTATTCAGTTGCTGGTATTTAAGAGTTAGGGCTAATATTTCCAGGGCTCCTTGGAGCACATGTTGGGAAGTACTTGGTGATATGTTTTGGATGTGAAGCTTGATGCGATTGGGCTGGGAGTTTGACTGGTACAAACCAGATTGCTGGTTTAGATGTGAAACAGTGTCACCACCAGTGCTGTTCTTTCTGCTGACATCTCATGTGTCAGAAAAGGCAGAGGGGAAAATACTGATTGCTGGGGGGTTATGCTGCTCATCCCTCCCCTGACTGGGCCACTTAGAGAGAGGCTGGCACAGTCCTTTACAGTGGTGACCCTGACTGCTGAGACTGTCACCAAAGAGCGATGCTTGACTTTGTGATCCAAATGATTTATTAAACGATTTATTAAGAAACAGCTTTGAACTTGAGACTCATTTTACGCTGGAAGTGCTGGATGGCTGTCAGATGTTAAGTACTTTTGTACATGTTTAATGAGTTTAGATTGGGGAAAAAAAAGGCATAATGACACTATCCACATTTCCTTATACATTTGCTTATCCGTAGTAAATCACTTAGTGATAACACTTTTGCCTTGCAAGTTTTGCTTGCTCCTGCACCTATCATCCTAGCATGGTTTGAGTAACTTGGAACAACCCGTCATAGGATACATGAGGGAAATGTGTGTCAAGAAAGAGGAAAAAACCATAAAAGGTTGCATTCGGGGTTATTTTGGAGGCTGAAGAAACTGACAATGAGAGGAGCTCCCCGACATTCAAAGTGTGGTTTGTAAGTGGCGGATGGCCCTGGTCTGGGGACAGATTTCTGATAAGAACTCACTAAAATGCAAATTCTTATCTCAGATAGGTGGGTGGGTTTTAGCTACAAAGCAAAATCTCTGGTCTCATGGGACTTTTTGTCTAATCCGACAACTGCTTTGAATTCACAAGGAGCCATTTGCTGCTAACATTGTCACTAGGAGGCTAAAGAGCCCCCTTTCATTTTGTTTGAAGGGGCAGGAACAGAAGGCTGTAAAACTTCTGAGCTGGTAAAATGCTTCAGACTCTGAAGCCCGATTCTTACGCACAATCCAGGTGGTTGTGGGAACAATGGACAAGCCTGCTGCAGATAAATATCAGTGGGCTGTGGATTATTTAATATGTGGGTCACAGGGGGTTGGGAGATGCTGTGGCAGAAGTTTATCTGATACTGTCAGGACAGATCGGTGATTAATGCCCCATATTGTGAAGCAAGAACTCAGGCTACGGACTTAGTAAACAAAACAGTGCCGGGCTTCATTCTCTGACCCTGCAGCCAAGTGCCATGATTTTGTCTTGCCTTGTCCCCCTGAACTGTTTTAGTCTCAAAGCAGGGTGGCTGCATCCAGCCTGCCTCCTGGGAATGGTCCCTGCCCTGTCCTAACACTGCCACCCTGCCTGGGCCACAAGGGTGCCAGGGGCTTTTCCAGTGCTTCTCCAGCAGTATTCCCAGGCTCAGGCCGGTGTCCTGCTGCTGTTAGCCTTCTAGGATGGGCATCCCATCCCCGCCTGAGGCACATCTCCCTGAAACAGGACTGGGGTAGAGCAGGGATGCCTGTGGCAGAGGTAGTAATGCCCAGCCCCAGTGCGGGGGTGGCTGGGGATGGGTTTCCTCCTGACGCTCTGTGCTTAGGTGAAAGTTGTGGGTGCCAGGCCACAAGTGGTGGCAATTCATTTGGCCAGCCTTCCGTAACTGATTTCTGTCACTGCTGACTCTGCCATTGCCCCAGTATCTTCTGTTTTCTTGGTCTGTGCAGGAGGGAAGGGAGAGGAAATGCAGTCTGAGCGGGTGGGGGCTACTTCAGGACAGTGTGAAAGGGAAGCAGCAGTTACCTAACTCTGACTGTCACTGCTTACAGCTGTGTGCTGAGATACAGTACACTGAAAGCATGTTGGTCCTTCACGTGAGGTACTGCTTGCTCGTTTCTGTTTTATTTCCTGCCCTTCTTACTGTGGAAAATCCAAGGTTTCAGACAGTCCTTGCTGGACACTTGGATATTATTGTTTTTTTTAACCTTATAGCTCTCTGGATGCTGGTGCTCCTGTCTCTGTCATGTTACCAGCACTACGCTCAGAAATCAGCTCAGATGGGAAACAGATGTTTGTGAGGAGAGGGTACTGACAGGAGGCGGAAAAGGGAAGAACAGCAGGGGAAGGTTTCCAAAGAGACCTGCAGAAGTACGTTTGCTAGGAGCATTCAGTTGTCAGAGGTATGATTCCTCAATGGGAAAAGATGAATGCTGGAGAGAGGCTTTTCCCAGAACGTGGTTCCTTTGTCAGCTCTTATACCAGAGCATGTGCAGATAGCACTGTTGCAAAGAAATGCCTCCTTCTTTACATCAGCACAAGTGTTTTGTTCACATGCGTGGAGAACAAGTTCTGGAAGCTTGTCAGTAAACAAATGATGATCTGGGGACTCTTTGGGCTAAAGATAATTTCTTTGGGAAATAATTGAAAGGTGAGATTTGCTGATTATGTTACTTATATAAGACAAAAGTGCCACTGGAGTTCTTCGCTTAGTCATTAAATGGTACGAGGCACACAAAATCCAGTGTATTTAGCGGTGCAGCATCTGTTTTTGCTGGGCATTTTACTGAGCCAGGCCTCCAGCTTTGCCATAGCTGACTTGCTAGTATTCTGCTGGATCCCGTCCTCTGGCCTTCATGTTGGACCCAGATTTTTGGTTTACGTTGCCTTGTTTTACCACAGCTAGCCGAGCCTTAGCACAAGGACAGGTACTCTGCCTCCTCTTGTGCTCAGTGCTTGCCAGAGTAACTACAATTAGGAGTTAGGGAACAAGAGGAGAAAGGAAAAAAAAAAAAAACATAAATAAAGTTAAAATGTATTGAAGACTTCTGAGCTAAACACAGCTGGAAAGAGTATTGGTTTCGAGTGAATGGAAGAAGTCAAAAAGGACAGAGCAGTACTTCTGGGGAGTTAGAACAGGTCAATGCAGACATAGTACGTAATTTCTTAGCCTTTCACTATTCACCAACTGTGATGGTTCTGTGAAAAAATCAGCTCTGTGCAGTTCCTGTTATAAAATTAAAAATTTGTATACAGGTTTCTTTATTGCTTTAGTTTCTGTTGTTGGCTGGGCCTGTATTTTTTGTATGTTTGCCAAACGAGGCACGACTTTCTTACTCTTTATTCAGTGAACAAAACATTCCCTGAAGTAATGCATGTTTTCATCTCTCATTTGACTATTAAGCCTCTCTTGCTTTAAATATTTAATGTACTCAGTTGCATTCTGACATGGGGAACAGATCAAGCTGATGAAACTTTGCATAGAATTTTTTTTCTGGTGAAGGGTGCTGGAAATTTTCTGCAGTTACACTGAATAGCAGAGGAAAAAGAAAAAAGATAGGATACTTAGGATGATATTCTGCTTTGCGTTATGTTTGGCAGAGCATCCTTTGAGGCTTCTGCTATCTCCATGGGCTTTATCCTGCAGGATGCTGAAGCCCAGAGGAGCTGGTGGAGCTCAGCCTGCTCTAGCAGGTGCTGTCACCTTGCAGTATCAGCCTTTTGTATATAAATATGAGCATCATCAACAAAAAGCACATCTGGGAATTTCACTCTGACCTGTTTCCTTCCACATCTAAAAACAGCTTAATATGCATCTTGGCATCAGATAAGTTAGAAAGTACGGCCGGTCTTTTGGTTTGTCTTTTATACTGTATATGCAGCATATATGTCACAGGAGATCCTTTTGCACAATAGAGGCCAATGAGCAGTTGCACAAGAAAAAGCCACGATATTTGGAAAGTAAAGTATGAATCAAATTTTTACAGCACACAACCAGAGGAACTGAAATTTGCAATCGGCAAGCAAGAATTAAATTGCAGTGGCAGCAGTTGCTGTGTCCAGGTGGTGTGTGTTTGGAAGCAAGGCTGCATGACATAAGTTCTCTTTTAATGTGGTTCTGGGTGAGCTGCTGGGGCAGCATGGTATCAAAAAAACAGCTTAACCCAGTGGAAAGAAAAGTCTCAGGCTGTTTTCTTCTCAGGGTTTGGAGAAGAAGAAAATTTTTGCTTTGAAGTGCATTAAGAATAAAGATACTGGTCTGTGTTTATGTGGCACTTTTTTAGCTGTATTTTCTCAAATTAGAAAACCAGCATTTAGCAGATGGAGAAACTGAGGCCCAGAAAAGCAAGATGACGTGCCTGAAGGTTGCAGAGGAAGTAACTAAGAGAGTCAGCAGCCGAAGCTAAATGATCCTTCGTAAATGATCTTGATCCTTTGTTTCCTGTAGGAGAAAAACCATAGTAAAAGATGTCACACAAACTATACATCCTGGAGGAAAAAAAGCAGCAGGAATAACACTCCTTTGATTCAGTCTTCTGGCAACCAGCTGACACATCCTTGGCAGTTAATGCTCAATGAACTGGTGGTCGTAGCTCCATTCCAAGGGGACTGTTAGGCATAACCTGAAGCAGTGCTGGCAATCTATGCACAGACCAAGAGTCAGTGAGGATGCGGGACACTGGTACTCTCAGAACTGGAAAATTATTAGTGCTGGATGCAAGAGACTGTGCTCAGAGAGTTTTCCTGCTGTAGTTCACTGATGTGAACACGAAATGTTGAACATAAGTCTCAGCTCTTCAGGAATTGCCAGTCAGCAGCTTTCCATTGCTCTCAGTGAGTAATAAAAATGTAAATAAAGAAGTTACTTTATGTCTTAGAATTACTCAGTGGCAGTTGTCTGAACAGTTGTGCTTATGCTAGAATCTCAACAAGTGCAAGTGCAAACACTCAGACATCTGGTTGTTTCACGCTTGCCTAGGCTGCTTGTGTGTGTATGTTAGCTGCTCTTCTCAGCACTATGCAAAAATACTTTATTAAGCAGTTAGTACAAGCCTGAGTTCTGCAATCAAGACTCTGCTGAGCACAAAGGGTCTAAAAGACAGAAGTGAAGTGAAAATGTCAGTGGTTTGAATGTACTGCTCGTGCTGCCCTTATGTTCACTAGGAAATGCCAGCGTGTTCCAGGAAAGTGAAACTGTCAGAGACCAAACAAAGTCCGAGGGGAGATTTGGAAAAAGCTTATTTAGAGCTGTCAGTATATACAACACTTCACTTGTGTGGCTCCCCTCTACTTCTTGATTTTGGCGAGGAGCTGGAACTTTGGAGATGCCACAGAAGGGAAGCTTCTTCTCAGGCAATTTTTTAGTTCCAGTGTTCAGATCTTGAAATTGAAAGAGAATTGAATAAGTCATTGAATCCTGAAATTCACTGCATAAACCCATTTTTCAGAGCAGGAGGGTGTATGTTTTGGGCTTCTATGAGCACTTCTGATCTTTCAAGGCTTCAGCTGCCTCCTTCTTTTCTGCCTCCTGCTTCATTTGCTCTGAGGATTTATCTTCAGACAATGCTCTTGTTGGGAGTTGTCCTAATTCTTATTTTTGCATAAGAAGACTTCTGTTCATCAGATGTGTCCAAGGGGAAGGAGAGAATATTGCATTTTCAGCCTCCTTGTCCCTACTGTTGGAGTACACAGGTGATGCTGTCATATGGCCTAAGGGGGATAGACACAAAGGCCCACTGTGGCTGTGTTGGTGCACAGCAAAACACAAAATTAATGTTGTGGGTACTTGATAGTTATCACCTTGGTGCTTCCTACTCATTGTGAACGATTGGAAGCGCTAGGGAACGCAGTATACCAGTACTCTGGAATCCCTATTTCATTCACACTGTTAGTTTAGACTACAGTAACCAGAAAGTATTCCCACTCGTTTTGCTCTGTTGCACTGCTTAGGGCCCCAACTTACGTTCACAGGCACATCTAGATGGGTCTATATGATGGTTAACACAACAGTGATTGCCTTGCCCCATTCCTAGAACCTGAAGTCCTAGGAAAGGGACTAGGAAAGCATGACTGGGGTTCTGTTCTAGCTCCCGTAGTTCCCAGGTCAGTGTATAAAGGCAGGCTTTTACGTTGAGTTGTAGTAGGCAATGCTTTAGCAACAGATGCGTGTTCTGTACACCTTTCTCTGAGGCAGGTGCAACCTTCAGGAGAGGAAGGACCAGAGCAGAGGACAAAAATTGCTTCAGCCATCTCATTTAAATTGGTTTGCAAATGTGAGTCCCAGTCCTTAGCCCAAATACATGCTACTTAGTAGTTTACGGCTATCAGCAGAATCGTAACATGAGTGGCTGAGGGTTAGGTATGTGTCTGTTTTGCCACATAGACATGGAAAACACTAGAAAAGTAGTGGGGAAGATACCTAGGGGCTATGAAACTCAGCATGTGCCAGAGCTCCTCTGCCGGAGCCCTGAGCAGGAGATGTAAGCCCAGCTGGCGCACAGTGTCCTGGGGGTGGTGTCTATTTGGGCTGTGGGGGCAGAAGAGCTCAGACGTGGTCTTGCTTTACAGCTGCTTGTGTCTAGACCGAGCTCCGATGGCTCTCCAGCCTTGTGCTCATCACCTGAGTCATCTGCAGTGAGCCCCCAGCCATCAGAATAGAACTTGCCTTTTGGAAGAAGTGTTAAATACAGATGATGTCTGAGTGACAGTCTCAAAGGAGGAAGAGAAACGTGCTGCCTTATTCTGCTTCTGTTTTCTAGGCTTATGGTTTTTGCTATTTGCTGTGTAAGCAAGTTTCAGCAGAGCTGGTGTAATTGTTCAGAAGGATTGAGGCTTTGGGTGAAGTGGAAACAAATTCCCTAGGTTCTTTTTGTTAGCTTGTTCTGCACGGGGGAGTAATTTGCACTTTGGTGTCTTTTTTTCTGACTAACTGTACACCAGGTGTGGCACTAGTGACAGAAATTTCATAATCTTCATAGCAAAGCCTCTTATTTACATATTACCTGTCCATTCTAACATGTATTTAAGTAAAATTTGGCTAAATGGATCATTTCTGTCTTCGTTCATCATTATATGAATCTTTTCTACACTTTTAAGGCAGAATCAAAAAGTTTTTCCCAGCAGTGTAAACATGAGGCAGTGACCCACCCAGGTACGAATCTCCCTTGGTAATGTGGTGCTTTGTTCTCAAACTTCCTGGTCTTTCTGGGGCAGCTCTCATGTTGCCTTTACAAACTTCTGGGCAGGGTGCACAATGCCATCCACTGGGAATTTTCTCAATTTAGAGAGACACAGCATCTTTGCCAGCATGTATTTCATATGAGACTGTGATACTGGGGTTCTGGGATGCCTCTCCAAAAGGGTAGTCTGCATTGGAGTACCTGAAAGAAAAAGGTTTGATGTGCCATGATACATGCCAGCATTGATGTGCCATGATACATGCCTTACCAGCACTCTTCGGAAAATGGAGGGCTTCTGTTTATTTTTGCCTGGTGATGCAGGCCTTATCCTTTGTACTTGTTAGTGGGGTTTTTCTGTTTGTAGGAAGAGGTATTTATCAATTTCAGATGTGAAGTTCTGACATGCACTGAAACCCTATAGCATTTTCTTTCCCCACGTCATTGTTTAATCTTCACTGAAGGGAGATCTACCTGAGGTGTGCAGTGCTCGGCATACCAGAATTTCATAGCCAGTGAAGAAGTTCTCACTGGTTTTGAGGTTTTATGCAGAGCAGATCTCGGGAGAGAGATGGAGAATAACTGAAATGCTACTTCTCTACATGTTCTTGTAGAGATATAGGGGAGGATTTTTGTGAGGTAGAAAGATAAAAACGTTTTTCAGCTCAGAGGCCATTGACCTAGAGGAGTTTTCATGGATCCAAAACTTGAGCAAAGTAATTATGTGAAGGTCTCCTGTTCCAGGAACTCCCTGAAAAACTGTTAATTTCTAGCAATATCTTTAGAGCTATTGGATGTGAATTTTCTGCATCAGTGTTTTTCACTGATTTTACTGTTAGTTGCATAAAATGCTGCATTTTTCCTGCATATACCTGCCCTTACTGCTTATTCACCAGCTCTGATTGGAGCTACCCCTGTAGTGATTCTAGTACAAAAAAAGCTTTTTTCAAATTGACTCTAGTACTGATTTTAACCATCAAGGTGATAAACAGAAGGGTGTGAAATAAAGTAACTTCCTTCGTTTGTGTGAACGTTTCAGTATTTATAAAGGAATTATATCCCAAGGAGGTAAGGAAGACGGTAACAGAACAGATTAGAAAAATCAGGTTTTTATCGATTTCAGATTCAGGTGAATTGTGGCTGTGTATATAAACGCAAGCTGAATTTTGCAGGCAGTTTTACAAAAGCAGGAGTGGTAAGGTTTTGAAAACATTTCTAGAATTGGTTTTCTGTGCGCTAAGTGGTGAACACACAACAGCCAAGAGAAGGGATTCTTCTATGCTCATGCCAGGATGAAAAGGGGTGGCATGTGCAGGTCCCTGCCTGGCTCCTGGGGCCTGCGTGCTCTGCAGCAGGAAGGTGCTGCACCCCAAAGGAGTCACGGATGCAGCCTAGCAAGAACACCACCCCCTTTCTACCAAAGCATCTTGTTTGAAAGGAAACTGCTGCTACTTTGGAGCAATTTCTATTTACTTCCACAAAACGACCTTAATGTTTGTTTTCAGTTTCTTAAACATGGGTTTGAATGGTTTGTCCCCCCCCCACATAGCTGCTTTCCCCATTTATTACAGCGGAGTACCTCCTTGACTGGAGGGGAATTAAGGGGTTCGTGCTTCTTGCTAGCGAATTCTTGGCTGTTACTCATTCAAGTGGAATCTTGATGAGTTTACTTAGTAGTCATATCTCTAAATTCATAACTTATTGATGCATGGTACCAACCATTAAAGCATGCATGAGCTGGAGATGTTTGCAGAGTGGAGTGTGTTATGGAGGACATTCATGCATAAAGAGTGTGATGCTAAATATTAGATGATGCTCCTCCTCTGGAGCTCATCGCTGCTTTCCAGGCCTCCAGTTCTCCAGCTGCAGTGGCTGTTCCTTCAACAAAATAATCATCATAAAACAAAAGCAGCAGCAGACTTACCGTTTTTATTTTTCCCCTCATATACAGCCGAGTAAACGTTTCCTTAGATGAAATGTCAGGGAGGTATAGGTTCTCTTCAGTGCTGGGAACACAGACATTCCGATCTCTGCTGATGTTAGTCTTAAGAAGAAAAAAATAAGTCTGCAACTGAGTATAATAAATTGAGCAGCAGTTTTTCAGAGACAGACATAAATTGAGCAGAACAGTATGACCAGTCCATAAGCAGGGTATGAGAGAGTGACAAGAAAGCATTTCATTTCAGTTCTGGGTGGCAGCATTTCGTTGGAGAACACATTCGCTCACAGCAGAGCTGAGAGTAGGCACAGTAAGGCACAGCTGTAAGGCACAGAGAATGAGAAGGAGTTGTTGAAAAGACAGGCCAATTTTCAATCCCATCAGAAGACTTGGGAAGTGAGATTTACTTTTCTTTTAAAAAGCAATTGGAGAGCTGTTAGCATGGGAAGAAACAGATGCTAGTAGTCTGGCTGACTTCTTTCTACCCTTCCCTACATACACACCCTAAGTGTTTGTATACAAGAGCACAGTCAATACAAGTTTCTTTGTCTGGATCTGCCACCTGGAATGTACTGGGTGGATGACATGCTCATCGGTGTAGCTCAGGTTAGCCCAAAGTGCCCTTTTGGTGCCTTGAACCAAGCTGGCTGACACTCTGCTGAAGCCAAGGTGTAGCTCTCACAAACTTGCTGAGAGTAGAGGTTAATAACTTCCAGCATAGAAGTGGTACCAATTAGTAGGGTCTGTTCTCTCCTGCCTCTTCCAGCTTTCTTCCTCCCTTGTTTGTTCCAAAGCTGCCATTCCCCGGGTTGCTACCAGCACAGTGCTTTTAAAGCAGAGATGATGGCTCGTGATGCAAGTGATTTGCAACTAGTGTTTATCTGAGTGGTGTTCCTTCTGCTCAGCAGCAAAATCACTTCATCGTATTTTATTCCTACAGTGTTAAGAAGGTTAGCACTATGGCTATTTACATTTAGCTACTAGTGAGCCTAAAAAAGAAAATGACTTTTGCACCTAGCAGCTTTCATGGCACTTAGTCATTCCAAGCCAAACTACTGCAAGCACCTTGCAAGTGTTCTCATTTAAAACATGGAAAGAGCCCTGAGAAAAAGTACAAAGAGGTTTTAAGTCAAGTGCTGACAGCAAGATCTCCATCTCTGGTTGTTTGATTCCTGATGTATTCATGGAAGTGGGATTTTACATGTTCTTGTAGAAAAGCAAAATCACCTAACTCCATTAAGAATTGTCTCCTCCTAATTGGGACAATGTGTGAATTTCTGGCTAGTCACTTGGGTAAAAAGAATAACAGCATGTTTTGTCTGCCTGGGTTCTCAAAGGTGTAAATCACTGGACCGTTTTCAGTTGTACAGATTCTGATTCCAAATCCTCCTGGGGGAACTAGATGCTGCTGTCAGCTTTCCCTACACGCCTGGCTCTGCTGTCCATGCATGGGAGCACCCTACTAGGATGGAGGTTTGCTGTGCGAACGGGAGAATTTTGCCCATTGTTCCTAATCACAGTTTGGCTCCAGAACCTGGCTGGTCTCACCTTTTTTGAATGTTATTGGCATCCACCTGCCTCATTTCCAGTCATCTTTGTCTTGGCTGGCTTCATTTTGCTGTGAAGTGGCTTCCTCACACCACTTCCTTAGCGGTGCAGCTGCGTTTCTTGCTCTTGTAGACAGCATTTTCCCCTTAGCACTCTTGCCTCTCAGCCTGATATTCCCACACTTTATAAATATGCTTGCAGTGGTGCCATAAGCTGTCCCTTCTTATTTATGGATAGAGTTGCAAATTTGATCCAGATGGTGCTGTTTTCCAAAGTCTGCTTCTGAAATCTGCTTGCAAGATATGATCTGCCTGAGCATATGCCCTATCGGCTGTTTTCGGGAGATCTCCTTTCAGGAACCCTGGCTATTTTTGCTGTATCGAAGTTGTGCTTTCCTAAATGCTGTGAGTCCGTGGGCTTGCATCCTTTTTGTTTGCCACAGCAGCACACGCAGTCTCTAAAAGCTGCTTAGACTTAATTGTTATTTTGACATAATCGTTTCCAAGAGACTTTGTGCTCTTTCAGCTTAATGAGAACAAAATATTATTTTATGATACGTAGTAAAATGACAATTAATGATACCATTAGTAACAATTACTAGCTTTGTACCAAGAGACATTTGACAGTAGCTCTGTCTGTAATAAGGATGTGGTTTCTCAGAGCACATAACCCAGTGCCAACCACATTTAATGGCAATGTGCTGGCTGGGTGTGTCCGTGCTACCCAAGACCACTCAGTTTGCACACTATCCTTCTCTTGAGCTTCATCTTATATCATTCACGCTGCCTTTCTTTTGTTTCTCCCCCTTTTTCTCCTCTCTTTATGTGCTTATACTCCTTTCTGCTAAAATCTGAAAATATATCACCTTCGGGGTGTGCCGTAGCAAATTTTCTCAAACAAGCAAATTGTCACAGAATGCCTCGGGAAGGTCTCTGACAGCTTCAGTTTTACAAGGTGGTATCTGTGGGGAGCAGAGTACAGAAACACAGCTGGACATCAGAGGTGTGTAACGAAGGCTGGTGGTCTGTGCTTCAGTCATGTTCAGCTCAGCTTATGGAATGGAAGTGTACAAGCACTGAAAAAGCCCAGAACCCACAAGGTAATTAAAATATGTAAAAAACAAAAACAAACAACAACAACAAAAAGCCAGCAACCCTCTCCTGATTTTAAAGAGGGTTGATTGATAGGCCTCTGCTCTGTATCACTTGCCATGTAGTTCATTTGTTGGTCCTTAATCACTGATTTACATATTCAGCTGTGTGCTCTAGGTAGAGATGATGGTGGCAATTTGGCAGGAGGAGCACAGGTGACATTCTCATCTTCCATGGTAAGCCTGACACATGCCTCTTGGTGGAACAGAGCTTTGGTTTGTCCATACGTGTAAGCCCAGTAGCAGCTGGTTTTGAGGAGACTGAATAACTAGTGACTGGTACACAGCCTTGTCCTGAGCTTTCGGATCACGCTGATTGCATTGCAAAAAAAGACTTGCAGAACTGAGATCTCTTACTGTTGCTTTCCACAAATTCAGGGTCAGAGGGATCTTAGCAAAACATGCTTCTGAGTGTTGTGCTACCCTGCACCAAACATGTAGGACAGTGACATACATCCTCCCGCAGGTGACCTCCAATTGCTGTTGACAACTACCAACAGATAGGTGCTTTGATGTGTACAATTGAGGCAATTTAACTTCTCTATTCCAATGGAGGTACAAAATCTCAACAGTGTGTTAAGTGCTCTGTAAAAGAGAGGCCAGAGCACTCTCCTGCTACAGAAGCAGACGTTCTGTTCCCTTGCGTTGGCATTGTGACTTTTACAGTTGTTTCTGTAACTTCCCAACTCGTTGAAGGAGTTCGGCTTTCCTGGAGTCACAGCCCCTCTGTGTGCACCTCTGGGAGTGCCGGCACAGCTGTGCTTTGCTGGAGGTAGCCACTCTGCGGGTTCACTCAAACGGGAGAAGGATGCAGAGGCTAAGCTGAGAAGTTGCTCAGACATTGTGAACGATCCCAGTCAAAAGATACATAACATGAATGTCTAACACAGAACATGCAATCAGATCAAGCTGCCTTCGTGTTACCCTGTTGTTCTTACAGCTCTGCAAAGAGATGGACTCGGTTTGAAATCATTTTCATGGCAGTGGAGTGCTGAGGCAGATGACTTAAAATATAGACTTGTCCTTTTTGTATCTTGTGCAGTGTACTACTGAGCAAACTCTGTAAATCTTTGTCTTAAATCTCATGGATGCCCCAAATCGGGGAGAGTTTTCCACTTCCATGTCACTGTTGGCTCAAGCAGTCCCATGAAAAACATGGATAGCTCTGTTTTCTCACAGCGGAACATTCGGTTTTGTGCTGACCCTTGCTGAGAAAGCCTCCTCCCTTCTGCACTGCTTTACAATAAATCAGGAAAAAAAAAGCTTTTTTTTTGGTTCCGTCCTCAAATCAGATAGCTCTAAGCAAATCGGGTTAGCATTTATTATTTTTGTTGCTGTTACCAGGGAAGTCAGAAGTAATTTCCACATGTGGTACCTTCTCTTATGGAGCTGCTGATGGAAGGGCTGGCTTGCCCAGGTCTTGGGGATGTGAAAGGCAGATAGAAGGGAGTCAGCAAGAGGTGCCAGGTTTGCCAGGGATTTAACTGATTTGAAAGAATAAGTTGCCTTGATTCCATTATTTTCGCAAAAGGTTGTTTGAAGACCTTCAGAAACAAGGGATTAGTTCCCCTCCCCACCCATACAAGTGTCCAATTGGGTGAGTAGATTCCTCAGTTTCTTCTAAGTAAAGTATTTGAAGCAAAATGTTGTCATCAAATGTATAGCTCAGTTGAAAACTCTTTCCTGAATTACCTGTTTTTCTGCCAGTTATAACGCTTGTTTCCATATGTGAACTTTCTCAACCAAAACCCAGGAATTACGTATAACACAGTTCGGTTTCAAGCTTCTGGTTCAAAGCTTTTTTTTATATAAATATATATATTTTGTATGGTTATGAAGAGTTCTTAGTTATTATCTGTAATATATTTTTAGATGTTCGGAAGTTCCAACATCAGATTTTGTGAGCCAGATGAATTAACGACCATCCTGTGCAGAATGAGAATGGGAAAGAACAGTGTAATGCTAAGATGTATGTACACCGTCAAATTGCCTTTTTTCGTGTTTTGGATGGATCCTTTGATAAGGGATCCATTCCTGCATAAAATTGTGGTATTGTAGGTGTTTGGAGAGATTGGAAAAGAAGGGACATGGAAGAAAAGTGAAATTATGTTAAGCATATGGCACAATTAACTAATCAAGTCTGTGGATTTGTGTCCCAGGTTGCACTAGACATTGGTGGTTGTTTTACTGTGGCTTTTGCCTCTGGCACCCCACTTTCTCTGTTTGACGCAGCAAGTGAAATGTGTGGAGTACATCGTGGACTCCAGGTCCTTTCAAGCCGCCACCTGTTGTAGCGTTCAGTTCCTCTTTTGTTTTAACACTGTGGAGCGTTGTTAAATCAGCTTTATGCAGTGAGCAAGAATTACATCACTAAGGATTCAGACTGCAAGGAGGAAATAGGAGTGCTCTGTTAATCTCTTAATTTTTTTTTTTTACCCTCTTCAGTGACTCAGTGCACGTAAAATACATGCATATAGGGAACATGTTTGTTGCCTTTCCTCCTGCTTCTCCAGAGCTTGGTATTACAGAAGTTGCAGCTTAGGCTTGCATGTTTTCCTCTGACCCTTTTTGTGCAACACCGAGGGTATCTCACCTTTGCAGATTGGTCGTTCTCCCTGAGCTGCCGCTGAGGTACATCACCACAGAGCAGTCTGCCCACACGCTTAGCGTGCAGATAGCAGTGGGCGGTTTTGTTGTGTTCTGCCACAGCCTTTGATGCAGGCAAGAAATTCCCCTGGAAGCCTGGGAGCCATTTTGAGAACAGGTGCCAGTGCTTGAGAGCTCTGCCTTCCCTTCTCCGCACGCACAGACCTCTGAGCAGTGTGAATTTGATTTATGGGGAAAGACAGAGAAACGTGGGTTGGGAAATAGGGAGTAGGAAGGAGAAAAACTGGGGAGGAGGCAGGGAGAGAAGTGGCCGAGGGAAAAGGAAATGGAGAGAGACAGACAAGACAGAGAAAGAACTGTTTCCCCTTTTATGCGGAAAGGGAGCCTTCAAATCAAGATGACTTCGTTCAGCTGTGCAGCCCTCTTAATACCCATGAACTCGCAATTAAATGCGGAAGTGGCAGACGAGATGAGCTAAAAGGAGATATTGTTAAATGCTCAGCATTGGAGGATGCGGGGGGAAACTCAGTAAAAGGACAGAGCCTAAGCCATGAATAAGCACTCAGTTTGCTGGGATTTTGCTGCTGGTGGGAGGGGTGCTGGAGGTGCTGGAGGCCTCAGTCATTCAGAAACGCTGCAGTGGCAGAGGCCCTTTGTCCTTCTCCCCTGGGTGCTGCCACAAAAGTTTTATTCAATTTCATGGTGCTGAGTCGACAGGCCTCTTTCTGCTAAATGAAGGGTGTCTTTCCTGGGCCAGGCTCTTGGAGAGCTTTGCAGAGAGTCTGTGAACCTCGGTTGTTGTTTGGCTTGGAAGTACATTGTTTGCTGCTTGAATTTCTCTTGATCTCTTGCCTAGATAACCTCAACTGGTTCCCATTCTGCTTTGGAAAATAATATGCGCCCAGTCAGTTTTTCCTGGATTATTTTACAGTACCAAGACACCCAAAAGGAATCGGGACTGTTGCTTTGTTGGGTGGCCAGAAAGTTTGGAAGTGTTTCTTTTTTTCTTTTGCATCACCGGGTAAAAGCTCACCTACCCTCCTAGTGACAGACAGTTTGCATATAATTGTGCGTGTTTCAAGTAACATCTGCTGCCTGGTGAGAGGTAATCCCTACTTATTCCTGTAAATTCATTTTACTCTTTGCTTCTGTCCAGAAGATAAACTCTGCTAGTTGAGAGATGAGCTAAAGCTTGCGAAGCATTCTGGAATTCTTTAGGTTGGCAGATGGGAAGATGCTGTGCCTGTGTGAGGTTCCTGGGAACTAGGGGCCCGGAGGGGTTTCACGGAGATCCCAGAGTGCTCTGTTACTGTGAAGTGAATACAGAATGCCTAAAAGTTTGTTTATGGCTTAAGTACTGTCACTTTGAAGCAAGAATGTTTGGTAACCACTTCTTCAGCATTGTTTCCTGCCATCTTAGTACACCCTGTTCAAATTAACTGGAGAGGACCATGCCAAAACCCAAGCCTTAAGTAAGACTAGTTACTTTCGCAGTTCCTGGATTTATGTGTAACATTATGTCAGTAACATGAATTTGCTCATTTGCCCAGGTAACTCTAGAATCAGTTTTAATATAGCCTTATGCTAAAGGATGTGGTATGATCCATTAATCTGAGTACAGGCAAGAGAGACCCATTTGTAGCTTTGCCATTAAGTAGATGTGCAGTTTCCAGCATTTCATTTATCTGCACCTGTACTTTGCAGTGTGACTGTAACTGTACCGCTAGGAACCTAATCCTGATGTGTTTTTATCCAGAACTTGTCCACACACACATAAGTTAATTTAAGAAGTGATGCTGATGGGAAGAACATGGGTTGTGTTACTCAGACTTAGGAGCACAGTGATCACAGGCATCTCTGTTCCCCCCTGTTGCCTGTGGGATTCATTTGGTGCACGGTATGAATCCTGCTGGGTCTGTGGGTCAAACACTTGAAGTTCTCTCTGAGGTAGACCCAAATGCACAGCTTGTGTTCAGAATATTTCGGGATGTATTCACTAGTCATGCTGACTAGGAGGACCTGATTTTTTTTTTTTTTTTTTTTTTTTTTTTTAAGACTGTTATGATGAGCCGTGACCTCCACCTTCAGGACATGAGGCCGTGTTCTAGCAATACGATGCTGAGTTACCTGGTACGCAGCAGCCCAAGGCTGGAATCTGCCCTTGAGCTAAAGAAGCAAGCAACTTGCAATTTGTAAGACTTTAACCCCAGTTTAGTGCTTGCCATGGAGGCACGTATAAGTGTAGAGGAGGTCCCACTGAGGGAGGTTGTTAGTGAGGTCTGAAGGAAAACTGGGTGTTGTTCTGAGTGGGACATCTGCTTCACATCTTCAGGAAACCGGTGGATTCTCACAAGTTGGATTTCCCTTACTGTGACCAAGAAGTAGATAGGATAAAGCTGCCATACTTACTTCAGTTTTGCATACTTCTGAGCATTGGAGTGGGAAGAGGTTTTTTGAATGCTAGTGAAGCCTTTAGTGGAACACGAGGGATGCATTGACTTTAACAACATCTGGTCTACACAATCCCTAACCTGTGAGAGCAGGGTGGGATTTCTCACTCCATAATCTGCCAAGCTCACTGAAGTAAAGGAGACGTAACTGGAATTAAGATTGAACAGAAAGGGAACGTTTTGGGGGGGCGATCAAACCTTATTTCATGAGTCTGTGGCAAGTGTCTGAAATGCTCATGTATTAAAGATGTTTCTGTAAACTAGGTTTTTGGGTTTTTTATTACTCTAAGGACCGAAGCAGTATTCAGATTATAGCACGTGATTGGAAGTGAAGTGTGTCTATTAATAGCGACTAGGATGTGTCCCAGCTCGTAGAGGCTGAAAGTAGGTCACCATTCTGGCTCCTCTGTAGCGCTCCAACTCAACCCCAGTTCGTCTGAGCACATGGACTTGTGCTGAGGGAACCCCTTGAGTGGGGTGATAATTTTGGTAGCCTCTTTGACTGGTACCGTGCTAACATTCTGCCAGTTTCTTTTTGCTTAGTTTGCCAAAAGTTGTCTTATTTTATTTGAAATTATGTAGGTGGCTATTTTATTTCCATCACTCTGTACAGGACTGGATTGAAGAGGCTGACCTGTGGCGGTGCTGCTGTGGAAGGGACAACAAGCAGTTTGCCCTGCTGTTGTTTCTCAGGGAAGAGATCTAGAGAACCAGCGCAAAGCTGGTAGTTCTTTTTGTTACTGTGGTGCTCTGTGGATTAGGCCTTGTAAAAGAGACATTTGGCTGCCTGATACCAATTGTCTGCAAATTATCTCTGCAACGTAAATGTGTCTGTTAAATAACTCTGCATTTCTAACTTCTCAGTTAAGTATACTGGCTCTGGGTAGCGCATATTGCACTACCCAGCATCAAATATAGCCTCCTGGTAATTACAGACATCTGGTGGGACCAGCTTGGGATTTGATTCTGTGCCCAGCACACTTGGCCATCCACATAATGTGCTCTCTCTCACCAGTGGCGTTCACCCAGAGAATTTTGCAGGCATGGCTGGAAAAAAAACTATTGATAATTAGACCTCTTTTATCAATATAATTATCAATGTAAGCAACTGCTTTGATCGCAAACTAGAAAATAGTTGGAAGCCTGAGAATGCCATGGAGTCTTAAGCACGAGTACCCTAAACTGTTAGGTATTTACTAGTGTCAGATCACTACAGTCTGCTCTCTCTCCCTAATCTGATGAATTGGCACCATCAGGATTTGTCATGAGTTTTGTAAGACCTGGTTGTACGTATAACATTGGCAGCTGTACTTAAGTGATCAGAAGAGAATCCTAGCTTACATTTTGACATAGTATGTTTCCAGTTCTCTTGGCCATAACTGAAAACTTGAAAACTTAAATTCTAAAGACTTTTTTTTTTTTTTTTTTTTTTTTTTTTTTTTTTTTTGTGAGCAGAGCACAGTTTGTGGTAACTTTGAAAACTTCAGATTTTTCTAACCAGATCATTATTTTTGATCAGCTAGGGTGTATCCCACAACCACACTTTGTATAGATCAGTAGAACTAAGACTGCTAGAGTCTTTGCAAGGCATTGCTTTCTGCTTCATAATCTCATTGTTATGGGCTTCTTCAAGTTTTGTCAAAGGTGGGAATGATTTAGAGGTAAATGGATAGTGCAGGTTAAACAGTTCTGCTGATCTGAGACTGCTTAAAACCTTTGACGTGCAGGACTTGGGGACTTTGGACCCTTCTCATCCCTGCAGCATTTTCAATTGCTCTTTCACAATGAAGCTGCTGTCTTTGGGTACGTGAGAGGGAGTAATCTGAAGGCACACAACAGAAGGGCAAGTTCCCCTCCCCTCCACTGCTGTTCCAACAGGACAGGGGGATAATCTGGGAGTTTACAAGAATTGCTTTTCTTCAGGGACATGTGGCCTGTTGCGTTGGTGCGTGCAGTTTGTGCCCCCCATCGTGGGGTGCAGTGGTCAGGAATGGGCTGCTTTCCTCTAAAACAGCGTTAAGCATCCTGCCCTGTGTTCTCCCTCTCATCTGGAGGTGTTCGGCCTTACACTAACAGACCAGCCTCAGTGCCCTCCCGGTACAGCTTCAGCAGCTGAGGGCAGGGTTCAACCTCAACCAGGTCAGGATTTGTACTGGGCAAGCAATGGAAGGCTAATAAATATATATATATATTTTGTACTGGAGGAGCCTCTTAAATACTTTTTGGCGTATCTCAGGTCTGTGAAAGAACTGGGTCGGTACTCTGAGAACAGGATGTCTCTCAAATACACGCTATCAGTGTATGCCTACTGCTTGTAATCAACACTGTCAAAACTTGGAGGGGATGTAAAATAAAGCAACCCCCCAAAATGAGTCTGCTTGTGTCTCCCAAGCTTTTGTTTGTGGTTAGGGAAAGCATTGCTGGGAGTTTGACTGAGAGCAGTTCATCTTTCCCATCTCTTCCAGCTCTCAGTACTCCTGGCTAATATGGTGACTTGGCTCTTGTGCAAAGATTCCTGTCTGAGCAAAGAAGTGTCTGTTTATAATTTTTATTTCTTTCCTCTCTGTTTTCAAGCATATGGAAAATATGTGGAATAAACAATGTTGAATGCATTTGTTCTCTGTCATCTCCATGATTTAATCACTACTGGGGCTGCATTGTGCTTTGCCGGCATGAACGCTTTGTCTCATGAGGCCTTTCGAGCTGCTGCATGAGTTGCTTGCTGTCTAAACCAAATCCCTGGAAAGGATTATTGCCCTGTGGCCAGCAGCCATCTGACTGTTTCTTGAAATGCCCAATTCCAGTGGCTAGTTCTTGTTCTGTTGCTGTGACTTTGCAGTGTGCATGGGAAGGGCTGCCTATTACTTGTTGAAGAGATTTCAAGCGCCGTTGCCACAATGAATAGCGCAGCTCTTATTAAAGCCAGACTGTAGCTGGTTTGTTATGCACAAGCCAAGAGGCAGTGAACAAGGCACCAAGAGCTTCCCAGTCCTTGTGCAGGGCTGGGGTGCAGTCTAAACTAAACCCTGAGGACTGGCAGCGTGAGTTCAAAGTATGTGATGGAGATGGCAGGAATGAAGCTGCTGGCTCACAGAGGGAAAGGAACTTTTCTTCCTGTAGGACTGTAGGAAAAGGGCAGTTCCCTCACCTTACCGCAGTGGTTGCCAGTACCTTTCATAGGCTCCCATCTTCCAGTGCTGCTTCTGTGATGGCAGAACTCATCTTCCCTCAGCACGCAAGCTGTGATGCTGTTGGATTTGTGGCACCTTCAGCTCTGCAGCAGGTTCTTCAGATTTTTTCAGCCCATTCCCTTTGTTTTGATTTCTTGCTCTCTGCAGCTGTTTGGTCTATTGGTTTTTATCTTCTCTGGAATAGAACTGAATAGAAACCTTGGTTTGGTTTCAGGAACTAAAGAAGTGTGAGAATCAGGGTTTGTTCCTTTCTTGTCCAGTCATCTCACAAGCCAACTGTCCATGTGCTTTTTCAGTCCACGCGCCGTGCTTTCAGTATGCCGATTCAAACCCTGGTCTAGCAGTGATCTGCGCCTCCTGGGGGTACACTCCAGGCTGTACTGGAAAAACACCCTATCTCCAGTAATGTGAGAGCATTCCCATGCAGAATATTTACTTTTTTCTTGGGAAAAATGCTTTTATCACTTAGCCACGCTAAGTTCAGCCATTGTACCCCTCTTTTTGAAGATAACAGTTATGCTAGGGATGAATTTAGCTCCTTTTGCTTTGGCAGTGACAGGTGCCGTGAGACCCGAGAACTACTTTTTTTTAACGAATGCTTCTTCATTCCTGGCTTTCTGTCTAGGGCTTGCTACTCAAGTATCACATCAAGTGCTCGCTGAAGTGGTGGTTTGAACGCTTTGGGACAGGCTCCTATGCAATCAGCATTCTCACTGAGATGAAAAGGCACTGATCATAACTCCTTGAGAGCTGTTCTTCATGGGCTGGTCTCTCGTCACCAAGGGCCGTGATGTTTCTCTTAGTTCCTCTGACAAAGGCAACTGAGTCAAACAGGGAATTGTTCTGTGTAGCTTTCAGATTCGTTTGTTGTTTAATAAGATACTTTCTCCACTCCTGACTCCCCAAAAGATTCAAGTTGTCTGGGGAGTGAAAAATCTGTTTCCTTGCCAAATTCTGAGGCTGTTTTCTTTAATAACAGAAAAAGCTGATTCCCCCACCCCAGTCATTATACTGGGAGAATTCTTGGTGCCCAGCATGCAATCTGTGACTCTGCTTGAGCAGGAACAGAGTAGTGGAAGCAGGTGGTGAATTCACAGGAGGAGGGCAGGATGAACAACTGGAAAAAGGACAAGGGCTTAGATGCAGGTGGGAAGCAAGGGCAAGTAAAGGAAATAATCATTTTTCTTCCTAGCAGGACTGATTACAAGTCAGCAGCTGGAATTGACATGTCAAAGATCTCTTCTGTTGCAGTTGTGCACCAATAGCCATATGGCAGCTCTGTAAAGGGGCTGCACATCAGG
Source organism: Aythya ferina (assembly GCF_964211825.1). Lineage (NCBI taxonomy): Eukaryota > Metazoa > Chordata > Aves > Anseriformes > Anatidae > Aythya > Aythya ferina. The sequence continues at coordinate 15,500,307 of NC_140315.1, read as the reverse complement.
CAAACTCCAGTTGGCCCTGCCTTCAGTTGACCTGGCATACTCTTCCCCTGATGTAAACAGATGCCCTCTTCACTCTTACTCATTTTTCATTGGGATTTCAAAATTAAGGGATGGTAATTATTTTCTTGGTTTGGGTACTATTATTACGCTTTTTTTTCCCTATAGACCATAATGCTAGTAAGACCTCAGTGTAAAGAAATAGTGTCATGGTAGTGGCTTGCATTATGTTAGCAGGACTCTGCAAAGGTTATATTTTTTTTTTCTTTGAGTAACACATGAAACAGATACAGCAGCTAACAAAATGCCCCTGGTAAAAATCCCAGCACTTTAAAACAAATGCATGTGTGCAACCGATGTTTATAATGGGAAGGAAGAAGAGCTGGCTGGGAAAGCTGATGAATATCAGCCAGCATCTTGGAAGAGAAGAAGGAAGGGCGAGCTTCCAGAGCTAAACGCGGTGAAGTGACACAATGGAGACAGACTGTCCTCTGCTGTATGCTGGCTGGGGGCTCTGGTGGATTTAGCAGACAGCTGACCCTGGCCCGTGGTTATCAGGAAGGAACCAGGTCTGTCAGGGGTCAGAGCGCTGTCATACAGTGTGCAGAGAGAGAACCAGGACTGCAGATTAACACGACTGAGGGTCCTGTAGCTAGGTGTTCATGGAAGGGAGTAAGGGACACATCTGCATCTAGCTGAGTGCATATGAGGTGGAATGAGTTACACCATGGGCTCTGTGTATAGCTCAAGTGTGGAGTCAGTGGAGCTTTGTAGTATCGTGCCACGGTGCTCGTTATTTTTCCAGTCTGTGCTATTTGTGTTTCATGAGTGCTGTGACTCCCTCATTTTCTACTGCGTGTTTGCATCCTCCGTGTATGTACACCTGACCAGCCCCACCTATGCAGGATTTGTTAATAAAATCTCCCAGGTGAAACATCTTAGTCCAATTCTCTGTAGAAAGTTGTTCCCCTCCAGTGATTCCTCATAATGATCCCAACTGGTGGTCCTGGTGGCACTTGTTCTCTGCCATGGGATGAACCCATTCTCCTCTCTTCCTGAAGAATGCAGGGCTGCTGCACGTTGACTGAGTAGTCGTGACATTTAAGTGCCAGTGGAATGGATCTTGCATTTACCATTTGAAGAACTGAACTTTTTTAGGGTGTGAATCCAGCTTTTTATACCAATAGTTGAATCCTCTCCAATTATTATTTTTTTTTAATTTAATGAAAACTCTGGTAACGGATTTCATAAATATGAAGTAACTGAGGGAGACAGAGTGAGATATAAGGGCTCAAAAAAACAATTATTTCACTTTGTAATGTCTGGTGCAGGTTCTGGAGTTACTGGGATATTAGCTGGGAAAACTGTTAGCAGAATGTGATCTGGTGATTTTGTTTCAGTCCTGAGTGAGCTGTCTGGCGCTCTTTGTTCTTGCAGCACGTGTATTTTTTAAGTGATCTGGATCTTTCTTGACTGAATCTTTTGTTCTGATACCCCCAGACTGCTTTTGAAAGCTGAAGCACAGCAATGGGCTCACTTAGCTGCTGTTGGATGGGGCTCCCCTGGCATCCACTGTCGTTCATCTGTTGTTGTACATTATTCAGAGGCAGTCGAGTGGAGATGGTTTTATACAGAGTTCAGTGGAAGAAAATGGGGGCAAATCTCCAGGAGATGGTTCTGGCTGATAGTAAGTTCTCCCAGATGAGACCACTGCAGAGAGGAACTGCTCAAAATGATTGCATTTCCTTCACTTCTGTTAGTTTTTATGGACACGAAATCAAAGTGAGGTCAGGAACAAACCAGGAGTTATTAAATCCTCATATATTCCATGCATCCTAAAGACCTTCTGTAGTTGTTGAGTGCAGAATTTATAAGGTTTAAAGCTGTGTTTGCAAAGATTATGCAAAAACAAAACAAAACAAAAAAAAAAACAACTCAGCAGGACCCTGAAGTTTGGAACTGAATCACTGCTGCTCACAGCAATTATCTCTGCTAATTCTAGAAAGGGTAAACTAAAGAATTAACCCGAATTACAGCCTGAGAAAACCAGGAAACTTTGCCACTGATCTGAAGGGGCAGCCATATGAAGTCTGAAAGGGGTATGTTCATTACAGTGCTGGTCTGAAAACATGGCAGGTGATTTGTGACTGCTTATGAATTATTATTTCAGTTTTTTTATATATAGTCTTTGGTAATACATGTGTTTGGGGGGTGAGGTACCTCCTAGCCTTGCTCTTCAGAAACTGTTTTGGTGAAAAATATATCACTTGGGCTCAGTAATCTTCCTAAAGAAGCTTTGCCAAATATTGAATTAAATATAATTTCATAATTAGCCCTTAATGTGAAAGGAACATGGCCTCTGAGTGCAGTCAGTAAGCTAAAGATCTCATCGAAGAGCCATCAATACAGAGGAGGGTTTTTTGTATAACAGAGTGGCTCCGACCTCTGGCTGACATTCCCAGGTGTGCTTTTTCTTGTACAGTCACTCGGGCCAGAGGATGTTCTCCTGTCTGCAGCCTTGTTCTGCATCCAACGCAGCGTAGGTGCTAAATATTTACTGTAGTGATAACATCAGCAGATGCAAGCAGAGCTAATGTATCATCATAAAATATAGAGGCTACGTAATGAAGTGACAATTTTATTGCTTGCAATCGCATTGATTCCAGTGAGCATCATTTCATCGAGTCAAATGAAGTCAGACAACAGGATGCTACCCACAGGAACTTTGGAGCCTTCTTCATCTTCCCTCATCCATTTTCCTGTAATCACGTATCTTACTCTAATTATCTGTGGCTCAGTGTGTGCTTCTAGGGCAGAATTAAAAAAAGGTGCTTTGAATTCTAAATCATATTGTGGCCTGCAGGCTGCTTTTGTAGTTAGCTTTGATTTCACGTGTGGTGATGTTCAGCACTAGGTTTGAGTACTGTATGTTGCTGTTAAAAATGGGTAAGATGTATTTTTGTACCCTAGCAGCCAGGAGGGAGGGAGGCAGACAAAGACAGAGCTACTGAAAGGGGAGGTGGTCTTATGGTTGCTTGAATTGGGTTCAGGTGGCAAGATCTTGGTAGTTGGGGGGGCGGCTGCAGGGATGGCTGCTGTGAGCAGAGCCCAGAAATTGCCCTGTGGCAGATCAGAGCCAGCTCCAGGTGGCTCCAGAGGGACTTGCCGCTAACCAGAGCTGAGCCAGGGAGCAACGCTGGTTGGGCCTCTGGGAGAGCACATTTAAGAAAGGGGAGAATAAAAACAAACTGCTGAATAACAGCAGCTGGGAGAGAGGAGTGACAAAACGTAGAGAGCAGCAGCCCTGCAGCCCCCAAGGTCAGTGCAGGAGGTGCTCTGGGCACACAGCAGCAGTTCCCCTGCGGCCTGTAGAGGCCCCTGGTGGAGCAGGCTGTCCCCCTGCAGCCCATGGGTCCCACATGGAGCAGATCTCCACGCTGCAGCCCCTGGAGGAGCCCCCGGTGGAGCAGGTGGATGTGGCCTGGAGGAGGCTGCGGCCCATGCAGAGCCCCCACAGGAGCAGGCCCCAGGACAGAGCTGCAGCCCGTGGAGAGCAGCCCACGCAGGAGCAGGGGTCTGGGGGGAGCTGCCGCCCATGGGGAACCTGGCTTGGAGCAGTTTGCTCCTGGGGGATGGACCCCGTGGTATGGAGCCATGTGGGAGCAGTTCTTGGAGAGCTGCTGCCTGTGGGCAGCCCACATGGGGTCAGTTTGGGAAGGACGGCATCCTGTGGGAGGGACCCCATGAGGAGCAGGGGCAGGGAGGGACCAAGAAGGAGCAGTGCAGGCAAAGCGTTAGGGACAGAGCGCAGCCCCCATCTCCCTGTGTTGCTTGGAGGGAGGAGGTAGAGGAGAGTGGATGGAGAGGTGGTTTTAGTATGCTTTTAGTTTCTCACTGCCCTAGTCCGTTAGTAATAGGCAATAAATTACAGCAATCTCCCTACACTGAGTCTGTTTTTCCCATGCTGGTAATTGGTGAGCAATCTCCTTGTCCTTAGCTCGAACTTTGAGCTCTTTTTCATCGTATTTTTCCCGCTCTTTGAGGAGAGGGAGCGAGAGTGGTGTGGAATTCAGCTGCCCATCAGTGTGAAACCAGTGCATTATTACAACAAAAGAAATGGGATTTCTTGGGCTCCATAGCTCGGCAAGAGAATCACGCTGTAGTCTGGGTCACCGAGCAGAAAAGATTATTTTGCACTTCTTGGGATTTCATCATTTCTGGTTAAAAGCTTGTTTTCTTTTTTTTTTTTTTTTTTTTCTTTTTTCTTTCTGTTTTCCCCTTTCATTGGACCAGACTAGGTTCCCAGGAAGACTTCAAATAATTCCTTCATGTGACAGCCTTGAAGCAAAATTCAGCACACCAAGTGTAACCAAACAACCTACTCCTTAGTACTGACTGGCCTGCAGTGCTCCCCTCTGCAGGGCAGATGCTTGCTTGCAAGTGCTGGAATGGCAGAGAAACTGCACGGGGCCGTTAGAAGGAAGGAGCAAGTTGGGAGTGAAGCCATGGAGGAGGTGAACCAGCGGTGAAATGGACAGGAAGTGCTCTTCTCTTTTCATACCTGCCATGAGGAATAGTGGAAGTGAGAGAAAAGAAATGGATCTGAAGGGAACAGCACCTATACACACTCTGCCATGGGTTTTGCTCGTGGCTGATCTGTTTTTGCCTTCTTTTCCTGAACAAATTGTCTGTAACATGCTAATGAAGGAATGTGGCTACCCAGAAGCATCAGGTTTGCTGTTGACAAGCAGCTTAGCCAGTATTTCCCAGGAAGTGCTGGGTCCTTCAAGGGACTCCAGTTTTGCCTATGAAAAGGGAAATGCTGTGCTTCCCAAACCAGAAAGAAGAACAATAGCCTTCCTTGCCACCGGGTTGGAAACCTCTGGCTTAGAGCATCAAACAGGGCAAGGCCCTTGCAGGCAGTCTCCTCAGGAGCTGCTCGCCCTGCTGCTGGCCAGATGGAGGTTTTTGTTGTCACAAGCTTTGGAAATGGTTTTCTTGTACCCGTCCTTCCTATTTTGGGTGACTAATTACTGCAGCAAACCAAAGTCCTTGCACCCTGAAGGGTTAAAAATGATTTCTCAAGATCTGCTTTTCACAGCATCTGAGCTTGGGGAAGTCTCTTTGTGATTGCTTGCAGAGAGTAATTCAATTCAGACAAAACCAGGCCTGAAACCTAGAGCCCTGTGCCTATCGGGTAGGTGCTGTGATCTCCCCTGCGGAGCTCTGTGTTTGAAATTATTCACAACTTGGCCAGACTCTGCAAGCAGGGAACAGTGCCATCTCTGAACTGGTGTAGAGGCAGTGTCTGGCAGTCTCGCCCTCCCTGTGTCACCTCTGCTGATACATCCAGATGTCCTTGTAGATACTCAGTGCTTCATTGGCATTGCTGATTTGCTGCTGAGGGCTCTGCTTCAGCAGGGGGTACGTCGGGGTCGGGGTTAGGGCACAGGGGCTGCCTACCAGGCAGCTCAGTACCTTTGCCTTGCTTTCCTTCTGTCATCGTATAAGAGATATCACAGCGCCTAATTGCTGAAGCAGGCGGCTGGGTGGAACCAGCCTCAGAGTGCAAGCACTCTAGATCTACATGCATATATTTAGTGCCACATCAGAGACTGTGGTATAAATAGAAGAGCTGGGATGCTAGAGTAGCCTGGGAAGCTAACCCTAAATTAGAGGTGTGGTTCCAAAGTACTCCAAAACTGTTCCCATGGGTAGAAAGAATGGGGAAAAGAGACCTTCACAACGCATACTGCGCTGTTTAACCCCAGCAGTACTGCTTAATGCGTTACACAGGTGGAAACGAAATGCAGAGTGAAGTAATTGAGCAGTATGAAGGACGAGGGAGAGAGGAGGAGTCAGATGGCATTGATCAGTGGGCTATAGATCTCAGGTAACTAAGCTCTGGTTTTAGAAAGCAATAATTGAGAGCAAAAGGAAGAGCCCTGCACTGAGTGGTGGGGCCAACAGCTGACTGCAGAGCTGGGGCATCTTTGAGTCATCGTACTCGAGCAAGCTGTAGCCTTTTGCAAAAGAAGCTAAACTCTAATGGCTCAGATCAATTCCTCTAGTGTGTCACAGAAGAATTCAAAGTATTTCTGCTGGCTGGGTAGAAATTATCCTCTGGGAAGTTGAGCTGAAGTTAGCTCAGAGTGCTTTGTGCAGAGAGTTTTGATCTTTTTGGGCAGAAGCAAAGCTGCCATGGCTGCTCTTTGTATGTGAGTGTGCCAGCTGATGGCCACGCAGTGTGGAACGCAGACCACAACTTCCTCCTGCGTAACACTCCCGGAGTCCTTGAAGACCCCATGAGCAGATGGGACTGATGTAGAGATAATTTTTTGAATATAACGTGAGAGTTGAAATACTCCCTCTTTTGCTTGGTTCAGAGGAATGGTTGTGGCTGCAGTGAGGCAAGCTGAGGCGTGATGTAGTAATTGTGTGGATGTTGCTCATCCTGGAAGGCCTTTGGACTTGCTGTTCCCTGCTAATGCATATAGGGCTGGGATGCATTAAAAGCTGAACATCTGGCTTGCTGAACAACAGGCATCAGTAGTGTGTCATCTTCTCCTGAAGTGTTAAATTCCACAAAATACTGTAATTCTAGCCAAGCCTAGAAATTGACCTGTGCAGCATTGTTGAAGCTTGAGCTTCACATGGCTGCTTGTGTAAGACTGGAAAGAAACACAGCATTAATTGTGATGCCATTAGAAACTGTACAGAACTTAACAGGCCAGGTAGCTGGTAATTCTCCTCCTCTTCCCACCGTACTAATGTTCTAGGTGTGTCTGAAAAATATATTCTGTCAGACATTGTTGGTATCTTCCTTGTTTTCAGTTCCTTGCAGTTCTGATGAAGGTGATGGACTGACAGCTTTGGAGATGGGGCCTTCTGTTGCAGCAGGGCAAACAGAGGCAGTAGGAGCACACTTCAGCCTTTGCTACCTACAGCAGTATTGTTTTCAAAGAACTCATTTGTGATCCACACAGACCTTTAAAGAGTTCCCAAATGATAAAAAAATAAAAATAAAATAGGGTATTAATAGAGTGAGCTAAATTCAACTTGATGAACAATGTGAAAGGTATTTTATACGATTATATATAAATACTATATTTATTCATTTTGCCATCTCCAAGCCCCTGACGTACTTCTTCCTCTCTTTCCTGTGTTTAAATTGATTAGCAGCTATAGAGCAGCAGGATGTATTAGCTTGTCTTCTGTTTATACACGTGTGTATTGCCTTAGGTGAGAATTGCAACTGCCTTGCTGCTGAGACAGTGAACGACCAAATTGCAGAAGAGTCTGCATTCCTAAAGGAGTGGAGCCATCGAAGTAAAATGCTAGGTCATTGATGCTACAAACATCACTGAGCATTCGCTGTGTTTGGGTAATGCCAAGGTAGTCAGCTGAAGGTTCTGGTACAAAACAAATTGTCTTGGCTGCCAGAATGTTGCAGACTCAGTGACAAAAGACTGCATCACTCAAATATGAGTACCACGAGTTTTATAGGAAAATAATCAGTTTTATATGGAAATTTGTTGTGATCACGGTGTCCAAGGAATTTTAATCCTTATTGAGGCAGCTCAGTTAACTTACATTTCTGTAGGTAACCTTGATTCTTCTATGTTTTTCTCCTGGGTAATAAAAAGAAAGTCTAACATTCTTAGGAATCTGAAGTTGTGCTGAGCAGTTCTGTATGTGCAGCCCTCGCAAATGCGTGGCTATGCACACAATAGGGTGAGGGAGAATTCATTTTGCGGATCTTTGGGCCTCTCTGATTTCCTCTGGAAGTGATTTCCCATGAGCTGAGATGGGCTTTAGCAAAGCAGAGAGAATGTGAACAACAGGGAGCCACTTGAATGGGAGCTTTTGTACAGGCACAATGTGAACAAAGCAACATGATAAACTGACACAAGCATCTCAGTCTTCCTCGAAGGATGATTTGTGGTCATATTTATTTACGGATTCTGAGGTCAGTTCTCTGCTAGAAACAGAGTCGCTTGCTCAAAAAATACTTCTATAAAAGCAATTTAACGCCTAGAAAAAAACAGCAAAAAAAAAAATATATAAAAAAGTTCAATATGTTTTTCAGCAAGTTTAGGAGCTTAAAATAGCTCAGCAAAAATACATGGGACCTTGCCTTGTAAGTCAGAGAGGCCTTCTGAACAGAAAGGACAAGCAAAGCAAGAAGTCTTGTCCAGTTAGTCAGACCCCAGGGACCTTTAGAGAGCTAAAGTAGCGCTGGGTGACGTATTAACCTGTCTGCACTGGACGTGAGAGCTTGGATATCGCCACAGCCCTCTCTTTCTGTCCCTTCCTGCACAGCATCAACTTCCATTCTGTTTAAAAAATAAGCCACATTTTTATCCTCTGAATGAGTAAGAAGGACAACAAACAAAACTAACAAAAAGAAAAATGGCAGCAAGTAATTTAGAGCTGCCTGTGTGAGAGTTGGCTTGCAGCAGGCTCACCTTCACCAAACAGCAGGAGAGGTAGTTACAAGCTGTGGTGGTTGGAGCACCGTTAGCTGCACTAACTCTGGTGACGCTGTTAATAATGGCAACAACACGAATGTTTTTTCAGGTATGTGAAAGAAGGGGGGCACCTGACCTGCACAGTTTGCTGGGAGCAGTATCTCCTCAGCTGTTGAGGAGGCAGTGGCTAACAAGGATAAATCACGTAACCCAGCTCCCTGGAAGCAGAATCATACAAAGTATTCCATATTAGAAAGAAAAAACAACACAAGATGTAAGTAGCTACCTGATTTTCAGATCAGCTCGGTGTCCAGCATCTATCTGAGGTGTCACTGAACAAATGCATACTCAGGATGCTGGAAAATTAGGTAGAAACAAGAGCCTAGACCAGCAGTTTCTAAGCCAGAAAGCTAACTTCCTTTTGCTTCAACCAGCTTCAGACATGTATGTTGTTATTTAGTTCTCTACTAGTACTACTTTAAGAGTATTAACGAAAATTTATGGATCATCGTTAATACTGACTGACTTTCAATGTTTTTCTTACCTTTCAGTGTTTTTCTTACCATGGAAACAAGCTTTGAATCTCAAAAATAGTCCTGGCAGTTTTACTTTCACTTGGTGGTACATAGTGAATATATAAACAAATAGAAGAATGAGGTCTCAGCACTGCTCAGTGAAGACAGTTTTCTAGTGAAAAAATACGTCACGGAAAAGTTTTATACTGGTTTCATACTTAAAAATATGTTTTCTTATGAAACACATACTTCAAGGCCTGACAATGTCTGTTAACTCTGAAAGCTTTCTGTAGCACTTGCGGAGCTGAGAAAGAGACCAAATGTGCTTTCATGCAGATCCTCTACGAAACATTGTGTCCTCCACCACTTGTTTTACAGAATTCAGGCTTCGTTCTACACTAACCTCATTAATGTCATTACGCAATCCTCATCCCTTCCCAAGAGACTTGTCCATTGTCAAGGGCAGCCGCATTTGCTTGTTACAGCAACCTCAGTCACTAGGAGCATCAATACAAAGCAAAGCTCTTGATAGAGCCTCCAATTATAATATAAATCAATCCAATTTTTATTTTATTTTATTTTTTTTAAGTTCATTAACAATATACAGCCTTGGATGCACTCACCCAGGGAATACTACTTCTATATATTTGTGTTTTTCCCAAAAGATTGCCTTTTCTGCTAGGTAGAAGAATGAGTGGAGTTTCATACCTTGACAAGTCAGATCTTAATTATTTTCAGGTTGAATGGATGAAATTGAGAATCCCACATCCATGGGAATATTGGCTAGCTCTAGCTGTGAGTGGGCTGTGATGCGAGGGATGAATGAACGTTTCTTCTGCTCACTCTGGAGACGAGTTACAAGTCGGGCCTGTCAGGGACCTACAGCTCTTAAGGTCACATTTGCTTGTGCAACTTGCTTCCATGTCTGGTTAGGCCATAGTTTCCTTTTTAATCCTTGTATTTTGCAAAATCAGTGTTATTGCTACAGACAAGTGATGCACAGAACTAATGCATTGTAATGCTCATGTAGTAACTAGGACAGCAGAGTGTGAGAAGCAAGCTGTGCAGTGCAGGCAGTTGGTCACAGTCCAGGACAGTGAATTGTTGTGTTAAGGGGAAAACCTAAAGTGTCTCGCTATTACACCATCCTTCTGGGTCAAAGAAACTTTGCTTCTTGCCTGCTGTGTAAGAGAGGTGATAAAATTTCTCTTATTCTCTCCTTCTGGAATCTTACACTAACAGCATAAGAGAATTTATTCCACTCAAGCAAATGTAAAATCTCTGGGGTAAGGAGACCCCTCACATCAGGACTGGATTCAACTTCCTAGGCATGTTTCCAAGGTTCAAGTGTGCTGAACACTTTGGGAAGAACTCAGAGCTGACATTTCTCTGGGAGATGTTAATGAAAGGAAGGGGGTGAGAGGCAGCCGGTTTCCTTAGGAACACAAAGACCTTAATCATTCCAGTTCTGCCTTCTCGTAGGGGTTGCATGTAACATTTAATACTGATTTCAGGATTCTTTTACATTCACTGTACTCAATAATGAGAATACTGGTGAGCATTTGACTGCATTTAACGTTCTGTCAGCTGTTGTACGTTGTGACTAAAATCCCTGCATTATTTTGTATGTCCCAGTTTTATTATCAGAATAACTTAATCCTGTTTCTTGAAAATAGAACCCATTTTTCTAGGGACATCTGTATTGATCATTGGCTCGTTTTATTTATAACAATTAAAATAGCAGGTACGCTTCTCCTTCTACGTGCTGTGAACACTGTTAATTTTGCTTGCATTTAGTAGTCAGATTTCCTGTGGCTTTGTTTTGTGGGTACTGAAGATGCAAACATATATTTTTGTTGATAAGTGAAGAGAAACACAAGCCATCAGTGCAAACATCTTTGTGCAGCTGCACTGCTAGGAATATCGCTTGCAGGGGGAGACTTAACTCCATCTCTTGTGGTTACAGCAGCAATGTAAAATTGATGCTTCTGCGTCAGTAACAGCTTATGTTGCTGTGTGACACTTGGGCAACGGAGCTTAGTTTGCTTTGTGCAGGAGACTTTCAGCTCCTCGTGTTTCCTCTTAGTGGGTGCCTACGGAAGAGAGCACTGGGGAAGTCAGTTCTCACAGTGCTGTTAAATGTGGCAAGAAGTCTGCAGGCTGTCAGGAATCCTCGCCTTACAGCCTGATTGTGCCGTCATTCCTTCAGGTGAGGGAAGGGAGAGTTGCTGAATTACCAGGCACACTGACAAGGCCTTAGCCTTGGCACAGACGGAGATCCTGCTTGCAGATAAGCGTCCAGAGCCCAACCAGGTGCTTGTGAAGCTTTCATTTTGTTAGTTAAATACCTGAAATCCTGGGAATGGTGGAGATTGGGCAGTGAGAACCTTGTGAATCCTCGAATATTAGAAATAGAACAACATCCTTTTTCACCATCTGATGAATATGTGGTCCTTAATGAATAACAAAAGAGCTTTGGAACGATGAGGAAATGTATTTTTGTCAGAGGGTTTGTAGGTAGAGTCAAATATAATGGTTGCTATGAGTGAGGGCTGGGATCCTTCCCTGTGTTGCTATGTGACAGCCGTGTCACACTTGATACCTGAGCAGCAAAACTGCATCTCCTATGTAAATACCTTCCCAGGCTTTACCCAATGAGTTGAACCTTTCAGACTCGGAGCTCCTGAGGAGTCAGCATCGTTGCAATCAGCACATGTGGAGAGGTTTATTCAACCTCTGGAGGCGGGCCTGGAGCAGGATCTCAGGTCTAAGGAACCTGGCAATGTTGTATAAATGTCAGCCTGACAAAGCCTCACATCTTTTGGTGCTCTCATTGTGGCTTGAAGCAAAAATTGAAAGGGTGCGCAGAGCTCAACTGTGACTCTCCTTAATTTCATGTAGCCCTGTATGAAGCAGTACTAATTTCTTCCTTGACTTGTTTCCTCCTAGCCTCTGGCTGCCACTCTCTCTGTGCAGAGCCTCACTTTAGCACTTGTTTACGCCAACAGATGTGCTTGTGTAATCTGAGAAGTGATTTTAAAACAAATCGCTGCTCTTATGCAAACATCTTCATAGCAGTGGCTGTTTGCAGTTTAGTTTAGATTAACTGGGAACGGTTTAGAACCTGACACAGGATACTTCCAGAAATATCAAAGCATCTCCATAGAGGTCTGCACCTGCTTAACTAAATGGCTGTAAATCAGCACCGTGGAAATACTGTCCTTCTCCTCTACATTTGAAAAATCTGATACTTCTTCATTGTGCCTTGAATTCTAGATAGGAGTGATTGCTTCCCCTTGGTTATTGTAACAGCCTCATGGCTTCAGTGCTGACTGTGTTCTTGCCTGCTGCTTGTTCAGTGTTTGCCAGAGTCTGAGCAGTGCATCAGTCAACTTAAACTTTTGCAAAGCATTAGCCATAGTTTCCTCAGTAGCCCAGGCAGTGAAATTCTAGTTTTGGCTTGGTGAAAGACTTAATCATCTAATTAAACTAGTGTAGACCTGTGTACAAATAATTCTTTAAATTTACAGGATGAACTGAAGAGATTTAAGATCCTAATAAGCACTTAAAGATCCAGTGGCTTCTAGCTAAAGCCTTTGAACTTTCTCAGTTGCCAAATTTGACTAGCAATTGCTTGAACTCTGAAGTGGCTTTGTTGTGATGTTTCTGTATTTCTGGAGTTACATCTACAGCACTGAAGCTTAGAGATAGGTGAACTTGCAGCAAGTTAAAAACCACGACCCTTGTGGAGAGCCATGAAGGTGTGAAACCAGAAGTTGTAAACCAGAAGATCTGATTGTGCTGTGTCAATGAATAAAATGTTTTGCAGCATTTTGAAGCTATTCAGAGTAGAGTAAATTTCAGTTATTAAAAAAGAAAATTTCCCTGATTTTCTGCACAGGGCTGGATATGCTATATATCATATGCTAGGAAGAGATTGCTTTTACTCCTCTTCCTTGTTTTGTAGTTGTCAGGCTGATAGGGTTCATACGAGCAACTTAACTGTTCATTTCAGCAAATTGGTTTAACTTTCTATATCATAATTCAAGAACGGCATATGCTTATTATTGTTATTTTTATTATCATGTTTCTAATGTAAAATCCCTTTGCAGAGGGCTGGGAGCTCTAAGAGCACGATCACTGCTTTTATAAAATAACTTGAGTACCAATGATGAAATACCCAAAGCATACAGATTTTTTTTTTTCATTATAATGGAGTTCAAGTAATTCCCCAAGTGTCAGTATAAAGTAAGGAGTCATTCCAGTAACTGATATTACCTCTGAGTAAGGATACCTGTTTTTTTCTCTTCTCTGCCTAGATCATGGATAAAGTGTTTCTTCATTACAGTGGTAAAGAAGCTCATGGAGTTCTGTACTGCACTATTCTGCTGGTACCTTTCATGGAGAAAATAATGCAGTTGATTCATGCTTTTAGCAGGTTGTGTGTTGATGGTATCAGTAAGAGCACAGGGTAATGTGGAACCAGTGATTTTAAGAGCATCTGCTTTACACAGGGAAGCTGTAAATCTCAGTGAGACCTGTCATTTCTTGTGTGCTTTGTATACAGGGTTTTAGGTTTTTCGCAGAAAATACTGCCACTTCCCTGTCTATGCAGCCAGTTCAGAAGCGATTTGTAACATAATTTACAAGGGCCAATTGTAAGTGCATGTTGTACAAAACCCATCAAAACCAGAACATGATAGAACATGGGAAATGGGCAGACTTAACTTGTGAGATAGTCATCCAGTCACAGAACTGTCTCTGGAGCATAGATAGGGCAAGAGATTCTACAACAAATGAAATTTCATTGGGTGAGCCTGGGCATTTCAAACATCTTTGCATGACTCTCTGGTGTTACCTGGCATAAACATTCCCACAGTTACTGGTCACCATGATGAGCCTTTGGACAGGAGCGTGTCTTTGAACCATTTATTCTGTGCCTTGTGCAGTGGAGGCTAGTTGACATCAGTATGTGTGAATGAATATTTTTTAATCTGTTAACATAAAGTTTGTTTAAAGGAAAACAATTAGAAGGTGTTGATCCTCTCTTGCTGCTTTATTGCTGAATTTGAAGTGTCAGCAAGTCCTGCATGACTTGAAGTGGTACATAGTGGAGGTGCTCTTAGTTCTTCAATGGCAGGTGAGAGTCAGCAGTGAAAGCTCCCTGGAGGAAAGCCATGTTTCCTTGTGCATCTTTGGCAGGTAGCTTCTGTCGCCTTGCAGTTCAGCGATGCTTCCTCTCTGAGAGCTTTGCTTTTCAGCCCAAAGCTACTAAAATGGGAAAATAAAAATGTAAGTTAAAATCATTCTTGGTAATTGGGATAGCAAGGAGAATTTAAGGAAGACTGTGTATTTGTTAGTAGATTTAGATGTTTCTCTGGTATTGTAGGATGTATGCTGATTGATTTAATCTTTTTGCTGATTATGGAACAGTTTTGAGGAGCTTGACTTCCACATTGTCATCAAGCAGCTTTCAGAGAGGCGTCTCTTTCCTAAGGGCTATTTGCTTAAATAGCCATGCAAAATCCATGGTGACTGTCAGGAATAGAAGGCTCTTCGTGTGCAAGTTGAGTTCATTACTAGGAGACAGATTTTTGTGTTCATTGGTGAAGCTAAAAGTAGCTCCGTGTTTTCCTTGGTTTGGTTCCCTTCTGTTATCCTGGAGGCACATTTATTGACACCCCCTGCCCCAGCTAGACACTGATGTTTTATCCATTGCTGTGATGTGTTTTCTGTTCTCAGATCCTTGTTTTCATGTTCCCTTACTGGATTTCTTTTTTTCTTGCCAGAAGAAATGAAAACCGGAGGGCCCTTCATTTGTACCTTCTCCAAAATCTGTATCTTAAACCAGTCCCTTAAGAATATAAGTAAGTGAAAACAAAAACTACTCCCTGGAGTCTGGAAAAGCTCTATGATTGCAGTGGTTGGGGCCGAATTCTAGCTCTGCTGCTGCTTTGCAGTTTGGGGCGCTACAGTTCATGACAAATTTGTTCCTGTTTTCATTTGTCCAGCTTATACAGCCACAACCCAATTCTCCAGGTGGTCACTGTCCTGCTTTGTGCTCCAGTCAGCGTGAATTCCCCCAGAACAGGGGTAACAAGGCTGGTGTCTCTTCTGCACTGATCATGTTTCTGTTGGTCAGATATTAGAGGCAGCTCTGTAGTAGGACAGTTCTTGTCAGGTGATGGTTTCTCTGAAAGGTTTAGCTTATTCCTATCATGTTTCTCTAATGAGTCTCTGCTCACCAGCTAGGATGGTTCATACAGCTTTGATGTAGTTTGAAAGCATTTTCTAAATGTATCCGAGGATGTGTTCTTTTATTATTACGTATACCAAATGGGTCAAATGTGGAAAAACAAGATGGTTATGCAGTAAGTGGAAAACTGTTCATGGAAAGCTGGTATTTTTCAGTAGAAGAGAAAGCACATAAAAACCCCAATGGGGAATAGCTCATAGATGCACTGAGTAAAGGAAACAGAATAATAGAGGCTGAGTTTAGATTTTCTCAGGGGTGCGATTTTCACCCCCATGGCATACCTCTTTGGCTTGACAGAATTTCAGCCATGCTTCACGCATGGAAGCAACTGACCTGCTCACCAAACCTGGCTGCCAAGTAAATGGAGAAGAGGTACCCTGGTGGTTCTTAAATGTTACGATGTGAGTGTCATCTCTGGAAATGATCAGAGACTTGGAGAGTGTGCTGGTACAATAAGCAGTCTGTGCTTGCTCTCTTCCTTCTACTTGTTCCTTAAGCAACTGCTCCTTGTTGCTGTAGGAGACGGGGCTGATAGGATCTGTCTAAGTCCACCTTGTGTTTATGTTCTCACATGGGGGATGTACAGAAAAATTATGATGCTTCCATTTTTAAAAATGAGGAAACGTAAATGGAGAAGTTAAGTGATTTACTGCAGGTTGTAGTTTATTCCCGATGATAGGTAGCAACCATTTATTGGTGGGTTGCAAATTAACGTATTGCTAGTTTCTAGTTCTGTGTTTAAATTTAACAATATTATAAACAGATTGTGACTGGAGAACAATAAAAATTAACCCTTGACACTGAAAGACAATGACTTGCTAATCAACGCCAAAATACTTTTCTCTAAACAATCCTGTGTATTCTGGCAGGCAGTGAGTAATTCCTTTCTAGTGGGCTAGTCATGTTGATTTAAGAAGCTCAAGTCTCTAGAAACAATACACAAGAAACACAAAGGGTAAGAATAAGCAGGACTCTCAGGAGAGAAACAAATGAGAAAAAAATCTCTCGATGCTTCCTGTGAAATTCTTTACCCAAACAAAAGTCTCGGACAACTGAAGAGAGGCTCAGAGGAAGTGAAGATGTATACATGTTTGTATATATGCATACATAGTTGTTCATA
Source organism: Aythya ferina (assembly GCF_964211825.1). NCBI lineage: Eukaryota > Metazoa > Chordata > Aves > Anseriformes > Anatidae > Aythya > Aythya ferina. The sequence continues at coordinate 15,483,948 of NC_140315.1, read as the reverse complement.
CAGAAATACAAGCCATGATATAATTTGTAGATATTTTGTTTTCTCTAAAATTAAAATCCTTTTGAACCATTTGTAAGTTGTGTTGGTGGTCTGACATGCAAGCCATGCTCCAGTGTCTAACTGACAGTGAGGTCCTGTTGTAAATGGCTTTCAGAAAAGAAGCAAGAAGTGAGTGTTTGACATGAAATTGAAAGATCCAAAAGCAAAAAGACACCAAAGTCAAGAGAAAAGAGCATACAGACCCTGCCAGACCTTAAAACTGAGAGCATATCTTGAAGTAAAGAGAGTTACAAGAGTCAGAGCAGTAAAATGTCTCTGCTGTCTTTAGAGACCTTCTTGGACTGACCCCATGGAGCCAGCCTGTGTTGTGATTCCTGTCCTCGTGGGGCCTGGCAAGAGGCTGTCACAGCGGGGGGGGGAACTTCCTTCTGATACAGCAGTGATGCATACGAATTCCTCTTGCCATTAAGCTAGAGTAAAACATCATATCCCATATTGTAACCCCAACGCAAGAACATTATAATGGGGTTTATGAAAGAGCGAGAAAAAGAAACAATGGAGCATAGAAATCTTGGCATGGTGTGTGATTACATTCCTGGGCAGTGCTCTTATTGCCTTCATTACTTTTCTTTATCATGTCAAACACAGCATTTAGTTCTGGCCTAAGCCAGAATTACTTTCTGAGAAAGTATTTAGCCATGGACTAAATGTTAAGCAAGGGCTCACTGAAATCATCCCGCTGAGATGTGGGCTAGTTTGTACACCAGGGCAGTGCATGAACCTTTGGAAGGCCAAGCTGGCCTTCTTGTCACCTCCTTCATTTCTTTCCAGCTCTGCATTTCTCCACCAGTATTCTCTATTGTTCCCTCTGCTGGGTCTGGAAAAGGCTGAAGGAAAGAAGTTTGAATTCTGGGAAGGAAATTGTCACTGGTGCTGTGCCTCCTTTAATAGACCATTTTTGATGATTGTGGTTGCAAAGTGAAACGCACATTATAGATATCAGGAAGCTATTTTGATGGGAACAGTGGGCTTTAGTATCTATAGCATGTCTTTGTCTGTGCCTGACTATTTGTTTTGCCAGAGGGTTTGAAATATTCTCATGTTTTGCATAGGATTTTCTTGAACCATACTGCTCCTTCCTTGCAAGTGAATGGTGATTGATTAAGCTTTTGCAGGAAAGATAAAACCAAGAAGCACTTAAAAACAGATTTTTTCTTTAATAACCTGTGGGTATTTTGTGGTTTCAGCATTCAGATCTCAAAAGTGAATTATTTGAATTAAATTGGAACTCTTATTAAATAAAACACTTTAAAAAAAGATGAAGAAATGCATTTCATAGAAATTGCTGTATTTAATTTAGGGAATAAAGCTTAATGTTGTTGGTTATAGTAGTAAAATTTTTAACGTTATTTAATTAAAAGCAATGAATTTTGAAGAGAATGCCTGAATAATGGGAAGGCTTTGTAAGTATGGGACTAATTAATTGTCTAGCTTCTGAACAGCCATTGCCATTATCTCCCTGCCTGCTGCATAAAGTGCCAGGAGCACCATAATGTGCAGGAGGACCTTGGACCAAGGTCTGTGGGTTACGCCTCAGAAGATTTCTGGCATCCCTGCACGCACGGGTCATTCTTTTAAGAGTTGTGCCCTGCAGATGAAGTTTGCTTTGTGACTGTTCCCCTGTAATTAGAAGCACTGCTGGCAGCTCCGGGGCAAGGGATAAGATAAAGCTGAGGTATCAGCCTGCCTCTACAGCCAGGAATTGACAAGGCATCAGGAAGGATGTGATGAAAGCTATGTAAATTAGCACTATGATAATGAGCCAGAAATCCCATCAGTAGGAAAGGAGCTGTCACCTTTAAGGCTGGAGTCAATACTTGTTAAATCTTTAGAGTGAGTCCGATTTAATCAACATGTGCATTTAAAACAGAGATTGATCCTTTATTACATGGAGCCAAGGAGGGAAGAGCAACAGATTGACTCAGTCAACGCAGACGGTGAGCGCAGCGTAATTCCCGTTGGCTGAAGTGTCTGTGCAGCTGCCCTGATGGTGGCCCTTAGCATCCTCCCATCTGACCAGGGTGGCTTTTCAAAGTAACACCTTCCATGTATTTTGGTGACACCTTCGCATGCCAAAATGGCCTGCCAGACTTGTGTTTGTATGCAGACACACCGGAGTCATAAGAACACCTTTATCAGGGCAGGGAGAGAAAGCAATCCAAAGGGGGGGAGGAGAGGAGGGAACAAGCAGGAAGATCTTTTTGAAGAGACACTTGTCAGGATCTCTCTAATCTGTACATCACAGACTGAGCCTTATTTTTATGCTGATGGGGAGAAATCCCCACACAGGAGGTTGTACATTGCCCTCTCTGTACTGCTGAAGGAACCGAGCACCGCACCTGAGCTGCAGTGCTGGCATGCTGAGGACTTTGCAGACTGGCTCTTTGAAAGAGGGCACCTGCTTTTGATCAGTACGTTGGGTGACATCTCCTTGTCCTTCTTCCAGGAAGTTCTCCCATTCTGAGGGAGTTCAGCAGAAGCAAGTGCTGCTCGTGCCACCCAGCTTTCTTACTTGTAGCTCACCCAGGCTTGTGGAATGGACGCTTGAAGATCTCCCCATGCAACCAGCCCATCTGGCATCAGTACAAAGATTTCCTGCACCATAGCATGCGTGTGGTTTCCTGCTGTGGCTTCTCAGTGTTTGCACAGGTATTTTGTATCACCCACTTTCTGCCTGTGGTGGGTGGCTGACAAGAAGAGCAAGCCCCCGTTCTTTGGCACAACTGTTCCTGTGTTGTTGGGAATGTTGGTGTCCAGGTTCTGATCAGCAGAGCTGTGTCCTAGGTTTGGTGAAGTGTCCTGAAGGTAATGGGAGGGAAATGAAGCTGGTGGCACTGTATCAAATGAAATGGGGATGTCTTAGTAAGTAGAGGGAAGGTCCTTAGATTGCAGAGAGTCAGATACCAGGGTTATTTTGTAGCTTGATCACTGCCTGTTACTAATTTCAGGACAAGGAGGCCATCGTTTTAACACAGGGAAAAAAAAAAAAAAACACACACACACAAAAACAAACAAACAAAAAAAAACCAACAAACAAACCGGAGTATTGAAAGCAGCTCTCTGTATGCTTGAGCGGATGGAGAAGGCTGGAATTTGAGGCCACAAGTCTTTGCTTTTGAACATTTTGGGGACAAACCCCGTTCCCCTCCCTGACTATCAACCATGTACTTGCACCAGGTACTTGCTGCTCAGTTAACGCCTCCCATGTGCAGCCAGCAGGGTGTTAGCCACAGGATGTAGCAGCGAACCCCTTCACGAACCCCTTCAGTTGCTGTTATTTCCTTCACATTCTAAAAGTGTACACAATACGAGACTGGGACAGAGGGCCTGGTGTATGCAGAGCGGTCAGCTCTCCCCTACTGAACCATGCCAGGCTTTAAAGTCAGGACACAAATCTAGCAGACCAAGCATTGCAGCCCTGTCCTCACTGTCTCCTCAGTTTAACCTGATCAGTGTGATTCTAGGAGTGGGGCTATCCAGGGCAAGTTTTAGGAAGACCAAAGAGAAATGAGAGTGTTGTAGCTGAAACTGATTTGTTTCTGCCTTGCTTAAGAGTATCAGCAATAGTGCTCAGGTGAGTGGGTTACGAGGGTTATGAGGCAGTTCAGGAAGCTAAGGTGGCTCTAAGGGAATGACTTAATTTTTGTGAGGTTAGCGTTTGGCTGTTGGAGTTACCTCTGGTGCCTGCAATCAGGCTGCAATTGCATAAGCAGCGATGCAAAGGGGGAGTCAGGTCGCTGTGATTGCCTGTGGAATGACACCTTACTGCCAGCTTGTATTCCTTCCAAAATAGCTGGGCTGGAGAAAACTACAGACAGCTTCCAGGGATTGAAATAGATAGAAACAGGAAAAGGGGAAGAGTGATTCCCTGGAGTACGGAGAGTGGGCACGTCTACTTGGGCAGCAGCAGAGGAGGAGGAATGCGCTTACTTCCCTCTCTGCTTTATCAGCCATCTGTAGTGCCCTTAAAGACAGCTTAGATGATCAAATAAAGGTTTTAATAAAGGATATTTTGTTGGGATGGTAGTTGGTGGAGCGTTCAGAATTCTGTCTTTGGGCTTTTCACTGCACAAAAGGGATGAAACAAACTCAACAGAAGTTACTGCCTTTTTTCCAATTCTATAAGCTTTCAGGGTAACTTTTAGGAACACTTATTCCTAAAAAACATATATATATATATATTTTGTTTTTATCTCTTGTGTTTTCTATGAGGATGGCCAACGCATTGAATGCCGCACGTCTAAGTGCAACTTTGTAAGCATATTTTGCCTTTAAGTTGCTTTATGGAGTTATTGTGCAAGTTGGGTGTTGCTTCCCCCCCTTCCACTTGTGAACAGTCAGCTATTTAGGGAAAGTAACTGAAAATACATCCACAAATGGAGCCTATTTACAATCCAGGACCTCACATTTATTTTGTGCAAGTAAAATTGATCACTGTTTTAATACAAAACTGAGTTAAAACAGGCATTTATTTAATTGGCAGAACTTGAAAGCCTCGCTTTATTTATGTAGGGAATTCCGAGCATCTGAATAGATACACCACAAGTCACTGGCAATCTCAGACTGTTGCTTTTATTAAATTCTGGGGTGTTTTTCCACTCTAAATATTTTATTACAAATAAAAGCCCTGCTATGTGCGAGCACTCAGTAACTGGCAATCAGCTGAATTCACAGATGCTGTTGGGTCTCTTGCAAAGGCTAAATTCAATCCAGTGTGTAAACGGGGGGGGGGAGGGGGGGGGGGATGAAGTGTTAAATAAGCTATTTGCTTTGGCCCGGCGCATGGTGGCAGGGGGAGCTGGGCTTTGGTCGAATATTTGGAGGTTTGTTCTTCAGGCTGGTAGGGATGGGTCAGTGGGGAAAGCAGTGCCAGCAGTGACTGAGGTGACTGATGATGGACTGATGTGGAGCCCCAGCGCTGACAGAGCCTGAATGCAGGAGCATCGCTCCAAAGGGAACTCCTTGTGTGGATTTCTTGGCTAGACAGTAGGTGCTACTATTCAGCCTCTAATGAAAAGGCAGCTGAGGGGAAAATATTTGCAAGGAGAAGATGGCAGCCTGAATGAATGGCCTGCTAAATGCCCCAGGCAGCACGCTGGCACGTTGGTGGTGTATCAGTGTCCTTTTCTTGATGTCCTTTTCTTGCAAGGGCAGTACTTGGGGCGGGATGGGGCAGAGGGGACGAAAATGCACACAATTCTAGCTCCAGGTCTGCAGACACTGACTACCTGCACTGGAACGCGGTTTTCAGAGGACTGGGCTGGTGGTATTACAGCCCTGAGCTACTAGGAATTGTAGTGCAAGGGAGAGACCTGTGGTGTTGCTGAGAAAAGGGAAGGCTGCAGAAACCTAAGCTGGGTTGCATTTGGAAAGGTGAGGAAGGGGGAGATCTCTTGTTGAACAAGAAGCACCTGCATCACAACTCCCACAAGGTAACTCAGTTAACTTCAGATGAAGGGAACTCAAAACTTCAGCTGTTTTTCATTTAAAACATCAGGGTACTTTCAACAAACTGTTTTGATCACACAGCTGCTTTTGGTAAAATTAAAATTTTGGATGGAAAACCTCAGGAGGAGTTCCTATTTGCATCTCTCTAAAGAAAGAGCAAGTGGGTACCAAAGCTACATCTTTAGCTTTGCACTGGGGTGCGCACAGCTTAACTATCATCCCGTTTTCAACCCAGCCTTCCTAGCACAGCACAAAACAAAGTAGCTCTGAGTGAAGATGAGATCTGAAGCAGCCTGTACACCATGCAGAGCACTGTCCGTCCCCGGAGGTGCCGAGGCAGTGCCAGTCCGTCGTCCCCAGACCTTCCCAGCACTCAGACTGAGTCAGAGGCTACGGGATGCAGGGAGGGCAGCCTGCTTGCTGCAGCCATTCAGCTCAGGGCACAGCAGCAAGCTTTTCTCGGTTTCTGTCAACTTCTCCTTTATGTTTCAAATATAATGGTCTAATTCTTTGCTCTGATTCAGAGGAAGCTGGGGTTTTAGACCATGTGTGATATGATTGTGTTCTGCAGGAACATGTGTGCGAAGAAGAAATGCTACAATGAGTAGGAGCTTTTTTAGAGGCTGTCGCAACAAAATAAATGTAGTTAAGGGGAACTACGAAACCCAGCCCTTTGGCTGGTGTGGGGCAGTAGGACAGGAGGTATTTTTAGCCAGTGCTCTGTCTAGCTCTTTGACCTGGCAAAATGGCATAATTTTCCACTTGTCTGAGAAGGAATGGGACAGGTTGCTGCACAGTACTGGATGTGGTGCAGAATTTAGGTCTGGCTAGGCACCGCAGACTGGTGCTTTTTAGAACAGCCCAAATATTTCCAGTCTGTAATACTGGGCGGGAGCCCTAACATATAAATAAGCTTTCTTGGGGTGTTTCTGAGGTGGTGTGTGGATGGAGGGCAGCTCCAGACCACCCTACGGTGTGCTTGAGCTTCTTGCTAGAGCTTAGGGATGTAGTGGTATTTGTTTAAAAACTAATAATAATCCAAGCCCCATAAATCATGTTGTCTACCAGCAGAAGGATTTTTGGTTTGGTTAAAATTTTGGTGTAATATTTCATAATTAATTGAGGATTCTGTCCTGCATGCTTGTCCAGTTCAATCTTTGTCTCTCTTATGCCCAGTAGGGGAAAGTTGGCTGGAAAACATCACATACATGTACTTCCCCACAAACAGCAGAACCCTGATGGTGCACACTTTAAAAACGGTGCAGAGGCTGTTGGATTGGGCTTGGTTAGGAGAACTAGCTCAGATCAGCTGCTGCACTTTCAGCAAGCAGCTCTTCATCAGCTAAACTGTTTGTTCCTGCTCAGGGCTGGTGACGAAAAATGTGCTTGTGAGGTTAATTTTTGTAATTCCTCTTTTAAACCAACATGTGAGAGATGCTCGCTCTTTTTTCCTCTTTTTTTATTTTTATTTTTTGTGTGTAAATAATTGCAAATGCAGCCGGGCAACCTTTGCAAGGTGCAGCTGTGTGCAGCCTGGCTTTCTCAACATGTAAGCATAACCGGTGGCTGGGTGCGAGCTCTGTCTGGGGTAACGTATGCAAAGCAGAGCTCCAAAGCTGTGTTCTCTTTGCTGGGGTAGGAAGGCTTTTGAAGCATTGTGCAGCTTGGGGGGGGAGGGGGGGGGAAGGAAAAAGAAAAGAAAAACAAAAAACAAAAAACCTTTAAACTGGGTTTAATCAAATTTTGAAATATTTACTGACATGTTGACATGAAACAGAAATGCTCCCTCTTTTTTTTGGAAGTCAAAGTTGACTGAAAAAGCCTGTGTGATTGGAGAAAAAGGGTACATCAAGTGCTAGGTAGTTTTTGCAAGTTTACTCCCTGTACTCCTTACAGAAATGGGAGTAAGGAGCTGATCAGAGGCCAGGGAATCAGAAGCTTCCTTCCCAGTCTCCATGGGTTGCCTTGGCTAAGCTGTAACCTTCTGAGTCCTCTTTGCCCCGCCACAAAGCAAGGCTGGGAATACTTTCCTTATGAAGTAGTCTTACTAAAGTCAGTATCTGTGAAACTTTCCAGTAAGTGTACTTGTCCTCACACCATACAGGCTTTGAGTATTTGAGTGGCTTGTTTATCACTTACTGACTGATTTATGGTTTAGGTTCCTTAATTGTAAAATACCTTATAATGGTCCTGTGTTGAGACAAGAGAGGTCAAATATTAAAACATTATAAAGATGAAAAAATAAATAAATTGTAACTGCAGATATGACGATGAACAGAGAAGAGGCAGGAGGCATTAGGTAATGATTTAGTGTACTTCGGTGCCGCAGTCTTCAGTGAAATGAGACCATACTAGAGCTGGCCTTAAACAAGATTGCTTGAATACCAGAAACAGTCCTTCAAGATGGAGAGGTCGGTTTGGGCTAACTTGTGCTGTTGAGACACTTGAGGAACTGCTTGCAGGACCAAAGTAAGCTTAAACTGAACTAATGTCAGGATCTGTATTGCAGCTCAAATATACTCTGAGGCTACCAGTTATCCATGCTGTGGAAGTAAGAGCAACTGTGCATCAGGGTGGGGAGCCAGGGAGCATGCCAGAGGGACTAGCAGTTTGCAAAATAAATACTAAAATGCAAATAAACAAGAAATATTTTTACTGAACATTTAAAAAAAAAAAAAAAAAAGTCTACTGTTTGACTTGGCCTGAATTACTCCCCAGAACTGTATTTGTAACCGTTTCACTTTTACAAGCATTATTATTTAGTGAACTATGAAATAATTGTAATACAAATATTTAGTATGTAGGCAAAATATAGAAGTGTACGTCTCTGATGTACAATTGATATTTTTTTCCCAGAAGACACATAGCACAGCATAACCAGCAGTTTGAGTGAAGACAATACATTGGAGACTCAACTTTTAACGCATTCATTTCAGAGGGATGATGTGTGACGATCTTGTGGCTTTTGCTTGGAGAAGACAAAAATCAGTGTCCTTCAGAATCATTTTCCTTCCCAGTTACCTGTAGGTTAATCCTCTAGCTCACAAATAAGCATAGCTTTACTGACAACTTTATGAGGTGGGAGATTCATAGCAGGGAAAGCCTGAAAGCTGGCTTCTTGAAAGCTGCCCAAGGTGCATGAGGCATGTGTTATCTGCCGCCCTTTAGCAGAAAAAGGCTCAGGGCAATGGGAGTTCCCTCTTAGCCCTCCTCCTCCCCTTTCCCCTTATGGGATTTCTTTACATCTCACAAAATCTCGTTTTTCTGTACATTTGGAGATCTTGGAAACCTTTCATGGGCTACAGAGAGACAGCTACTCCTCTTCAGCTCCAGTGGTGCAAGTCCCAGAAGGCCAGGGGCTTGCGTGCAGTTTGCTCCCCCACTGAAAGCTGCGTCCTCACCCTCACACCAGAGGCACTTGAGCCCATTTCTCCCAGGAAATTTCAATCACTAAGGACCAGGAATCCTGACACTGTGCTGTACCAGGGCCCCAGTTGCTAGTTGTGAAGGAGCACAAGTTCCCGAAGTATTCACAGCCCTGGCCAGGGAGCCAGCACAGACACCGCTGCAGCTGGGAGCTGACTGCCGGTGCTGCCTGCAGCTGCTGCACGGGCAGATACCGGGATATCTCCTCAACAAGAAATGACAACTTGGAAACCCTGACCCACGGCTGCACCTGTGTCTAGTATGTCTGCGTGGAGACTGTCAAACACAGTCATTAATGCTCTCCCAAAGTCTGATGGGCAGTACACCTGAAATCAGGATGGTTTCACTGGGATTTCCTACAGGACTCAGTGCCTCCCATTTTACTTCAGCTGTAATGACTGAGTAATAGGAAACCTGTAAGTGCATAAGCAGATCCAGGCAAGTACTTCTGAGGACTTTGGTAAGGTGAAACGTCTCTAATTTTGAAATTTTACCTGATAATTTTGCAGCTCTTAATTTGATCAGTTAACAAGGTACTGCTCACTCAGTTTGTCTTGGGTCTTCTTAAAGTTAGGAATCAAGTTAGAGAAATGGTGCCCTAACTCTGCTGTGGTGGAAATGCACCCCTGAGAACACCAGAATGTTTGCATACGTAAAGGAGATGCTCAAATATGAATACATCATATGTGCATTTTGGAGTTTGGTTTGGTACACAACCTGGTTCAAACCAAGGATCACCAGTCTTGCTTGCCAGCCACTTGCATACACATTAATCAAGATCAGAAAGAAAACTGCTTGAGAAGATACCCATGGAAGCAATCTCAAGATTTAGGTCCAAAGCCTGATGCTGAACTGACGTATGAGTCTATTTAAGTACACGTCAGCCAGATGTGGACACAATGTTCATAGTGAAACGGGATCCTGGGATCTTGTTACGTTTGCAATGTAGATCAATTTTGTGGGTCACCCGAGATCGTGATACCTGGGCCCCATGTAGATTCGCAGTGTGATTTGGAACAGTTGTCAGTGAACCTGGTGGCAGTAAGCTGAACTGGTCTGGTTCTTAGCTTAGAGATTCAGTTTAAGCTTGAAAATTGATATCATTCAGTATCACCCCATGGACCTGGCTGGAAGACTGAGGGCTGAGCTGTTAGCTGGCTCTAATGATGTGCGGGTCAGCAAGGTTGCCTGGATTCACACCCCTGCAGGTTTTGGCAGTTCTGCTTACTTGACCATCCACTTGAAGTAAAATTTCAGAGCCACAAGATTAACAACGACCAACTCATTACACTTACTCAGAAAACGAGTATGCAAGAAAAGATTCATTGTTTTTTGTAAGCTTTTATCTGCTCTCTATGACCCTTACCTTCTGAGGGGATAGCACAGGGGAAGCTGTAGCCTATATTGCAACTAATGTAATAAATTCCATGGACTTCAATGACACCAGGTCTCATTTTAAAACTTCCAGCTTTGTCTATTAAGTGTTTAACATGTTCTGACACTGTGACTGAAAAGAGACAGCAGAAAAGGGAAAGGACGCTCTTTCTGGTATCTAAATTATTTATCTTAGATCAGAAGTTTGAAATATTGAAGACAATCCAGTCTTTGCTACAATTACATTCAATGCCTGAACTTAGCTATCTCTGTTGGGAGCCACTTGATATTTCCAGTCACTCTGATGCTTTTACCTTCTTCTTGAAAAAGGAATAGCTGTGCAGAGCACGAGACCTGATGAAACGTTCCCTGTGCTGATCATATCTTTGCAGTTGGAGTTATCAGTAGTCAGAAAATGATTGCAGTCTACAGGCTTTTCTCAGCCATGGGCATTATGAATACAAGTTTTATGGGTCAGACTCTGAAGCCTTTTTACAGTGTTTACGTGCTCCCGAAACAAACTTCTGTTAGGTAAAGGCTAAGCAGACACAGACTTGTCAGGATTTGTTCCTCTACGTAAAAGAGAAATGAAATAAAACACTCCATTCAAACATGCTAAAAGTTTTTTGAAGAGTTCCATGGTGCAGTCAAATGATGAAAATTGTGATAGTAGAAAAAGAGAAGTCATGAAGAGGCTGAGAAAATGGAAGATATTTCAAAGGCTTACAGGACTTAGGCACATATCTTTTTTTAAGCTCCTTTGAAAATCTAAACAGATAATTTGTGATGACATTGAAAATGTGTTGGAGTCATCCAAGGTTAGATTTTCACAGAAGGGCTTCCTTAGGCTCTGGGTATGCAAAGGAGACAATTTTTATTTTAATCTACAGTAATTGAAGTGATTTGTGGTCACGTTGGGGAGGAGGGAGAGCATGAAGAAGAGGCGAGAGAGCCAGAGTGCAGGCAATGCTAATAAATGAGTCCTGAAGGATTTAAAAGGTGAAAAAGGTAGCTGTTACTGGACTCTGAAGTGAACTGGGATCTTCAGACCTGCCTGCGGATGCAAATGTTAGTGACGGCAGGGGAGGAGGGCATAGGAGAAGTCAGCGCAATGGTAGAAGGCAGACAATGGGCTCCTTTGCAGCACCAGCCTGGCTTTCACTTCACAAAAAAGCTTTTTGTAATTCAAATGAGAGCGAGCCCTCCTTAAGAAAGGGATCTCTCTTTGGAGGGAGAAACACTGAGACATATTTCACTCTCACTTCCCTTTGGTTTCACCTTCCTTCATCAGTCAATGCATGAATGAATTCGGGCCGACCTTTTTTTTTGTTGCTGCAGTATTCTGGTGTAAACATCAGTACACCAGCAGTACTGATACAGCCCAGTGTATTTTTAGAGCTTTCTTTGTACTTTATTTTTCTGGGAAGTGCAGTTAGATCAGTTCTTTTGTGCTGAGTCCCAGAACACTGCCATGCTGAGAGTATCCGTGCACGTGAATTTTGCAGGTATTCACTTGCAGTGCACCCACAATGTGCCTGTGCATCCGTGCTGAGACACTCAGTCACTGGTTTGCTTTTAGACGTGATTCATTTGCACTCTATGCCCTGGAACTTTGTATTTGCAGATGCTGTGAGGCTGGTACAGGCGAGGAAGGTGGTCTGATCTCAACTTGTCACCTGGGCGCTCTTGTTGGAAAGAAAAGGCATTTCTGGAGTGTAGTTCAGCCTTTCTTCCTAGACGTCACTCCCAGAGTTCACTGATCCATCCTCTGAAGTTGCCTGCCTGTTGTTTTCTGTTGTGGAGAGAAGCTGCATCACTAGCTTAGGTAGACTTCAGCTTCTAGGGGGGTGCAAGCAGATGAGGTGAATCCTAGCCACGGTGACTTGTTGACAGATCCCGTCTTGTAGTGAACCCTTGTCAAGAGAGTCCAAGTAAATAACAAGTGATAGGAACGTCTGACTGCCTTGAGTACCACTGAAACTCCCAGTGCTATGCAGTGCCAGCATTTTGCAACTGTTTTTCATCAACTTTGATGCTATAGACAGTAAATCACTTGATGGCAAGACAGATGCAAGATAAATCAGCCAGTCATGGACGTAACTGCATGGGCCTTCAAATGTAAGATGGGTTAAGGACAAATCAGTTCGGGTTTTGGAAATGTCAAGCATGTAGTTTATATAAGCGGGACACTTCTCTTGTGTAGTCTATAAAGAAGTAGTCCAGATTGTTTATTTAAGCATTTTATTCATACATATACTTCTATGATTTTAAACAGCTCAGTTTCTGAATGCTTCCCAATATTTCATTTGGTATTTATCAGGATTCACCAAATGTGAGGCTGAGAAGTGGGGAAGATAAGGTTTCAGATTGCCAGGATCAGTGCTTAATTCACGATTATTAAGTTGTCAGTGTTAGTGGAGGTTTTGTAATATATATAGACGTATTTATTGCTTATGTATCTATACCATTAAAAATAAAATCTGTTGAAAACATGCTTCAGACAAAACATCTCTCCCTATGTTATATCTGGATTTTGCAACTTAAGCTGTGTTTGTTTTGTGATGGTCTTTGCAGTTTCTTCTGGGATAGAGTCTGCTTCTTCTGCAAGTAGTCGTGCAGTCTTTTGTAGAGAGAGATGATTCATGCTGTAACATCCCTGTGTTTGTGTGTGAACTAGTTATTGTAAATGGCAACACTTGAATGAAGTCTCCTTAAAGGAAGGAAGTGCGGATGTGGGGCATGGAGCTGGGGCAGGGGAGCTCACGTCCTCCCCAAAGAAGGTGTCCTCAGGAATACTGGAGTAAGAGTTACAAAGACAGAGATCTTCAAATTTCCTTTCAAAAGGCAGTGAGATGAGTTTCACAGAACATAGGTGATGAGTACAGGTAGTCCACCTCATTTCTTGTCTAACATAGCCCAAGATTATGCAAGGGCAGTAACCTTTGGAAAAGTACCATTTGAAAAACTGTACTCTAGAGTCTGTTTGATCTTCTGCTTAGCAGTAGGCAATGCTGCATGCTCACAGCTCAGGCTGCCTGAACTGTTTGCAGAGAATACGCTCAGTATTCCATAATGAGCATAACTTTCTTTTTTCTTGAAATCTTTTTTGGTTACTTAATAGTTTAGTTCCTCACCAGGGGATAGATCAAAAAATAAATATGTACCAATGAGTTTTGAGGTTTTAAAGCCAATTTGATACACAGGAAGCCTGAAATCAGGGCAATAAAGGATATTTCTGATGCTATTTCCTCTTGCTAAACACCTCTGCCTTGTAGGCCAGTCCCTGTTCAGCTGTTTGCTGATGAATTAATTTGGCTGTAGATCTGAGCTCCTTTTTGCAGAGTGCTTTCTCACAGCAGTAGCTCCTCATTGTTTCAAAAGGATCTAAAGAAAAATGTTCTCCATAAGTGAAATATCCTTTGCAAGAATTTCATTATCATGCACTCATCTGATGCTTAAGTTCTTTCTTCCTTTACCAGATACCGATAACTTAAAATGTGTTCTTAGAGAAATCTCAATAGGGCAGCCAGTAATTGAGCAATGAGTGAATCCCAGGCTGCCAATTTACAGCAGAAGAGCTACAGTAATTCGTTCTCTAAAAGTAGGAGAATCGCTTCAGTCTCTTTCTGCTTTGCATGTGTCATACTGATGATGTCAAAGGAGTTCCTCCTGACTGAAGATATTCTAACTGAAGCTTCACTACTGAAAAACCTGAATCAGACCCTGAGTTCTCCATATGTGTTCTGGCTTTTGTCCAGGAATATAAGAGGTCTTTGAAAATTAATTGTCTGAATTTATACAAAAATTACTTCATCGGTCATTAAAATCCAACTGTCTCTAGGATGGAAGTCAGATTTTGGTTAGTATTGTGCAGGACTGCAGGATGCTCCAGGAACAGCAGAGCTGAAGAAGGTCCACCCCCAGCTGAAAGGACTTGGTTCCCATTTGGTTAATAACCCGGAGCTGTGCTAGCATGCAGTGAAAGATCTGCATTCAGGTAGTTGCAACATGCTTAAGAGGAAGTGCTGAAAGGCTTAGTTTTCTATAGAAATGCAGGCTTACTTGTTCTGAATAATAACAATGCTAAAGATGCAATGGGATTTATTTTGTATAAGTAGCCCCGTGCATTCATTGTTACGTTATTTTGAGATTATCTATTGCATTGTCACTTGGACTTTAGTGCAGGTGAGAACTCCAGTTCACATGTAGGATGCAGGATAGTTGTGTTTCCTGTCATTTGTGTAGAGCCTTAGGTTGGAAGCTGCACATCTGATAGAAAGAAAAACATGGCCCAGGATGGCAAGGTTCAAAGCTAACAGTTGAGTACCATGAGCAAGGATGCACCTGCTCTTAAAACACAAGCTGCAGCAAACACTCATTTTAACACTCATTTTAAATCACTGGACTATTTTAGTAGAGCCACGTTTCCACAGGACTGCCAAGCTGCTTTGCTAAAGACAAAGGAGTTTTTTGGGACATGATCAGTACTGCAGTGGAGTCAAAAGCATATCTGACAGCTACATTCAGTCCCAATATTTACTCAAGTGATTAAAAAAAGAAAGTGAAATTACACTTGCAAGTTCTTGTTCAAATCTCTGACAGATTTTACTGTGTGTTGTCAGAGACAGATCAATGTATATATATCCCCTATGTTGGGGTTGCATGGTTAGGAATAGTCGGATGGTGAAATTAATTGTTCACCTCACCTCTTTGTTTTTTCACTGGGGGCACATTTTCTTGGAATCAAAATGTCTGCACTTGCAAGGAGCTTTCAACAACTGTTTGCACAAGTGTAAAGGTATGTATTTGTTTTAACACCGAAGATACTAGGTACATATGGATCCCTGTGTTGTTTTCAGTGCTGATCACTAATGGGTCTAACAAACTTGTCTGTCACTCAAGGACAAGATGAAATTGCAGTCCCCTGTTCAGAACACAGGTTTCACAGGATTGTGCTTTCGGCTCTGGCTGAAATCCTTTTGGATATGCTCACCATTGCCTCATCACTGTTTCTGTTCTCCTTCCATTTCCCTCTGGGTTATGCACAGTGTGCCTGTTCAATCAGAAATCTCCCGGCCTGTCCGAATGTTTGAGGAAGTGCCCCCTTGAAAAGAGGCCCCAGCAAACTCTCACTGCCTCGTTCCCGGGATTTGCCGTGGGTTACTTACACTAGATGGAAGGTGCTAAACACTCATTTACTATAATGAAGTTAAGACTGCAAGTCAAAGTTTAACAAGGACCACGTGAAAAGCATTTGAGACAAATCCTAGCTGATTGAGGCTACCATGCCAGAACAACTCCCAGTTAGCAGACTCTTTCCTAGAATTGTGCTTTATGTTTTTTTGGTTCAGAGGTGGAGCAAAGACATCCCAAGGAACAAAGTTTCATTGCAGACGTGGATTTTAAGGATAAGGAACTGGAGAATGAAACCTCTTTAAGAAGAAGGGGCCATTAGAAATGCTTATTTGGTGAAATGAAGTTGTGTACCTAAATTGATTTGTAGCGTCCTACTCTTTGTTGGAAGAAGAAGGCTATTTTTCAGTCGTTATGAACTCACCCGGTACACCATAGTGCAGAAAGGAAGCTTTTCACTCTGCTTCTTCTAATTTGTTATAGGTTTCCTTGAATTCTGCAAGGCATTGTGCTGTAAGACAAACTCTGAGCTGTGTTTATGCATGACATGAGGGGCCATCAGACATGGCCTGCTGAGTTTGGAAGCAGCAGATCTCTAGGGCAACAAGTCACAGTGCACAAATAAATGTTATGTTGATGCAGCAGCAGAATTTTAAACAAAAACAAATCCTCTGTGGGCTGTTTTCCTAATGATTAGCACACACACATAGAAGATGAGACCTTTGCAGAGCTTTGTCAGGAGAATGAAAATCTGCCGGCCTGCCTTCCCATTTTTTCTGTGCGTGTTTTTGTTCAGGAGCCATGGGCTGCGCCGGTCCCTTCTGATGTGGAAGCAGTAGCCTCCTGTGCAGCTTGGGTAGCTCAGAGACCTGGGTCTGCCCAGCATGAGCACAGCAAAACACTACAAATGGCAAGAGAGCAAAATCAACAACTGCGGGGATTTAAAAAAAAAAAAAAGTCATTTTTTTCTGCCATCCTATTTTTTTTTGTGTGTGTAATTTTTAACCTTGTATCAGTCACGACCAGTGTACATGCAGGTAGAAGAGAGCAGCCAACTTCTGTTACCTGGTCATCTCTCTAGCTCTTCAACAGCATATTACCCACCCGATATGTCATTGTTTTAGTGAAGTTTGTATCATAAGCTGCTATACTTCCCCTGAAGTCATGCTAATTTGTAAATGTAGGAAAATGATAGCATGTTGTGGTAGAGGGTTTTGATTTTGGTTGTGGAGAAAAGATGCTCATGGTCATCCTGTGGCATCCTAGGAAGGAGCAGGCAGCATTTGACTCTGCAACATTATAAATGGCCAGAAAAGCTCCTATCCCTTTGAGTATTTACTCTTTAAACAGTATGTTTTGGAACATAAATGAAATATAGGCATGGCAAGTTGCTAAAGTTCCTCCTTCCCCCGTTTGTCAAGCCCTGCCATAAATACCTGTCTGATTTTCCAGATAAATCACTTGTTCTCATAAAAGTTCATACCACTCCCTGTAGCTGTGTTTCCCAAAAAGAGCTGTGCACCGCTTGTGTAGCAGGCCTTAGGGGCTGTCACCAGGTGAAGGGAGGGATGGTTTTGATGCAGAAGAGTCTGGAGCCCAGTATAAAACCAGTAGCACCAAAATAGCTTGATGTTTGGAAAACACTGACCTAAATGTCTGAACAAATCTCTGGGAAAAGGGCTGCTTTTTCCAAGCTTGAAGCAGTTTGGAAGGGAAGTGGTGTTGTCATGTGAACAGGGCACACAACATTAGCTCCACGAACTGCTGGTTAGTAGGCTGCATTTATCATGCTTTTAATTTGAGCGACTGTGCTGCAAAAGATTCTGTTTGCAGATGAAAAGGTATTGAGAGCTGGGGAACAAATAGTGCTGCGTCCAGTAAGCTTAGATTTTTGTGGCTGCGTTTTGGAAAGTGTACTACTAAATTTCTAGGACGAAAATCTCGTGTAGCTCTCTTGTTTTTAATGTTACTGGAGAGATTGCTGCTTGTGCACGTCAAGACAAATCAGAGGCTTGTAGAAGATCTGATAAACTAACTAGTAAGTTGGCTGCCTCTTTCCCTGTTAAGTATTTCATACTTTCTATTTTCTCTTCTGAGCTTTTCTCATTTTTTTTCTTTCTCTCTCTTTCTCCATTTCTCATGTTCCAGTTAAATGATCTTTTCAGACAAGCATCACAGCAAAGCTGTTTTTTAGATTAACACAGACTCTGCTTTTTTATTGACTGGCCTGTAACAGCTAATGTGATTTGCACTTCTGTTTACCATCTTTCTATTATTAGACCCAAGTTACTGAGACTAATATGCAGGTAAATATTAGTCACCAGTGGAGCTGCTAATTGTCTAGATTAATTAATCGTTCCAATTGGATTTGTTGTCTCCAAACAGATGTGATTAAAGCAAGGAAGAGTCCCCGATTGGCTTATCTTTTGTGAATAAGTGACTTCAGTATGACGTGCTACCTCACATCAATCAGATACCTGACTCTTAAAGCTCAGATATCACACCCAGCAGTGAAGTGGGAGGGCAACAGCTATACCTGTCAACCCTCCTGCCATTAATCATCCTGCTGAACACTTCATTTCAGACACTTCCTGAGTTTTCCAAGACGCTGGGCAGTGCATTCACATAGCAGCAGTTCCTGGCCAGGTTAGTGGCGAGGTGGCTGGGCTGGCTTTTATCAAATGGCCTTACTGCCACTGGTGCAAGTCCTGTTCCTTTACTGCAGGAATCTGGTTTTCAGACTTCTCAGTCCACCCAACCTGCTCCAAATTCTCTATATCTAGCTGGAATCCAGCCAGGATCCCCTTCCTGTTTAGTAATACAAGGGGAGGAATGTGCTTGTAGGCCTGGAAATTTGGTCACAAAAAAGTAGATTGAGAACCCCAGGGCCCCAAACAAATGTAGGGGCTGTTTGCTTCATTAATTCTTTTTATTTTATTTTATTTTATTTTATTTTATTTTATTTTATTTTATTTTATTTTATTTTATTTTATTTTATTTTATTTTATTTTATTTTATTTTATTTTATTTTATTTTATTTTATTTTATTTTTATTTTTATTTTTATTTTATTGGTGCCTGTCCTGTAAAGTCTGAATGAGTGATATGTTATAGAGCCACGGCTTCCCAGAAACAAGGATGTGCCATTTTGGGGGCTGAAAGTGAGACGCAGGGACACGCTTGCTGTCTTCCAACCAAACTAACAGAGGCAGAGGCATTCTGTAAGCTCTGAGTGTGTTTCAGTGGCTTTGCTTCTTATCATGTTGTAAGCTGCTGACAATCCTAACAGGCAAAAGGGGAGAAGGAAAAAAGAAAAAGCTGAGTGTGCATCAGCTGGCACGAACATTGCTGAGGAGTGGACAACTTTTAAAAGTCTTTTATTATCAAGCTGTAGCAAAGCTGCTTTGTACCATAAATACAAAGAATTGACCCGTTTCTCCTCTGTCTCAGGTGGGTAGGACAAGTTCTTTCCTTCTTTTTCACAGTACTCCCCAGGGCTCACCCTTTGTGTGGGAGGCAAGTTAGAAGCCACAGACAGGGAGAAAAGCCCTCTCCTCTCTCGTGCATGGGTGTTGTAGTTTATCAGAGCTGGTTCTGCCTGCGCTGCTTTCCTTTCAGTCTCACCTGCAGGTAGTTGCATCTCTGTGCTGATCCTGCTCTCGTTCAGAAGAGCCTTTTAGCCAACGGTTGCTGAAAAAGCAGAGATTTGAAGTAGAAATACTCCAAAGCATGCTTCGCTAAGTCCTTCCCGCTGGATCAAATGTGCTGTGGGTTTATTTGGTGCAAATACAAGTAGCTCCTCACTTCTAGCGGCCAGAATTAAGCTGTAAAGGCTCTTATTGGAATCGCTGTCCATTTATATCTGGCCTGGGGCTTGTTTTTGATTGCCACTTGAAATCAAACTTTTGCAGAGCTGAGGAAAGGGGTAACCTGGCCTAAGTGAAAAGTTCTAGCATTATTTTGCCTGTTTATAACCAAATGAAACAGCAAACAGGATAATGTGTCCCAGGAATTGTCTGGAGATTTTCATTTCCCTTCTCCAAGTATCGAGTCTGTTGAAAGTGTCCATAATCCTAGTCTATAGCTCTGACATACCTCAGCTCCAGCACCGTGAATGTACTTCTGTTAGTTTTTTCTTTTTTCTTCCCCCCGGTCCTTTTCACTGACGTGCATCTTGATGTACATCAGGCACTATGCCTCCTAGAGTCAAAACAGCTTCATTTTAGAGAGAGGGGAAACCCTCAAAGAAAAAATAACCAGTCTTGCTGTGGTCTGTTGGCAGTAACAGATAGCTAAGTCTAAAAATCTCATCAGAGCTAAGACATTTATCACCAGGCAAAACCCAGCAATGTTGTAGGAAATGTCTTTTGTGTTATCCTGAATGCAAGTCTGAGTCTAAGAACTGTGGTGGTGATTTGGTAGGTGGTTACATTCATTCAATCTTAAAGGTAATCAGCCACACTGTTGATGGGAAACGAGGGTAATATAAAGGAGTGAAAACAAACTATATCAAGACGTTTGAACATCATTTTTTCTTCTCTGCAGGCATTTCTTCACCGGATCCGCCAGAATGCTGTGGACAAAGCCGAGAAGTACATAACAGAGGAGAATGTTAAGGTATTTTTTCCATATTCCTCATTGATAGGGATTTCATACATAGTGAAAGCCTAGATTCTGGGATATGTATATCAAACATCCTCATATCTTATTGATGCTTATTATTAAACTGGTTCCCAAAAGAAAAGAGGCTCACGCTGACAGTTTCTCAGTCTGTTTGCCCATTTGTTTAGCTGTCATCTTCCAACATTTTTTTTATCCCACCAGCTAATTTCAGTAGAATTTGATAACAGTGTAGTGTTGTCAGAAACACTAACTTCTGCCAAGATTTGTGATATGGTGTATAGAGGACAGAGAGACCTTTTTAGCCCTCTTAAGGGAAAAGGCACGGAATGAAGTGGCTGTGTCTATCTATTTTGCTTGACAGTAATCAGTGAGCCAGTTTACATCTGTTGTCTCTTCCAAATCTATAAATTAAATGTGTTTTAAGGAGGCAGGAATATTCCTTTGGATTGCAATAGGAAGGAATTTGGGCTCCTGTGGGAGGACTGAGGAATGGGAGACCCTAGCATGAGGACATTGGTGAATGAATTCTGCACTGGAAAGGCATATAGGATGCAGAGCTGAGAGGTACTAGCTTCTCTACTGTGTACTGTCACAGGAGGCCTTATCGTTTATATTCATAAAAATAAGCAACACTTTCTTTTAGCAATCTGGCTTAAACAACCTCTTTGTTACACACACGCTTGTGAAACCAAAACCTTCTTTGTACATATACACAAATGAAACCTCAGCATCAGTGGGAAAGCATGCAGCGTCTGCCTTCAGAGTCTTGCTTACTGGACTTGCATTTGATCCTGTAGCTTCTACATCAGAGTAGAAGCAGAGTCTTCGCTTTTTATGTTAATGGGAACAGTGCAGCAACAATAGGTACGTCATAGTGGCCAGCACTATTACAGCTGATGTGTTTCCATTTTACATAGCAGTATCACCTGGAAGTATAGAGATCCTAGCAGGGATCCAGCCTCCATTATGCAATTCTTTCTGTGGGCTAGCAATATGCTATTACTGATTAACTGGCATCAGCATGGGGTGGTAGCAAGAAGGTTTGGCAGATTTGTAGAGCTAAGCCTCTTGCTGTCTTCAAATTTGGAAGTCCCTGTTCCCTGGAAGCTCATCATGTGCAGTCTGAAGTAAGTTTGGGGACGGCTGAGAGAAAAGTAGACAAGTGATTAGTGATAACAGATCCTGTGAGTAGAGAAGTGTGCAAGAAACCTCTGCAGGAGAAGTAAACGTACACAACCATTTGCCAATTTGACAGACAACTGCAGAGGTTGGTGAAAGTCGCTGTTAATTCTCTCGTTCTTCAGATACCATTATGATTGCTATATACTAAGCTGCAGTGCCCACATAGCCCATGCAAAAAAGCCCTTATTTTCTCTGCTGATTAAACGTATTTGTATTCTAAGGTCCATCACATTCCTCTGGGGAAGTACTACTTCATTTTTGTGTCATTCTTCAACTGCCTGCGGGTGCCTTTGTGAGGCTACTGTGAGGCCTCATTAATTCTTATTATTACAATACCCAGCTTTCAATAACAGAGCTGCTCTTTGGTAATAAAGGACCTATGCCTGCTGCTGGTGAAACAGAATCACAAAGGCACAGGTTTTCTGACCAGAGTCAATGTTATCTCTCCCTCTTCGTCCTCCCGTCCTAAACAATGCAATTGTCTTTCCTGCAGTTGAAGGTTGGCTGTTCTTTCCTTCTGCCGATCCTTGTTGGTAGAGGCAGGACAAGCGAGGCTGTGTTGGGACTTCTGATAACTCTGCCTGCTAATCCTATACGTTTTGGGTCATCAGGGAGCTGTGAGGTGGGTGGCAGCAGAAAAGGTGGTAGCAGAGTGCATAAATGGTTTGTTAACTTATGTAAAGAGAACCCTGTGTTTTCCTCTCTTTCGTCATGCAGCTCAAGTGTCTAGAGGAAAATCCAGGGTATTCGGGCAGTCACCTACCTCTAAGCAAAAGGAAAAAGTACTTTTTAGGGTAACTTGGGTTATGGCTCCCAATAGTATTTTTGCAGGTTCCTCCTACGGCTGGCACTGAGCAGTGAAGTTTTCAATGATCTTTGGCCACTGTATCCTCTTCCAGAGAGGCCACATTGAATCCTCCCCCTCTACTCTGCCCTGGTCAGGCCTCACCTGGAGTACTGTGTCCAGTTCTGGGCTCCCCGGTACAAGAAAGATGGGGATCTCCTGGAAGGAGTCCAGCAGAGGGCCACAAAGATGATACGGGGCCTGGAGCATCTTCCTTATGAAGAAAGGCTGAGAGACCTGGGTCTGTTCAGCCTGGAGAAGAGAAGACTGAGAGGGGATCTCCTCAATGTATATAAATATCCGAGGAGTGGGAGACAGAAGGATGTAGCCAACCTCTTCTCAGTGGTTTGTGGGGATAGGACAAGGGGCAATGGCTGCAAGTTAGAGCACAAGAAGTTCTGCACCGACATGCGAAAGAACTTCTTCATGGTGAGGGTGACGGAGCACTGGAACAGGCTGCCCAGGGAGGCTGTGGAGTCTCTGGAGATATTCAAGGCCTTTCTGGATGCCTCCCTGGGCAGCCTGCTCTGAGGAACCTGCTTTGGGGGGGTTGGACCCGATGATCTTTCAAGGTCCCTTCCAACCCCAACAGTTCTGTGATTCTGTGAATCGTTGCAAGGCCCAGTACTCCAGTGACTAACAGCTGCAGCAACATCATCAATGTTGTTTCAGTTTATTTCCCGCCCTATGTGGGAATAACTATTGATATTTAGCATCGTGCTGCATTTGCAGTAGGACAATGATACCATTTTACTGATAAAGCACAGGGAAGGCAGCACAACCTGATGGTGTACACAAGCTGTCAGCCACAGATCCTTCACATGAAGTTTATCAAGGGTAATTATGTATCAGATACAAAAGCAAATGCAGTCAAAGTCTCTCTGCTGCCTTAATTTTTCAAGTGACTCCTATTACCTGTGAAATCTGCTGCAAGCAGAGCTTTCCTGACTATCATATAATTTATTAGATTACACAGATATTCCTTGGATCACAAAATAGCCTCCTGAATACTGCTCCTGAAGGAGAAAGTCATCCTTGACAGATGTTTTCCTCTTCCTTGTTAATCCTCTTTTGGCACAGCTTCTGGCACAGCCATGTAGACAGGCTAATGTGTCATCACATTGCTTTCAGCCATGCGATAGAACCATCATATGCTCTGCTTGAATTTGCACTGGAAGTTTTCTGGAAGCGATGAAACAGTCCTAGTTCCCTGTCCTTTCTTTTCTGATGGGTTCAGAGCCCCTCAGTGCAAGCAGTGTGCTGGAATCTTCAGTTTATTCAGGGCCAGAAAGGAGCAACAATGCACAAGTATACATAAATGGTAGTGCAGGCTACCGTACCTTGATATTCCTGAAGGCAGAGGTGAGCAAAGAAAAGGAAAATGCACCACGATGTGCTCTGCGCCTGCAGCCAGCTTGCAAATTTGAGAAAAATGTTCTCCCTATGCTTGAATAACACAAGATACAGAGTTGTATCTGGGTACATGCACAGAAGGCTCCTTGAATTCCTTGTCATGTCTATCCCCACAAAACCAGAGAGAGACTGGTTTTAAACCAAGAATCTGTTTTCATTTCTGTCCTTAATGATTATATGTAATTTAGAGATTTTTTTTTTATAATTACTGCTATATCACCATCCACCAGGCTGAATTAGTGTCACATCTGCTGAATAAATTCCACTGCATAATAAAGCTCATAAAGCTGAAAAGGTTAATGTTGCTGTAAGGTGCTTCAGGAATTGTTAGAAGATCTTAGGCTCACTCAGTTTCTCCACTAACTGCCAGGAAGCTGAAGGCTGGTTCTGCCAGGCTGCTGTCTTTGGGGTTCGTAAGAGTGACACCCACTCACTGTGCAAGACCTGAGAGGCAGCTCCCAATATGAAAGCTGGTTTGACTGCACGGCAAATCTTCTCTTTGCAATTGGCACGGTTGAAGCAGAGTGATGGAAAATGCTGTCAGCAATGTGTATGTTACAGCAGGCTCCAGGTTTTGGTCTGCCCAGTCAGGCTTTCCTTCAGTGGCTGTCAGTACTGATAGCTGTGTCACCGTGCATCAGGACTTCTGTGCAGGTAATCTCCCATCTTCTATTAATGTATTCACAATTTTTCATATTTCCTATGAAGATGATAGCCTAATAAAATTCTGTATGTTTATAGCAGCTTTTGTCCTGGCAGTTTATTTCCCTTAGCATATGCCTATTCAAATTCCTAGGGATCATTTAGCTGTGAGATTGCACAATCTCTTCAGTGCACATCTAAAGTAAGGACCTCTCTCCCACTACAAATTTTACAGTCACTGAGAGTGGTGAAAGGGAACTCTAAAGCTCTGCTCTTGTGGTTTGGAAATATTTTACACTATTCTGTGCTCCTGTCAGTGAAATGCCAGCTCACATGTTGCAGAGATTTGGTCTCACATGTACGGGTACTTCTTTGTGACTTCTAGTTTCATGTCCCTTTCTTCTAGGAAATGCTTTAAAATGCGTGGGAAGGAAAGGCAAACAACTTCCTGCTTCTATCTCCTGCAAAGTCACTTTGGTCCTTGTGGTTCCATTTACCTGTTTGGTCTCATAGGAGACTTTCTGTAGACTTGAAAGGGATTGTTCACATTTATCATGTTCAGGTGCCTGGGAAGATAACCTTCATTTACAGCAGGTACATCAGTAGCAATAAAGATTTCCATAGGAGGCCAGGAATGGGGCAAATATGATGTAATTCCTTCGTTACCAGTTACTATCTGTGCTTTAGATCTTTTCACGAGTAGGTCTAGAACCACAGTATTTTGGTGCTACTACTCTTAATATACCCGAGAGTGTTTTATTAACAGCTGGCATTGGATTTCTCTTTATGTATTTCAGGTCTTGTTTTCTAACATCGAAGACATTCTTGGCGTTCACAAGGAGTTCCTGGCTGCTCTGGAATTTAGTTTACAACCAGAACCTCAGTCTCAGCATGAACTGGGAAATGTTTTCTTAAAATTTGTAAGTACAATGACTTAACACTATCTGAAAATGCAGTTTCCTGTCATAAGCTCCCATGCCCCTTAACTAGCCTTAATCTCTATGGCTTGTAGCAATACTGTGACAATGTGTGTCTTGTATGAAAGTTGAAGTTAGGGTGGGAAAAAACTTGTGAATGAGGTTAGAACAATGGAAGCCACATCAAACTCAGCTAAACAATGAGGTATTTTTAGAAACTCTTTCTTTTCCCATTGAATATTTTTTTCCTTTTTTCTCCCCCTCACACAGCTGATCACACTTATTGCTGAGAATTTATCTACTTTGGTTCCAAATATTTCAGGAAAGCAGCACAATGTCAAGTAAATGAATATTTTTTGTACCTAAATAACATTGGAAACCCATGAAGACAAAAATTGAAAACAAAAGACTGTACCTCATCTACAGTAGTTAGTGTCTGTGCATACATGTATCATTCAGTAAATTAAAGGTAACATGAGATTATCTTGCACTTGCTGAAATATAGTACGAGTTACCATATACTACCTTTCACTATGGAATGAATTACTTAATACTAATACTATTATTATTATTATTATTATTATTATTATTATTATTATTATTATTATTATTGTTATTATTGTTATTATTGTTATTATTGTTATTATTATTATGTATAATAAATATAAATTACTTATTAATAAATTACTGATTTACAGAAAATTTGGCTTTTAGACTCAACAATAGCTTAAGAATGCCACAGTCACAAAATGCAAAGTAGTTGTTCCAGGTTGTTCAAAACATTTTGGCAGGTTACTTCTGTGTCATCTGACTTTATGCCTGATTCTTTTATTATTTGTTCTCTTAATACATTCATAATGCAGTTATGTGCACCAGTCAGATTGGTACTGCTAGGTGACCTGGAAAGCACAGACCTATAAATAGGGACCATGGAACTATGGAATTGGAAATGAGAGAATCATGGAAGTCAGAGAACCACTGCTCCTCTCATTATAATTTGCTTCTTATTATTGCAAACTAATAAGAACATAGAGTATGCACTAATTGAGTATGCAAGATCCATTATTGTATACACCTAGTCACAAGCTGGACTCATTTAAATGCTGATTTACTGATTTACAAGTATAATAATTCAAAGCTATGGATTTTTTTTGCATGCAGCTGCCCTCCTGAGATGTCTGAAAAATTAGAAAGTATATACATAATAGCCATTTCTTCAAATTCTTATTAACTGCATTAAGCCACAGGCCAACTTCCCATCAAAATATGTTCTATTACACTTTCATAATTATAATTAATGCTTTCATAATTCATTGAGCTTGAGTGGTCAGTGGTGATGCAGGCATTCTTGACTTATAGAGCTTTACCAATTATAAGTTTTATTTATGTTGTAACAATTAAAATAATAGCAGAATGTGTTATATTGAAACAGTGCCCCAAAACTGTATCATCTGTAAGGAGTGACTGTCAGCTGCTGAAGAACATACTGAGGTACTCGGTTAAAGACTTGAATACTCACTAGAATCATTGGCTGCCAAGAAGACATGCTCAGGACATCTTGTACAGGACATTATTACTCATTAGCAAGGGTGTCTGGAGGGATGCTGTCAAATTGTTTACTGTGTTTCAGGGTGGCACTGACTAGCCAGAAATGTTAATATCATGTAGTTTGACTGAATTCAAGTCTGGTACATGTAGTCATTGGCAATGTCTTCTTGTATGTGAACATAGCATTTTGTAACTTTATTCCTGCAGGATTTAATAATTATGTAATTGGATGTTTATTATTTCTCAAACATGCAACAAAGCAGGAATTATGAAACTATAATGTATAGACATGAGTTCTGGTAAGAATTTGTCCTCCAAATAGACTAGTGGCTATTTGACTGAGATCAGTTTACATTGTAGTCTGCGGAGTGCATTGCAAATAATGTGTACATCAACTATTTCACAGTCCCCTAGGGAAGAAGACCTGTAGCTTATGCAGGTGGAAGTCAAACATCTTTTAATTCAGAATATATGGAAGAAGCTGGTCTCATCCATAATGAACCTAAGGAAGTGTAGGAATAACATTAGAAGCTTTGTGGCACCTCAGGACTGAGCAGGGAATAGTCAACAGCAGGTTACCAAGAGAGGAGGAAATGATCTGTCCTTGTGTACAGATGGTGCCTAGGTTTTATAATCACCTCGCTGCAGGTTTGTGGGATTGAGGGATGTAGGATTTGTCCCCTCTCACAGTGCAGGCTTCCATAGTGAGTTGCCAGCAGGAGATGCCAGCAGCAATTGTGGTTCAGAGTGAGTCTTGATTTCCTCTCTGATCAGGTTTCCAGAGCTCCATTTCCCTTATTGGGGTTGTTCTGGTGAAGCAGAAGCATTCGCAGAAAACAAACAAACAAAAAACCGAACAAACAAAATCCTCAAAACTGTGCCTCAGAAACAGTCATTCCTGAAGGCATTTCCATGATGCTGAAACCGGTTTTGTTGAAATTGTGTACAGTATTTTGCCACTCCAAGAAGCCCTTGCAGTACACTTAAGGTTTCCTGAAGAAAAAGCCAGCCATTCTCTTCTAGGGATGCACTCCTGCAATGTGGCTGAAGAATGTGTTGTTTTGTTTTGTTTTTGAGAGAGACAGAGCATGTCATTAGCCTGTATACCCAAGGAAAATATGGGTGATACTTATTTACTTTCTTTTTTTTTTTTTCGTTTTGCCTAAGGTTCTCGTGTTGTAATGTGCTTTTAAAAAAAGAAGTGCTAAAAAAAATGCCCTTGGTGCTATTTTTTCCCATTATCATCAAATCACAGTGTATCCTCGGGGAGTCTGCAGCAAGGAAATGACATAAGGCCTGTGAATCTTGAACATATCAGTGTATCTTCTATCATGATCACCTGGCGAGGTCATTCTTAGTTTAGATTATAAACCCCGTCCTTGTCAGCAGCCAGATGTTAGCATAGGTACTTTTCTCCAGAAGCTCCATGTTAAAAGTGCTCATAAATTTAGAGAAGAGTTTGAGAATGTTTGAAGCACAGTTTTTTTTTCAGACACAGAGTTTCTCAGAGGGCATTTCTTCTCTAGTTTCCTTGTATTACAGACCTCTGACAGACGCTTCCAGATTCCCCATGGGGAGATTCACCAGAATAGTGTTTAGGTCCTGTTGATGAGATCTATGTATCCTAAATTTCTTCTAATGTCCATAGACTTGACTATTTTAATGGTTTACCTTGGCCTAGAATAGCCTAGCTCAACAACAGTCCAGCCATGCTGAAAAACAGGACACCGCTTTTAGTCATAATAAGCCTCTAGGATCATGATTGATCCATTTATATTAATGCTAGGACATCCTCCCCGATCTCCAGCTTGGAAGGATTCTGATCTTGGGTAATACCTGAAACAAGCCAATATTCCAATGGCTCCAGAAGAGCTATAATGTTTCACTGCAACTAATGCATATTGACTTTTGGAAGTATTTTAACAAGTGATGAAATATGCTTGCTCTGTTACTCAGCTGTGAAAAGCTGTTTTGTTCTGGAAGACAGACTTTGTTTGCCCTGGTGTATTCTGTTTGATCAGAAGATGATGAAAAGTCTGTTGTCTGATGCTAGGTACTAGAATTTCATAAAGAGTTGTTGTTCTTTACTTTCTATTATTGTCATACCAAACTCACTTAGATGTTAATTCAAAATAAAATCTGCTGACTGAAAAGATATATGACGTAGAACAGATCTTTAACATCAAGGAGAATGTATACACTGAACTTTGAATAATCACACCTTGTCAATATTGGCTTTCTTGTACTGGTGATGAAAATATAAGACTGCAGAGCAGAAGGGCAAAGGATTGACTGGTGCTTGATTTATGTTGCTGTCATACTGGTAGAGCTTCAGTAACCTCGTAGCTATAAAATAAGCTTGTTCAAGTGAAATGTTTTCATCTCATTTTTAGGAGCAATGCTGCATGAGTGATCAGTTTTACTGTTTAAGTCATCAGGGATTTTGTTCTGTTCAGAATGAAATCTCTTTTGTTTAGGGTTTTCATGTTGACAAAACTGATTTCAGCTTGCTTTGAAAGAAGAAAATGTCATGCCTCATTAAAAATACATCTAAATAACATGATTACAGTTTACCAAATGTCTTCCATAAATTTTCTAGCCCAAACTGTTTTCAAATTTGCACTAATTTGTGGCTGTTCTACCAGACCCAAAATAACATATATGAAAAATAAACTATTGGTTTAAATATTTAACCAAACTAAGAAGGGTATAGACTTATTTTTGTCACCAAAGCCAGAAGGTCTAGCCATGTATTCAGCAGATTTGCTGAATAAGAAGGTGCCATTTTTGTGTGGTCACTTCTCTGACCATAATTGCACTTTAATATAGAGTAACTGTAGGTTCCGAATTCCTGGGCTAACATCTGTAATTATGTAACTGATAATTTCCTCACCAGGGGATGGGAGAGTCCAGGACTGAATGTCACCCAGAGAGGAAATTAAACACTTCAGACACTGAGTAATTTAAAACATAGTTGTCATATTTGTGGGTCTCATGCATGAGGGACAGATGGGAAAGACTTGATGAAAGCACTCTGGTGTGTGTATAATTATTGTACTGTCTTGAGTTCAGCAAAGGGATTTTGTCATGATCTAAATATAACCTCTCAAAACTCCAGACATTTGGAGCTGCAGTCAGAAACCTGAGCAATGACATTTTGCGTGCATTGATGCACTGGATGCTGCTGTGTTAATGGTTGCTATTTTTAGTTTCATGCATGCTGCTTGTGTGCATCCAGGGAGCTGAGGGGAGGGGAGGAAATGTAGGGGAAACTCATAAATCTGTTCTCTCTCCACAACTCTCCATTTTAAGGATAAAAACAATTCTGGGTCTGTCAGTTACCTCTTTTCTATTGTGCTATGGATTCAATCCTGCCTTTTCCTGCATCTGGTGGTCAGAAGTCTTTGTTTCTTTCTAGCTTCTCAGTATTAGAGTAATACGAACAGCTGTAGATGAAGGATGTCTTGAACAACTGTGTTCCAGCTCTTTGCACTGCACTTTGTGGCTGTTGTTTTATTTGCTTTGTACCATTGTTGCCATGTTTGGAAATGCATCTTTTTATTGTCAGTTCTTCCTTTGGAGGCATGAGGAGGGGAAAAAAAAAAGTCACCACATTGTTAGTTAAAACAAATACATTTAAATATGCTTTTCAGTCCCTGAGCATGTATGTCTAACCATTGAGCATCTGACCAGAATGTCAAATGCTTCTCCTAAACTAATATAAACACAATTTCTGTTCCTTGTGACAATAGTGAAGGGAATGCCCGATGAGTGCAGCTGTGTTCCAGGGCTCTGTGTTACTTAACTCCTTCAGTTGGCAGTAGTTTTTGGTTGGATCACTATAAGCTCTCTTAGAGGTAGCCAGACTGCAGGTATCTCATCACGAGCTAGCACAGGGTGCTCCACATCTCCTGAAGAGTGCTAGGAGGCCTATCAAAGCTCAGAAAATTCCCTTCCAAGTTCTGGAGAGATTAGTTAATTCAGGAAGAATATTTTCATGCCAGGATGCTAAATTGGAAGTTGATGTGAACACCACAACAAACTCTGCAGGGCATTGTAAACATGCCATGATGCCCCGAGATGCTGGCTCTGTGCATTATCCCTAACCCAGCTAAATTGCTTTTAATGTGCAAAGTAGCTTTTCTGTGTACCTCTGCATGGTACTTCACTGTGGCTTAGCTGAACCAGGAGAGAAGCTACTGTTATGAGAATGACCCGATAAATATTGGGTGCTTTTGGCTTCTGAACCATTTAACCTGACTGAAGCCTAATGCAGCCTCTTGACCTCCTTTTATTACAGTGAATGCAATGCTGCTCTCTAGCATAGCTGCTAAAAGTTCAGCCCTTCCCAGCAGCCTTGAAAGGATTGATTCACCTCCTTGCGTGGTCCACTAAGGCATGGAAATAGTTGTTACTGCTTCTTTTGTGAATCACGTCATAGTGTTTGCAGATGTTTGCTGTGGACTCTGGTAATGTTCACTGTAAGAAGATGGACTGTCTTTGGCTCTGAAGATCAGTAAAGCAGAACTGAGCGCTGCCAGTTTTCCCTTGGTTCTTGACAAGGGATTTCAATCCACTACAGGTGGTGGTGGGTATGACATGGTCCACCCTAAGTAACTCAATCTAGTCGTAAAGCTACCTTTCTTCTTTCATTTCCATGGTCTGTTGGATATTTTGTATATGTTCAATGAAATGCTTCAATTCGGAAGAGCTGTTGTGGGCAGCTGTTGCATCACTTTGTGTTTCAGAACACAAAGTGAATTTGTCAATTCACTGGTGTTTTCCCCCTCCGCCCTGCAAGGCAGGGGATTTCCAGCTGGTTGCTCTACGTGCCATAGTTCCCCTCTGACATGTTCCAGTCCTTGGTTCTTCCCAGCCTTCTCTGTTTCCTCTTCCTGCAGCAGTAATCAGCACAGCTCCAAAATGTCAGTCCTGTTAACGTCCCCCTTGCTCCTGCCTTTACTTTGCTCCTGTCTACTCTACTGGAATATCTTAACACATACATGAGTGTCCCTGAGATAGCAAAATCCATCCTTTCAGCAAAGGATATATTATTTCAGTGATGCATTAAAAGGAAAAGTGTTGGAGAGATCTGTGCTCATAAGCTGATGCTAATTTACAAGAGTAAGTTTAGAATTAGTGGAACACCTCTATACATTATTCACATTTGGGAAGTATTCACTTCATGTAAAATGCAACTCTAACGCCGCTTGTGTGCACCCTCCTTTGTAAAGAATTTGGTATCAGACTGAGACAATATTGTCACTTCAGTTTTATCCAAGTCAATAACTTAATATGCTTTTCCTTGCAGAAAGACAAATTCTTTGTGTACGAGGAGTACTGTAGCAACCATGAGAAAGCACTCAGACTGCTAATGGAATTGAACAAGATCCCAACAGTGAGAGCATTCCTCTTGGTAAGCACCTTCTCTAGCACTCTTGACTTACTGATCTGACTTTGTACTGTACTCATAATACCCCCTTAGTATCCCAGGAATGCGAAGCATTTTGCAGACATTATTCATTCCAGCTATGAAGCACTCAAGAAGGTTGGGTATTGAAATCATTGGTAAGTTCAAGTACAGAACTAAGCACAGCTATGGTATGAGTAATTCCATTAGAAACAGGGAATATTTTTTTAAAAAGAATCAACAGAAAAGTTGAGTAAAGATTGTGAAAGGACTAATGCAATAAGTCATCAGTGGGGCTGTGACTAGCTCCCAGAGGATCTGGTTCCCTTCTCAATTCTCTGACCAATTTGCCATCTGCAGACCTACCAGAAACATGTGGCCCACTTCTGACACTGTTTTCCCTGGGAGCTCAGTTGTGGGCAAGAAACGTAGGCTGGATGAATTCTTCTGGTGGTGTCATTGCTGCTTGTTTCAAAAATGACCCAATTCCTCATCCAACCCATGATGTGTTAGTATCTGTGTTGGGAAGGGAGTGTGGCCTACAGCCTTCTTTGGAGGCTGGGCTGGGAGGAGAAACGACCTCCAGACAGCGCCTTCTGTCTGAGTGTCCTGGTTTCAGTTAGAACAGAGTTAATTTTCTTCCTAGTAGCTGGTATTATTATTTTATATATTTATATAATATTAGTATTTTCCTGTCTTATTAAACTGTCTTTATCTCAACTCACGGGCTTCACTTTCCATTTCTCTCCCCCGTCCCAGAGAGGGAGGGGGGAGGCTGTGTGGTGTTTAGCTGCTGGCCAGGTTAAACCACGACACTGAGGTTTCTTATTTCTTTTTTTTTTTTTTTTTTATTCTTTCCTTATTTCTCTTCCCAACATCCACCCCAAGTCTCCTTGATTTTAGATGTCTCGTTTTCCTACCCATGGATGGAAGGCATTTGGAATGGGGATGGTGTGTAGATGAGGGACCAATTCAGCATGCTAATTTACTGTCTTAGTGAATGCTGTGAAGATAAAGGCTATCTTTGCAATGGACCCTGTCTGCTCTTCTTTCTGCTCTTGTTTTTTTCCTTTCTGCTGAAAGCTTTCTCTTTCCTAATACAGTACAGCAGAAGAAAACTTCTGCATAAATGCCTGTCACAAGCAGAACATTATATTAGCCACAAAATATAGGCCTTGGAGGGAGGGGCAGGAACATGATTGCTATTGGGTATTTGGAATCTCTTTATCACATCTGAGTTTAATGAACACCATTAAACCATTAGTTTGAGTCTTCAAATGAGCCATTCCTGTCCATGGACTCCTCTGGATGCTTCTGTTGAGGAAAAATAACGAGAAAGAGGAGCAATGAAGGTGAATATAAACACCATCCTTCCCAGCATCCAGAGTGTTCTCTGCATTTCCACTGGATTGGCGAAAACCTCCTGTCTCTGTTGCTGGCAGCAGCTGGCAAACTAATTATGAAGCACATTAAAGATGTCACACTGTCTGCTGTGGCTTGCAGCAGCACCTGAATCCAAGAGAATTTTAAAATAACAGTAACTATGGGAGGAGAGGTTATGCAGAAGTATTTTCTTTGTTGTGGCTGTTGTAATTTCTTCCAGGCCTTCAGTCTCCTATCCACTCCCTCCTAAAGTCGATGCTATAATGCCACCATGCAGAGAAAGCTGCATTAAAATACAAAGCTTTGCTTGTGAGTATGGATTTGGCCCGATTGCCCCCTCGTAGCTGCTGAAATGCAGAATGTGGGAATGTGTTTGAAAAATCAGTAAGTGTTAAAGGGCAGTTTTGAGCCCAAAGCTAGAGGGAGGGCTGAAAGGAGAGACGGGAAGGACTGAATCACCCGAGACTTGGAAAATTGGACAGGGAGCATTGTGAGCTGGTAGCCAACGCCACAGATCTAGAATAGCCCTGGGGAAGGGTTATTTTACAGACAACTGTCTGTAAAAATACCACTTAGGAGTAATGAGATTTATGTAGCATGTCTTTGAACACTTCTTGAAGAAGAGAATTATTGAACTACAGCCAAAAACCCACTATATTAGAGTGTGTCTGAGCCATAGCACACATTTCACAGGGGAAAATGTCATCAGTGATGCCCCAAAGCAAGCACATCTTGGCTGAAATTGATTTAAACTTCAGCTTCTGTTGACAGGGCAGGTTTGCAACTGGGATTTTTGGAGCAAAGTTGTCCAGATTCATGGCCAAACATAGAAATGTAGGATTAGGTTCTCTCAGATGGATTTGAAATCTGAGTCAACTGCCTACCTCTGCCAGCATGCAATACCAGCATCTTCAGGGAAATGCATAAAAAGCTTACAATAGGTCTGTGATTGTTTATCACAGAGATTACAGATTATTGTGAAGAAATAAAGACAGGTGAGGGACTGTAGGTTCTCCTATGCCATACTCAGTTCTTAAATTCCCCTTCCACGGCAGCCCTGAGAATTTCCATAATCTACTAAGAAATTAAACATCTCTTGTAGTGTGCACAAATTTGTCTGTGAAATGATTTCCCCAGAATGCCCCCCCAAAGGTGTGAGAACTTATATGAGTATTGCGAGGGTTGATCGGTTGCTGCATCTGTTTCTTAACCTAAAAGCTGTTTGGATTTCTGTTTCTTTTGTGTATTGGTCCAATATTTCTTAAGGTTTTATATTGTCACCTTTCTTGCTATATTCAAGCAATGCTGGAAGAGTAGTCACTGTCCTGGGTACAGAAATGCCCTTCACCTTTGTCTGGAAAGCACAGGGCTACAAGAATAGTTAATGTTGAAACAGTGGATTTTTTTTTTTTGAGCAGTAGAATTACTGAAATCTGGTTTCCTTAAATTTAATCGTCTGTTGCATCAGCGTTCTCCTTTCCATGTAGCGGCTTTGCCCGCAAGTCCTGTAACTTCTTTGCTGGGCAAGCAGCATCATGCGCTGTGGCTGGTTCAGAGCTACATTTGCAGTGTTTAGCCCATGCTGTTTGTCCAGCTGGGTTTAGACATAATGTTTTGCCAGAGAATTGGTGGATGTGATGCAGATGACTCACTTATTTCAGAGCTATATTTGATTTCCTTCAGATGCAGAGACTGGCCAAGAGTTAACTACATGACTCCTACTTAGTATGTTTTATTTTAGCCTTTGAGTTTTCTGGACCAATAGTGCAAACTTTGCATAGTGCATGAAGACAAATGGCCGTGTTGATTGTGGGGGTAGGTTGGATTCCTTTAGGTAATGGTGCATCTAGGTTTTGCTGATTGTCATGGTATTATGACACTTTTTTTCTGAGTCACCAGCTGTTTAGTATTCCTTTGAGAAGAGACCTTTCTATACAGCCACTGTTATCCACAGAGATATTTATTTTGCTGATTCGCAGAGAATCAGGCTTAACTTGATGGCCATATTTCAGTGGTGAATGAAGTCTCATTTCCTTTATCTTAGGATGGCAAAGTTCTTTGTGACCATAGTATGTATGTATTATAGAAACAGAAAATCATGTCAAAGAGCATGTGAAAGTGTTGTGTCTGGGTTAACATTTGTTTCCTTTTTTTGATTATAGAGTTGCATGCTTTTGGGAGGCAGAAAGACAACAGACATTCCACTGGAGGGTTATCTGCTGACGCCGATTCAGCGAATTTGCAAGTATCCACTTCTGCTTAAGGTAAAACCAACAAAAGAATTTCTCTAGCTCGTTGTTTTACTGTTGGAGTGATTTTTGCAACTTCTTAGCCATGGATTTTGCTGTCACTTCTACCTGCCTGGCACGTACTTCCAAAAGCTGGATGCTCTTTGCAGAACATGGCTTTTTGTGGGTACAGTCAAAAAGCTGACTGATGCTGCCAGGCTGTTAAAGTTGTAATGGTGTGAGTAGACCAGACAGGGTGACTTACTGTCTAGCTAATGTCTTTTGACTTCAGATCTCTTCTGATGTTTGTTAAGACTTGAGTGCTGTTTTAACCACTTCCTGAAAAGCTGTGTTCAAACAGAATTGTATCAGTATTCTGAGGAACTCTACGGCTGTGGGGACTGGAAACAGGAGACATCTTTCATCACTAGGTCTCTAGTTTGAGTGTTTTCAGGTCAGTAATGATCAAAGTTCTTTATCATCTGACAGCTGTTTGGAGGCTTGTTTGAAACCTGTTTGGTTGTCTCAGACAAGTTCCCAATGGACAGGTGGCATTGCAGAAATGACTACTGCAATTGGCACTAATTGGCCCCCTTGCTAGCAGTCTTAGTGTAGGAGTTGAAGAATGAGAGACCTACAGAGAACTAACTTGCCTCTCATCCTCCAGGTCAGGGCTGGGTCACATGCCTGGTGGGGAGAAGGAAAAGGAGAAAGTGGTTTCTGGGAGAGCTTGCAACATCATTGGCCTTGCAGCTACTCTTTGGCTAAAAGCCATGAATTTTCAGGGGTGTCATTCTTAGAGTGACATTATATTTACTAAGATAAAGTTAAGTAATAAAAAAATACAAGAAGCAGCTACCTTTTATCTCAGAAGAAAGGTCCCTTAATTGTGGAAGAAAACAATTCTGTGATGAGTTAGTGTTCTTAGTCACAGGCTGACCATGTGAATCAAGTGTATGTAGTGTAAAATTATTGCGGTGCTGTGCTTGTAAATTCAGATTGAATAAGGGCTTTCATAGGTACAAGTTGGTTAGTTCAATAGTGATGTATTTCCCTTTATTAGAGTTCTGTTTCACCTTCTTAATATTTAAATTATTTCCCTCTATCCAATTGGAGCTTTCAAGAGGTAGATTTTCAAAATATGTCCTTCCTACAGGTGGAATCATTTTTTTGGTCTATACAGCACAAACCCATCTTACAGTAGGTGTTCATGTACCATGTCTTGTGGACCTGTTACTGAGATTTACGTGTATATGGACAGTTTATCAGTCCAGTCAATCCACTGGAGTGCAGATTGCTCTTACAGTTTTAAATGACTGGACGTGGTTTCTTCGTTTCCTTTCCCCTGCTATTAGGCACATGGGAGAAGCTGATGTGAGGGACTGCTGCAGGCATTTCTCTCAGAGTACTAATAATAGTCAAGATGAGGCAAAGGTGTCTAGATCAAGGCAGCACATGAGTGGCTCCAGCTCTGATTTATCACAGAATCACAGAATTTCTAGGTTGGAAGAGACCTCAAGATCATCGAGTCCAACCTCTGACCTAACACTAACAGTCCCCACTAAACCATATCCCTAAGCTCTCCATCCAAACGTCTTTTGAAGACTTCCAGGGATGGTGACTCCACCACTTCCCAGGGCAGCCTGTTCCAATGCCTCACAACCCTTTCAGTAAAGAAGTTCTTCCTAACATCTAACCTAAAACTCCCCTGGCTCAACTTAAGCCCATTCCCCCTCGTCCTGTCACCAGGCACGTGGGAGAACAGACCAACCCCCACCTCGCTACAGCCTCCCTTGAGGTACCTATAGAGAGCGATAAGGTCGCCCCTGAGCCTCCTCTTCTCCAGGCTGAACAAGCCCAGCTCCCTCAGCCGCTCCTCGTAGGACTTGCTCTCCAGGCCCCTCACCAGCTTTGTCGCCCTTCTCTGCACCCGCTCAAGCACCTTCATGTCCTTGTAGCGAGGGGCCCAAAACTGAACACAGTTCAGTTCTTATCTTCAGAGAAGCCTGGTTATATAGGGATAATGGAAAATGTAATGATGCCTCAGTTTAAGTCCAGTGTATTTGTTTATGTGGGGTTATTATGGAGAGAATTTGGTAGCTGTTCAGTTTGTGGGTCTGTTTGATGACTGTGAGCAACATTGATTTGCACAAAAAGAGAGCTCCTGCAGCATCTGATATGGTGACTGGAAGGGGGGATGTGCAGACCTTGAGATGTGCATTCCTGACCTAATATTTTGGTAGTGTTTTCTCATTTTCAATATGAGGTGTGTTCACTGATTGCTATCTACCAGCATGTTAAAGATGTGAAAATATAAGATTGTCTTGGTTCTTTGCAGAGATCCCTTTCTTATTTTCTAAGAATCTTCAGTCAGAGGAACCAGTGCCTGTATTTTTACTTTTGAACCGTTCTCTACATTTGTGCTGCTACTGAAAGATGAAGCGTTAACTTCCTGCAGATTTCCTGTCACAGTTACCCTTTGCATGAAGGGAATCATTAGGTACAGAGCCTGCGGGCCAGGTTCCTTCACCTCGTTACTGGTTCCATGCTGGAGACATCTTCATAGAGCCAGAATGGTCAAAATCTGCTGTACCTTTGCTATGTTCATCTTCAGTGATCTTTGAGCAGTTTTATCTCAGTACTTCTCAATCTTTTTGAACCAGAATATCAGTGTTAACGTGCTGTGTTTCTCTTATTCTGCTCTGTGACCTTTTTGATAAGCTGAATCCAATGTGGTTTTCTGCACTGTTTCTGACCACCTGTTGCCGAATCACCTGTTGCTAATTAGACTTGCTTAATTTCTAAGCTTTTTTGGAAAATGTAATTGAGTTGTAGATCTCTATCAGTTTGAATAATCTGACATTTTAGCTACAGACAGAAGTTTGACTTGCAAATCAAAATCTCTATTCTGTTTTAAAAGCCCATCAAAATATTAGAATGTCAGAAACTGCCAATATTACAAAAAATCCTGAAATTTCAGGGATTTTACTCAGAAATGAGTGAGAGATGCTCTGTCACTCAAATGCCAGAGGAGTTGCACACTTCTGATTACAGGGTAGTAGTATTTTCGATGCAGTGACTCTTCGGTATTCTTCAACTTAAACTTTCCTGTTCCTCTACCATTATAGGACAAATTTTTCAGAAAGTATGAGGTTCTGTGTCAGTGATTGGAAGAACTATGAATGAAACGGTCTTGCTTGCTCTTCTTTAAGAGTTTGCTTTGCAAAGAGGGAGTGATCAAAAGCCTAAAATAAGTTTCTCTGAACTATGGTCTTTCCAAGTACAATGGTAACTGAAGGCGTTGTGCTCTGGGGAACAAATATTGGCCTATGGAAATAAGGTGTGTGGTTTTTACTTTCTCACATGTACACAGTTGTGTATGTCAAGAAGCCAGCAAGCACAAACCTCATTTATTTGAAAGCCAAAAATACCACCAGGAAGGCTAAGACTAAGCAGCGTCTCTTCGCTTGCAGCCACAATAGGGTAGAATGAAGTTAATTGTGCCTTTGATGCCTACACTGTGCCTGCCTTGTGGGATGGGGGCACGGGTGTTTGGATCTGTTACTGTTCTCTCAGAACCCCACACATGCGTAGAGCAAAGAGCTACAAAGGGAGTGAACAGGGAGAGCTGCAATAATGGGTCTTGTAATGTTGCATTCCATTTTTCTAGAGATTTCTTTATGTATACAGGCTGATATAAATCACACAGTTTGCTACTTATAATTTCCTGGGCAGGACATAAAAATTTCAAGTAAAAGCTGAAGGGAGTTTAGTTTCTGTTAAGCAACAAATCTGCCTCAGTTAGTGAGGTTATGCCATTACTAGGGGGTATTCAGCTCCAGCAATATCTGTGATCATTAGAACATCTAACTGATGCTGATTCTCAAACTAGTGAGCTCATGGTCAATGAACTGTGTCCCATTTGAGACTTGTCTGATGCTTGCTGGCACAAAATTACCACCGTGGACATGACTGTTTCAGACATGAAGAAAGCTAAGATAAGCTGGTTTGTGTTAGTGCTGACCAGGAAAATGCAACTCACCAATCAAAAAAAAAAAAAAGATTCAAAAATAACACAACCCTCAAATTAAGCATTTGTTCTCCCCTTGCCACTGAACTGCAGTTATTGCTCCTGAAATAGCAGTTTTGTATTCATGGGAATTGGATCTTATTTTATCTAATTCCCAGGGCAAACAGATACTATGTATTACAGCTGATTAGAAAAATCACCATGTTATCCTACTTTTCTATTTGTGTTTTTAATAAGAATTTGTGAACATCCAGATTTTCTGATAACTTTGAAATGACCTTGTTATAGTATAATCATTTAGGATTGCTAAGTAGTTAGGTTTGATTAAGATAATGTGAATGTAGTAACTCAGACTTATATGTTTGAAAGCCAGCCATAAATAATAGGGAAAGGCACTTTTAAAATGTGATAACTATTTTTGATTAATTCAATATGTGAGTGTTGTTATTCCAGAATAATAGGATCTCACATGAAATTGATCTGGGTTACTTAATTAGGAATAGCATACTGGAATATCTCTAAGTGCAGATACAACTTAAACAAATCTTATAAGTTATTTCCAATGTAAAGTATGGCATCTTGTAATTGATCTTACGTTTTCACATCCTCTGACCAAACTTTTTAATTTTTTTAACCAAAAAATTAAGGAGACAAAATGATCATTCAGGTGATGGTGATTGATAAAGCTCAATTTTTTTTTTTTTTTTTTTTTTGCAGTTTCTTTTTTTGTGCATCAAACACAGCAACTTTGGAGCATCTGACTAAACAGTTTTCAAATTTTGGTTGCCTTCCTTGGAAGTCAGTTTGCAAGCCTTGTCTTTGGTTTGAAGCGTGGGACTCAGACCTCGCCATGGTGTTTCACAATCCCTGTGCAATCAGAGAAGAAATGATAATATTTTTTCCCTAGTACAGTTTTTGTCTGCTCCAGGCAGCCTGAGAAGAGAATTAGCACAAACTTGTTGGTCAGTAAATTAGTTTTATCCCCAGTCCAAGCCCTCCCTAATGTATCCATCTCCCACTTCTTTCCCTTGCTGTCACACTTCAGCAGAGAATTTGAAGTCTGTTTGGGTGTGTTGGAGCTCTGAATGTTTGTCTGTTAGCAATGAGATGCATTATAAATTTTCCTTAAAGGCCAGAAAAGAGCCTTTGAGTAGGCTTGAACGAAATGGAGCTGTACTTGCTGTGATGGGCATTACAATTTGGTAAGCAGAAAAGACAAACAGATGGACAGAGCTTGAGAGCATATACGGTGCGAGCGACTTGAAACTCCATTGCGGATGTGTACACTGCAGAGCTTGCTGAGTAAATATTTCTAGCAGAACGTCTTGGATTAAGGCAGCTCTGTCTCGCTGATAATAATTGTATGACTCTGTATTAATTAGCGGTAACTATACGTCTTAGGAGTAGAAGCAGCTGTTGTGTAAACCAATCTCTGAACAGAAATAGCCTTTTCCCCCTAATAAAGAGCGTTTATGTCAGCAAGAAGAAAACCCTAGGGGAAGAGTGATCATGAGTTAATCACACCACTGGGG
Organism: Aythya ferina; assembly: GCF_964211825.1. NCBI lineage: Eukaryota > Metazoa > Chordata > Aves > Anseriformes > Anatidae > Aythya > Aythya ferina. The sequence goes on along the minus strand of NC_140315.1, from coordinate 15,442,756 downwards.
GTAGGGATTAGGAACAGTCATTTCTGTCTCCTTCCTCCCAACATGCGAGGAATGTGAAGCACATGATGGCTGCACCCCTACAGGCTCCTGATAGCCTAGTGCATGTCACAGAGCTTGTTTCTTAGTTGATGTCTGTTCTCTTAAGGAATTGCTAAGTCTCCAGCCAGAAATGCACATTACACTTCTGATACTTTAAAAATATCTCATAATACATGCAACTCTGTGGAGGATTTAGGGCAGTTATTATGTATTGCTTCATGTGACGGAAGACACATTGGCCCTAAGAGGAAAAGAAAAACCTGGAGGAGAAAGCTGAGTGTCCAGGCTCAGAGCCCTCTTGTAGGGGAGAGCCCAGCAGTGAGGTGTACACAGGTCTGAACAAATGCAGTGAAAGGCAGAGATGGGAAGCCAGTGCTGGGGACACAGAACAGAATGAAGAAAACTCCTTCACTCCCCTCTTTTTCCTCTGCATTCCTCTCAGCGATGTTTAAGGAACAAAACCTTCTAATTAGCCCTAATTGAGTACGTTTAACCTTCAGGGCTTTGCTCCCCCGTCAATCCTCAGAAGAGTGATGTTGCTCTTAGATTCATAATATTGCCTGGTTAAAATCCAAGTCTTCATAGCATAATGTTACAGCATTAAAAATTATATATACACCGTACAGAGTTGTAAGGAATACTGCCAATTTATAAATCATACTCTGTCTTCAGTGCTTTTTATGTATAATCACAAATAACTGCTAATATATATAAAACATCTTTTTGTTTCACTTTAATTTTTAAGCGTATGTTGAAGATTTGATGGCACATCTAATGTAATCAGTTTTAGTGATTTATTGCTGTCTAGTCTTTACCTTGCAGAGGCAGTGACATAAATTATAAATTTAAAAAACACACAGGATAAAAACTGCTGTGATTGATGGGTAGGCAGAGCATGGTGTAGCATCTATTTTCTGGTTGGTTAAAGTACAAAATTCATTTTAATTCATGTAAACTGAAAGACACAAATACAAAAATTCTAGCTACATTGATCTTTGCAGCAAGGTGTTAATGTGTTCTTATGCATGTTGTGGTTTTTGGTGGTGGTGATGTTTTTTTTACCCACGGTTTGGAACTGAACTGCTTATTACCATGACTTTTTGAATTGATAAGGAATATAGTGTCTTTGTTATCTCTGTAATCCTGAGGTGTTCACTGAATTAACAACGGATGTATCTCTGAAACCATGTTTTATGCATGTACTGGTTTGTAGTGCAGAGTGACACAGCCTGGTGAGCAATGATTTGCAGTGTTAAGTCACTGCACAGAATTCATGTTAAAGCCGTGTGTGAGTGTCTTCAAAAGTATGAAGATAGAGTTTTTTTAAAATATAGAGACTTACAGAAATTAAATTTTGACTGCAAAACATGTTCAGGTGTCATTTTTAAGCACATCTTTGTGTGACAGGGAGGACATGTGAAAGGATGACACAGGCTTCTTTTTTTAAAAAAAAAAAGATCAGTTAAGCAGAATAACATCCTTTCTGCTAGGAAGTATTAAAAGTGTGTTTACATTTGAAAAACCTCTAGTTTCCTCTGCCTGCCTGCATTGTTCGCTCAGCATCCCCCTGCTACCTTTTTGCATCTTCCTGTGCAATGTTCTTGTTGCTAAGGTCTGTCCTCAGAGTTTTTTTGTTTCTTTTTTGAGGCATCAAGCACAATTAGTAAAATGACAAATGCACGAACAGCTGATGTGTCTTATTTCTTATGTGATTTAGCTTTTATATTTAGATTCTGTCATGTTTGGAACTGTTTTAGCCTTCAGCTATTTAAAGCTGTATCTGATACTGAAATGCTTCAGTTGGAAATCCTTTCACTACATTGCATAATTGGAGATTGGCATTTCTTTGTAGAGTTCTCCCTCTCTCTCTGGTACAGTTAATAGAAGTAAGGCAGCATTTAAGTCTCTAGCAGGGCCTTTTCCTTCATAGTTATTTCCTGATTGTTAGACTTTCTGGATGGAACTAAGAAGCCAAATAGTCTCATAGAATCCAAAAGCAAGAGCTTTACCTATGTATCTGTTACTTCTATCTACACTGTTTCTTCCGAGGATAAGTTGACAAATTGTAGCTTCCAATTTCACCTTTGTGAATCAGTTTCCAAGTGCAATTTGTTATCCAGGGATCCAAACCTGGTCATGTGGAAGCATGTGAAATTGTTGCATAGGTTCATCTACACATAGGGGTGAAGTAAGCTGGTTAGTACTCAAGGCTCACCTCCTCCAAGCTGAAGAGCGATGCATCCATACAGAGAGGAAATCATGCAAAAGTGCAAGGATGCCTGCATGGATGAACAAGGAGCTCCTGGCCAAACTCAGACACAAAAAAAGAAACACAGGATGGAAGCAGGGACAGGTAACCTGAGAGGAATACAAAGACACTGTCTAATAAATCAAGGGCAACAAGAAGGGTTCCTACAACGATGTCAGTGATAAAAGGAAGATTAGGAAAACTGTGAGTCCCCTCCTGAAGGAAACAGGAGATGTGGTTACCCAGGATATGGAGAAGGCTGAGCTACTCAATGACTTTTTTGCTTCAGCCTTTACCGGCAGGTGCTCTAACCACATCACCCAAATGCAGAAGGCAAGGGCAGGGCTGGGAAAATGAAGGAGGAGATCAGCTGCAAGAGCATTTAAGGAACCTGAAGGTGCACAAGTTCATTGGTCCTGATGAGATGCATCCAAAGGTCCTGAGGGTACTGGTAGATGAACTTTCTAAGACACTATCTGTCACATTTGGGAAGTCATGGCAGTCTGAAGTTCACACTTCCTGGAAAAGAGGAAACACCACCCCAATTTTTAAAAAGGGAAGAAAAGAAGACATGGGGAACTACAGCTCAGTCATTCTCACCTCTGTGCTTGGCAAGATCCTTCAGCAGATCCTCCTGGAAACTTTCAGGTCAAGGGAGATGATTCTCCCCCTCTGCTCTCATGAAATCCCACGGGCAGTGCTGCATTCAGGTCTGGAGCCCCCAGTATAAGGACGTGTAGAGCTGTTGGAGTGGGTCTAGAGGAGGGCCACAGGGGTGATCAGGGGGCTGGAGCACCTCTGCTGTGAAGAGAGGCTGAGAGACCTTGGGAAGTTCAGTCTGGAGAACAGCAGACTTCAGGGAAACCTTATAAAAGCTTTCCAGAACTTAAAGGGGGCCTACAGGAAAGATGAGGAGCCCTCTATGTAGGGCTATGGTGATAGGACTAAAGTTTTAAATGAAAATAGGGTAGATTTGGGTAGATAGGTAGATTACCTGTCCTTCCTTTCTGCATGCTGTTTAGAGGGACACTACAGCTGGCTGTGGATGTCTGAGTGCTGTTACTCCACTCATAAAAGCAGTCGGGCTCTGTGTATAGGTGCTGTGAGTGGCACAACTTCAAACTTGGCAGCTATGAAAAAGCTGTGAAATAAAAAGAAAATGCTGTGCTGAGAGGAGACAGTTCCCATTTTGATCTGTGTTTATTAAAGAACAGTCTTTTTTTCAAGCTTATAATACAGAATATGTTTGCAACTTTTTTTTTTTCAAGACAGAGAAGTCAGAGGATAGCACTGAAGATTAGAAAGGCTGTGAAAAATACCAGCTTTTCTGTTCTCAACTGCTAGTTAGTCTGAAGGATTAACAACTTTGTAGCTAGAAGGTAGATGTTTTATGAATTAGTTTAAGACACTCTTTGCAAGGAATAGATTTCTGCAAGTGGTGGCAACCTCATGTCCTAGGCCTTGTGGTGCACAAGTTGCAATACGTAAAGTCCTTCCAGACAGCTGTATAGACGAGCTGTATGGAAGACAGGGCCATCATACCCAAGGTTTGCCATCTGGTCTCTCTCTCAGCTGCCTTTCAACATGTTGGCAAATGCTCTCATAGTTTACACATCATAAATCTGTCACTAGACTAAATAAGCACCCAGAGCTCCCTGGTTGTGTTTCAGAAGTGCCGGGCTCTGCTCTTTCAGGGGCTGTCAGTGGCAGAGCAGCAGGTCTCTTCCTTGCCCAGCTTAGGACTGAGTAGCGGTGGGACAAGCGAGACACCTGCCCCAACGGAGTGCCACTGCTCCGACTGTTTCAGCTGCTGCTGCTGTTGAGGCAGACGAGTGCCCAGCCAGCACTCCTCTCCCTGCCTTTTCCAGCGTCCTCTCATGCTTCTTGGTCAGCGCTGCAGGCAGCTAGTAGGGGTGGGGAAGGTGCTGTGGTGCCACTTTCTGCCCTTCCTTCTTTGACAAGACAGCATTACCCAAAGTCGGGAGGCTGGAGGGGGAAGGTATAGGGGAAAGGGAGAATGAGGAAAGACTCATGAGTGTCAAAGAGCTTAATTTTCCTCACAATAGCAGCCACTGCATAAAATGCTGGGGGTCAGAAAGTAGACACTTGCTCCCATATCTTCCTGGCTTTCAGGCATGAGGAGGCACAGAGCAGCTGGGGGGTGTTCTGCAGAGTATGAGGACACAACAGGAGGTGTTGTCTGGGGCATCAAAGCAGGCTACTGTGCTGCTGGAGCCAGGGAGATGGATGTGTGCCACAAGCTGTCTCTCTTTGCTTACAAGCAAAGATTTTCATGAGAGTCATGTAGCAAAAGTTGTTCTCTGTTTTGGAAACAGAAGCTGGTGTCACCAAGGTGCAAGCCCTCTCTTCTCCTTACTTGCTCTGGCCTCACTTTGAACAAAAGTGGGGTGAGAAATTCCCCAGGGAATTACATTTGTGATAGTGACTGACAGTTGTAGCAGGCAGCTTCCCTTTCTTCTGCATGTGTTACTTTGTAAATCATCCAAGAGTTACAATCATTAACTCCTCTCTTAGTGGGATTCCTGGTTGTCAGCATGTAACCCATCTCCTCCATCGTCCTTCAGCAATTGTCAATCACTGTCAGTAATTTTGAGGAAGGAGAAATTGCAGCTGTGAATAAGTTCTCAAAATGCCAAGTCTATCCAAAGAATTGAATAGTCGCATTTTACTGGACAAACATGGACATACCCCCCATTCATTTGGACCTTTCTGTCTCCAGGATCTGTCTGGGTAGGAATGAGAGTACCTCCCATTGTTGTGTCTGGATTCTCAGGAGACCTGTCTTTTGTGTTACTTACAGGTGTCTCAGTAGCTGAATAGTTTCATCTCAAGGTGCAGACTTGAGTTTAGGTTGTTCTGCAAACTAAGTTAATATAGACAATATTCTGCACCTCACGGTCCAGTGATTTATTCTGCAGACATTCCTGCTAGTAGAAAAGTACAGCCAGGTATGCACAAACCTGTCACGCACTAAAAGAGACTTCTGTCTGGAGAACTTTGTAGAGCTGATGTATGAATCAACACTAGGACAGAGAAAGATCCATGATTTAGCAGCACACTGTCTGGATTAGCTAAGTGGTTGGATTAGCAGCTATTGGAGTTACTACAAGGTAATGCAAGCTTCAGCAGGACTTGAGCTTCAGCTCACATCCCTCTGCTGTCTCACAGGCTACATACCTTCACCCTAGAAGCGCCAGGTAAGTTGATCTAGAGGGCATGTGAGGACAGAAGCCAGTTTAGGAGCAGAGCTTTTATTACAGTTGTGCTACCAACTCAGGGGAGGCAAGCCGCAGCTGTACTCAGGATCATACCTGCAATCAGAGTATGTCAGTGTCAAGCAAGACAGCATGGCACAAAGATCTTGAATGTCAACATGGCAAAAAACAGCGTGGTGAGGAGATGCTTGCTTAGGTTGACATGCCAACGTGGAGAAGTCAAAGACAAATCGGACCACAGAATAAACCTTGTCAGAGCCCATGACAAACATTTGGGGATTGTAATCTCTAATCTTGGATGAATACCACCTGGAACAGTTTGGCTGTCTTTGTCCTTAGCTGTGGGAGCTCTGGGCTGAGGCATTTCAGCTCTGTTCAGACCACACTGCTGTGCAGGCACCATTTCAAACTCTTTTTTTCTCTCTCATGAATAATGATGCAATTCAGCAGCAGTTTGCCATTTAGTCATGGGACTTGAAAACAACCAAATAACATGTTGAGGCAAAACATAACGTAGGGAGAAAGAGAAATATTCCAGGCAATGTAAAAATGTGGGTGTTAAACATGGTATTATGTATCAAGAGGGAACTATCAGCCTTAGTTAAGGTTTTGTTAATGCATTTTTATCCAATTGTGGATGACTATAAAATAGCATTGGTCTGAAAAAATGATTAATTGTGAGTTGACAATGGTTGCCCCTTTTGCCAAACTCTGGTAAATGTTGTCAGGTCCCAAGTTTTAATCTTGTTGTTCCTCAGTGGGCAGTGTTTATGGGATATTGCATGTTGAGTCAACTGAAGCAGTCTCATATGAACTCCTTGGGAGCAGACAAGCTGTTCATCTCTCTGTTACTCTCTCCAGTCAAAACACATGCCACAGCCTCCTAGAGGTGAGGAGGAGTCCTTGCTAAACTCCTGCTGTTCTCTTGGCACCTCTCTTTCTCATGCCATCATGTTTGCCTTTTGGAAAGCCCTCCCCACTTGCCATGTGCCTGTCTTGGAGGTAAAAGCACTGAGCGCTAAAAAGTCTTGGTTCTGCATGTGGCTTGCTCTTGGACAATTTAGTCTTGTGTTCCTTTTCTTCTTGATAAAATGAGCGTTGTACATCCCTCACACACACACACACAAAACAAACAAACAAACAAACATGGGACACCTGTAGCTAGTGACTTTCACTGGGATTTCTGGACATGCAGACTGACTACCCAGAGCTATAGGCACTTACCTGAGTGTGGTTATTGACCTTGGCTGGCTTCTGGCTGTCCACCCAGCAGCTCCCTAACTCCCTTCCTCAACACGACTGGGGGAAGGGGCATGCCCTTTCTTAAGCATGTTTAGGATAGAATAAAATAGAATAGAATAGTTCAGTTGGAAGGGGTCTTCAAAGATCATATAATCCAACTGCCTGACCTCTTCAGGGCTGACCAAAAACCCAAGTATGTTATACCCTAATGGTAAAGAAATTCTTCTTAATATCCAGTCTGAGCCTCCCCAGGCACAGCTTTGTGCCATTTCCACGTGTCCTGTGGTGACCAGGGAGCAGAGACCAGCACCTCTCCGCTTCCCCTCCTCAGGAAGTTGCAGAGAGCAGCGAGCTCACCTCTCAGTTTCTTTTCTTCAGGTTAGACAACCCAGGTGCCCTCAGGCTCTCTTATAGGGCATGCCTTCCAGCTCTGTTACCCTGATCTGAGTGCTTTTCAAGCACCTTAACATCCTTTTATACCATCGAGCCCAGAACTGCACACAATATTGAAGCAAGGCCACTGACAGGAATTGTGGTGGGAAAAGCTCCCTTGCTGGCCGTGCTGTGTTTAACACACCCCAAAATGTTGTTTGCCCTCTTGGCTGCCAGGGCAGGCTGCTGCTGACCCTCATGGGGCAGAGCTGTGAGTGGGACCGGCAGTGCCGGGCCGGAGGCAGCTCCTCCCCTCCCCTCAGAGGACACCTGTACTCTGAGGAGTCTAGGTTAGGGGTGGCGTGATGTTGGGATCCCGCCGTAGTCAAGGGAAAGAGGCTTGTCATGAGGGCCCTTCTGGTATGAGGTGGATCTGGTAGCATTTTTTGCTGTTTATAGATTTAAACAACCTAGGTCCTGAAGCTTCACCTTCAGGATTAGTCTACACCTGACTGTCTGTGTAAGTACTGTGTACAGCATATACAGCCTAGCGGTGTTCCTGTAAGGCCATTCCTCACACAAAACCCAACTTCCATAGCTCTGGTTGTTCTTAACGAGACTTGCTATGGGCAGTCTTCATCAGATTGTGATGGGGCCCAGTGCAGCTTCAGTGAAACGTTGGATGTGTATCACTGGGAATGGTATAGGATGAAGACCATGTCTAGGTCCACAGGCCAGTGCATGTGTGATGTGGACAGTGTGGTTTTTATGTAATAATTTATTTTAATTTATTTGGCCTCGGGTCATGTTAGAAGCAAATGTATGTGATACAGCAAAACATCTGTGGCTTGAACTCTTTTAATCTGATACATTTAATGTAAGTAATTCCTTAACTTATTTAGCAGCATTCATATAAAGCAGCAACCCTGTACACATGAAGAGCAGAGAACAGTATCTACAGTAACGTACCCACAAATTTTCTTTAATTCTGCTGCATTATTGTCATTTTCCTGCAGGACTGCACTTTCATGCTGTTTGCTTTCCACATGCAACTTCTAATTTTTTTATTTTTTATTTTTTTCTGAAGGAATTGGCTAAGAGGACTCCCTCTAAGCATCCTGATCACCCAGCTGTCCAGAATGCATTGCAGGCAATGAAGACGGTCTGCACAAATATCAACGAGACCAAGCGACAGATGGAGAAACTGGAAGCCCTTGAACAGTTGCAGTCCCACATTGAAGGATGGGAGGTATGATGCAGGATTAGCAAGCCCTCTGGAGACGATTTACTGCATGGTTTAGCGGGCTGAAGTTTGGTGGTTCATACTGTGTACAGGGACTTCTGATGTGTAAATGCACTATAAGCTGTGGGTGGCATCACTTTGACAGGTTTAGAATTCAATGTTTATTTTGGGGAGTACAAGCTGCTGCTGCTAAATTGTAGCAGAAGAAACAGATCATGAAATAAAGAAAGGTACTAGGCTGGCAAGGACTGAAATTTCAAATGGTCAGGTTTCATTTGAAGGAAAAAACTAGAAGTTGAAATCAGGAGTGGTCTAAATAACATAAGGTTCTGTTTTTGTTCCTACAAGCCTTTCATTTTTGTGGGAGCTTTGAAAGTTGGCTTCCTACAGATTTCCTGTATATAAGATAAAGGCTCAGTTAGAAAGCAACTAGTATATTTGTATTTACTCCAGTTAAGTTTTTCATAGATGTGTTCATAGTGATGTGTTTATCAGTAGGTGTATCTGTATAGGTGGAAGCATGTACTCTGGAAGAGAGAAAAATAAAGAGGGGGAGATAACTGAGATACGAAGCTTGGGGATAGAGGAAATCTGAAAAAAAGAGCCACCCAGGAGAAATACTGGGAAGTCAGGATGATGCACAAAAGGGTTGGCAGTTTATCTTGTGATGACTTTACTTGAGGCCCTTGAGTCAGTGGAGTTGGAAGCCTCTGGGAGGTGCACCACAGGGAGTCAGCGGTGTTAAATGGTCTCATAAAGAGATTGGCGTTGGCATTTAGCAAGACTGACTTTTAAAATATTGATGCTGATCATTGCCAGCTGAGGACATCTTTTTAGAGGTCGTATAAGCCTCCTCATGTTTGGAGTCTTGGGTGTTCTCCACAAATCTTTTTTGGGTTGTTTTTTCTGTCTTTCGTGTGTATTTTAAACCTTGCTCATTTTTTCCCTCAAGGATGTTCTTGGCATCCAGCTAAAGACACGAGAGCAACCCAGATATCCAGCTGTGTATTTATTTTTTGGATAGCAAGCTCAACAAACAAAAAAGGTCATGTAATATTCGATATAGCAGGACTTCCAGAAGCAGCTAAAACCATGTCAGGTTCAATGCAGCTCGTGGGTCCTCTAGGCAAGAGGCATGTTTTGAGCTCTAGAGCTCAAAACATGACTCTGAAAGTGTCCACGATGTCATAAATGAAGTGGTATCAAACTTATTGCAGTGTTGGGGGTGGGAGATGGGGTACTAATTCACAGCAACATTCTGGGCCTGAAAACCCATTTAGATCTGTTTATGTGTAACAAAGTCATTTATGTCACTCACTCCAAAAGTTCAAAAAGGGAGAAGTGTTTTTTTTGACTACTAGTAGTAAGCTGTGGAAAGTTACTCCTTTTATGCCACAAGGAGTGGAATCTCCTTGTGGCATATTGAGAGGAGGCAAGCTAGCTTTATAACACAGATGTGGACTAATACTAAATACGATCACATTTTTTCTTTTGTGCCCATAAAGCAATTTGAAACTGAAAGACATTGTCTTATCTTTTGGTTGCCACAGTGCCGTAGTCTTGCAAATTAGGACTTTTGTGCAAAGTGGTATGTTAGTAAAAAACTGTTTTCAGTTCTTGCAGATGGATATCATAGTTTGTGAGAAGTGTTCCTAACTCCTATCCTGTGGAATGTTGCAACTGATGAATTAAAAACATTTTTAACTTAACCATGCAAACCACAGAGCTGTCTGTTAGAGAAAGTGTATAAGGCAAATGTCACATTCAGATTTTCTGTTCATCTGATGGTAATCTCTCCTAGAAAACAGAAAATCTCTTTCTCTATTATCATGGTTTTAGATTCTGAAATGTTTATGTCCTGTATGTGTGGTTATTTACCACGTACTAATCTGATAAGGCCCATAGCTTCCAGCAGTTTTAGTACAAGCCATTGAAATTGTCAAAAAGAAGTAAACTTCAACTTACTTATGACCAAGTTCTTTATGACTATCTGAGAGGTATCCTGACTCTGTGGAATATGCAAGCAGCCCAACATGAAGCTTGGCGGTAATTTTTTCGCTTAATTTGGAACAGGCTCCACCTTACCTAGAGTATCTGTTTAACCAAACCAGCACAGTTTCACTGGTTTCTATGACCAGATGCTTTCTTACAACTGTCCCAGTGGGACCATCCCTGACCTATCTTCATCTCATTGCCATCAGCGCCACCCTCAACATTTCCAACATGAGGAACAACGTAACATCATTCGACGTCTGCCATGTCTCTTCTTGCTCCCAAGGGTCATCTCTAGCTTCACTAAGAGCAGTAGTTATTTTCTTGAGCATTTGCCTTGGTTCCTCATTTTTCCTTCAAAATCTCTGCCTACCAGTCTGTCTCTCCCTCGAATACAACCATTCTCACTATCGTACGCTGGCATCATCCTATCAGTCTCTTTCTGAAACATATTATAATGATGGGTCATGTTAAAGTAAGCCAAGCCTGGGGAGCCTTTGAAGACCCGCAGCTTGATCGGAGTTTTATTCATCTAAATGAACTCTCTCAGATTCATCCTTCTGGAATGCACAGAATCCTTGTAGTTGTATTTTATGGAGTAGTCTAGGCAGGCCAATTTGATTCTGGTTAATCCTTCTGGGAAACAAATACTAGTTTAATAAAGGGGGAAAAAAGTAGAGGATGCATGAGAAGTCCAGCTTTTTTGTAAAATGTTTTTGTTTGGTTAGTGAAGAATCGGTTAATTACATGTTGATTATTCTGTGGGGTGAGCTCCTCCTCATGAATCCTTGTGAATTATTTTCACTAAGGAATTGCTACATGAAGAATCCACACATTCTCCCAGTCTGAAATGTTTAGGGAAGCAAAACCCCCATCACAGAACAGCATGAGTTGTAAGATGTGTTAGCGCTCGGGCAGATCAAGTGTTTTATAATTGGCTGTAATTTGCAATTCCACCAGCTATGATGTTTTTTTTTTTGCCTGCAGCTTGGTCCTAGTTAGAAAGGTGAGAAATCCTTTCTTGTCTCTGAAAACATCATATAAATCTTCCTGCTCTGTTTCTTACTATTGAAAAAAACTCTCAGATTGGTATAAATGGGAAGTAGCTAGGCCAACAGCAAACAGGAAGTGCATCAACGATGTTCAGATACCATCATGATGGGTCTGATGGAAAAATAAAGATTCTTAGATTTTAAGGTGAGGACCAACTTATATGCTTTCACTTCTTGTACAAAATAGGCCAGATAATTTTACCTAGTAATTCTTGTGACAGTAAAAGATTAAGTCCAATTACTGATATCACTGCGCTCCTTGCTTTTGCTTCCTCTGTGTGGCTTTTAGTGAATTAAGTACTTGATGCTGAGGTGCTGTGACGCCTTGATTTCTACATGGGCAAACCGTGTGGGGAACATGCTTCTGTGTTATACAGTTGGTTGGTTTCTGTTCCTATTTGTGTGTGTGTTCCTTGGCTTTGGGGTTATATTTCTGATATATAGTGAATTCCCATGTAGATAGTCATGGTCAGCAGGTCATTTTCAAATTAACAAGTGCTCATTCCTGGATATGTACTTCTATAGGTGGATTTAAAAAATAAAAACATACCAGGGCAGCAGATGGAAATATTGCGTTGAGCTAGCTCCTGCATGACTAAATCCCCAAAGTACAGAAAGACATACATGTATGTGGAATACACAAAACTGATGTCCGTAGTTGGCAGCCTTTAAAGAATAGCAGATTCCTTGTTAACTAAAAGCAAGACACAGCACAGCTTGCAAGGTTTGATTTAGAAAACAATGTCATTAAAACTTTATTCACACCTTTAAAGTGACTGCATTACATTTAGAAAGGCTGATTTCAATTCAGTGATTTTCCCTGAATAGCTTAATGGTAGCAGACTGCGCCTTCCTGAAAAATATTCTCTCATACAGTGTCTAAAATCATTCAAACAAATCGTTTTGGGGTGACTTTCTAGATAGAACTGGATTTCATGCCTGTTCAGAGAGATGTCTTCAGTTTCTGTAAGTAGGTTGAATTACATTTTACAAGTTTTTTGTGGTATTTGTGAATATTAAAGTTAATGGACCTTTGCAAATCAAGCAGTTTGGCTGATAATGAATGGCATGCAATCCAAAGTCAGTTCTTTTTTCCAGTAAGACTCAAGACAGTGGGTCACATTATCTGATTGACTCCCTTATCTGCATGCCAATCATGGGAGGGAACCCACACTGTTACCCTAAGTTATTCTTCCTTCCAACTCAAAAAGAAATGCAAAAAATATTAAGTGTTCCAGGACTGAGTAGTAAATGTTTCTTACGTCTACATGTGTTTTCCTGAAAAGAAACCTTTTTTTTTATTTATTTTTTTTCCTGATATGATGATCTTGTACCTTTGAAGTAAGAGTAGACCGAGGAACGAGTGCCTAGGGTTTAGCCAAACCTATCTTGTTTGGTCAGTGGTGCAGCTGAAGAGCAGATTCTCAACTGTGCTCATTCAGAATGAGCAGACACTTGGAATTTGCATGTTCTGAGAGTGACCCAGGACAATCCCATGGTTGATTTTCATTTGTGCCCAACTGCCTTGGCCCTAAAACTCCCATCTGAAGGACTATGTGATTACTTTTCCTAGGAATAATCTGAATAACAATTTGGGGATTGAATGGTTTAGAGTAATCCACTTTGGTTTTCAGTTTGCAGGGATCCTCATGTGATTGAATGGCTTGAGCATCAAGCTTAGTTATCTGCATATCTGCAGTTCAGTGCATATGATGCCTTGCACCTAGCACAGTGTCCAGGACCTGACCTGTGGTTTTCATGGCTACGTTTCTGACTTGCATGTGTTCATTAGAGCTCCAGAAAGGAGAGCAGCTGCATCATGTACTTCTAACAGAAGAGCTGGAGAGACAGATCACCACTCAGAAGATTTTCCATTGGGATGGTTAACAGTGACTTATGCCATAATCAGATCTACAATGTTAGAGAAATACCACTTTTTTTTTTTTTTTTCAAATAAAGCTTTCCTAAAGCCATCACTTGTCATATTTTGAGTGAATACTTAGGATATGAAGGGAAGACTAATGGTCTTGAGAGACTCACAAAACAACTGCTTTGAGAATGAAAGATTTTTCTAAGGAAAACTCTCTTGGATCTAAGGAATATTTATCACAGAGTATGAGGATTTGTAAAAAAGTATTTGTAACCCAGAAAAGGCATGATGTGTTTAGTTGCAATAAGAAATTGAGGATTTCCTCCTCCTAATTGCATCAATCATTTGGCAATTTAATGATGTACAGATAAAATAACAGAGCTTTAGTAAAAGTGCTTCGTTGTGTGCACACAGAAAGTGAAAAATAAACGATCTCTTTTCTGTTTCAGGGGTCGAATCTTACAGATATCTGCACACAGCTCTTGCTCCAAGGGACTTTGTTAAAAATCTCAGCAGGGAACATCCAAGAGAGAATGTTCTTTCTATTTGATAATTTACTCGTCTATTGCAAGAGGAAATCCAGGTGAGTCCCTCTGCTTTTATAATGGAGGTTTTATAAATGGAGGTTCAGAGGTTTTGCACATGGGAAGTACGGTCAATTACTAATCACTCACTGTACATGTATTGCCTGTTGCTATGTAAGGCTGAGTCACAGGTGTGACTTTCCTCTGTTTTTGAGAAGGAAATTACTACATGGTAAGATAAATATGCCAGAGATTAATGGGGTCCCCACTCTGAGAAGCACACAATCCAAATAAAGAAGTTGATACAGTGCAAAAAAAAAATCACTAAGTGAGTTCTTAAAACTGGAAAGCTTCCCAGAGCAGATGGATCTCCAAGAGTGATGTGAAGAAGCAGGCCTTGCCAACTTGTTTTGTGAGGTTGTTCTGAGCAGAAAAGGGTGACATGAAAAATGATAGAAAGCCAAGAAAGGGGAAAATGGAAGACTAAGAGAACATTAGGTGGATGCAGGGCACAGAGCAAAGAGGAAGAGATGAGCAGCAAGTTGCTGTTCATTATTTGCAGCCAATGTGCTTTGTGCATTGTCTTCCTTTCTTATGCTAGTGGCAATTTTTGTATCATTTTACCTTATAAAACTTAAGCATTATTAACACCTACTACTTATTATTAAAATAGTGTTGGCAGTGAGGAAGGCAATTTTCTTCTGCAGCAATTATAACGTATTTCAGTTCTAAAGCTTTTCACCTCCACACTTCTAGTGTCATTCCTGTGTCTTGGTCTTTTCTGGATTTATCATACGTCCTCTACTATTCAGATTCTCCTCTTCCTTTCCTTCCTGTAATATCCTCCCTCTTCTTCAGTTTATACCTCTTTACTGGTAATGACCTAGTGGAATGGCCAAACCAGTTAGAACTTCTCAAAAACTAGTGTTTTATCCAAAGAAAATTCTTCTGTTTCAAAAAGTGGGTTAAATTTCCATTTTTTTTGTTCATTAAAATTTTGGAACTGTTAAGCTGGGAAAAAAATCATGACACTAGTGTTCATACATTGTGTGAATAATAGTGAAACTCTATAATGTAAAATACAATTTTAAAGTGAAATCTACATTAGAAATTATTACAGTGTAATATAAATATTTAAATTAAAAGAAAAAATAGCAATTTAATCTTAAATGACTTCTAATCTTCACTAACTGAAGCATTCTGACATTGCTGAAATAAAGCAAGAAATAAAAAACATTTTATTTTGACACTTCACCAATTTATCAAAATTCATTCTTTCATATGAAACAGAGTTCAGAAATTAGAGTTGTCTGAAAGAAAACTCTTCCTTTAAAAAATCAACTTGATATCTAATTCTTCGATTCTTCAGAGCTCTTAAAAACTGTCTTTCTAGTCCTGTTTGTAGTTCAGGTTAGCCTAGCCCCTCCCGCTGTCCAGGCATTTTTCCCAGAATACTAAGATTTAGAAAACAAAATGTTCTGCTGCCTTTTAAGCAACCCTCTGTTTTTGTACAGTGATGTTACCGAGCTGCTCTGTAGTTTGGCTTGATTTCCGAGGAGGCTGCTGTAGCACTTTGATTTCCCCAAAGGATCGATATTGTTTATCTTTGTCTAATAATGTAGCTTGGGCTGATGAAATGCCCAGAATCTGATTTCCATTAAAAAATTGAATATTGTGTTGTCTGTTTGTAATTGCCAAATGAAAAATATATATTTAGGGATTGCTGAGTGACTTTAGTTTTGGATATTTCCCCTGTCTAGCTGCTATTTGTAATTAGTCCAGGATGGAAATGAATGTCTATCCAGTTGTGCTGCTGTGATCATTTGACCAGGTGCTTGATGAACAACCAACATGTTAGTGGAACACAGATTTTGGAAGAAAAACAAACAAACCAAAAAACAAAAACACCCTTCCTTTGTCAGTTTGCAATTTGAAATTGAGCGACTTGGTTCTTATCCCATTTATACCATGCTTGTAGAAATCACTGGAGTTTTCCTTGATCAGAAAGCGCAGTCAGAATTGTGCCCTTGATCTTCAGTAAATAGTCAACAATGCAGCCATTTGAATTTGGGCATCATCTCCTCACAACAGCATAAATTGGAGGTAGCTTTGTTGAGACTGTTTCAAAACGAGTTTAAAATCAGAATTAGAACTGTGATTTTAGATCTAAGACTGCAGTCTCATCCTTTGCAGAAGCTTTGGGAAGCCTGACAAACTGATGACATAGATTTTTTCAGAGCTGAGTATTATTTTGTGTTTTTAGTGGTATCGTAGACTGCTGTTTAAATTGAATCCTGATGTTAGGAACAATATGTTTCATGTGGGGAAGTGGGCTGAGTATTTAAAGAGTTTTATAAGGCTGCCAGTACAGCTCTTTTTTTTTTTTTTTTTCCCTGACTCTAACAGACGTCTTTAGGAAATGATCTAATAGCTCCAAGCTCTCAGTCCCTGTCGGTCTGATTGGATGTAAATATATGGTCATCACCAAAGGTATATTTGTCACCTAAGCTAGTTGTAAAAGGAAATATTGTTCAGAAAAAAAAGCATGGTGATTCTCATCGCACCTCAGTTTATCACAAATATTTCACTTTGACAGAAATCTTCTTTCCAGCTGTTTTTTATTGCAATGCTCTTTGGATCTTACGAGCACCTGGCAAGTTGCCACAGCAATTCCCTCACTGCACAGAGTTTGGACACCTGCCATCTCAAACGGTGATCATTTGACCAGTCATGTTTCGGTTCACATAGCAGGGTTGTTCTTAGATATTAAAGCTTGGCAGGTGTCAGTCGGATAGTTTTAACCTATTGTAGACATAAAAATCAGATGCCACATGCAGAGACGTTGAACACATGTGACAGACCATGTGATACCAGCCTCTTTGCATGCTTCATTTCATATTTGGAACTTCATACACCTACCACAAGTTTCTCGAAGCTGTAGGCAAAAAGGAGGCAAATGTAACCTTTTTTCAGGTGATATTGCAGTTCTTATCCCAAACCCACGTGCAGTTCAGTTGTACTGTCATTTCAGTCAGTTAAGTCCTCAAGAATGTAAATCTTAAATACATCCCAATCTTCACATAGTCTTGCAAAATAAGCCCTTTCCTGCTGTACTGATACTGTTGCACACGTTTATTTGTGAACTGACTGAGTATTCAAGTTACTTACAATCTGAGAGTGGCCATATATCATGACACTCTATATTCAAATCCTTTTTTAATAGTCATATCTCGGATTGATTTGTGCTCTTGTTTCCTGTGCCTGTTGAATCCAAAACAAGCTGTGTTGCATATATGTTATGCTGTTTTTTAATGTGTATCTAACAGTCTAAATCCTAATTGCAGAGTTGCTGGGAAAAAAGCATCTAAACGGACAAAGTCAATCAATGGGTCCCTTTATATCTTCAGAGGCCGAATAAACACAGAAGTCATGGAGGTGGAGAATGTGGAGGATGGAACAGGTAAGAGAAGAAATACTGTCTTTTAACAACACAGAAAGTCCAAATCTTGTGTGGGAAGTTGGCACAAAAGTATTCATCCTTCTCCTTTAATGAAGTCTTAGGTAGTTGTGTAACATCCCATGTCTTCATTCTTAGACCAACTCACACAGCTGAAAGACTGGTCATACTTTCAGGCATTAGTCCTTCATTCTGAAATGACTTTACGAAGTTTATGTATCCAGAAGCTTGTCTATTTTTTCTCTTAATCCAAGTTAATTTAGTAAATGATTTTTAAACTTCTTTCCATCCTTTCTTTTCTTACATCTTAAGCTATTATAGCTAAAATAACAGAACTTCTAGGTCATTTTCTAGTTTAGAATACTACCAGATATTAGTCTTAGCATCAAATCAGAAGCATGGAATGTAGCCGAGAATGAAATATGGGAATAGCTGTTGCATGTCCTGACACAAGCTGGAAGAATTGATGAGTTTATGATTTCATCCACAAAGGTTGCACCAGGCCCTGCTCCTACTGTACTAAGTCAGGAATTAGTATTATTTCCTTTCACAGATAACATTTAAAGAGTTCCCATGTCCTGTGGACAAAAACCCTGACGTGCAACAAGCTAGTCTATCTCTAGAAATTTCAGCACAAGTAATCCAAACAAGCATCATGGCCTTTTTCAACGATGCCATTGTATTTAAAATATTTTCATTCTTCTGAGGTGAAATTACAAAGCGTCACTCTTAGGACTGAAGCTGTAGAGAAGACAGCTTTGTGGGCAAAGTATTGTGCTAGGAATAGGAATATGGTGATCTATTTGAATAGAACTTCAGTCATTAGTGTGCCCACTGTGGATTTTCATGAGAAAAGTTGTCAGGGCTCTTCCAAATACGAGGTTTCACTGCCCTGGGGTCACAGGGATCCTTGATTACAGACCTTTTTTACGTAATTTGTACAGGGGACAGATTTTTCAAATTGAACGACACAGGCATGGATACTCCTATTAATGTTTGTACTTCCAGGGTGGTAAGTAACAGCCAGCCACATGGACAGTCAGTAAGACTGATGCATAAGGAACACCTCAAAAATCAAGCTCTCCAATAAGAGCATTTTAATAAAGGTGTCGCACACTGATCTGATTCAAGAAGCAGGCCTTCTATTCATCGTGTGTATTGTGCTTTGGGATTTTACAGCAGATTACCACAGCAACGGCTACACGGTGACAAATGGCTGGAAGATACACAACACAGCCAAAAACAAATGGTTTGTCTGTATGGCCAAGACTGCAGAGGACAAGCAGAAATGGCTGGATGCTATTATCAAGGAAAGAGAGCAGAGAGAGAGTAAGTGGATAAAGTATTTTCTAATGCATTGAATGAATTTGTGTAAAAAGGAGAAATTAATTGGCATGTGGAAATAAGTCTGAGAGGAAGAGAAAAGGTTGCAGTTTTTCCTCCATGTTTTGAGAAAGACTTAACATCTATCCTTAATGACAAGGAAACTCAAGTGATTGAAAATAACTGTTTCTGAATATGTGCTATTTTTATTTATTTATTTATTTATTTTATGGGCTTGTGTTAGTAATATTTATCAAATTGTTTTCACTTACCAAAGGGTCAGTTTCTTTGATGCATTAAGTTACTGAAAAAAATTAAACTTTTTTTTTTCTTTTTAATTTTTAATTTGTAAATAAGATAAAAATGTTTTGTATTAAAAAGTAAAATAAATATATTAGTAAAATAAAGACATGATCTCGAAGTAAGCAGAACAGCTCATGGAGGAAAAAAAGAGAAATGTTTAAATTTAGACTGAGCAGTGACAAATGAGTGCAGGTGCTTGTCACTTTTATCTTTTCTTGTGGAATGAAAGAAGAACTAAGCTTATCTTAAAATTATGTTGTACAATAAATAGGAGCAGGGTTGGAAAGCTGTGAATCAGTGGGTGGTAAAAGTTCTGAGTTCCTTTTTAATTCAGAAGTATCTTTCACAAGTGAACCTAGTTCCCTGTTTGCTGAATGGGAACGATAGTATCTCACTGCCAGAGGAAATGACATTTCTTTTAAAATGTTCTGTGCCTGACTTTTAGAAGGGATTCCCCTATGTGCAGATACCACTCCATTAAAGATCTAATTGCTCGTCCATGCCGGTATTAAAAGAGGTCAGTCTGAACCCTATTATTAGTAGTATGTTTTCAGGACTTGTACTTGCTATGCTATAATGTTTTAAATTTTTAAAGAACTTTTAAAGTTTAAGAAACTTACAGATCTGTCACAGAAGTTCAATGAAAACGGGGACTCTGAAGCCTTTAATGTCCTTTGCAATCCAAACCTTATTTTTTATGTTACAATATTTTGCAGCAGAAAAACACCTAATCTGCTAAACACAAATCACATTGCAGTGTTACATTATCAGAATGTAAAATATTTCTAACATACCTTATCATGTTACGCACCTTTTGATAATAGCAAGGATACTACACTACAAATGTAGATCAAGCACAGTGTGAATTCAAAAGAACTACCTCAATGCAACGGAGAGAATCAGTTTTCATTTTTTTTAAAGGAAATGTTTTAACATTCTGAGCTGCTGATCTGTACTCATTGATCAATGCTGCAGTTCTGCATGTTTTAAATAAAATATATTTCTTGGCTCTTAGTTTTACCCTCAGAGTGCTAAATCATATCTCCAAAAGATCCAGCGAGTCTTCATTTCAGAGTGAGTTTTTTCTTTATGAGGTCACTAGCACTCTGTGGAATTTCCTATGCCTCAAGTAAAATGTGTGAGGAGAGGGAATTTCGATAAGAAGTAAAAAGACTGAACTAGGAAAACAAACCAAATGCTATCAGGGACCTTGAGAATATAGTTAGGTGAGTGAAATATCAGGAAGGGAAAGGAATTGTTCCTTAATAGAAAGTTTGTCAAAGTTTTCCATGCAGCGTTGGCTAGCTACTCTGTTTTTTTCTGACATTTTTTGTCATGTGGCTTTATGATGTGGCAGCTGACAGGAGCATGGATAAGCACGGATATTCTGGCAGACATTCCAGACTTTATTGGAAAAGCTCCTTTGGATCCGAGTAATTGCAAAGTCATAGAGCTATCTGTGTTTGGATTAGAAAGTTTGGTGGGATTCCCAATTCTGTAGGATGAGTTGGGTAGAATGTGCTTTCCAGCCTGCCATTTACATCAGAGCCTGGGGAATTTGGTGATGTAAGACCACATGAGAAATGTACTGTTACACAGGCTGGTTTCTATCACGAGTTCATGTTGCAAATTAGCCTCGGCTACATGTGTCAGCATTTGCATTGAATTGGATCAAATCATTAGGGGAAGATGATGGAAGAATAACAGCAATAAACCAGGTGATTTGTAGAGCCAAAACCTGTAGCCACATATCTGACACATGCAAGAAATGCAGTATTCGAAAGACAGTGTTGCACAAGACTAATTCCTGGAATATGTATGTCAAGCCTTTAAAACAAATGCATTAAGCATTTTGAGAAAGCTAGAAGGCAGTTCTGATGTGACACAGAAGACTGTTCATTTGTTAATTTGACAAGTTCAGTATCTTACCATAAAGCAACAGAATGTAAATGCAGTTAGGTGACCTGCTATTCCCAACAAATAAACAGTTTTCATTTTCTAGCCTTACACTGATCACTTAAACTCTACCTAATGTCAATCTCTGTGAAAGTTAGGCAAGTAAATCCAAGGCCAATTCAGACTTTGAATTGATCTTAGAGATGCCCAAACTATGAGACTCTGTTTCAGACTCAGAGTTCCCTAAGTCTGCAAGTGAATTTGTGCTCCCTGTATTCAGAAGAGTCCTGGTCATGACTCAAAACATGATTAGGAGAACAAATGTCTGCTGAGTCTTGCTTCCTGCTCTGTCGGTTAGTTAACCTAATGCACTTAGAGATTTGTATTTTCAACACTCTGCAAGTCAGGTGATTTTTGGTGAGATACAGGAAAGAGGAGTGGGAAAAAAAAAAAAAAAAAAAAAAAAGCACGAGCATAACAGCATTCAGAGCACTTGTATGAAACTCAAGAGGCTCAGATCTATGCCTTTCTCTCTGAAAAGTTCAAATGTGCAATTTCAGGTCCCCAGCTGAGTCCGATTCAATTTTGGACCTGCACTAGGCTATCTAAATCTAATCCATAATTTACATACATGCACATATATGCCTAGGAAAGGTATATGTAGCAAAGCGTAGCCAGAAAGCAAAATGGTTAGTTCAGGCTAGAAGTGACAAAGCGTTCTCTGCAGCAAAGCAACTTTTTTAATGTGCTGTCCTCTTAAAGCAATTTGCACTTTATTTCTAGGCGAAACTCATTTTCCAGGCTTTTTTGACAAATTTAAAGAATGTCAGAAAATGTGAGTTACAAGGACAGTTATTGTGACATAGAAAGCTATTCTTTTCAGAGATCTTACTCCTGACTATACCACTTTGAAAGTTAACGTGCTATGTGGTAACTCATACAAAGTGGAGGTGAAATTTTCTCTGTATCCAATTATCTATCATTCCTTAAATCACTCAGTATTTCTTTCAATGACTGGATAATAGGATTTTCAAACTGAATTTTAGCCTAGGGGTATTAGTAAATAGGCTAATTAAGAACGGATGAGAAAATAATGTTCCCATCTACATTTGATTTATTTGAGGATGTGAATTTGATGTCAGCAGTTCTGTATTTTTGGCTTCAAGTAATAGAAAACTCAAAAAGTCATCTGCTCTGTCAAGCATAGAGGTGCCTTGAACATGCCTTATGAAGGCAGTTATTTCAGGGTCAAAAGTGAAATTGCAACAGGAATTCAGTTTCAAAAGGTATATATTTTCTCTCTCTTTATTTGGAACTTATCCATGTTCTGTAAACCGTTCTACTTCTGTGTTGTGATGGGCCCATAAGTTTAAAGGTACTTTTAAAAATTGGGAAGAAAAGCTGTGAACCTCTCTGACATGCTACATGCACCAATGACAGATTTGCACTCAGATCAATAAGTGATCCAATTTCCCTTTTATTTGGCAAATAAACCTCTTCATTTTTGTGTTTCTATCACTGTCTGCGTGGCCTCAGCATTTGACTTTGAGGAACTACTTTCTTCTAATGCTAAGGGTCTGAAGGAATTCCTGCTTTGTATTCCAGGTTTGAAACTGGGAATGGAGAGGGATGCATACGTCATGATTGCAGAGAAAGGAGAGAAGCTGTACCAAATGATGATGAGCAAGAAAGTGAACCTTATCAAAGACAGGAGGAGAAAATTAAGTACTGTTCCCAAGTGCTTTCTTGGCAAGTAAGTGGCATTTGAATTGAAAAGCCCTTTTCATAGCAATTAAAGAATCGACTCTGAATTTTCTTCAAATGGCATTGTGAGGTCAGATTAGATGTGCTTTGATGGAGCTTAATTGAAAAGGCCTAACCTCCATTACAATTTTTATTAAAATTAATCACCAATTTCTATTTTATGCTGAACAGTGACAGCTTCTTCTGTTGTACAGTAGCACACAACAGCTGTTTCAAATCAGCCAAAGGAGTAAAAAAAAAAAGTATCTTAACTCCCACAAGCTCTGGGCTGTTAGTGGCCTAACCTGTATCCTCTTTTGTATGCAAGTAGATGCTGACCAGATAAGATTTAAATCCAGCAGAGCTGTCCTGCTCTCAGGACTGAATATCCTGTTTGCCAGTGCAGCAGACAAAAATGAAAGATTATCCATTAATTTCCCTTCCTTCCCTGTGGTCTCTGTCATGGCATTTTGCAGGCAGCACTCCTTGTTTACAGGGTGCCGAAATGATGCTTTGGCTTTCAGCCTGACAGAATACAGTCTAGTAGCATAGGCTGGTAATGTTATTGCTATATGAAAACCTCTTGTGGAGATTTGACCAGGCTGAGGTGCCTACAGGTATCCCGATCTCTGACAAAAGCATTATTTTGGCTAATTTTCCAGCCTCTGCCATTCTAAACAAAACAAAACAAACAAACAAAAACACCTCTGCTGATGTCTTTTGAGTTGCTTGTTAATGCAGTCCTGGGCAACTCAGTTGAGCGCAACTCAGTCAGTGCAATGCAGTCATGACTCACAGACCTTCCATATCATTCCCGGGGCTTGCCCTGAACAATGCTTTTTGGCTGTGACCTATTCATTTTTTTTTCAGATATTTCTGCCTAAGGGAGAAACTAAGGAGTGTGCTGGGATGTACTTAGTGGTTTTCTGGTAAATGCAGCTGAGAGTAACACTAAGGCCACAAAAGCAATTTTTCTCTTGGCCTTTGGATATTAGATAGCATCTAATAATTCAAGAAATAAAATGTGGTTGTAGTGGGAAAAAAAAAAAAAAAAAAGCATAAACTACTTCTAACAACCTTAGAAATATCATGTGTTTATTTATAAGGCTGTTTATGGCACTGGTCTGCAAATACTTTTTCCTGACCACTCTTCGGGTGTATTGGCATTGAGGCATATGAGCGGTGATACGATCTGCAGTCTGGGTGTTGAAGCCAATATATGTAAATGATCTGTTTGCCATGCTTCTTTTCAGCACTGCACCAAATTGATTGCAAAGCCTTGACCTGTACTGAACTTGTGATAGAGAGAATTTATTAACCTCAAGAGATTCCAGACATATCTGATCATATTGCACGACCCTGAATCAGCTGGATTTTCCTTTGTATTTCCTGAGTAGAAACCTAGCTGTTCTCAGTCCCTTACTTTCAGGGGAAGAGCTGGGAATAGTGTCTTGGCTGGCATGCTAGCTGAGAACTCAGCATGGCAGTAAGAGAAGTGGGGATGCTCTCAGTTACACTGAGAACTGCTTAGAACAAGATGAGAAAACAAATCAAGTTTTGCCATTCACTTTGTAAGTTGATGTTTTTTTAGCAAGTCTACCATACACCAAAAAAAAAAAACACACCTCTGAATATTTCTGGATCACACACTTTACAGTTTTTTGTAAAACTTTTGGAGCAAATGATGATTGATTTTGCTTATGAATCAAATACCACACAAGTCTTAAAGTAAATTTTAAGAAAACTATCCCATAGTGCTGAAGCTTCAGAGCTGTGAGAGTACATTCGCTTCTTTTGTTTTTCCAATGCTCAATTTCAGACTTTAAGATAACTGCCTTGCATTTAGAATCCCAATAAACTCCAGGGACACAGGTCCAAATGAAAGACGTAGAGGTCAGCAATGTTCTGCTGTGGTTTAGGGCAGTTGTTTAAGTGCTATAAACTGTCACAGACGTATTGCACTTGATGGAAAATGTAGTGACTGGGCATCAGCCCGGGCACCTAACGTGATTACTGTCAATGGCCAGCAGGTATGGGATGGGGCAGTCCACAGGGTATACGTCTTGTATTTCCAGTAATTGATAGGGAGGACTATTCTTACTTCTCCTTCTGCAGTTTATGTTCTGTGTTTCAGCTTCTGAAAGCTATTAGAAACAGTTCAGAATCACTGGGAAATAAAGGATGATCTTTCCTTCTGAGATACAGAGCCTGACTCATCACTACAGTAGTCTGGCTTTAGGAGTTTTACAAAATCTGCTGGTTTCTATGGGATTCCCCTGGCGCAGCTGAATAGATTCTGCTGCTGCTTCTACATTATGACAGAGTAGCCCCTCAGCAAACTGAAGTTTTTGTTATTGAAGTTGTTGTTGTTATTCTAAAGGCACAATGTAAATACTACCTACAGCTTAGATGAGTCAGTTCTGATAAACATGAAGAGACTAAAAATACTTCATTTAGAGCCCACAGTTGGAGGCATGGATGCTGGTTTTGATAAGCAGCAATCCTCCACAGATTGGCAAGCACCCAAGTGGTTTATTGAACTCAGATTTCCCATATGTTGTGCTACTTCATATATTCCTTTTGTTCTTTCTTTATGAATTTAACACATTTCTAGTGTAATTAATAATTAACTTGGCAAACAATTCCGATCCCCCTAGGGCTCTGGCAGTACTTGCAATGTAAATTTTTCTGTACTTACTGTTTCTAATTGAGTAACATTCTACATATTTATCCATTTCTGTCTTCTATTCTGCCCATGTGTGCAACTCTGCCTCTCACCAGAGAGAGGTTTTATTTCATGCTGCTTATGCAGACAGACCTAGCACCTTTTGTTTGTAAATTAGAAGCATCATTTATGTATCTCACCATCAGCAGCTTCACTAAATGACCTTAAATTAACCTGTTAGGGGCACTTGTGCTGTTCTGTGCTTGAATTCAGTGAGTTTGAATCTTCTGTCCTAAGTCTTACTGTGATTCCTTTTAAAGCCAGCACACTTACAACACTGAGGGGGAAATGAATCAGAGCCAGTGAAGAAAGGTGAACTATGTAATGAAGTCAGACCATGAACTCTGGTTGGATGAGTAGCCTGAATTGAAGTAGCTGTTTTCTCTCCTGTGCATAAGGTTTTTAAGGTCATTAGTTAATCTTGCTTTCCTGCTCCCCTTCAAATGTCTGCATAAAGTAAGGATCTGCAGCAGCTTTATAGATTCAGCAAGGTCTTCTCTCATTTTGTGTGTCTGTTAATTATGATGACCTAAGAGGAGTGGTGGGAAAAGTCATGAACAGGAGATCTGGATATTCTGCAGAACATTTCTGCCAGAAATGTACAAAATTGAGCCGCACAGAAGAGGAATCACTCCTCACAACAGTTTTCACACATGCTTCAAGGACGGTGTCACCTGTGGTTGGCTGAGGGCTCGCAGGTATATGTCTGCTTATATTCAGAGAGAAAAAGACAATTGTTTCTGTTCTGCTTTCCTTTGCAGTGAGTTTGTATCATGGCTCACAGAGATTGGGGAGATAAGCAAACCTGAGGAAGGGGTCAACCTGGGACAGGCACTGTTGGAAAATGGAATTATTCATCATGGTGAGTGCTCCATGCCATAAAGAGATGCCATATTTCAATTATGCCTTGGAAATAAGGGTGGAAAACTGACTGCAGGTGTTCATATGATGTTTGAATGCTTTTCTGTACTATACCCATAAAATGCTCAGTTGTTAGTGACTTTTGGGATTAATGGGATTAAAACAAGACTCATTGGGTATTCTAAAAGCATTTATGACTGCAGTTGCTTGATTTCTCTGCAATATCTTTGTTGTCATGTACACAGACTATATCAGGTATGTATTCATTTATGTTTTGTGTGGTTGAAAATCTTTAGTGATCATTAATACAGCTTTCCATGTGGGACATCAACAATACAAATAAAAGTTCAGCAGTACTCTTTTAGAATGGGGCACAGGTAAAAAAGAGTGAGAGGCTCCAGATGCTGGGTCATTCTTCCTCGTGAGACTGCCTCTTGGAGAGAGAAGACATGATGGAAGGTTTCTGTGAGATTTGTTATTTTCAGCTCATTTTGCAAAAGTCTTTCTCTTTAACATAGCAATGCATTATATTTCTTCATTGTACCCAGCAGATGACCTTGAAGTCATGTAGCGGTGGGTAGCACAAAGCACTTGTTTGAAACTTTTCTTTGCTGTCTGCCTTTCTACTAAACAAGGACTTTCTCCAGATTATGTCCTTTAACTTCAGGTATCTCCTGCTGTTTCCTGCTATTTTCATGTTTTGGTATGCAGACAGAGCAACGCATTCATATTTTATTTAAGCAGCAAATGTCCCAATTTCAATTTTCAGGTGAGTTTAGCTGCAAAATGTACTTCAAAGGGATAAGGCATATAGGTCTCAAATCACCAATGGTCTGTATTTCCATACAGACCATTTCCAATCTCTTGGAAACCAATTTAAATAGGGGAACCGTTTAATTAGGCAAGTATTGCTTTAATCTCTTGGTATCACATCTCCATAAACTTGTCTTTCAGGTGACAACAACACTATTAAGAAATAATGTCTATTTTCTTCCTTTAATTACCACAGAGAAATCTAATATTAGCAGCATGATAATCCTTCATACCCGTACACTTTTACCCCCAGATACCTAGACATACTTTCTGGCACATTCAGTCTTTGAAAGGCCAAAGACTGGAAGGAATTGATGCTTACTTAGGTAACAAAATATTTTTTTTTTGCAAAAATGTGTAGGGAGAAGCCTATCACGTCAGATTCAAGTGAGATTTTATATGCACGAGGTCACAAACATTGAATGCTTTTAAGTACTTGTCCCTAACTCTGGCTCTGGAGAACTGGAATGCTCTGTCTTCAATGTGTAGGAATTCCCCTTTGAATGAAGGTTACTCTTTTGCATTCACACCCTTACTTGCCTGAATTCTTAATGTGTACAGTTGCACTGTCAATGCAAAAAGTCTTCTGAGACTTGCTATTTCGTGAGCATTTACCCTGCTGCAGCTTCATACTCTGACCCTTTTGGCAGTGTCCTCCCTATCTAAACACAAATTTTACAGCTCAGAGGAAGTTGTGTTGTCATATCCACTGCTTCCCTCATTCAAACACACTGAGCAAGGCACATCTGATTGGTTTTAATGTTACCTTTACCTTGAGGTCCTGATGTTACTGTATATAATGAGAGTTAGTGCTAGATGTTAGAAAGTATTTGCAGTGCTACATTTAGTTAAGGAAATACCCCTTGAAATCTTGATAAATCATTATAAAAGAAAGTTTTCCATTCTGTGTCTCCTCATGTATCAAGAACTTAAAACTTAAGCACCACCATGAAGCCCTTACCCTTCCTCTATATTAAGCAATATCTTTTATCTTTTGATTTCACTTGGCTTAACATTACTGTCAGGTGAAAACTGCTGATCTTTCAGCCTGCCTGAGAAGCAGGGCCATAAAAGATTGCTGAGTGGCAGAGTGCTGAGCTCTGTGCATTTTATCACTCCTTTTCCTCTGTCTCCTTTTATTCTGTCTTTTTTATCTGGGACTGCTGATGTGCAAGTTCTGGTACCTGCCACAGACAGTACAAGTGATCAGAACCTCATCTACTGTGTGCTGGCCACAAAAGACCAAAAGACACTTTGTGCAGACCTGGTTCTCAATAGAATTCAAAACACAAAATCCAGAGCAGACAGACTCTCTAAGAAGAGAGTCTAACGCAGGCCAGAGATTCAACCATATAGAAAAGTATATGCACCTGATCCAGCAAATTTTGTTTTACTCTGTGAAAAATATCACCACAAGTAGGAATCTTTATGACATATTCACAGACCAGCGTGTTGCACATGATGAGGAAAAGTCTTCAGAATTTCCATTTTTTGCCTTCTAAGCAATCACTCTACCCACTCTGCAAGGGGAAGGCTAAGTCTCAAACTGAATCCTGGTACTTCTGAGTTGCTCTAACCCAGTGCAATCCCTTGTCTCAGGGTAATCAAACTCAGTCTAATGTGCACCTTAAATAGTAAAAATCCAGATTGTCTTTCAGTTCATCAAACACAGTCTATGCTGTGAAATACTGCATCCAAAATCTTAAAGGGTGCTCCAGCACAAAGGCGTAGCTACAGTTTTGTTCCACTGGCAAAGGCAGAAAAGATAATTGTGACTAAGCTATCCTACCTTCATCTGCTCTCTGCTTGGGTTACTGTTCTCCAGATCTCCCTCTTTTTTATGCAGTTGTAACTGGTCTCCATTAAGTTAAGTTGTGAACAATGGCATTTCTACACAGGGTATTGTAAAATCTGGAAGATACTTTATTGCTTATTTTGAATTTGAATATTCTTTGGAACCTAATAGTTTTTACCTATTTATTAATCAGTGAAACAAGTAGTTTCTACCACAAATTACTATCTTCACTATGAGGTTTTCACTTCTGTAATAGTTTATCTTAGAATGGAGCCAGGATAAGCCTATGTCTAATTGGATATGGACTTCAACCCTCTTCTGATTTGGTCCATTGGATAAAACTGTTTGAAACTGGATATGTTTTTTTAACACTTCTGATTTCAGCCAATGCTCCTTTTGAAATGGTTGCTTATCACACTGCAACATCTTTTGTGTGCTTGTCTTTATAGCCTGTTAGTATATAGCATGACCCAATGAATTTTAAGCTATTCTACTACAGAATAGCTATTCTGGTTGAAAAAGCAGTCTTTCAAAAGTGCTGTTTAATTTTTAGAAGGAGCTCACTACTAAACACAAGGACCTTAGTAGAAGAATACTTCCACCAGCTGTAGTTCCTCCCACCAGAATACTCTCTGCTTTTGGAAGTGCAGAACTTTAGGCAGCTGCAGAAAAGGCTATACTGCTGTGATAAATGTTGTGGGAATTTGCAGGCACTTTATTCAAAACTCAACAAAAAAAATCAGACAACCTCAATTG
Organism: Aythya ferina; assembly: GCF_964211825.1. Classification (NCBI taxonomy): domain Eukaryota; kingdom Metazoa; phylum Chordata; class Aves; order Anseriformes; family Anatidae; genus Aythya; species Aythya ferina. The sequence continues at coordinate 15,413,266 of NC_140315.1, read as the reverse complement.
CCTTCACTAGGGCCATTTCCAAAGCTTTACATAAATTGAATCTGATGCAAAGGGAAGAAATTTCAATTTTACTGGAGCCATGGTATTTTAGGAAACGGCTTTTGTTAGTGAAACTATTCAGAAGTGCACAGAAGCATGTAAATCCACAAGGAGAGATGTGAAAAGTTGAGTCTTCTCTTCAGAAAGCGACTGATACCAATTAATCTCTAGGTACAAAAGTACCAGCTGGCCTATATAGCAGGGGAGAAAAGACTGATTTTAATTATCATGCTGATGTTTTAGTTTCAGATAAGCACCAGTTTAAGAATGAGCAGGTGATGTACAGATTTCGCTACGATGATGGAACATATAAACCAAGAAGTGAATTGGAAGACATCATGTCCAAGGTTTGTTCCCATTCTTGTGATTTGTATAAGAACCCCCAAAGAGTTTCCTCTGCCTCTAAATGCTGGTGAACTGTTGGATAGGAGATCCCTAATGCTGTTTACCTTTGTTGTATTCAGCTCTCCATACTAATGCCATAAGAGACATTCAGTCTAGGGAGAGGAAGCAGAGCTTAGCCATAAATAACAATACAGTTGTGACTATGCCCAAGACTGCTTTTTAAAATCCTAATACAGTTTAAAAAGGGTCTGAAAGAAATGGTAGGCCATAATGCAGCATGTCTGTTGAAAATGTAGGCATTATGGTTCAGGGAGATAGAAGATATCAATATTTAACTGCTGCTTCTGATAAGTGTATGTCAAATGAGTTCTGCTGACCCATATATGCCATATATTATTTAATAAATTGGATTTCTTCTTATGGACATCAGTTCATGGGTTAATTGCTAGGAAGGATTAATGGAGAAAATGTTGGAATGGATTTGATTAGAGATAAAAGTGTATTTTTCAGTTTCTGGAGGCAGGGAAATAAGAAAAAATTGTTTGACAGAGGATAAAGGATCTGTTTTGAAAAACAGTTAATCAATAGATAATTCTGGCTGAGTAAAGACATCAGTGTCCAAGTTTTGCTAGCTGTAGCTAATCAGCATTTTTTGGACAAAGAAAAAAGTGATTATATCATCTATTTTTCCTTCTTCAGGGTGTGAGACTCTACTGCAGACTACACTGCCTTTATACTCCAGTGGTAAAGTAAGTTCACCTACGTGATCACCTCACATACAGTATCTGGCTTTTTTAAAGGGACAATATGCTACTATTTAAATCTTGTTTCTTTCTCATTATAAACTGTAATAAACATTTTTGTGGCTCTTTTACTTTCCTCCTATCTCCACAATTCAGTTCTGTAATTGGACTTCTGTTGGAGGATGTTTGAACTGGATTTTGGGAGAGTGAAAGGCTGGTGTTGCATTCTTCCTGGCATGTGCTTCTTCTTCCAGTTCACGAGAGCTATTAGTATGCCACGAGTTTATTTGTGTACTCTGGCATTCTCTGTGAGATAAAGTAGGTGTGATTAATGAGTGACTACTGATTCAGGGCAGATTTTGTAGTGTAGATGATGTATTATTTGGTTATAGAAAATGTAAACAGATGCTGAAGTGATGTGAGCAGATGCCAACGTGATGCTAGAATGCTTTCATTCAAAGAGCCCTAAACAAACAAGAACCAATCAAAAGTGAAATAAAACATGAAATTGTAATATGAAAAAAAAAAAGAAAATCTTGAATGGAGTCTTCAGAACTTGGCTTTATATAAATGAATTCTAAAGAATAGAGGGAACTTACCTCTATTCTTTTATTACATTATTTTATTTTATTTTATTTTATTTTATTTTATTTTATTTTATTTTATTTTATTTTATTTTATTTTATTTTATTTTATTTTATTTTATTTTATTTTATTTTATTTTATTATTTATTACAGTTACTTGCAGTTAGTTAAGCCTCCCAGCCCACAGGAGATGATTTGCAATCATCGTTGCCTTACTGTGACATCAAATGAACATTTCTGGCCTGTAATGGAACCCACCCTGAACCACTCAGGTGTTCTGTTTAGTTGCCTATGATTGAGAATTGGGCATTTTTACTGAAGAGAATTTATTTTTTACATAGAAAAATTGGATGAGGAAGAAGTCCCAAATTCAGTACAGCTTCCCTCTTGTCCCTGAGTTGAGCAGCTGCAAAGATAGTTATACTTCATAAGCCATATCAATTGTAAATTGTTTTTGTTGTTGTTGTTTGTTTGTTTTTGTTTTTGCCAGAATAGCCATTCTACAATAATAGAGATTTCAGTCAGCCTGAATGGTAAGGAGAGCAGGAAAGTGTGATGCAGCCCTGGTAGGCAAAGTAGTGATGTATATGGATGTGTGTGTATTTGTACACACACACACATTCCACTCCTTAAGATGGTAATTCACATGCAAAGTAGGAATAATGGTAAGCGAACCTGAAGAAATGTCTCTGGCCTCAGGTTACCCGCAAAGTGAGAGGGATGTAGTCTTAAGCTTTAGGGAATTGGCAAAGAGAAAATTACTACCACAGGCCTGTCCTGTGGTGTTTTATCAATGTGCTGCTTTTGTAATAAATCTCAGCTGGAGAACCTTCGTATATCAGGAGTAATCTGTATTGTACTTGTAGCAGCATGTAACTAAACTGTGTGTGACCAGTGAAAAATTTGCAGACTCTCAGAATTTTTAGGATCCTTCTGGACAGACTGAACATTTTGAGTATGTTTGGGCTCTTCTTCCAGCCATTTGCTTTCCTACTCACCCTTCCTTTATTTCCTTATTAGACATCTTTTCATGTCTTCTGTTTTCTTCTGTCTTCTGTTCTGTATCTTTTTGCCTCTGACAAGCCTAACATTTCAGGAGGTAGTTTTTTGCCAAAAGTTATTTGTGCAAACCCTTTGACTTTCTGCTCTGCCTTTGGACCACTGCTATGTTTGGAATCTTCAGACTGCTGATACCTGCAATCACGCTAGCAGGGTGGGAAAGATCTTTTCATAGTGCAACATTCCTTCTAGAAAATCAGGAAAACTTCTTGTAGTGCCTGGTGCAAGTGCCAAGAGAATCTGTAGGAATCAAAGTTCACCATTCAATTATTTTGTGGGCAGCCATGGAATACGTTTTTGCTTAGTTGTCTTCCCTTGTGGCTTGGGAGAGTGTATGCAACTTTTGTCTTTATGTTTTTTTTAAGTAAAGTCTGACATTAATGTACTTTGAGGACAAGGTATTGTACCCCACTTGCAAAAAAGCACACTACTTTGAGGAATGATGTATGAAAGGTTTCAGAAGAATGTTAGATATAGAAGAGGTTCTGAATATGTCTCTGACCTACTTCAGGGCAATTTGTGAGGGCAGGAAAACTTGTTCCCTGTTTACATGTTTAATGGACAATATTTCAGTGTGTAGATGAAATACAGCCTGTGGGGAACATTATATTTCTCTAGTTTCTGTGTGGCAGCAAGGTTCTGCCAAAATTTCAATGGTTCCTACTTCTATATTTGACTGTTCACCTGCAGGTTGTGGTTGTGGATAACATTCTGTGATGCGTGCTCCTCTCTTGTTCAGGCTAAATTGAAAGGGGGGAAAAGTCAGTGAACTAATGTTGAAATATTCATCCTGGATAAGCATTTAAGAACAAGCAGTGAAAAACTGGCCTCGGAGCAAGATCCTAATGCGAGTTTATTCAAAGCTCTATGCCAGCATCTCTATTAAAACACAGGGAGTTGCTTCTCACAATCTGGAAACCCCTACTCATTAGTACTCAATATTTTAATGCTTTCCTTTATTGTTCTGACATTTCAAAAGCACATTTTCTCAAGATAAGAGTGTAAGAGGGGAAAACTGCCCAGAAAACTCCCACAGTTTTGTGCTGGGCTTAGCACATTACTGGAAGACAAGGTGAAAAATATGCCTAAACACTATGAGGAAAACTTTTGTTCTGAGGATATATTTCTGGAAATGCTGTCATGCTTTTTTTTTTTTTTTTTTTCTTCCAAATTTTGAAAGTTCTGTTTCCCTTTCTAATTTCTCACACCCTGCATTCTGCTTTTCTGCTGCATTTAATTACAAAAGAAAGTCACAGCATATTTTTATCTGTAGATGATTAGTGAAAGGGAAACATAGGTATTATGAAGTTTAGATGGTGCTTTGATTTTAAATTTTTAGAAAAGAAGGAAGTATTAGATGGTGCGGTGCTGATGAAGGAGGTCGATCTGACAGAACAAAAGACTAAGGTCTTCTCTTGAGATGCTGTTACAGATATATCCAGACTGTAAAACAGTCACAGTGGCTGTGAAAGTTTCCTTCCACAGTCATGCCAGTGGACCTCAGGCTTGAAATAGAAGGATCACCTCCGAGGGTGAGAGGAGAATTAATTCTCCATGGCCCATTCAGGATTTGGCCTATCTACTGAGGCTCTTAAAAAGAGAGAGCCAATTAATGCAAATGAATTGCAGTAGTGGCTTTTGTGATGTGGAACTAGGAACTGGATCAAGACCACCAAACTTTTTTCATGTCAGCCAATAAACAGCCTTAAAATGGAAAGATCTTTTCACTCCCTCATGAGCAGGATTGAATGTAGTGACCTGGAGGAGAAAGGTGTTAGAGCCCAATGTTCTGAGACACATACTACTCTTATATTTGTATCAAAATTCTTCAGAAGTACTATATGAAAGACTGAAAACATCAGCTATCTCCATGGCTCTGAGGAGATTAATGGAAGGAAACTGCAAAATACAGTAACTTACAACAGCGTTTCATTGCCTGATTTCAGGACCATTGCTGCTGCCTAGAAGGGCTGAGTGTGAGGTGGTACAAGTTGTGTTAGAAGATCTAAATGTAACACTTCTTTTTCATTTGCACTGACTGAAATTAGCTAATGCCATAAAGGAGCACTCTACTCTATTTGTATCTGGCTGCTCAGGTATTTTGCTCAAGGAAGTAAAATCCAAACAGGTGAGGACAATCAGGAGAATCTCTCTTGACAGAGTAGGCTAAAAGGTCCTTAATTCAGGGAACCTAGCAAAAGGGGTCACAGAGGGAATATGCAGGGTGACTGCCTATGAATGTCGGTGGGTAAACACTGAAAAAGCAGAACTGTTTAACCTAACAGATGGACCTGGCACAGACCCAGTAAATGTAAACTGGGTACGATTGCCGTTAGGATGGAAACAATATGATTTCCTGCTAGAAGAATGCGATTTTCAACAGGCACAATGGTGGCAATATGCTAACCTAAGTTAAAGAAGAAGCTCAGTGCATTTGTGGAAAGAATGTCATGGCAGGAATATGAGCTCATTGAAGACAGCTTGAAAAACCATCAAGAGAAATTTAAAATATTACTGCTCTGTATTGATTTAAAATATCTCCTTAATTCAAGTTTTTAGAAAATTTTAAAAACTCCATGCTTCTAAAGATAGGAAGGTAGTATCTGCTTCCTATTGCATGTCTTACTTATTTATGGCTGGGAATGTCATGTTTTTTTTCATCTATAATTCTTTCTTCAATTTCGCAACAGTGGATTGTAATAGTATATTTAGGTTTAGAGTGTAAAGACATATTTACCTTTTGTCCTGATTTTCCCCAAATTCTCTTTCTTAATTAGAGATCGTGACTATCACCTGAAGACCTACAAATCAGTAATCCCTGCAAGCAAACTAGTGGATTGGCTTATTGCACAGGTAAGAAATTTTTAAGATATTGCTGTCTTTGACAAGTAGTTTATTTTTTCAGTTTCATTTAAAAGTAAATAAAATCACTGAATCACTGTCTTTAGAAATTGGAGTTGCCCAATACTTAACTTGTAATTACAGGGAAGAGCCTGTAGATTGGGGAATTAAAAATTTACCTTTGTTAGACTAAAGCAGTCTAAAAGGAGAGGGTATCCTGTTGCTCACTGCCATAGAGTCTACTGCACATTCTGGGCTTGTCTTAAATGATGGTCAGATTCACAATCACATCAAGTCCAATACTGACAAAATGACATAAAAGACGGCTAGTTTGAGTTAGAATCAGACCTCTTAACTATCAGGGATGTTGTCCTTCAGAGATGTTTCCTGCAATTGCACTTGACATCCTTCTACATTAATAAGATTGCTATGATTTAAGGTTATTCTGTGCCAAATAACTGAGTGAGAAAGGAGTAGTTGATTGCTTTCCTCTTAAGAGCCTGGAAGAGAGCAAGCATATTAGTACTGAAATTGTTGTATCAGTTACTTGTAATTTAACAGGGTCTTTTCATGGAAAGCTGAGGAAAAAAAGTTTGCTTTGGCCAAAGAAGAGAGACATAATCAGGCTAATCTCACCATTATAATAGCTAATCGTAGTGCCATAAGCAGTAGAAAGACTCAAAGAATGACATATAAGATCAGCTCTTCGTCTGGAAAAATGTAGCTCATTACCTTCCCCATTATTCTTCCTTCTGGTAGGTTAATCTCGCTGTTCTCCTGTTTGCTGAACTTTACATTAAGATTGAACCAGATTGTACTAAAGCCAGAAATGTAGATACAGAAGATGATGTAATTTATATAGTGTATGTGTGCATGCATACATGCACACAGATGCACCGATGAAAGAAAATTCTTCTGTGCTCCATTAAAGGGAGTATATAAATACTTAAATCACGGCCTGCAACTTAGATGAATTTCAGTCTTTGTAACAAAATCAATCTTTGCTTGTAGATCCTTAAAAACAGTAATTTTCAAGACAATTTGCTTGAAGTTTTCATACCAGATGGAATCATTTTCTAGCAACCATTCATACTTTGGCCATACCAGCTAACAATAGGTTTTAGTAGGAGCTATTGAATGTTCAGCATTTTGCAAAGCAGTGCATTTACTTAACTGCTCAAATATCTGCTTGTCAGTTTAACGTTAGGAATCTGTTCTTGAAAATATTGTTGTTATTGTCTGATTTGATAACTACCTGTTACACAAAAATGCTGGGATATTTATTTCTTCGTCTGACAATCAATTTGCATCATGATTTAAGTTTAGAAATGATGCACAAAAACAGTGTGGTCTGTTGTTCTGTTAGATTAGATATAGATGGGATAGAGATGATTGTTGTCAAAGATAGTCCCTCTTGTTTCTGTTTGCAATTTAGACTGTAAATGCCAGGAGGAGCCTTTCCTAATAAGAAAGCTGTTTTTCATTTCCTTGACCTTTACAAATAAGACTGAACACTGTAAAATAGTAGGAACTTTTTTTTCTAATCAAAGAAATTGAGTCAACTGTATTTCAGGTGCTTAGAAACAATTCTTGAAGGGAAGGATCTCATTGTTTCATTGATTCTGCACCCTCTTGGCTTTATTTTGCAACCTAATCTTTCTTCCTCTGTGAGTAGACTGAGAACAAAGATGAACACAGACCTCACATAAACATGAGAGCACTTGTAGATCACAGAATGTCAGGTGCTACTGAGGGTTCACTAAAGGGCACTATCACAAAAACAGTGCTTTTCTATTCTGCCCAAAGATTTACATCCAGACCTCCAGAAATAGTCTGTGATAAAACGTTGCTATGAAGTAGAAACCTACGGGTAAGCTAGGTCCTTTAGGCCTCTTGCTTCTGTCATTCTCTTGTCTTCCCATCCATCCACTCCTTTCCATTGCAGCACATATTGCACCTCTGTACGTTGCCACTTGAAAGGAGCGAGCACCTCTTCTGATTGAGAAGGAACACTTGATAATTGTCTGCAAACCTGATACACTCATAATCTTAAAACTCACCTTTTCCATGATATTAACAAAATATTTAGAAGTGGCTTGTTTTTTCTTCTTGACACATCTGTGTTTATCGTGCCACGTGCCCAAAGACGAGCTGGCGGGGAAGAAGACCAGCCTGGCTGAACAGAGAATTGTGGCTTGAGCTTAGCAGGAAAAAGAGAATCATAGAATCATAGAATATCCTGAGTTGGAAGGGACCCTTAAGGATCATCAAGTCCAACTCTTGACACCGCACAGGTCTACCCAAAAGTTCAGACCATGTGCCTAAGTTCACAGTCCAATCTCTTCTTAAATTCAGACAGGCTCGGTGCAGTGACCACTTCCCTGGGGAGCCTGTTCCAGTGTGCAACCACCCTCTCTGTGAAGAACCCCCTCCTGACGTCCAGCCTAAATTTCCCCTGCCTCAACTTAACCCCGTTCCTGCGGGTCCTGTCACTGGTGTTAATGGAGAAAAGGTCTCCTCCCTCTTGACAAACCCTTACGAGGAAGTTGTAGACTGCGATGAGGTCTCCCCTCAGCCTCCTCTTCTCCAGGCTGAACAGGCCCAGTGACCTCAGCCGTTCTTCGTACGTCTTCCCCTCCAGGCCTTTCACCATCTTCGTAGCCCTCCTCTGGACACTTTCCAACAGTTTCATGTCCTTTTTATACTGTGGTGCCCAGAACTGCACACAGTACTCGAGGTGAGGCCGCACCAGCGCAGAGTAGAGCGGGACAATCACCTCCCTTGACCTACTAGCGATGCCGTTCTTGATGCACCCCAGGATACGATTGGCCCTCCTGGCTGCCAGGGCACACTGCTGGCTCATATTCAACTTGCTGTCTACCACGACCCCCAGATCCCTCTCTTCTAGGCTGCTCTCCAGCGTCTCATCGCCCAGTCTGTACATGCAGCCAGGGTTTCCCCGTCCCAGGTGCAGGACCCGGCACTTGCTCTTATTGAACTTCATGCGGTTGGTGATCGCCCAGCTCTCCAACCTGTCCAGATCCCTCTGCAAGGCCTTTACGCCCTCATTTGAGTCCACAACTCCTCCAAGTTTGGTGTCATCAGCAAACTTGCTCAAAATACCCTCTATTCCTACATCCAGATCGTTTATAAAAATATTGAAAAGTACCGGCCCTAAAATGGAGCCTTGAGGGACCCCACTGGTGACCGCCCGCCAGCCTGACGCAGCTCCATTTACCATAACCCTTTGGGCCCTGCCCGTTAGCCAATTGCTCACCCATCGTATGATGTTTTTATTTAGCTGTATGGTGGACATTTTGTCCAGTAGGATCTTATGGGAAACCGTGTCAAAAGCCTTGCTGAAGTCCAAAAAAATCACATCAGCTTGTTTCCCTTGGTCCACCATACGGGTGATCTTATCATAAAAGGAAATCAGGTTAGTTAGGCAGGACCTACCCTTCACAAACCCATGCTGGCTGGGACCAATGACTGCTTTGTCCCCCAGGTGCGCCTCAATAAGTCCGAGAACCAACTTCTCCATGATTTTACCAGGTACTGACGTGAGACTGACAGGCCTGTAATTGCTAGGGTCTTCTTTCTGACCCTTCTTGAAAATTGGCACAACATTTGCCAGCTTCCAGTCTACTGGGACCTCTCCAAATTCCCAGGATCGTTGAAAAATAATTGATAGAGGTTCCGCGATGACATCCGCCAGCTCTTTCAGCACCCGGGGATGAATCCCATCCGGACCCATGGACTTGTAGGGATCCAGGTGGAGTAGCAAATCCCGCACATGTTCAGGGTCAGTTGGGAGTTTGTCATCCCCACCGTCCCGGTCCTCCAGCTCAGGGCACCCTGGGTCCCGAAGCCCATCATCGGCATTGAAGACAGAGGCAAAGAAGGCGTTAAGCGTCTCTGCTTTGCCTACGTCATCGTCTGTGAGGAGACCTTCCCTATCAAGGAGCGGCCCTATGTTTTCTTTAGTTCTCCTTTTTCCATTTACATATCTAAAAAAACCCTTTTTATTTTCTCTCACAGACACAGCCAGCTTCAACTCTAGCTGTGCTTTGGCCACTCGAACTTTCTCCCTACAAACACGAACAGCATCCCTGTATTCTTTCCATGACGCCTGGCCCTCCTTCCAGTAGCGAAACACTCTCTGTTTCCGCCTAATCTCCATTAGAACGTTCCTGGTCAGCCACACCGGCCTCCTGCCCCGCCTGCCTGACTTGCGATATTTTGGAATTGCCTTATCTTGTGCTTCTAGGAGGCATTGCTTAAAGAGTGACCAGCACTGGTGGACATCGAGGCCTTCAAGAGCAGTTTCCCAGGGGACCTTACTGACTAGTTCCCTGAGCAGCCTGAAGTCCGCTTTCCCCATATCTAGGGATGAGGTTTTGGTGGCACTTTTCCTTCTGTCACCATAAATTTTGAACTCAACCACTTCATGGTCGCTATGACCAAGGCGGCCACCAATCACCACATCTCCCACCAGACCCTCTCTGTTTTCTAGCAACAGGTCTAGGAGGGCACCTTTCCTAGTTGGCTCCGTTAGCACCTGTACCAAGAAGTTATCATCTAGGTGCTTCATGAACCTCCTGGACTTGCTCGTGTCAGCCGTGTGGCACTCCCAGTTAACGTCCGGCAAGTTGAAGTCCCCCATAAGGACAAGGGGAGTTAATCTCGAGGCCTCTCTTAGTTCTGTAAAGAATAATTTATCGGCGCTATCATCCTGGCCAGGCGGTCTGTAATAGACTCCCACAACGACATCCCCTTTATTCGTTCGTCCCTTGATCCTTACCCAGAGGCTCTCAACTTTGCCATCGCCGACCTGAAGTTCCACACAGTCCAGCCCCTGCTTCACATACATCGCCACCCCACCACCTCGCCTACCCTGCCTGTCCCTCCTGAAGAGCCTGTAACCATCTATCGCAACACCCCAGTCACAGGAATCATCCCACCAGGTTTCGCTTATGCCGATGATGTCGTAGTTGCGGGACTGGGCCAGGACTTCTAGCTCATCTATTTTATTCCTCATACTGCGTGCGTTTGTGTAAAAGCACTTCAGGTGCGTCTCCTTACACTCAGCACCTTGTGGATCTGACCAAAGGACCCCACTGGCACACAGCCCCTCTGATTCTAGCGTACCATCCCTTAGGTCTTCACCGGAGCGCCTGGTTTTAGCCCCTTCCCCCTTCGACTCTAGTTTAAAGCCCTATCTATCAGCCCTGCCAACTCCTGACCTAAGATCCTTACCCCTCTCCGAGAGAGGCGCATCCCATCCGGTGCCATCAGGCCCGGTGTAGCATAGACCTTCCCATGATCAAAGAAACCAAAATTCTGCCGGTCACACCAGTCTCGAAGCCACGAGTTTATGTGAACAGTACGTCTTTCGGCTTCGATCCCCCCTATCGGAAGGACAGAGGCAAACACCACCTGCGCCCCTGATCCTCTAAGTAGTCGCCCCAAATCCCTAAAGTCTCTTTTGATCGCCTTCGGACTTCTCGTTGCTACTTCATCGCTACCAGCCTGAAAGACCAGTAGCGGGTAGTAGTCAGTGGGCCGTACCAGGCGCTTGACTTTCTTGGCAAAGTCTCTCACCCGAGCCCCAGGGAGGCAACAGACTTCTCTGCGGGTTGGGTCCGGTCGGCATATCGGTCCCTCTGTCCCTTTCAGGAGGGAGCCCCCCATAACAATAGCCCTTCTTTCTTTTTTGAAGGATGATGTGGCAATGCGACGTGTAGGTCGCATTGTCTTAGGCGCCCCCTCCAACTGGGACGGGTGTTTGTCTACTTTGTCATTTAGATTGTCTTGCTCTAGTCCTTCATATCGATTATTTAAGGGTAGATGAGAAGGTGAGGTGGGCAGAGAGAGGGCTCGCCTACCACCCCGAATAGGCACCTGCCTCCATTCCCCCCCTTGATCTAGGTCTCCTCCCGCTGCCTGGCTGGAGGAGCGAACCTCCGTCTTCTGCGTAACAGGAGACGCCTGTGCCGTGGCAGTCTCGTGAGCCTGCCTCAGAGAGGGTAGAGCGCACCTCCACCAGTCAATTTCCCTCTCTGATTCCCTGATGCTCCTGAGCCTGTTCACCTCCTCCCGGAGCTCCGCTACCTGGCTGAGCAGTTCTTCAACCTGGGCACACCTCCCACAGGCATACCCACCACTGCTGTCAGAGACCGACAGAAGGCTGGGGCACACTCTGCAGCCCAGGACCTGGACGGCTGCGTGTTTCCCCGAGCCCTCCGTCTGAGTAGCCACACTGGCGACCGTGGCTGGAGATGCCTCACGAGATGCGGAGGCCACGGTTTTCTGCCTGGTCGATACCATGGTCAGGTTCTACGCAAGCAGGTTACAAGCACCTAAGGGAGAGGCAGCTGCAAAAGAGCGACGATGAGCCCCCCGCTCGCCCTGCCCGCGCGAACTGCCGCGCAAACTGCCACGCCCTCCGACGTGCCACGCCCTGTTTGCCCGTCCTGTTCACCGCGCTCCCTAGGGGCAACTTTTAAACAGCCTGGGAGGGGGCGCTGCTGGCTCCGCCCTCGCCTCGTCAGCCTCCCTCGCGAGGACAGCCGGGTCCCGGCGGCTCCCCCGAGTGGCCTCGATGCCAGACAAAAAGCCCTGCCCGCCTCGGTCCCCTGCTCCGCTGCAGAACACGTCTGCCCCGGAGCCGATCGCCTCAGCAAAAGGCGGTCAAAAAGAGGGTTTATAATCTTTGGAAAAGTGGACAGGCCACTAGGGAGGACTATAAGGATGTTGCGAGGCTGTGCAGGGACAAAATTAGGAAGGCCAAAGCTCATCTGGAGCTCAATCTGGCTACTGCTGTTAAAGATAACAAAAAATGTTTTTATAAATACATCAACACAAAAAGGAGGACTAAGGAAAATCTCCATCCTTTACTGGATGCGGGGGGAAACTTAGTTACAAGAGATGAGGAAAAGGCAGAGGTGCTTAATGCCTTCTTTGCCTCAGTCTTTAGCGGCAATACCGGTTGTTCTCTGGATACCCAGTACCCTGAGCTGGTGGAAGGGGATGGGGAGCAGGACATGGCCCTCACTATCCACGAAGAACTGGTTGGTGACCTGGTATGGCACTTGGATGTGCACAAGTCGATGGGGCCAGATGGGATCCACCCAAGGGTATTGAGAGAACTGGCAGAGGAGCTGGCCAAGCCGCTTACCATCATTTATCAGCAGTCCTGGCTATCGGGGAAGGTCCCAGTTGACTGGCGGCTAGCAAACGTGACGCCCATCTACAAGAAGGGCCGGAGGGCAGACCCAGGAAACTACAGGCCTGTCAGTTTGACCTCAGTGCCAGGGAAGCTCATGGAGCAGATTCTCTTGAGAGTCATCACGCGGCACTTGCAGGGCAAGCAGGCGATCAGGCCCAGTCAGCATGGGTTTATGGAAGGCAGATCCTGCTTGACGAACCTGATCTCCTTCTATGACAAAGTGACGCGCTGGGTGGATGAGGGAAAGGCTGTGGATGTGGTCTACCTTGACTTCAGCAAGGCTTTTGACACCGTCTCGCACAGCATTCTCCTCAAGAAACTGACTGCTCTTGGTTTGGACTGGTGCACGCTTCATTGGGTTAGAAACTGGCTGGATAGCCGGGCCCAAAGAGTCGTGGTGAATGGAGCCAAGTCCAGTTGGAGGCCAGTCACTAGTGGTGTTCCCCAGGGCTCAGTGCTGGGGCCGGTCCTCTTTAATATCTTCATCAATGATCTGGGTGAGGGCATTGAGTGCACCCTCAGTAAGTTTGCAGATGACACCAAGCTAGGTGCGTGTGTCGATCTGCTCGAGGGTAGGAAAGCTCTGCAGGAGGATCTGGATAGGCTGCACCGATGGGCTGAGGTCAACTGCATGAAGTTTAACAAGGCCAAGTGCCGGGTCCTGCACCTGGGGCGCAATAACCCCAAGCAGAGCTACAGGCTGGGAGAGGAATGGTTGGAGAGCTGCCAGGCAGAGAAGGACCTGGGAGTGATGGTGGACAGTCGGCTGAATATGAGCCAGCAGTGTGCTCAGGTGGCCAAGAAGGCCAACAGCATCCTGGCTTGTATCAGGAACAGTGTGACCAGCAGGGCTAGGGAGGTGATCGTCCCCCTGTACTCGGCTCTGGTGAGGCCGCACCTCGAGTACTGTGTTCAGTTTTGGGCCCCTCGCTACAAGAAGGACATCGAGGTGCTTGAGCGGGTGCAGAGAAGGGCGACGAAGCTGGTGAGGGGCCTGGAGAACAAGTCCTACGAGGAGCGGCTGAGGGAGCTGGGCTTGTTCAGTCTGGAGAAGAGGAGGCTCAGGGGCGACCTTATCGCTCTCTACAGGTACCTTAAAGGAGGCTGTAGCGAGGTGGGGGTTGGTCTGTTCTCCCATGTGCCTGGTGACAGGACGAGGGGGAATGGGCTAAAGTTGCGCCAGGGGAGTTTTAGGTTGGATGTTAGTAAGAACTTCTTTTCCAAAAGGGCTGTTAGACATTGGAACAGGCTGCCCAGGGAAGTGGTGGAGTCACCATCCCTGGAATTCTTTACAAGACGTTTAGATGTAGAGCTTAGGGATATGGTTTAGTGGAGGACTGGTTAGTGTTAGGTCAGAGGTTGGACTCGATGATCATGAGGTCTCTTCCAACCTAGAAAATTCTGTGATTCTATCTGCTTTCCTTTCTCCTACAGTAGCTGTAAGCAACTATCTTCATCACTGAGCTTATACATCTCAAAACAACCAGCCATAGTCCATGATTAGGACTTTAGACATCACATTGACACCAGAACTGGGCAACATGAAGTAATAAACTAATGGTGGCAGCAGCAATAGTAGTAATAATAGAGTCTAATGCACATGATTCTTCTCTGTCTGTAAACTGTTTCTGTAATTCTGTTGACTTGAATTCAGTGATTGCATTTGAATAAACCTAAATTACTATGTCCAGACTAGTGTATTTAGTTTCACATGCAATTTCTGTGTGAAAAAAAATCTGAGACTCATTCTGTCAAGATTGCTGCTTTTAGGTGGTTCTTTTTTCTTAAGATTTTTGTTACTGCTTTCCTTGTATTTGGATGAATCGCTACATAACATTTAGAAAGACTTACAGATGAGCTGAAATAATCTGTTTTTAGTTACCTTTTCTAATTAGAGCATTCTGTTTTGTAAGGGAGTGATCTGAGGCCAATCTATCATCATCATGAGCAGGCTGATGCCAGTAGTAGTAGAAGTTTTAGAGCCTCCCTATACAGATCTTATTGCCTAAAACAAAAGCAGATTCCTAAAGGTTAAAAAAATAATAGTAGAAGGCATTTTTCTTCAGTTTATTTACAGTTGAAAGACTAAATTAGATTTTTAAGTCCCAGCCTCTGTAAAATAAACTACCCATTTATCCCATAAATTAACACAAAATGAGTACTGAGGATTGTCGCATGGCAGGATGTTGAAAATGAGAAAAGACCTACAGAGATTGAAATTAGTTTATAGTGAAAGTTAAACTTCAGGTTTATTAAAGCCCTTTGCTTGGCTCTCCTTGTGTGATTACATAATGAGGCAGCTCCTCCATAACAACCTCAGTCTTCTTCCTACCAAGACAACATTATTTACTTCTTGATTTGTAAATGTCATGTCTTTTTCGTGTTCTCAGAAGGTCTGTTCATCAAGAGCTAGTAATGCATCTGAGTCACAAGAACTGATCCTGTGTTTAAGTACTATCTTTACACCATAGTAGTGTTCTTTGCCAGTATTTGCCTGGCACATAGCAACTGCTCTGCGTAGTTGGATGTGAAGTATACATTGATGTTCCACTGGCTCTCGGTCTGTAATTAGTTTTTTTTTTTTCAAACAAAGTCCGTGTACTGCTCTGCCATTGCTGCTAGAACTTCAGCATACCTTGTTCTCCAGATGGGAGGGGAAAAAAGAAGCTGCAGTATTTTTGTTGGATACAGCTTCCAGTTTAGTATGACTGAAAGTACAATGCTAAAATAGTCCCTTTGCAGATGCTAAACTAGTCCCATTGCAAAGCAGCAGATCCCCCCTACCTGCTGGAGTGAGCTGAGCGGCTGCTTTTAGCAAGACAGGAGATCCTGGGTTCTTTTGTGTCCCTCAGGGAACTGGGAAGCAGACAGTTGCATTACAGCCCATAACCAATGTTAAAAATGTTTTTATCTGGGTAAGACTAGTAGTTTCTGCTGATTTTTCTCTGCACTACCCAGAAATTGTTTGTCTAAAAATGCAATCAGCATGCTTGCAGAAGTATTCACTTGTGGCTACAAGTTAGCAGATGCATGGAGAAAACTGAGTATGTTTTATATTTAGCTGAACCGTAGATGCAAAATTTAATGCTGTTTTTTCAGATTTATTTGTAAATTTGTAAGTCACTTTTGGTACCTATTTTGAAATACTATGCTGAAGGCTGCCAGTTAGTGAGCAACTGAATCCTTTGTCAGTCTGCTGGGTGAGGAAGGAGAGTGCTACTGCAGGTTTAACCAGTACAACCTTTGGAGTTCACATACAATGCACTGGGTTTACACAGTTTTGTTTTGTTGTTTTGTTTTGTTGTTTTGTTTTGTTTGTTTATTTGGTTTCCTTGGGTTTTGAGTATAGATAAGATCTCTTAACCTCTCTGAGTTTTGTCATCTGTGGCTAATGGGCCCTGAAGTCTGACATTGTGATTGCAAGTAAAAAGTCTTTACATTGAAATAATATTATACTCCTTTGTAGGTTAAACAACTGCTTTCCAGAGTTCTGGTCTTTGTCCTCCTAGTTCCTGTCAGAGGGAAAAGATGCTATATATAGGAATGAATGGGATTTGGGCAAGGTGGGGGTAGCTATATTAATTGCTTTCTATTGTTCCCTCTCTACAAAGAGCATCCTGCTAATTGCAAAGCCACGAGCCATGCGGTGGGGAGGGGAATTAATTTAGTTTAGGAAGTTGTCTGAGGTGTAACATTTATTCTCCTGTTTCTAGGGAGACTGTCAGACTCGCGAGGAAGCTGTCGCACTGGGTGTCGGACTCTGCAATAACGGCTTCATGCATCATGGTAATGCATCAGTACCCCTCCCCACAGCCAATTAAAGCAGCTCTGCAGTCATATTAGCTGACAGAGTCTGAAAATCCCTTTTCTGTATACTGTGCCATATATGCTGACATGCAAACAGCTGCAGGCATCCCAGCAGGTCTGTCCAAAAAGCAGCCTTTGAGCTTACACAAAATGTCTGAACCCAGTACCTTCCTCAATGAATCCCCTTGCTAGTGGTTATGATGGGCCCTGCAGTGACTAGACAAGCCAGAAGGGGAATATTTTTTCACTGCATCTCTTTCAGAGCCATCAAACCAATGCACAAACAAAGTCCTGTACTGAAATGTCACCCAAGAAATGTCAGGTGCAAAGTAAAATTGTCTAGTTCCTGCTACTTGGACAGCAAGTACAATCCTTGAAGCTGAACCTCTGAAGCTTCTAAATTTGAAGTGCCAAATTGCCAAGTGAGACATCATCCATCCTTAGTGATGCTGCTTCTGAAATGGGGAAGTAAACAAACCACATCAGTATTGGTATCGAGTAGCACATACAAAGTACCCAGAGTGTAATAGCGTTTGTCCAATGAATCATCCAGTTCACATCATAAATAACACTTGCAAAAACGGTGTTTTTGAGAGCAGATTATTTTAAGTAACTAGTAGAAAATTTGCTTAGTGTTTGATAAAAATGTAAGAAAAATTGATTTGCTTTAAAGAATTTGATCTCTTTTGAGCCCATGTAAACATCGGTATTCACAGCACCCTTTGGCAAGGAGTCCCTCAGCATAAGTACATGGTAAATTAAGAAGTAGTTCTTCAAGTTTCAAAATTGTGACCTGCTGCTTTTATTGTGCAGCCCCAGGTCTGGTATTTGAAAATGTGTTAAAGAACTTTATCATGCCTTCCAGAATGTTGTAGATCTTATTTCCCTCTCCATTCTTTTTCAGTTGAAAAGTCTTAGCCTGTTTTGCCATATCCCTTATCTTAAAACCATCATTTTACCTCTCTTTCTTCCTTTTGTAGTTTTACTATATTCTTTTTGATATGGGAGAGGAGCACAACATATGGTGTAGCATCTTTCTTCCAAGGGGATCTTGTGCATTTTATATGCAATCTACTTGCCAAGGAGGTGAAACATCATATCATGAGCTACTTTGTACTGTAAAGAAAAGCATGGCCCTAAAGTACAGTAGTAGCTTAAAAAATATAGAGCTGAATAGCTGACTGACAGGGATGCATCTGGTCTTTGCTCTGTAAAGACAATTGAAATATTTAAGATTTCCTTTAACTTTATTTTTTGTTTTTCTCTTTCTTTCTCTGTGCAAATGCATGTATGTGTTTCATGCATATTGTTTCCAGTTCTGGAGAAAAGTGAATTTAAGGATGAATCCTTATATTTCCGCTTTTATGCTGATGAAGAAATGGAAGGCACCAGTTCCAAGAGCAAACAGTTACGCAATGACTTCAAACTTGTGGAAAACATCCTGGGAAAGCGTCTTCTGGTAAGAAATGTGTTAATGCAAACCTTTACCTTTCTATGAAACTGGTATTGTTTCAGGCTAGAGAATGTGAAGGAAAATTATGATAGAGTAGAATAAAAATTAGAATTACAGGTGTAGCTAGACTTTCCTTCACTGCAAAAATACTAATTCTTGAGCTATTCTGCTGTAGAGCCCCAGTTTTTGCAGCTCCAATGTTTCTAGCTGGGCAGACTACACAGCTTATTTTAGAAGCAAGGGACATGCGAAAGGTGCAGGCCCCCTTCTCAAGCATGTGACCAGGCCTACTGCACTACCTGGAAGATTTGGTGTACAGCTTACAAACATATGTGCAAATGCAAGTAAGTTTCTGCCTACTTCTGACAGGTCTTAGGAAAAGAGAAGGCTCAGAGATAAGACTGTTTCATCCAGTTCATAGCCCAATCCCTTTCTTTTCCCATGAAGCCCTTGAGAGAGGCAGTCTGGAAGTGAGCTGGCAGCTGGATGTTGTCTTAACAGGCACCAAATGTGTCTGAGTTTGCTGAGTCTGTACCACAGTGTTGGTGTGGTGGAGGAGGAAGTAGTGGGCACTACAATCTTGGGAGATGTCTGCCATCAAGGTCAAACAGTTTAAATATAGACAGTAGATTCAGATGAGAGTGAAGTGACTAGTCAAAATACAGAGATTTCAAGACATCATTGAGTGATGTGAATATGCCCTGCATTACTGGATCAAGTAGCAGCCTTATTTTGTTTACAGAAACCATTTATTATTATTTTTTTAAATTGTTCATTTTTTGCAACACTACTGTTATCTCCAGATTCCCACTTCACCAAATGCTACCACAGTCCTTACTGCCCTGGGATTATTCCCATGCTGCTTTGGACTTGGTAGCTGGATTGCGTGTACTCTTTGTTTTGAGATCCTTGTTTCCTGCCAGTGACTCCAGGCCCATCTTTTTCTCCCTGTCAGCACCAACAGAATGCAGGAGCAGGATAAAAGCTTGGGTCAGAAACTACAAAAGCGGAATTGCTGGAAAAGATCCAGAGGTCCATTACATGGGAAAATTTTCCCTGTGGTTCACACAAACTTCACTGTCTCACTATCGCTTTATCTCCCAGGAGACCAATCTGTGTTTGTCTCAATGGCCAGTAGTAATATTTAAAGCACCATGGGACCTCAGAATTGTTCCTCTTTGCAGCCAGTGCCAGAGACAGCAGTGTCATGCTAATACAATTACACTCTTGGAGAACCGTTGGATAAAGGGAAGCAGTTAAAAGGTGCTACACTTGCACTTTTTTTTTCCTTCTTTGATTTGCAAATCACTCAGAGATCAGTTTCATACAAATTGATGGGAACTGTCATTGTTCAGGTATTTTTAATTTTTTTCTTCATCAGGATAAGATAGCGGAAAACAGATTGACTATAATGCTTATTTCACTTTTTTTCTAGCAGTTCATGGTTATCCGTTAAAAAGAAAATGCAAAAGCCCAGCGATAGTACATTAGCCCCGAAAAGAGGGATCTAAAGTTGATTCTGTTTTAATGTAACGTAATTGTTTATTAGTATTTACTAAAGGGGCAGAACAAACTGAAGCCTCTTCAGCAAACTGCAAATCGTCCACACACAAACTATTTACTAGTGATTAAGTGTAATCCCTAATTGGTCCTTTAAGTCACTCTTCTTTTTTAAAAACTGAAATATTTACAACAGGAATAATTTTAACATTACTGTTATTGTACTTTTGAAGTGCACCAGGCAACCTGTCAAAATACAGTCCTGTCTCAAAAAGTAACCAATCTGAAATGAAGTGCATGCGCTGAGTAAGAAATCTACCACTCAGAGGGAACAGAGTTTTTTTCCAATTAGTAGTAGCCATTCTAAAGGCCTGTACTGCATTCATTTGCAAAAATAAATTAGCAGTCCCTGAATGCTTAAGAAGTACATCCCACAAATAGTGGCACAGGAAACGCATTACATTAATACACAGAAACATTTGTGCCTGACTTGTATTTCATCGTGTGTTTAGCAATTATGAGCAGCTGGAATCTTGAAGTTTTGCTGCCTGTGGAACATCACTGCTGCCTCTTCACATGACAGGGCATTGATTTTTCCCTTCCCCCAAGCCCACCATAGAAAATTTAATGGAATTTCCTCAGCACTGGCTTTTGAAACATACTTCCATGAAATCCTTGTTGGTTAGTGCGACAAATCCCACCCATTCATCTAAGTTTGCTTTATCACAGTAGAGCTTGCCCTTGAAAACAGAAGACAACAAACAAAAACTTTGGCCAATATATTGTTGGAAATACCAAGGAAAAAAAAAAAAGTGCTTTCAGTTTGAAAAAAATGCACTTAAAGCAAGGTTTAATATTCATTTGTGCATTTTTTTTCCTCTTGAAGGCCATAAATCTTGATACACTGAAAAAATATACAACATTCTTTGCATAGTTGAAGAGAATTTGGATTTTGGATTGATTCCAAACATTGTGACTTGGTTACTGCAGTATGCTAGTAACTTGTTAGCCCAAGCACAAATTAAAGCTGCTAACTTGGAGCTTAATATCAGGCAAGGATAGTCGCCTGTAGAGGTGTGCTGTCCTTGAAGTTGCCTAAGAAGATTATTACACAGACATTGCTAGAATCTCTAGAAGACCCTAGTGTATCGTTTATCCGATCTCACAAGAAAAGCATGTCAGCTGATTCCTAATAATGATGCCTGTGTACATTTTCTGAACCATTCTCAAACCTGTCATGCTAGATTGGAGATCATAGAATCATAGAATCAGAATATCCCAAGTTGGAAGGGACCCATAAAGATCATCAAGTCCAACTCCTGGCACCGCACAGGTCTACCCAAAATTATAGATGATGTGACTAAGTGCACAGTCCAATCGCTTCTTAAATTCAGACAGGCTTGGTGCAGTGACTGCTTCACTGGGGAGCCTGTTCCAGTGTGCGACCACCCTCTTGGTGAAGACCTCTTCCTGATGTCCAGCCTAAATTTCCCCTGCCTCAGCTTAACACCGTTCCCATGGGTCCTATCACTGGTGATTACAGAGAAT
Source organism: Aythya ferina (assembly GCF_964211825.1). Taxonomy (NCBI): domain Eukaryota; kingdom Metazoa; phylum Chordata; class Aves; order Anseriformes; family Anatidae; genus Aythya; species Aythya ferina. The sequence goes on along the minus strand of NC_140315.1, from coordinate 15,392,118 downwards.
GGGTCACCTGCCTCTCCACTCCCCCTTGCGAGGAAGTTGTAGACTGCGGTGAGGTCTCCCCTCAGCCTCCTCTTCTCCAGGTTGAACAGGCCAAGTGACCTCAGCTGCTCCTTATGTCTTCCCCTCTAGGCCCTTCACCATCTTCATCACTCTCCTCTGTACACTCTCCAAAAATTATTGTCCTCTTTGTACTGTGTCCACAACTGCACACAGTACTCGACTTTAAGTCTGCACCTCAACTTCGAGACCCGTAATATCTCCTACATTCTTCCAAGGCACCCGGTATGTTTTACTACTTGCCAGCAGTGTGTCACAGTAGCTGCAGGAGTAGTTGCAGTCTCACTGAAGTTCGGAGCCTGGGCTGGGGCATGTCCTGCACTTCAGCTCAGGCAGGTGCCTGAGTACTGTGGCATATTCAGTCAAAGCCAATGGGTTGAGCACAGAAGACGGAGCTACCTGGGTTTTTGTTTAACTTCACACTTGACCTCATTGTGTGGCCTGAGCAAGACCTCATCAGGTCTCTCCTTGCCTCAGTTTGCCATCTGAAAATGAGGATGCTAAATCTCATCCATCTGCAGGGCTTTCCTGCTGCTCTTACATCTAGAACCAGCTTTGAAGATGAAAGCATCTTTATAATTCAGCACTTCAGACCTCAAGATTTTGATACTAAGTAGAATTATCATATGAGTTCATGTCTTTTCAGTTTTAAATCAGCTAATCGAAGAAACATAGCATTCACCTTAAAATTCTTATACAACTATATATAGAACACAGTTCTCATTCCAATCACAAATAAATAACAGTAATTTTTATTATTCAAAGCCAAACTTGCTCCATAATAAAAATCTCTCCCACATTTAATTACTTTGGGAGAACTATCTTTGTGCTTGTGCTAATATAAGGTGACCTAATTCTGCAATATTTCAGCAAGGACAGCAAGAATTGCATTTCTCCTTTGCTCTTCATTACACTAGTGTATGTAGGTGTATTCAAATTATTGATTTAAAACACCCCTGGGAACAGGGCCACTAATGACAGCCCATCCTCTGGGGATATCTGATCTCCCAAGGAGGCAGGCTGGCAAGTCAGTAAGAAGAGGCATCCATCAATTAGATGAATGTGGCCAGATAAGGGCTTTTAGTGGATTTGGATACTAAATATTCCAGTGAACTCTGAAAAACATCCTTTAGGCTGTAAATCTTTCACTGTTCAGAATGAACAGTTCAATTTCAGTTCAGTTTCACCATTCAGTTTCAAAGATCATAAACCAGAAGGAACTTGGACTTGTTTTGTACATATAGCATCTATTTTGCTAATGTGACAAAAGATACTTTTAAAGATACTAGCTGTAGGGCTGGCCTAGGTTCTAGAGCTTCTTGTTGAAAAGAAATTTTGTTCTAGTGCCCCAGAGCTGTGGACTTTTGAAAGCCTGGGGAGACTGGAGCAACCTGGGAGGTGAGGTGGTAGGAAAGTAGGTCTGTTCAAACCAAGGCTACTGAGGGCCACAGGGACTTCAGCAGTTTTGTGAAGCATTCAGACTTGACATCATCTCATAAATCACTGCTCCTTACGAAATTCTTAATATATTCAAACTGTTGAATAGTGTCGAACAGAGAGGGGTTTATGCTGGAGAGTTCTGAAAGCCTGGAGAGAAGGATGTACGTCCTGGACCCCGGTTTGGGAAATGATGGGCCATCTGCTATGCTGCCTCTTCTGCTGCTGATGTCCTCAAGAGGTTCTTTAGGCTGTGAGAGTTCCTGTTTCTCCCTCTTTAGCCTCTTCCTGAACAGTAAGAGCAGCTTGGGGAGGCTGCCAAGAGAGAATTCGATCCTTCACCTCCTTCACTGAAGGAAGAATTTTGGTGCCCGGCCCAAGGCCCTTTGTGTGTATGCAGTGGGAGGGTTCAGCAAGAGTAGTGGACAAACCAGACACTATACCTTGTACATTGAAGTGTCACACCCCAGGCATTTTCTGACTCCATAATCCTCCTTCTACAGGAAAGAGGAGCAGTGAAGAGGTACCACATTGGCATCATGACCCATGTACCCAAAATGCTTTGTGTATGTAACAGATGCAGGTGTAATAGACCATTCTTTTCACAGCTTTTTTTCTTCCCACTCTTCGTCCCCATCTCTGCCAAAATTCTCTTTGAATAGGTTCTGACTACATTTGTCCTCTGGTTTTGATTAAGCATGCTTATATCTCATATGGTTTCATTTTTTAATATGGTTGTTTTTCAAGATTAAACGGCTGCTTCATTATGTTCAAAGGAACTGATTGGATTTCGGGAGCATGGAAATAATTCTTGTAGATGGCAAGTTAGCTAACTGGTTTGGGCTCCTCAGGGATAAGTGGTGTTCGGATGGGGAATTGCGAGGTATTACTATTTTATAATAGAGAATGAATCGTAGCCCTCTCCAAGTATTGCATATTGAATATTTTCCATAGTTTACCTTTTCATAAGAGAGTGTTTCTGCTACAGAAACATTGCTGTACAGAATATGAGACTTCTTCCTTTACAACATGGTGATGAAGTTCCTAGTAATGACGCACTTGGGGATTATTAAATATATTTTGGTTCTTTGATTTCAAACTCTACATTTTGCAGTACTAATGAACAGAGCAAGAGAGGTTATGAAAAATGACAGCATATAACAGATTTTCATGCCTGGTAATTGTAGCTGCACCCAAACAATCATGTAAATTTGTGTAGCTGATGGCTTCACTGATGAAGATGATGAAGAAATGAAACTGATCATTTCTTCAAATGTAAAATGAGAACTGGATGGGAGAGCTATCCTAGAAATTTTCTATTTAATCCAAATTGTGAAGTGGTAGAAGTACATGTTTGCTTGGGTTGAAACCCATTATACTTGCAATAGTAAAAATCTAACTGGTGGTATACCCAATTTCCTAAGCTGTCCTTGTATTAAACATGCTTAAATAGCATTGATTCTGAAAATGTTTCATTAGGAATATCCAAGAATGGCAGACGTATTTTTTTACTCTACCATCTGTCATTTAATCAGAACATCATCTGAGGAGGATTTTTTCTCTGCAGGTGTATTTTGTCATGCGTTACTTCAACATAACTGTATGGCTCTTGCAGGTTTTGATTTCTTTATTTTTTTTCTAAGATAAATAATTTTCTAAGATAAATAATTTTCTAAGATAAATTCCTGTAAAAGGACAAAGTTTTTAAGCTGGTGGCATTGGCTACAATAGAAAAAGGGAAATATTTTAAAATAGCAGGAATAATTAGCATCAAGGAGATAATTCTCAGTAATGTTTTTCCCAGTAGCATGCTAGATAATACATAGCTTTATTTTCCCTTTCAACTTGATTCTGATTTATCAGATGATTCTTAAATGTGTAGTGTTAGCTCAAAGACAAGATGTTTATCTGCTACAGTTTCTATTTGTCTACTCATCGGAAGCCAGCCTTACTTTTATTTTTTAAAATGGTTAGTGAGTTGTTAAGCTTTTTTTGTTGTTGTTAATAAACCACTAGAAAAGGAGGAGTGAAACACATATTTGCCGTGATTGATGTGATTTTAAAAAATATTTATAAGGCTGGTCTGTGTGACCTCAGTGCAAATAGAAGCGAGCAGATTCCCAGAAGCAAGAACAGCCATCTTCTACCAACCATTAAAACTACAAACTGAGTATATTACATGGTCTTGTTATCTTCCCTCTTTGTTCTCTCTCACCAATCCCATCTAGGGTTTTATCCAGTAGACCAGCTGTTGTAATGTAGATTTATGTAGTATGTGTTGTTGTCTATACAAATAATTGTGAGATCCTCAATTTTTCTGAAATTGATAGCTAAAAATGGGTCCTATTATGTTAATTATTGGGGATATAGGAAACATTCATAAATAAATAAATAAATTCATTTTGATCTGTAAGTTCATCTACCAATGGGAAATACTGAATATGAATCAATTCTTGAATCTACAAGTGAAAGATTTTATGAAGAATGAAGGGCTAGAAGTTAAAATCAAGTGGAAATGAGAAATGAAACACCCATTTTTAATAGAGGAGTTGATTAACCATTCAAACAAACTCTCAAGGGAGGGAATAAATTCTTCACTTCTTACAGACAGCAGATATAATTGGATAACTCTCCGGAAATTCTGCTTTAGTATAGTAAGGGCTCAATGCAGAAATCATTAGATTAAATTTTATGGCTCACATTCTGTAGAAGATCAGACCAAATGATCTAATAATCCCTTTGGCCTAAAGATCTACAAGTCTATGTCAATCATGAATTGCAATGAAAAGTCCAGTTTCTCAACTCCATCCTTCATGAATATTCCATATTTATGAATAATTGCCTAGTGCTCTTTTTGTTTTTAAGATTTTACCAGAAGAGGATGACTATGGATTTGACATAGAAGAAAAGAACAAAGCAATTGTGGTGAAGTCAGTTCGAAGAGGGTCTTCTGCAGAGGTACTTATATTTGTAAATAATTTGGGTTTGATAGCTAAGAATGTTTCAATGTTTTGAAAATGTATAAAACTATCTTCTTAAAGTCTGTTTCTTTCCAAAGGCAGCTAATAGAAAATTGAGAGTCTTCTACAATTCCCATACTGATTTTAGTAAGTTGAGAATGTCAAATAGAAAGAACTTTTGAACTGGGGTTTAATACTTTTTCTTTTTCTTTTTTTTTTTGAGTTTAATAGTTAAGTGATCTGAGTATTCGCGATTTGCATTTGTTTTACAGTCAGCAGAGAAACCATTCCCATGCTCAAAATCAACATAGGTTGGCCAAAAATTCTATTAATCTAAACCTCTGCTGTAAACCATTGCCTGATAGATAATCCTGCTGTCCTTGCTTTGGCTAGCTGCCTGTGGAATATCCTGCAAATCTGTTTGCATTTTCAAACAACAGAAGCACACAATTTTCTGAGGAATCTTTTTCTTGATCTTCCAAGACAAACTGTTTGTGAGCATAAGCCCATCTTTTCAACTCCATCATAAAATATTGCCCAAGGAAAGAACTAAATCTGCATGTCTGAATCGGAGGGCTTTCAACTCATTCTGGAAAGACCTGAAGTCCAACAGAAATGTATTTCATTACATTCTTGGGCTTTTTAATTGCTTTGTGATACTAGAAGGATATCCAGCATGTAATTCTGTGTGGCTTAGCAGCTGTAGGCCATTTAGAGACCCTACGCCTGCTGTCACACTCCTCAGGGACAAAAATGAAGACATACAGCTTTGCTTCACAGTGCCCATCACAGCGCATTGCATTCATTAGGACTGTCAGACTTCAGGGCACAGGAAGATTCCAGATTCACCAACTGAAGTGAGAACAATTCCATTGCTTGCATGGATTTATTCAAGATTAACACATTGGTTTTGACTTTAGGATTGTGATTTCTCATTCCTAATATACTAGGATCAAATCTGTCATGCACAGATTGTGGTGGCACACAGCACTGAACATCTTTCATGTGCAACACATGGCTTTTAGTTTTTTTTTTTTAAATCAGAACTGCCAAACATTATTATTCTTAGTACTAGCATCTTTTTGTCTTCTCAAGAGTTTTTAGAAACTGTTTAATGAGCCTATGGCAGAAGCAGTTACCAAACTGTGTTTAAAAATTGTTAACAGAACAATTGTGGGAACATCAAATTCCTGTCCAGACAGGACACTTAAATTGCAGTTTGGGAACTCTTCACCTGAGGTTCAGCTTCTCAATTTTGGCCCTAACATTGAAGGTTAATTAGAGCTGGGTTTACCCACCAGTTTTAAGCCTGCATATGGTTTATGAATGATGCTCTCACTCTATCAGGAGGAAACAACAGTAAAAAAGATTATCCTTCTGGGTGGTGTGGTTGCCATCTTGCTCTGAACAGCTAACTGACAAGCAGATGTCTGGTGCTTGAGCAGAGCGTGTTCAACAAGCAGCCAGTTGGCCAATGGCCACACAGATGAATAGCAAATAGCACGCTGCTGGTGTTGGGGAAAAACAGTGGCCTGGATCCAGACAACTGCATTGAGTTGTCATAAGGAGCATCCATTAGTCAGAGAATACAAGTGCCGAGACGCTGCAGGTCTTTAACCATAAAGAGATACATTGTCAGTTGTTTATTGGCCTGGTTAGTTATATCCCAAGAGAGTAACAGGTTTTGTTTCTGACAGTTACTGGTTTGTAGGGTTTGATGTGGGACTGTGTACCTCATATATTCGTGGATTTACTATGATTATGCATGCAGGTATGTTTCCCATATGCACAATCCACAGGTAGAATGATTGCAGATATGCAAAAATTTTAGCTAACTGCCCATACATTAAGTGCATAAGCTACTTTGAGAAAGTCAGGCCTAAAACATAATGACTTCAGAAATATATTTAATAGTTATTACTTTATAATAAACCCCCTGTTTAAGTAAATGGTTGGATTTGATGATCCTCAAGGTTGTTTCCAACCTAAATGATTCCGTGATTCTAATTGCAAATAGCATGGACATTTCCTCTGAATTATAAATCAAAGTTTGTAAAATTCTACTCTAAGTTAAAATGCATCCCTACTTCTATTCATACATTTTACCCATTTTATAGATTATTATGTACAAAAGAAGACAGGGGAAAAATGTTATATGCAGGTACACAAGAGGATGCTATGAACTGTAGAAAGCTTGAGAATTAAACCCAGGAGAGAACTGGGTAGTTTCTCCTTTTAATAGCTTTGATTTTGAGAAAAAAAAAAAGTATAGGTTTTTGTAGGTAAGCTTATTTCTGATGTTAAGACTGCAAAATATATATTAGAAAAGCCAAGCCATGAATAGGCATAGTCAAGAGGTTTTTCCAGTTGTACGCTTCCAGATTCATTTTTGCTACTGGATAAAGTTTCATATCTGGGAGATTTATGTAGCACTGTTTAAACTTCCTTTTTCCCAGTCAAGAAGTTTGTCAATGGATTCCAGGCAGAACAGGAAAAGGGCTTGTCACATTTAGAAGAAAGCCCAGCTACTGGACCTTAATGTAATGGGAAATAATACTAATAGAGAAAGGATTAATAATTGGGTCCACGGATTCATATTTATTTAATTTATTAATTTTTACTCCATTAAAGTGAGTTTGATATTTCCTCAGTAACCTAGTACCCAGTCTACATGCTGCTATGTCACATTTTAACTGATACAGATCATTGAGAAGTTTAAAGTTATTGCCCGGTGTGCAGAACAGGGGATTTGTCTCTGTCTAAAGTTAGATGGAAAAGTTAGGAATTAAAATGAAAATGTTGTGGCTATTTAGGTTGATGAACAGCCAGCGTTTCACTTAAAGCATAGGCAGGGTTTTACCACCACTTAAAATGAGGTTACATTTACTTATGTGACTAGTAATAGATAGTTTTTGCATAGCTAGAGGTCAAAAACTATGCTCTTGGTTCATTGTCTCTGACCTGTAGGTTGTAGGATGTCACTTCTGTACGTCACTGAGTAACACAGCCTAGACTCAAGTCCCCTGTTAAAAGCAAACAAAAAAAATTGTGGCAGAAAAGTACAAAGGAAGATATATCCATGGCATGGAATATTTATGCAAGTGAAATCTCTCTTTTTTTTTCCTTTTTTCTTTCCTTTTTTTTTTTTTTTTGTAAATTCAGCCAACTTTTTAGGGTGATTGACAAAGGATTTGATGAACCTATGCTGCATGTATACAGTATTTGTAATCCTAGGAACTGCTATAGGAGAGAGTAGTTGAACCTCTCAAATCACACCTTGGAGCCTGAACTTCCAGAGATGATGCAAATTATTTCTGTGAAATCATGAAAGTGTTCTGTGGTGTTGGTTTCATTTGCAGATGGCTGGCCTGCAAACAGGAAGGAAAATCTATTCCATCAATGAGGACTTAGTCTTCCTACGCCCATTTTTGGAAGTAGAAACCATCTTAAACCAGTCCTTCTGCTCACGAAGGCCACTTCGGCTTCTGGTAGCCACCAAATCAAAAGAGTAAGTGCAGGTTAACTTTTGGCCTGCTTGTGCGCAAACAGAACTGAGCCATAAGGATTGTCATTTTGACTCAAGTGTGGAGCTTCTCGGACTCTAGTATATGTCCAAGTGAGAGCAATTTCCACCCTGTTAAAGCTTGGTTTATTTTTGGATGTCTGTAACTATATCAGTCCATACATCTTTTTCAATCCATTATGATATCTTATAATGAGGCTCGACCCTGCTGATGTCTTGTGCATTATTAGATTATGTAATCCCAAAATTTCCCATAGAAATTATCACTTGATGCTGAATGCTAGTCCAAGATGTTTCTCTAGTAGTTTTAGTAGAAAAGATCCTCGGCTAATGTTAAGTCAGTTAAATAAAAATAAATAAAATTTTACAAAGAAAATCTCTCATCTGCCTTGAAGAATGGAGAGGGAATGGATGATATCTTAATGTCCCTTTATTTCTTATTTATTTCTAAACTATTTGGGTGCTTTTCTTTATACATTTTTTTTTTCAAAACATGGTTGTGAATGCCAGAAAATGATGACAGAAGTGCCTAGAGATCTAGCAGACTGATTTAATGTTTATTTCGCCTCCTCTTGATTTACCTGCAGGATTATTAAAATCCCAGATTGTCCTGAAGCTCTTTGCTTTCAGATACGGGGAGCAGCACCACCATATGTTCATGCAGTAGGAAGAGGTAAGTAGGAAGACTGGTACAATTAAGCTGGAGTGCATACGCATATCTATATAAGGGTATGTGTAGATACACTAAGCAAAATACGGGCTTCTCTGTCAAACAAATTCTAAACAAGTCCTGACAATTTATTGGGTCACTAATCCCATAAACACAAAACAAGGAACTTGATTCCACAATGCATTTGCCTAGTGACCCTAACCTACTTTCTTGTAAGACCACTAAGAAATGTCTTTACAGTCACAGGGAGCAAACATTTAGAACTGAGGTGGCTAAGAAAAAGTCCAGGTGTGATACTGCCTGTTGCTTTCTCAATATTTTTGTCTGGTCATCCACTGGTTTCTCTACTGGTTTGGATCATTGTAGTTGTGAATGTCCTATGGGATCAGCTCTCTGACAGACAAAAACAAATTTTCTGATGTCGATTAAGTTATAAGGCTTGAAGACTAAATCTCCCTTTACATTGGTTTATACTGCTATAAATTATCAATATACAACAGGGTCAAACTGTCTTCCATTGTCCTTTTAAAAGGAGAAAACACAGTTTGACAGATATTTACTACTTCCATAACTGAACTAGCTAGCTAGATTCTCCTTTCTTAGGATTTTGCTAACAAAAGACAAATCACATTTGGGATAAAACTAGGAATTTTAACCTATGGTGCCCTGAAAAAAGTTAGTCACCTTAACTGTAGATTTCTAGAAGCTGGATTTGTTATCTGAGTGTTGTTCACATGAACTTGAAATAAATCCACTGAAATTGTTACTGCATTCTAGACTTAATGTAGCTTTAAATACATCGCAGTCTTTTTCTTAGACCCTGACCAACTCCATAACACGTAAATATTCTGTATCTCTCAAGTGCAACACACTGAAACATATATAACGGTTCACATTTAAGAACTCACCTACTGTAAGCATAAAGCTAGAAGGGCCCAAATGATTTCCCACAGGGTTTTCAGTTTCTAGCATGAATGCATTTAGGCTGGGGGAGTCTGTGTTTCCCAGCACTACAGAAAATGTGAAGGATAGACACACAATGTTTTTCTCATACAACAAAGCTTTCCTGCAATAAGTACCTAACCTTTTCAGCTTTCTGTTCCATAGACAGATGGCTTTACTGTCTAACTTCCTGCTGTCACTTTTTCAGGGTCTGAGGCTGCAGCTGTAGGCCTTCATCCAGGGCAGTGTATTTTGAAAGTCAATGGAAATAATGCATCCCATGGAAATTATATGGAAGTTCTGGAGCACTTCACAGCATACAGAATGAGACAACAGGAAGTACTGGTATGAATACAAAACCTCAAAGGAAGTACATTAATTCCTCCCCTTCTGTGTTTTTATTCTCTCTAAATATTCATAAAAGCAACTTCCACAAGTCTCTTTCAACTTGCTCCCATGCCAATGTCCTAGTGTAACCGAGGGAGCTGATTACAGTAAACCCCAGTTGCAAAAACATCTGCAAATAGTATGTGTGTCAGTTCATACTCTACTAAATACTATTAACTATTTGCTAAGACTAGAAATGCATCCAAATAATGATGCAGACTTTATACTGTCTGAAATTCAGAGGGACACTGGGACAATGTTGATATTTCAGCCAACGTAGAAGATATAAAACTGTAAGCTAGATTCACCTTTGTAGTCCAAGCATATACAGATCGAGCATTTTTTTGAGGTCAGAGCTGAGGCCTGTATCTCTTGAAAGGGATTGTACCAGTGGGTGTACAGAACACATGAAGATGCTGAGGAGGACAGAGTTCAGCAAGCAGCATCCAGTGCGTATCTGAATGGCAGCCATCCTGGGTCCAGCAAAGAAGACTCTTCACTGGAAAGAGGTGAAGAAGTGGATCCCCTTCAAAATAGCCAGCAGGAATCAGGTAAAGATTCGTATGGGAGAAGGAAACCTAGGGAAGATTTGGGAGCTTCAGGAAGAAAAACTGCAGTAGAAATATAAAGTGTAACAATTATTTTAGAATATTTCTTGTGCTGGTAAAGCTTTGCAATAAAATGAGGTCTGCCAAAAGAAGTATCCCTATCCTGCAGTTTACTTGGGAGCAGAAAAAAAATGAGATACACACAGAAATTGTACCCCTGCTACTCTCTAAAGGCATGTACTCTGTCCTGAACAGAAAACAGGATTTTAGAATTACTAAGTGGATTCTTAGATGTCTGTTTCCTGCTTGTGCCCTAGAGAACCCTTATAAGTATCAATCTATTATTTTGATAGAGAAAAAAATCTATTGCTCTATCTGCTTTTTATTTGCTGTTACAGCCCTGGTCCCACTGTAAATGACTAGGGTCTTGCATGCTTAGGTAGGAACGAACTGGAGTTACTTAGCTGATAACTTTGATATCAAGCCATGGACCAGTATAATTACAGAGTGTCACAGAGCTGGGTCAGCATATACTCCACTGGAAAAACAATTTCATGGAGCAAGGCCCTCTCTTGTGCCACATGTAGTAATTGATATGCCACTACATGTTAAGCTACTCAATACAGCCTGCAGGAGACTCTTACCTAGATCTGTATATCGTTAACTGGCCTTCACAGAGCTAGGTAGGGTACAAAACCAGGTTAATGTGATGGTAAAGCAGGTTCCTCAATTTGACATGGTAGCTGTGTGGTTTCTGCTATAGGCTATCCCAAACAAGCGTAATGCTTATTCTTACCAGAACCTATAAACAAAGCAGGCAAAGCTGTGAGCACATCTCAGGGCTTACACAATTTAGCTTGTGAGAGGCAGATGTAGATAACCTATGTAACATATACTAATGCCCTAATCTTCATTTGCTGTAGTGATTTGATTTGCCTGAAGCAGAAGTGTTTATACACTGGCAAAACAAGGATCCTAGCAAGGTTCAGGCTTGATCCCAACAAGCACTGTTGATGTTTTTTATTTTGTTGCACCCCATTCAAAAGGAAACGGCTCCCGTCCCTTCTGGTCTTTACAAGAGAGACAGTTTCTGGGATGGAAAGGCAGAGCAGTTTTAGAACCATTTGCTCACGTGCAGCAGTTTTAGAATCATTTGCTAGCCCTGACAAACCAGGAATTTATGGACATCGGGAGATAAAGGGGGAAGGTCTGGAAGTAACTGCATTTAACTCTGTTTAAATAATTCTGATCTGGAGGAAGTTTTCAGAACATATTAACCGCTGCATCAGTAAAAGGTGGGAGAGTATGTCTTCCAACTTGGAAAAGTGTAATTCGTACAAAATACTATTCTACCTTCATGCTGTGAGCTTATTTGGAAGTGTAGCTATTGGGGGAGAACACTGAAGCCAGATTCACTCTGAAGGACTGAGCCTGGACTCTATGCCATTGGCAACTTCCCTAAGAACAGCTGCACACCTGTGGAAATACCAGGTATGGCCCGGTGAGCCTGCAAGGCTGATGGCCATCAGTGCAGCTCCACAGTGGAAAAGCAGTGCCCTGGTTAAAACATGTCAGCAGTCATCTGGCAAATCTCAGTCTGACTAGAATTTAAGCCTGTTCTCTGGTGACAACAGAACTGCCTGTGTTTAAAAATGCTATCTCCTCAACCCCGCCCTGCCCTGCCATCTCAGTCTTACAGTTGCACAGAAAATGCATCTGGAGCACTTCCCAACACTTGGATGGAAAAGTGGCGTTCTTCCAGAGGGTTGTTACAGACAACAAGACTCCAAGATTAACATATTTTTCTTCCCTTTGAAAGCTTCAGCTGGGGACTGTGTGTCCGAATGCTGAACAGAACTAAAAGGGGGGTGTCCTGTGCATGGATGTGCGCATGCACACATAGAAGAACATCCGAACACGGATGTTATTGTCTAAACCTCTACTACAGTCTCCAATAGTGGCCAACAGTAAATGCCTCCCTCAGAACACTCTCCCAGCCTCTTGCAGTCCGTGGTTCAGAGACTCCTTGAGCCAACGGTTGTGTCTTTGAGCCTTTGCATTAGATAGCCCTCACCAGACTTCTCTTCCCCATGCATGCCTGTATTCATTGTGCTGCCAAACACCTCTTTTGACTTAATTTTGTTTCCAGCCCAGATACAGCAGACCATCATCTCTCCACTGATCACTGGTGAAGAAACACCTCTCATTAGCTTGACTGTGGATAACACCCACCTGGAGCATGGGGTGGTATATGAGTATGTCAGCAGTGCAGGAATCAAATCCTTTGTTCTAGAGAAGATTGTGGAACCAAAAGGTTGCTTCAGTCTCACCGCAAAGGTACCTGACCATGTACATAGTCATCTCTGCTCCTAAACAGAACAGGGAAGCTAATAATACAGGCATTTCTCTGGTACTTGGGTTGACACTTCGGATGAGGCAGCACATGGTCTCCTCAAACCTGCCTGGAGCTTTCCTCATTAGAGTGCACCAGCTCCTACTAGCTCTTGTTTGGTATGGGCAAGTCAGCAAATGTTTCCTGGGTTTCAGCTGTTGAGGTAGAGATAGTGGAGCCTCTCTGTGAAACTAAAGGCTTTGGAACTCTTGCTATTTTCTGTCTGGTAATGTACTCTTTGTTGATACTGAAGTTTAATCCTTTCAGGCAAGAATTTGCTTTGCTTCAGGAAAAAAAAAAATCAAGCAGCTTTTTCCTATCTGATGGACCGGATGGATTGCTAAAGGAAGGAGGTAGAAGTGCTGCTGTTGGAAATCAGCAATGTCTAGTATCTTGATCCATTTATATACAATAATAAGATAATGGTAAATGTTTCTGCCACATCCCAGTAACATTATAGTTATGCTCCATGAAAATGGAAGTATGCCTGAGCCAGGTTACTCTGATAGTGCCAGTGGATATTTTGAGCAATTAGTTGTTCTGAAATTTTCAGAGGTGTTTTATGTATCTGAGGGTTAGACATGAAAATGGTTCTTGGGTGGTGATAAAGGCAACTTGTTCTGAAGGCAGCTTTACTGAGCCATGTCATCATACAGAATCTACCATTTATTTAGTGGAATTTCCCCTCACTGTCAAGTCTCGTATAATTGACATCCTGTCTTTTTCTTTAGATTTTAGAGGCCTTTGCTGCAGAAGACAATCACTTTGTAAGGAATTGCAAAAGGCTTATATCCCTAAGCAGTGCAGTGGCCACCATGCCCCAGTATGAATTCCGGCAGATCTGTGACACTAAGCTGGAAAGCATTAGCAGAAGACTTGCGAGCTACCAAGAGGTACAACCCTACTAGTTATTGGTGAAGTCTCAAAACAATACTTAACTCTGATAACTGGATTATGGTATTCTTTACTAGTGAATCCAAACTGTTTACAGATAGGTGTCCTCGTGGCATGAAAACAGCTATGTACGTTAATCAAATTGCAAGTTCCTAAGAAAAAGGACTTAATCTGTAAACCACTCTTTTCAGCTTGTCAGAGCTCTGAGTTGGAAAATATTATTGCAGGTTTATCTCCACCACATCAGTGTATAAATGTGGCATGAACAGAATGATTTGTATTTATGTATATGAACATAAGTACAGTGGGTCAAAGTGTGAACAAAGTGTGGTCTTTTGTGCAGTAGTTACCTGAGCTTTTTGAAAAAAGGGCCCTAGAAAGTGCTGCTAATTGTTTTCATTTGCTGTTTAATAGGCATTTTATGGGGAATGTGGTATTTCAGTTGCAGCGCAAATCATATAATCTGAATAGGAGGCAGGAAGAGAAAGAGATTGTCTGTGTTGCAACCTAATTTTTTGCAAGTGAGTAAGCAGATGCTTGCTTTATCTCTCCCAGTTTGCAGATGGATTGAAGACAAAGGTGAGCCCAGCCTTCAAACAAGCCATCATGGAACCACATTCCCTCAACAGCATGGATTTCTGCCCCACCAACTGCCATATTAACCTCATGGAGGTATCGTACCCCAAAAACACTACCTCAGCAGGGAGGTCATTCAGCATTCGCATTGGACGGAAACCCTCTATTATTGGTCTTGATCCAGAACAAGGTGATAATTAATTTTCAAATCACACTGATTTTATTTGCATAGAAAGTTGTGTCTTTCCACTGCTCAGCAAAGTCAAAATTAGTTCCAAAGGAACAGTCTCTCCAGTATGCTTTTTTCTTCCTTAAAATATTGTAGTAAAATGACAGCCTGCTTGTGTGGTAAAATAGTGTGGTAAAATGCCTTTATGCATACAAAAGCTTCAGGTCAAATATTCTACTAACTAAGCAGTGTGATCATATCCTGATAATTAAGTGTCTGGGGACTTAGCAGAACTGACTGAAAAAGTAAATGAGGGCTAATAGTGCTAGAAAAAGTAGTTCCATACTGTGAAAAGAGGCTGCATTCAGGTGGAAAATATCAGGTCAATCAGATTGTAATACCATTTCCTTTTGTCATTACTAAATAAATACCATATATTGGAGCTGGACGTCTCTGCTCTGTCAAGGGGATCTACTTCTGATAAACAGCTGCTGCATAGCACTTATCCTTCATTCTGAACATTAGAGTTCCAACGTTTCCTCATCATGGTCTCACATAATGTGCTTCTGATTCATTGTCTGACAAGGTCAGAGAGCAGGAACGTTTGGAAGAGACACAGGGAAGTGCAAACTAACCAATCTACTGAAGAAATGGCATTGACTCTATTCAAAATGAGTCAATAAAGAAGCCCTGCTTGCTTGAGGATATTAAAATTCTACAGTATTTTAAATATGACCATACCACAACTGTCAGCATTTTAAAATGAAAAAGTATTTTATTTATCTTCTGTAGTGACATCATCCTATTTCTCTGTATGTGTGTGCATGTGTATGGAAATGTCTTTAATGCTGGAATATAATACAGACCAACTCCTGAGAGCTTGAATTCATTAACATTTCAACAAATGCTTTTGGATATTCAAACAGACAATAGGGATAGGATAGGAGTGCACACTTGCTGTCATTACTCCCAGAATTTAACTTGTTTCTGGACTCCAGTGAATTCAAAATATCTAGTTGGCATGCCAGGAAAAATAAAAAAGTAAAAAATAATTAAAAAAAAGTTTTTTGTCATTAAATATAATTATATAAAATAATTATGTGAAATTCTATTTTTTTCCTATTAAAATTCCATGTACCCTAAACTAGCATTACTATGATGGATTGCAGAAATTCATGAGAGCCATACTAACTAGACCCTTTAATGTTTAGTAGGTACCATAAATCCAGTCTCGTATACTCAACATTGCATCACCACTATGGCTGCACCATCCTGGAGATGCCTGACCCCAGAAGATGGAGATCTTGATGGCAGCTTTGGCCAGCAGAATGGAGGAACAAGTCAGGAAGAAAGGGGACTCAGTTTTTTACTCAAACAGGAAGATCGGGAGATACAGGACTCATACTTGCACCTTTTTAACAAACTTGACATTGCATTGAAGGAAATGAAGCAATATGTCATTCAGATAAATAAGTGAGTAAAGAATCCAGTATGCACTGCAGAGATCAATACTCTCAAAACAGAGGCATTAACCCCAGAAACCTCGTTATGCCTATTGGCCCTGACTGTTCTACTCTTTATTATACTTGCGTATTCACATGCTACTTGCATTACAGCTCGCTGCTAGTTATGAAGTGTCAAACCTACCCCACGGAGATCCACCAGTGTGTATATATATATATATAGTATACATATTATTGCCCCTTGCTCCTATAGAAGCCACTGTTTTGCTTAATATATGCTATATTCTCAGATAAGAGTGTCTTAAATTCCAACAGTCGTTTTGGAACTCCGAACGGACAGAGTGCCTAGCCTGGCAGTTTTGCTTGTCCTAAGGCAGACTAAACAAAAGTTGTGATTTTTATCAGCTTTCTCCTTGGCACCTATGTTTTCCTTCCCCCTTTTCAAGTCTGTGTCTTGGGCATAACTGGAAGGGTTTTGCTAGCAGGTGCTGCAGGGGTGATTGATGTGGGATGAGGCCACAGCTGTTTCCAGCCTTCTCACTGACAAAAGAAAAAAAAGCCCATTGTGCATGAAAACTTCAGCTGACCAGAAAGCATGTGGTGGTGCCTTGGCTCAAACATACTTCAGAAAGAACAATAGCTGTTGGGGAGAGTCTGTGAGCTGAGGCAGTGCCCCAGAGGAGAAACCCAGTGCCTGAGATGGGAAAAGTGTAGACTGTTGAATATGAAATAGAGCCCTTGCCATTGTTAGAATAATTAAATTGTACCTTATGGAGGTAGAGTTATCTGCAGAAAGTGGAGTTTTTGTGAACTGAGATTAACAGATTTCAACAAACCCCTCTCAGATCTCACACTTTTACATAGCTGTAGTCCAGGTACAAATACTGGCAATGTTGCCTCTGATTTCACGTAGCTGAATTCCAGGATTAGTCATTTGTGAGGCTGTTTACCGGTCCCTGAGAACCAAATGTTTTCCTTCTGCAGACTTCTGTCCACCATAACAGAACCTACAGAAGGTGGTGCCTGTGAGCCACCATCCACTGAGGAGACATCTCCACCTTCCCTGGGAACAGAAGAGAGTGATCCTGACAAAGCTGAACATGGTGGCATCAAGAAGGTCTGTTTCAAAGTTTCAGAGGAGGACCAGGAAGACTCAGGACATGACACAATGAGTTTCAGAGACTCATACAGGTTAGTCTGAAGAAAGATGTGTCACTTTTACCATACTAAAATAATGTCTTGAAGTTCTAATACACGTCTGGATTCAACAAGCACGAGGGCTTTCTGTTTTTCTACTCAAACCAACACACTTGTAACATGAACTCTTGCTAAAGTTATGCTGTAGTACTTGCGGTTCTTTTCCTCATCTCTGTTTCTCTTATTTTCTCTCAATGTTGTAGTAGTAAATGACAAATTGATAGATCAGGATTATTTTCCTAGAGCATATTATCCACTGTTTACACCAGAAAGTACATCTTGCATGAATAAAACAGGCAGGTATCAATCTGCAGTTTCCAAAGTGTGGTACACATGCACAAGTGTGGTGCCTTTCTCGATGGTTCTCTAGCAAGACATCGTGTCCTCAGAGCTTCCTAGGAATTTTATATTCTCTTAATTATGTAAGCAGAGATGCACATAAGTAAGAGGCTGCTGCACTTGATTTCTTTAAGTACATCTAATATTCTCTCTCTGAGCTGAGTTTTGCCTGGTGCTGAAATGTGCTGCTCACATAAGGCTTGAAATCACAGTGAGCAGCAGAGAGAAAACACCAAAACCCAGAAGACCTGACATCTTCAGCAGATGCTAGATTTCTGCTGATCTGATGACCCTCAGAACAAGTTTCAATATATCCTGATTGGCTTTTCACAGATCCTGGAACTCTTGGTTGAGGTTTTCCAGATAGACATCCAGTGTCATCCCTGGTGCCATCCACGCTTCTCCTGAGTGACCACCATATGTTCACCAGATAATCAGACATTCAGCTACCTTAGTCCCTTGAAAATAACACCCTAACCTACTTAAAGATTAGAACTAGTCTTCCAGAGTTTGAATATATGAAATAATGTTAGTTTCCAGTCAGTCAGTAATCCTGTAGTAAAATTTATTTACTTAGCAAAGTATTCACACTTGCTATAGTTATTTCACTACATTTACTACCAAGAGGACATAATGCAACAAAAAAACTTTTCTTGTGGCAAAATGCCAAATACCATGCCAAACTGCCAAAATACCAACACTTCTAGAATATAAAATAAAATAAAATAAAATAAAATAAAATAAAATAAAATAAATAGGTCTAATATGACTTTCCCTTTTATACCATGTAACTGTGAACTACAGAAGTTCAGCACGGTTTGCAGACTGTTCGGTCTTATAATAGCTGCTATTGTAAGGTTTTTTTTTCCCATTCAATTCTGCAAAAAATTTTCCCAGAAGATTAAGCCACTGAGAAACAGAAATGGGCATTCATTTTTTATTTTTATTTTTAATGTCCCTTTGAAACCACAAAGGCAAATGTTTATTCAGGTGTCTCTAAATCTTGTTTTTGAGACATTATTGACTACTGCTTCTCCTGGAATATTTGCTACTGAAGAAAATCTCACACACTCCAAGTCTGTCTTTCCTGGGAGGAAACATTTGAAAACTTAACTTCTCAAGAAATGGAACAAGTTGCAATCATGTCTGACCATTGCAATTTTATATCTCTAATAGGCCATTTTGACATTTATAGTAAGGCCAAAGGGCTTTCCCTACACAAAGGAGTAAAAAGACTTTATAGTGAGTTAGGAGGATTAGAATAGCCTGAATGAACGATGCACCTTTGAAACTTTCATGCTGCTACAGGCATGACTCTTCACCCGGTGTTTTTTTGTACTGCTGCAAATGTTAATATATTACAGTCATCAGGATGAAGAAATGACAGAATCAGGATAGTTTACACTGGAAGGGACATCTGGAGCCCACATGGTCCAGTCTCTCTCTCAGAAAAGGACAAAGATTGGTTGCACAGGGCCTTGTGCAGTTGGATATTGAACATCTCTAAGGACAGCAAATATCCAGTCAGTAAAGGACCACAACCAGCAGTTAAAATGTTGAGATCTGTGCTATCTATTCATTGTGCTAGATTTAAATTCACACATGTGGTCTGAAGCTGCTTTATTGAAACGTGAAGTATTTCTTTCATTGTTAATAGGAATCCCATTTGTGAACACTGTGTAGTTTAAATGGTTTCTATAATTGCAGCTAATCTATTCTGAGTAACAAAGTGGTATCAAAAACACCGTATGTGGATCTGTCACTTGCTTCAGAATTATACACATAAATGTAAGATGAGAAAGATTATTCTGTCTTATCTTTATTAGACAGGCAATTAAGCATATATTGCAAGTAATTGTTATTCAAGGGGGAATAAAATGTATTTTAAAAGTGTGTAATTTAAGTGGAGGTGGCACAGACTGACATCCATTGCCTTTTTAATAACTTTTATACGTTGTTGTTAGTGTAAACTGAACATTAGAGAGATTCATGCTACAATTTTCTACGTATGCATCAGCCAGCATTGGCGTGAAGACAGTTGAAGTGACTGTTTGGCTTCCCAAAGCAGTTTTAGGATCTGCTATGCCTGATTTTCCAACGGTATAGATCCCTTAAATGTCTGTCTCAACTTCAATATCTGTGCTACTGCAGCTTCAGTTTATGCTGGATCTGGATGCTGTGGTATCCTAAGAACTGGTAATGACTGCTGAGTTCATTGAACTCATAGTTTAATTATTTCTCCCCTACTCTGTGCTCCTAGAAAAAGTTTAATGATGCAGCCCAAATGAGGTCATGGCAGGAAATGTATTTTCATTATTTATAGGATCCAGACAATATTAAGCATTGAGTGGTCACCACAAATGGAGAAAGATATCCTTTTACGATGCCAGCCTGTGAGGCCTTGCTTAATGGTTGTTCTGCAAGTAATTAGGCTTTCTTTTGTGTGCACATAAGAGAAGTTGTCATGGGGATTATTGCAGTGTTAATAAAAACATGATGATGGTATACATGTATCATAGACTGGGTGTAAGGACAGTTTTTTTTCAATCACCTTTGCTTTTTTTTCCAGTGAATGTAACAGTAACCGTGATTCAGTGTTGTCATACACCAGTGTACGGAGTAATAGCTCTTACCTGGGCAGTGATGAGATGGGATCAGGTGAGTATATGCACAGGTAACATTCCAGACTCCTTAGCAGAGGTGACAAGTTTTTGCTGACTATAAGCACTTGCATGTTTAAATTGCAAATGTGGTTTCATCAGAACAAATCATAAGACTATGAAAAGATAGAGATTTGTTCTTTTTCTAAAGAACCAAAGTAAATTTGGAAGATGGAAGAGCTATTAAACGTTTTTGTTGTGTGAAAAGTCCTGAGTATTTTGATTTAAGAATAAGAGAGAAAGCAGCAATCATTTTTTACCCACTCTAGTATGAAGTTGCGCTTGTATCACCTGTGGTCTCATCACAGATTATGTTAGTAAGACAGTTAAAAGTTTTTCATCTTTCTTTTCTTAGGAGATGAGCTTCCCAGTGATATGAGGATTCCTTTAGACAAACAAGATAAACTTCACGGCTGCCTGGAACACCTTTTTAACCAGGTACATAAAGTATTACACAGCATTGTTTTCTTTTTATCAATGCCAACACAAGAAATTGGAAGTATCTGATTGTTTAATGTAATCATATTATGAGGGAAAAAAAAAACACTATGAAGATTTCGAAGTACAGTGTAAGAAAACACATTGTATGACAGATTGATGAAGAAATTAGTCAGCATTCATGTTGCCTTGAGTTATGTAAGCAACGTTGAACTGACTTGTATGAAGCATTAGATTAAAGAGAAGAAATCTTTGATGGAGAAGGGAAAAGATGAGCAAAATTCTAATACTTTGCATAATCTTGATGAATCATGTTTACAGATCTCAGGAGAGCCCTCAAAGCTTAGCCAACAGATGTCTTTATAGATGTATAGCACCAGAGGAACTTTTTGTATTGTTTTTATCTCATCAGCATGTAGATCATTGTTTGTGCCGAATGTTAACATTCAGTGTGGGGCTCTTGAGGTTCAGGGTTATAGAGCCTTAATGCTATTTGTTAATGAAGGAGAAATTACTCCAAAATACAAATAGTGTAATGACTTCAGCATTTTGAAGACACCAGAAGAGTTCTGTTCAGATTTTCTTCCACAAGCCATTCTAACGCTGACTGAAAATATTCCTACTGTAGGTTGATGCAATCAATGCACTTCTAAAAGGATCAGCAATAACTAAGGCCTTTGAAGAAACCAAGCACTTTCCAATGGACCACAGTTTGCAAGGTAAAGAAAAAGGTTGAATATGTTTAGTAATGCACTTTTCTAAGACTTAAGGGATTAGCATGAATGTACACATGCCATATGGCCACACAGAGTTATTAACTGTGAATCTATCCAGTTTTATGTTATGAGAAGGGCTTGGTGATCCTTGTGGGTCCCTTCCAACTTGGGATATTCTGTGACTCTAATGGCAAGTGCCATGTCTGGCCACAGAAATTTTGCATCTTTAAAGGGTCATTTTTACATGAATTCCAACTAAAACAAACAAAACACTTTTCTGTTATATGCTACTGAATCCTTACAGCTCTTTCACAAGTCTCCAGATTCATCCTTTGATATGAACACAGAGATGTATCTCAAAAGGTACAAGGTAGAGATATGTCAGATATAAGGTAAACTAACACTGAGAAGCTGATGAGGGGCTGTCCCCTGTACATCTGAGGCACCAAAAGTTTCTGCCTGAGTTTGCTTAATTCTGCTTTTCTTCACAGATGGGTAATAGAGTAAATTCATCATCGCATGACACTTATTTTGAAAACTGATTCCCATAGAGAGCAAACAAATGATACCCTGTTTTCTTCTCCTCAGGGCGTATGATGAGACTTTTGTCTTTATGTTTTTGAGGCCCACGATGTGGTTTCTTCTCTCACTGAAATACACAAGGCTTTAGTTTCTGAACATTTGCTGCATTTCCTTTCCCACTTGAAATGTGAACTGCTTCCTACTATTCTAATATACTTCAGGTGCTGTAGCCATGGGCTTCCCAACCTTTCACAAACTCTGTTTTTAAGTTACAGTGGCAAACTAAAGTAGAGTTTCTTTCTTCTTTTCTTTTTAGTTTCTATGAAGTTGTTTTACATGAACTTATCTTTACAAACACATTTACACTTACATTGATTATCTGTTAGTCTTTCCATGCACTGTTGGAATAAAATGAGGAAATAACAGACACCCTGTGTTCACTTCCTTCATTTTATTTTGCTTAAATGGAGCTTCATTTATTACAACTAGATTAATTGCACTGGGAGAGTCTTTAGGTTAACTCAAGTTAACTGATGATTGCGCGTTCATCACACTAAGGAACAGACAAGCCCTGCTTACATCTGGAATACCTGGACCAAAGTGTCTCTTCAACAGCTACCATAGATGCCTTTCAGTGACAAATGTAGATTTGAATGCTGTCCCAGTTCTGTTCATGAGCAGTTATTTGGCACTGTGTTTCTGTCTGCTTACACATTTTATTGCCAACAATGGGCTCTTTGGCTTAGCTACATAGCAAAGTCATGAAAAATAGATCCCCTGTTCTGTAATTAAATAATTAGCTGACATCAGGTGAAAGGAAGCAGAATATTTCATAACTTCTCATTAGTATTATGGGATGTGAATGCTGCAGCCAAAAAGCTGATCTGATTCTGCACAGCCCCAAACTTTAGATACACTATGCAAGCCAGTATATCAAATATGAGTTACAGAAAACAGAAGGTAATTCCGTGATATGTGAGTAGTACAGAGCTCGCTTCAGCTTGCACATCACTCAGGTACACACCTTTTAGTTCACAGTCCTGTAAACAATGCTGGGAGACTGCTGATGATTAGATTATAGGAGTAGTCTTTATTTTTCCCCATCTGCATTAAATCTACTTAAGAACCTCTTTCATTGACAGTTATTGCTACTGATACTCAAAATCAAAAGCCACTCTCAGCTATATAGCATTTCCTCAATGCCCAACAAACTGCATTTTTTTTTTTTTAAGAATTTAAGCAGAAGGAAGAAACCACAGTGAGGTGCCGGAATAATATTCAAGCCAGCATTCAAGAAGATCCATGGAACCTTCCATTGCGCATCAAGAACCTTGTTGAAATCATACAAAAACATGTGGAAGGTCAGTAAATGGGGAAAAGTTTGGTATCAGATAGCCCTGATCTAATCGAGTCTAGCAGTTCCATTTATCATTTTATATTAATTTGTAACAACACTGTACTGGGCTCTAAAGAAGAACAGGGAAAATAGTCCTAAACCTGGTTGAACTGGAAGAGGATAGCTGAATCCGATGTTTACACTCAGTGCAAAGCACTGGGCAGCAGTCACCTCCTCCAGGATTCATCCACACAATTTGTTTCCAATAATTCCTGGTAGTTAATGGAGCATTTAGCTTGTAAAATTCTTTGATTTACACTTTGTTTGTCTTTCTGTCATTAAAACATCTGTGAAAGGACTACTATAGTACATAGAAATAACCGTGCAGGAGATGAAGACACTGTTAATTAAATATAATCAAATCTACCTTGGCATCATGTTGACTTGCGCCTTCCTTTTCTTCACTGTTTTAGATGGGAAGAATCAGCTGCTTTTGGCCTTGTTAAAATGCACAGGTAAGGGGTATCATTTTGTTGCAATACATTGTATATACATGGTCCCACCAGAACATTTTGTGAATGCATGTGCATACATCTAAGTAGTATTTCCTTTGCATTTAGCTTTAGTCCTGACATTTTATGCAAACATTTCTTGTGTTCTGCATCTTTGGCAGCCTTTTCATGCATCTGACATCTGTTCTTCAATTTACATTGTTTCAGTTACAGTGTAGGCTGCTGTGTCACCTGGCTTGCCATTGATTTTGCACAAGCACTGTTTTTCTGTCTTCCTTTTTTCTTTTGTACAACCCGCATTCCCAGATGGCTTTTACTGTTTCCTGCTGTGGTGAGAACATGCAGCAAAAATGAGACCTATTGCACAACTGTCTGTGAGACCATGGACACTGACATCTTTCTAAACAGAGCAGGCATGTTAGGGATTTGGGACTGTGTATACTGAAATTACAGCCAGGAGGACACGAAGAACCTAAATGTGCAGGCAGCTCCTAAAACCACTGTGGATAGACACCATTAATCTGTTAACATGCACAAAACGTTGTACTCACAGATCAACTGACAGGCTGTTCCCAGGAGTGAATGTGCTGTCTTTTTATAATTGAAATATCTGCGTGGTGTATTTTTGTTTGAAAATTAGGTAATAAATAACTGCAATAGGCTGTCGTCATTTCACTGTGACAGCTTGATTCTCATGTTTTCATAGAATGAAAGTGTTAGATCAGCACGGCTCTAAATCACCTCTGTGCTCCTGCCAGTCCTGGTCTGTGAGTCTGTCAAAACCAGCCTGCAGTGTCAGTCTAGTGTCCATAAAGGCTGCTTGTAATGACAACAGCTATAGTGAGTCCATAAGTGTTTACCTATGCCCCATGCCCTCAGTGATTTCACCGGTATCCTCTGGAAAGAATGGGGGAGCAGATGGCACTGAACTGGCTATGCCAGCTTTAGGGCAGCAGGGATTCGCTAACCCTGAGGGCAGTTCTAAGCTCTTTTTACCTTACTTTATAAGTTCAGTTCGTACTGCTGGAAGGGAGTGGTTGCCCTTCAGTTGAAGACAGGGCCCAGGGCCTAGACTTTATTGGTCAGTCTATTGTGGTCAGTGCTCCATAAAAATAATCCAGATCTTCAAAGCCTCTGAATGATGTCTTCAGCTTCTTTCTCTTGGGAACACTGCAGTGCCTGTTGGAGGAGCCTGGAAAGTAGCTCTTCACTTATTCATGTTCCTCTTTGGCCTACAATCCCCTTAAGTATGACGAGGTTGCTTAGACCAGCGTGTGGCTGCCTGGCAGCCTGACTGGAAGCAAAGTTAACACGGGAAATTCTCCCAGGAAACATAAACCAGTTGGTAACCTACTGGCAGGCCCAGTTAATGCATTAAGCATATGGGAAGCCCATGAAATACAGATGGATGAGGGGCAGAT
The DNA here is from genome assembly GCF_964211825.1 of Aythya ferina. Taxonomy (NCBI): domain Eukaryota; kingdom Metazoa; phylum Chordata; class Aves; order Anseriformes; family Anatidae; genus Aythya; species Aythya ferina. The sequence goes on along the minus strand of NC_140315.1, from coordinate 15,366,959 downwards.
GAATCTCTAATAGCCCAGGAGAGAAGTAATGGCAGAGATCCTCTTTCATGAATTCTCTTGCTTCTGTAAACATAAAAAGAAGGGAATCAGTCCAGATATGGCACTAAGGAGTTACAGCTCTTCCCAGTCAGAAGAATGAGCAAGCAGATGGCAGAGTAAAATAAAGAGTCAAGTGGCCTGGAAAATTTTCAGCAAATTTTTCCCATTGATGCTGTCTTTATCTCTACAGCCAGGGCACGCAGCAAGAAGAGGTTATCTGTTATGTCTGTGCAAAGCTATAGCAGAAGTCAAATGTTATGCACACAAATACTACAATAGCAGTGAGTATTCTCATGACTTTGTGCATCTCTCCTCTTCTCTTGCAGATACTGAGCTACAGCTGAGGCGTGATTCCATCTTCTGCCAATCTCTTGTGGCTGCTATTTGCACCTTCTCAGAGCAGTTACTGGCTGCTCTCAACTATCGATACAACAACAACGGGGAATATGAAGAGAGCAGCAGAGATGCCAGCAGAAAATGGCTGGAACAGATAGCAGCCACTGGTGTTTTACTGAATTACCAGTCTCTGCTCTCCCCCACTGTGGTAAGTTGAAGAGTTGTGACACCCTTGGGTCTGTTCACATTTATATGTGTGCTGCTCTGCCACTCACAACCCAGCCAGAGCCCTTTGTTCAAGCAGCATGTTGAGGCTCTCATTGCAGCAACTGTGGCTGTCACACTAGAGCACTGTCAGAAGCAAACTGCTTTTATATTTGGAGTGATGTTGCTGCATTTAGTTCCTCAGCTGCTGTTGAAGCATGTGTGGCCTGCCCTCTTCTGGTGAAATCACACATTTCAACAAGTAGGTAAAAGTTCTGAGTATTCAGAGTTCCAAACAAGAAACTCTAGACTTTTGTTCACATGGTGACTGTTGTTATAGAATAGATGGACTGAAGTGTATCTCTCACACAATTCTGTGGTGCAGTGATCTGAGCCTAAGCTAAAGGCACCATGTTGAAGGAGGAGAAGGTCTTTTTTTTTTTTTTTTTTGACTTTTAAAACATCATGTATTGAACGTGTGGAACAACTCTTCTTTCACATTGCACGGAATGTAAGAACATTTATTTCACAGTAACTGATAGGCTCTTCACATTTGTAGATATGGGGTAAAGATTGGAAAAAGAGACATCTTCAAAATTATTCAGTGCTTCAACCTCTCTACTCTCTGTGAATCATATCAAGTGACATCCAAGCAAAGGGTAGCTAAGCTTGTATCACAAAGTTAATGAGCCATCAGTAGTTACCTTGGGGGGGTGGAGTTAGTGGAAAGCTTTGTGTTCTGCTCTAGGTCTCCTGAAGCAAATCACACCAGTAACAACAATACTGTCCTGCTATTGATTTCCTTCTGGCAGATGGTGACTTATTTGTATCTGGTTCTTTGCCCCACAGAAGGAGGAGCGTACCATGCTGGAAGACATCCAGGTCACTCTGACTGAACTGGACAAAGTTGCCTTCTATTTCAAGCAAATGGATGAAAGTCTTGTAGCAAGTGAGTATTCTCAGTTTCTTTGGAGGTCTTTTATCTTGTTTATTTTATAGGCTACATTTTCCATAATTATAAATCTAACAGACCACATCAAACCCGGAGAGTACTCAGCAACCTCTCTGAAGCACTGTTGCATTCCTTCAGCTTCCTCTGCAAGCACACAACATAAAAGCAAGGATTTTGATACCATGGGATGCCTGTGGCATGTTCTGGCATTTAGGTCTGTGCCAGTGTACCTGACGTGATTTCACATGTAGGGAGATAAGACAGATGATGAACAGTTCCTGACAGATATTTGTAAGTCACCATTCTACAAAAGGTAGAAGGACTGTCCCTCTACAGCTCTTGTGTCCTCTGTCCCACCTTGCCAGATCTCTCCCCATGTTTACTGACTATGAGATGCCATAAAATAAGATGGGAATTGTTAACCACATTTATTGTATTGGCATCAAGCATCATGCTAGCTGCATCTTTTAAGGATAATCTTTCAGAACCTGTTTTCTCTCAGTAAAGGTTCTCCCATATTCATCTAATGGCAGAGATGTGAAATGTCATCAGATTATCTAACAAACTCGGGCAGCAATAGTTTCAGATTTGGCCTGCTGTGGTAATACAGTAAGTGTTTTTATCTTTATTTCTGCAGATACTCATGTCTTCTACCACATCGAAGGAAGTCGTCAGTCCTTGAAGGTTATCTTTTATCTTGACAGCTACTACTTCTCCAAACTGCCTTCTCGGTTTCAAAATGGGGGAAGCTTGAAACTACACACGGTGCTATTTACAAAAGGTATCTATAAAAAGCTTTCTTGAGAAAAATAAGCTAACAGATGAGATTAAAAGATCCAAAATAAAGAACGACCATGAAACTCTTAACATAATACAGCTGAAAAATACAGACATATTTAAGAAGCAGATAGTTGTGTTCTGGGAAGATCTGAGGATTGATGGAGATTAGAATAAGACACAGTCATGAGAACAAGATATGCCTGCTTGGGGCTTTTTAATGCCTTCCTGCAAAGCTTCGTGTCACAAAGACATACAGGGCTATATGGACAGTCTGATCTAGTACGGTATGGAGATTAGAATAAGACACAGTCATGAGAACAAGATACGCCTGCTTGGGGCTTTTTAATGCCTTCCTGCAAAGCTTCGTGTCACAAAGACATATAGGGCTATATGGACAGTCTGATCTAGTACAGTATCAAGAGATGTTCCCTGGGTACAAACAAGCCCTTTCAAAAGCATACGCCATGGCATAATTATGTGAGATGGAAATGAAGGAATATTGACTAGATAGCAAACATTCACACCAAAATATCCATCAAGGGTCTTTGAATGGGCTATAATTATTGTTAGACAGAACTGCTTTCTGTGAAGCTCACCTTTATACCACTACATTCTTATACTAGGACATTCATTAAATTTATGCAGTAACAGAATTAACGTCGACATGATCTAACAGTCATGTGCAGAACAGTGAGATGATGTAGAGATAAATAAATAAATAAAAAGAAAACTAATAACATTCTACATTTGCATTTAACATAATAATATCTTACCAAAATGTTTTCTTTTTCAGCTCTGGAGAGTATGGAGGGGCAATTACAACCAGCTGGTTCACCTCTGGAAGAACTTCCCCAGCAAATTAATGGTCTCTCTCTTGAAAAAGTGCAGCAATACTACCGTAAACTCAGGTATTTTACAGTTCTCTTTTCCTTTAAAAGACATTGAAAAGAGTGCTCCTTGCTAAAGACATTAAAACTCATGAAAAAGAGATCCCAATCTTGATGATTTCCTGTCCAAATAGGATTCTTGTACAAATGAGGAGATCCTCATTTTGTGAGAAACCCGTTAATTATCTTCCCACAGTTAAGCTTAATCTGAGGTAGTGCACTGTACAGGATGAAATTCCCATCTAATTTGACTTCAGAATTGTGTGCAGGACTAGCATTATATAAGAAAGGATTTTTGGAGTATTTCAGTACAGATCGTTTAAATTTCTGCAATCAAAATGCTTCAATAAGAAGGCAGAGCTTGAAGTACAAGACTTCTATCATAGTCTTCTCAGACGTTTTGTACTAGACAGTACACATATACATACTTGAAATTAGAATCACTAACGTAGTCCTTGCTCGCCTTTTTGCAGGACATTTTATCTAGAGAGATCAAACTTGCCCACCGATTCCAATACTACGGCAGTGAAGATTGATCAGGTATTGTTATTTGTTTTATTTCTTCATGAGCTAGTCTTTAAAACCCCAGTCATGGGATACCCATGTGGTAGACCTGTACAAACCGAAACATCATTTTTAAAAAGTTCCCTGCTCTAAAGAAGCAATGTGAATTTCTCTGGAGCATAGCTACAGTTTTTTTGTTTGAAGAAAATGTGCGTAACTAGAGTAAACACAATCCTTAGCTTAGGCATTAGTAAGACTCCATATCACACTGATTGCCCCTGCTAAATAAGGTTAGGTGTTAGACAGAATGAATTAATTATTCTCTCCCACAGATGTAGAAAAATGTACAAACATTTGGTTTACAAGTTAGGTTTTGTTCACAATTATAGAAGAAAACAACAGGACAATAGTGTTTCCCAGCACCTCATCCAAAGGCAAGCTAACTGAGAGAGGTGACATGACTTACTGCCTGTAAAGCAGTAAGTACTACTGCAGTGAAGACAAATCAGAAACTTCGTAATTGTAATATGCATTGTAAACAAGCTACATAATTTGTGGTAATTGCAAAAAAATGCCCCAAATCTAAGTCATCGTTTGTATTTTTCTACTTCTAAAGATCATGTACATTCTAGGTGTCATTGTGCAGCAGTTACTCTTGTGTAGATTTAAGGTCCTGTGCTGAGACACAGGATAAAGAATAGTATGTATCTTTATAACTAAAGGAGTAAACGTGCCACTTATGTGTTGATATTGTTGTTGCTTTGTTTAGCTTATTCGTCCCATTAATGCAATGGATGAGCTTTGCAGGCTGATGAAGTCTTTCATTAATACAAAACCCACCCAGTCAGGATATTCAAGCAGTAACATATCAGGAGCTGGCCTGCTACCTATATCCTCTGAGCTCTGCTACCGACTTGGAGCCTGTCAGATTACTATGTGTGGCACTGGAATGCAGAGGTGAGATTTAAAAAGCCTACATGTTAATGCTGTGATGAAAATTTTTGTCTTTTCTAGAGATTTGAGCAATATGTATGATTCTGTTCAAATCAATACAAAGGTAGATGCTAAGTGAATATAATAAAGATCTAAATATACTGCCATCTTTATTTTAGGGTAGGTTGTGAATTTTAATACTTCTGTTAATAGTTAGTTTTGACACGTAATCTTTGTTTCAGTGCATCAACTGATGCAATTCATTAAGTGAACTCATTTCATTTAACTTTCAGTCAATATTACCTTCAATCACACACTGAAAATGTGTGAAGTTGCTCAGAAATAGCTGTACAATCTTGGTGTGTACAAACACACCACTGTTCTTCAAGTGAGTAAAGAAAAGATCTGCTTGTGAATATCCTTACATGACGTCACATAGAAGAGCAATGGAACGTTACCTTGTGGTAATGATTCTGCACAATTGCAGAATCTAAGTGTAAAGAGACTGCAAATGCAGGACTAAGCTTACATTGTAGTTTAGTAACTCAAAAAGTTAAGTTGTAAATATAAAAAAGATAGCTAATGAAATACATACTTAACAGGTAAGTGTCCTGTACATACCTATATGTACATTTTAAAATACAATCTTTGATTTCCTCTCTCCTGTTCCCATGTTCAGAAGTACATTGAGTGTGTCCCTGGAGCAAGCAGCCATACTGGCTCGAAGTCATGGACTTCTGCCCAAGTGTATCATGCAAGCTACAGACATCATGCGAAAGCAAGTAAGTATTTGGACATGTGTGTCTGTGGCAAGCCACCAGTTTAATTCCTGTAATATCATAGCACAAACACCAATTTATTTCCCTATGGCACTATAGCACTGTATTTTGTGCAGTACAAACTCATATAGCCAACCTTCTATTAATGTCTGTACAGCTTTACATCTCTGACACAATGAACTAACTTTTGCATGTAGAGCCGTTACAACAATTAAAATATATGCCTTAATGCACATTATTTAAAGTGTGTGCCTTGATGGTTAGAAAGTAGAGACTATCAAGTATGTTTAAGACAATTTCTGTAAATACAAAAAGCGGAAGTCTCAATCAGTGTTAAACTGTAGAAACTCCCTAGTGGTAGACAGCAGTGCTTGTAAAGTGCTTTGGGATTAATTTTTTCTTTTAAGTAAACACAGATGACTAATGTATGTACCCAGTGGATTCCAAATCTTCTAGAGGTAGTTAATGGATTCTCAAATAGAAAACATAGTCCCATTATAATATTTTCCCCTAAGGACAAGATGCTTTATCATTGTCAGTACCATAAATTCTGTTTTCTTTAGGGACCAAGGGTTGAAATCTCTGCCAAGAATCTGAAAGTGATGGACCAAATGCCACCATGTGCGCCCCGGTAAGTTATTATGTATTATGCATGTTATCTGAGTGCTTGTTTTATGTTCCTGTATTAGTTGTGAAGCTCCTATTCTAACCAAAGATCTCCGTAGTAGCAATAGCAGAAAAAAAAATTTAAAAAAAGTTCTTTCTCATTGTACTAAAGTGTGCTCTGTAGCTTAACAAGCTACAGACCCTGATTGCCCAGGGTTATGTATGCTGCTTTTGTCTAGAAGACAATTTTGGAAAGCACTATACATATGTAATCCTACTGCACCTAATGGGAGCTAGAGATGTTCAGCACCTCTCTTTACAGGATACTTTCTAAGAGCATCTTTATTTTTAAGAGAAGTATCTTTTTGGCCTATTTGCTCCAAATGCATTATGTTGGAGAGAAGAGAATAATCTTTAATAAAGTGTACCACAGCATTTTCACACAATGGTCATAACAAATCCCCATGATTTAGATTAATATTTGCACAGAATCAGTTTGTACAAATTATCAGAGTAACTTATCATAGAATCATAGAATATCCTGAGTTGGAAGGGACCCTTAAGGATCATCAAGTCCAACTCTTGACACCGCACAGGTCTACCCAAAAGTTCAGACCATGTGACTAAGTGCACAGTCCAATCTCTTCTTAAATTCAGACAGGCTCGGTGCAGTGACCACTTCCCTGGGGAGCCTGTTCCAGTGTGCAACCACCCTCTCTGTGAAGAACCCCCTCCTGACGTCAAGCCTAAATTTCCCCTGCCTCAGCTTAACCCCGTTCCCGTGGGTCCTGTCACTGGTGTTAATGGAGAAAAGGTCTCCTGCCTCTCGACACCCCCTTACGAGGAAGTTGTAGACTGTGATGAGGTCTCCCCTCAGCCTCCTCTTCTCCAGGCTGAACAGGCCCAGTGACCTCAGCCGTTCTTCGTACGTCTTCCCCTCCAGGCCTTTCACCATCTTCGTAGCCCTCCTCTGGACACTTTCCAACAGTTTCATGTCCTTTTTATACTGTGGTGCCCAGAACTGCACACAGTACTCGAGGTGAGGCCGCACCAGCGCAGAGTAGAGCGGGACAATCACCTCCCTTGACCTACTAGCGATGCCGTGCTTGATGCACCCCAGGACACGGTTGGCCCTCCTGGCTGCCAGGGCACACTGCTGGCTCATATTCAACTTGCTGTCTACCACGACCCCCAGATCTCTCTCTTCTAGGCTGCTCTCCAGCGTCTCATCGCCCAGTCTGTACGTGCAGCCAGGGTTTCCCCGTCCCAGGTGCTGCAGGACCCGGCACTTGCTCTTATTGAACTTCATGCGGTTGGTGATCGCCCAGCTCTCCAACCTATCCAAATCCCTCTGCAAGGCCTTTACACCCTCATTCGAGTCCACAACTCCTCCAAGTTTGGTGTCATCAGCAAACTTGCTCAAAATACCTTCTATTCCTACATCCAGATCGTTTATAAAAATATTGAAAAGTACCGGCCCTAAAATGGAGCCTTGAGGGACCCCACTGGTGACCGCCCGCCAGCCTGACGCAGCCCCATTTACCATAACCCTTTGGGCCCTGCCCGTTAGCCAATTGCTCACCCATCATATGATGTTTTTATTTAGCTGTATGGTGGACATTTTGTCCAGTAGGATCCTATGGGAAACCATGTCAAAAGCCTTGCTGAAGTCCAAAAAAATCACATCAGCTGGTTTCCCTTGGTCCACCATACGGGTGATCTTATCATAAAAGGAAATCAGGTTAGTTAGGCAGGACCTACCCTTCACAAACCCATGCTGGCTGGGACCAATGACTGCTTTGTCCCCCAGGTGCGCCTCAGTAAGTTCGAGAACCAACTTCTCCATGATTTTACCAGGCACTGACATGAGACTGACAGGCCTGTAATTGCTAGGGTCTTCTTTCTGACCCTTCTTGAAAATCAGCACAACATTTGCCAGCTTCCAGTCTACCGGGACCTCTCCAAATTCCCAGGATCGTTGAAAAATAATTGAGAGAGGTTCCGCGATGATGTCCGCCAGCTCTTTCAGCACCCGGGGATGAATCCCATCCGGACCCATGGACTTGTAGGGATCCAGGTGGAGTAGCAAATCCCGCACACGTTCAGGGTCGGTTGGGAGTTTGTCATCCCCACCGTCCCGGTCCTCCAGCTCAGGGCACCCTGGGTCCCGAAGCCCATCATCGGCATTGAAGACAGAGGCAAAGAAGGCGTTAAGCGTCTCTGCTTTGCCTATGTCATTGTCTGTGAGGAGACCTTCCCTATCAAGGAGCGGCCCTATGTATTCTTTAGTTCTCCTTTTTCCATTCACATATCTAAAAAAAACCTTTTTATTTTCTCTCACAGACACAGCCAGCTTCAACTCTAGGTGTGCTTTGGCCACACAAACTTTCTCCCTACAAACACGAACAGCATCCCTGTATTCTTTCCATGACACCTGGCCCTCCTTCCAGTAGCGAAACACTCTCTGTTTCCGCCTAATCTCCATTAGAACGTTCCTGGTCAGCCACGCCGGCCTCCTGCCCCGCCTGCCTGACTTGCGATATTTAGGAATTGCCTTATCTTGTGCTTCTAGGAGGCATCGCTTAAAGAATGACCAGCACTGGTGGACATCGAGGCCTTCAAGAGCAGTTTCCCAGGGGACCTTGCTGACTAGTTCCCTGAGCAGCCTGAAGTCTGCTTTCCCCATATCTAGGGATGAGGTTTTGGTGGCACTTTTCCTTCTGTCACCATAAATTTTGAACTCAACCACTTCATGGTCGCTATGACCAAGGCGGCCACCAATCACCACATCTCCCACCAGACCCTCTCTGTTTTCTAGCAACAGGTCTAGGAAGGCACCTTTCCTAGTTGGCTCCGTTAGCACCTGTACCAAGAAGTTATCATCTAGGTGCTTCATGAACCTCCTGGACTTGCTCGTGTCAGCCATGTGGCACTCCCAGTTAACGTCCGGCAAGTTGAAGTCCCCCATAAGGACAAGGGAAGTTAATCTCGAGGCCTCTCTTAGTTCTGCAAAGAATAATTTATCGGCGCTATCGTCCTGGCCAGGCGGTCTGTAATAGACTCCCACAACGACATCCCCTTTATTCGTTCGTCCCTTGATCCTTACCCAGAGGCTCTCAACTTTGCCATTGCCAACCTGAAGTTCCACACAGTCCAGCCCCTGCTTCACATACATCGCCACCCCACCACCTCGCCTACCCTGCCTGTCCCTCCTGAAGAGCCTGTAACCATCTATCGCAACACCCCAGTCACAGGACTCATCCCACCAGGTTTCGCTTATGCCGATGATGTCGTAGTTGCGGGACTGGGCCAGGACTTCTAGCTCATCTATTTTATTCCTCATACTGCGTGCGTTTGTGTAAAAGCACTTCAGGTGCGTCTCCTTACACTCAGCACCTTGTGGATCTGACCGAAGGACCTCACTGGCACACAGCCCCTCTGATTCTAGCGTACCATCCCTTAGGTCTTCACCGGCGTGCCTGGTTTTAGCCCCTTCCCCCTTCGACTCTAGTTTAAAGCCCTATCTATCAGCCCTGCCAACTCCTGACCAAAGATCCTTACCCCTCTCCAAGAGAGGCGCATCCCATCCAGTGCCATCAGGCCCGGTGTAGCATAGACCTTCCCGTGATCAAAGAACCCAAAATTCTGCCAAAATTCTTGTGCCTCTACTCTTGTTAATGGCATTGTTTACACGAAGCAAGCAAAACAGTTCCATTCCAGCATGCAGGAATTGGCATCGGAAAAGATCTAGTAAAGTCTTTGCCATCCCTTCAGACAGAGCTATCTACCCCTCAAAATGTTTATAGGAAATTACTTTAAATTTTAGAGACTGTCATGGTGCTTACTGTAGCAGTCTGCCTTTGATTTATTTTTTCAGAGACCTTAAAGGGAAACATATTGGGCATTTACAACCTTATCCTTCTGTTGGGTTGTAATTGTTATTTCAAAAAGGAATAAAACAGTAGTCTGGGTTGGCTCTTCTACCATGTTGCCAGTGTCACACATCAGCATTCTATCAGCATGCTTATTTTGCCTTGTCAATGACCTACATGACTTAGATTCCATTTTTATGACTGTAACAACATGCTATGTTTAAAAATTAACAGTTTTACAAAGAAAAATGAGACAATTCTCTGTTTTGGCATACAGACTAGATTACAATGACAAATTCCAGGATTATTTGCTTGGATACCAAGCAAATACAGGTACTTCAAAGGAGGCTGTAGCGAGGTGGGTGTTGGTCTGTTCTCCCACGTGCCTGGTGACAGGACGAGGGGCTAAAGTTGCGCCACAGGAGTTTTAGGTTGGATGTTAGGAAGAACTTCTTTACTGAAAGGGTTGCTAGGCATTGGAACGGGCTGCCCAGGGAAGTGGTGGAGTCACCATCCCTGGAGGTCTTTAAAAGACGTTTAGATATAGAGCTTAGGGATATGGTTTAGTGGAGGACTTGTTAGTGTTAGGTCAGAGGTTGGACTCAATGATCATGAGGTCTCTTTCAACCTAGAAATTCTGTGGTTCTGTGATTCTGTGATTATTTCAGGGCAATAAAGCTCAAATACGTATGTTCCTACTGGGTTCTATCATCTGTGAAGGATGTCTGCAATTACCCCTTTTATTTGAAATAAAACTGAGCAAAGTTAAAGGAAGATCTGGTGAATTAACTTCAATTCTCAGTATCATCTTTCAAGATTTGTCAAACTCTATAGTAGCAGTCTTGAAAGGAAAATTATAAAAGACCTGTTACCTTGATTTTATTCAAATATAATGTAGAAAATACTACCACAAACAATCATATGAATCAAGATGCACTTAGGTTTAACCATCATCCCCCATTATACCCCAACTGGTTTAAAAGAAAAGAAATAGAAAAAGAAAGGGAGTGCTGAAGACCTGAATTGGGATAAAGTTAAAAAGGAGTGATGGAATGTCTCAAATAGTACTTAAACAATGATGGTAAATAATGTAGTTATTAAATCACTAGTAACACTTTTATATTTGCAATTATGAAGAATAAGACTAGTAGAATTCTTAATATTGGATTACTTATAAAGCTTGCAGAATGGTAAAGGAAAAGCTAACTCTTGTATACTATGCCAGTAACTTTGTGTCATCAGTCTTATGACATTTAATAACGTACTATTAATCTGCCTTAAAGACTCTACAGGTTGTGCCAGCCACCTACAGATGGGGATTTATAAAAGTAAGAGAGGCACCTGCGTTGTGGCATCATTCAAACATTCAACAACAAGCAGCCCTGTCTGAGGACCCACGCTAACTAACGCTGACGGCGCTGAAACGAGAGGAAGAGATGGTGCTCTGATGTAGTCAGAGGTGAACGTGCTGGATCCAGGCACCAAGAATCTGCCTTTGAACTCCTGCAGCACATACAGGGATTCTTGTATGGCTTTGACTTCTCAAAGAAATTCTTGAAACAAAGACCACACAACTAAAAGGGATGTTACTGCCATTTGCTAGATGCCTGGAAAAATGACAATTACGCATCAAGAAAGCACAGTTTTACTGATGACTTGTTTGTGCTGCCACCTAAAAGTTGTGGACTTAAAGGTATGGATTGGTTAAGAAAATCCAGAAAGACACCTCTCTCTCTCCCTGTACTGTGTCTGGCATCCATTTAATTGCCAGCCTCATTTTGGTCAGTGGCCTTGAGCAGTAGCTTCACAAACACCACTTTTTAATGTACTGACCTGCACTTTGGAACAACAAATAGCACAATCTATGGTTTATTGAGATACGAACAGAAAGAATTTCTTCTGGAGTCATTTTCCACTTCAGCCAAGTGAGAACCAATCTATGCTGCAGAGTATACATTCCATAATACTTCTCACCATTACTTCATGTTACTGTAGCTTTCAGGTTTTGGATTAACTCTTTTTACTAATGCCCTATTATGTGCTCTGGAAATACAGTGGTATATAAGGGGAGAGATGGGAGTGAAAGATTTTAAAGGAAACTTTACAAAGGAAAAATACAGTCTTATAATCTGATTATTTGAACAGATGTAGTTTTTAAAACCAGTCAGAAGAACTATACTTATTTATGTGGAGCGGAATATGTGTTTTGGATCATGTTATTATATATACAAGATTTAAATAAAAATTATATTGTTTAAAATGGGACCAATATGCTGGCAATTACACAGCTACTCCCAGTTTACTGAAAAGAAGTCTACATTATTTAAAATCTTTCAATATTTAAGTAGTCTTTAATACAGTTATTAAGATGTATTAGGGATGCTTTTAAGTTAAAAGAAAAAAAAGGAATCATGTATATAATGTACTTTATTTTTTCTTGTTTGAAAAATTGTTCTCCATTCTGTCAGTGTTATCCTAAGCACAGTATTTTTTTTCCAAATTACTGGCTGAAACTAATTGAAACATGTCAGCAGTCTCAGGACAGAAATAGTGTTCTTTTGGAGTGAGTGCCTTAATATGACCACCCATCCCTAACAAATTTCAATTGTAGCAGGTATCAGTGGGCAGGTGTATAACGTATTTACCATTCCTCTGTTTCTCCACAGTCTCATTTAAAACAGTTCATTGTTAGCAGATCCAGAAGCGCTTTGCAGTGATGTGTATTCTACAAGATTAAAGGTGTTTTTTTTTTTTTTTTAATTATTCTTATTATTTCTGAGGTTGTTTGTGTTTTAGCTGCATTACTTTTATTAACATCCCAACCAATTCAAATCTTAAATTAAAATCAGACCCTTTCAATTTGGATATGAAGGTCTTTTAATTTTTTAATTTACAAATCAGCACAAAACAGCTTATGACAAGTTTGGGGATGCAGCTTGTTCTGAACCTTGTTTCTGATTCTTTAAAGTATTTTCTTTGTGACTCACAGACTGAAATCATTTTGGGGAAGGAACATTTTTTGTTTAATCTCTTTTAATCATTTCCTCTGACTTACAGTAACCTGTTGCAGGGAACTAGGGCAACCCATCATTAGCCAGCTGTCAGATACAGGGGTTTGTTACTAGAGTAACCATTTTGTACTGCAGTAACATGAGCACAGCATTATTTCAATGCACTTTCTCATTTTTTGGTCAATTTTGCAAGAGTTATTCTCGGCCTTTGCTGTTTGAAGAAGAAATGGATGTTTCTCTACTGAATTCTCAACTTAAGATCTACCTAATATGATCAAAATAAGGACTGTAGGAACACCTAAAAGCAAAAAGAACACATATACCAAGATCCTTGCTTTGTCTACATCAGCTCTGTTCAGTGGAACTGCAGCAATCTGTACAGCCTGGTGAGGATCCTTGCCCACATTTATGTAGTCATTGTAGACATTAAAGATGCATAGAAGAGCATCTAAGGGCATTTACACTGTGTACTGTTTTACATTGAAATGTACATGTTATTCTTATTGAAAACATGATAGAAGTATTTTTATTATTAAAAGTTGATGTATATTATAAGGAAAGAAGATATGATCTTATTTTTCTGTTATACTCTTGATTTTCTTAGTGTTAAGTTCTATTTAACATTTTAAGTTCTATCCGATATTTCTATTGAGCAGTGAGAAGTTCAAACTGTAAGGGAAAAGTAGTTTTTGATACCAGCTGTGGTGGGTTAACATCCCAGCCAGACCCAGTACACCAGCTCAAGCTGGCAGCATGGTGCTAAACACTTCCTGTTTGTGCAGTGCAGCTACAGATGTGGTTTTACTGCAGACTTCATATTAAAGTAGAAAAGAAAAACTGTTTTGATGCTATAAAATTGCAATGTTGGAATCCAGGGCTGCAAAAAACAGATTGAAATAAGAAAAAGACAAAAAGCACAAATGAACCTGCAAGTTAAAAGAGTGGATTAGGTCTGCAGAATTTCCACGGCTAAAAGCAAAATAAGAATCAGGCCTACCACAACCTAGCAAGTGGGGATTTCATAGAGCTGACGCGTCTGATACATTGCCATGTGGAAAACTTAGTTGAGATGGAGAAAATGGAAACTAGCAGCATGAGTATGAGGTGTATGAGCAGCTGGCTAAAGGAGAGAAGGAAACACTGAAAAGAAAGTGGGAGTTGGATGGGGGTTGCAAGTGGAATTTCTTATGTGTCAGTTTTGTAACTGAATAGATTTAACATATTCATTAATCACTGAAGCAGATATGCTACCAGACTGGGTTTGATGTGGCACTAAGCTAGAGAAGATTCAGGACACACACAAAGATAGCCCTGAAAGACAAGCAATTGACTGGGATGAAATTACATAGTACAAATACTAGCACATGCAGATGAAGATTAAACAAAGTATTTTCCTGTATTTCTTGTTAACTGAAAATAAAAAGACCTTGGTTATAGAGATGGTCAGACGATGATGTAGATTCAATACAATTATCATAAAAGCTCAGCCTGCACCAGGAGACAGGTTTCCAGTTGAGAAGTATTCAAGATACTGTGTAAAGGCCTGCTGGGCTCCTAGCTGGACAGCCACGTACAGTTATAGTCACCAAATAATTGAGATGGTGACTACTGAATGGTGAATTGAATGGCTAGATGTTGAGAAAAGACACTAAAATGGTATCGGTAAAGTGGATACAATTCTGCAATTAAGAGTAGAAGAGCTTGATTTCTTTAGCCTGAGGTACTGTACATCGACTGTCTTTAGAAGAAGGCAATTGTAAGAAAAGTAAAGGCAGTTCAGTCTAAACCTAAACACTGCCAAACAGATAAAAAGGAATACAAGCAATTAGGGATAAATATTAGCTGAGAACTGTTTTGAACCTTAGAAATTAGAATTAGAACCTTTTCCAATCAGAATCTGAAAACAAACAAACAAACAAACAAAAGGCAAACACAAAGCTAACAATAAAACAAAACCCCAGCACTTTTACAAAGGTGCTCATAAAACTTAGAAAAACCTGTAAGCAGCAGTGTTTAGAGTAACAGGAGAGCCTCTCTGGGTGGATCAGGAAAGGCTGTGTGCTCTGTATGTGTCTGTGACAGGAGCCAGAAACAGGCCCTGCTCTGCCCTGTTTTGTCTATGGCATTTGCAAAGCAGAAAGTTCAAGTCTAGGCCTAGCAGTCTTTGAGCATTAGACATTTTCAAATGCCAGTACTTATTTGCAGACTGAACTAGAAGGATTTTTAGATGAGAAACCACAGATTCGGACAGATGTCACAAGTCCTTTCAGAATAGAAATATTGAAAAGAAAAATTCACCTGGGCTCTGGCAGATCCTTTTGCCTCCATCACATTTTCTTATCAGTAAGTGGTGCTAAAAGCTCACTGCTCTGCTATTTGGGAATATTTTCAGTGCTAATTATTTCATGGGTCTGAAGTGATTTAGGATATAAAACACTAAGTGAAAACAACAAGAATTTCAATGTAAAAATAATTTGAAACGCTTCTGGCTCTGTAACAGTGCACACAGTACAATCTGTCATACTGCTTGGCATCACGAGTGTCTGGCACAGCTGCTAAGCTGGTCATTGGTCAATGGCAAAAGGGGAAAAAAAAAAAAAAAAGAACAACAAAAACTTAACAAACAGCTTGTGAAGCTATCTTATTCACAAAAGCATAGTGCATAGGCTTACTGATAAGGTATCAGAGATTAATCAAATTATCCAGTACAATTTGTATATAAAACTACTAAGTATAGTGTAGACCTATAATGTTAGAATATGAGGTTCAAAGTAAGACAAACCTGCAGAAGTTAAACAGGGAAGAAACAGCACGCTTTTTCTGCTCTGTATGTAGCGCAGGAGCCCCAGCTTTGATTAGCACTGAGAAACCATTGTTGTGCCACTGGGCTCTGAGCTGTCTCTGTATGCAGAAATCATTTTTGTTTCCTATTAAATACCATACAATACAGCAGGTTTGATGGTACTGTCACAACATCACTCCACTTCATCACTAAAGGAGCGTTTCTATTTAATATAAACAGAAGACCTTCTCGTGCCCTTAAACCATGGCTTTCTGAGGTCTCTTTCTCACTGTTCCCAACTAACTTCCTTTGCTATGATAAGCAATTCACTTTTCCTTCCTGCTTCAGTTTGGGGAGGGAAATTTTCTTACCACTGTACTGTGAAGAGTCAAAGGAGAAAAACTGTAACCTGTTTTCAAAACTGGGAGTTGTAAGCTGTTTTGAAAACAGGGAGTGCTTTACATATATAATATAGTTCTAGTGACTTTAAAAACAGGAAGCTGGATAGAAAAATAGGATAAACATCACAAAGACACATAAAGAAACCTCTGCATTTAATTCCTGTAGGTATACTATTTGACAGCACTTGGTTAGAGGGAAAACAACTGAGCATATTTGTCATTCTGCTCCATTTCAGGAATCAGAAGTACCATATATTTATACACACCATCAGGGAACCTACTTTACCATACCTGTTTTCCTTTAGGACAAAAAAAACACGTTTATGTATGAAGTTTCTTCAGGCTCCTTATCAGTAGCTGTTACTATCTTTGATTTGATGAATATCAGAATTCAGAACATAAGTGAATGGTAAATCAATAATCTTTTTAAAATAGGTCTTGGCAATAGGCTATTTATTTTGGATTTCCAAATAGTCCCTGTTAAACCCATTTCTTCTATTGCACAGTTTGGCACGCATATAATACTGTTTATTCCAGGTTCTACTAATTGTCAATGTTTCTGTATACTGTGAGAATCAGGCTCTGATTCTCTGTTGCAATCAATCAAGTGTACCAGAAGAAAAATTTGTTAGTACCTGTACCACCATTGGTTACTCCTTTTTATTCTCAAGGCCACCCTTCAGTGCTGATTTAAAGACAAAAGACATCAATTATCTTAGAACAACAGGTTTGGTTTTCAGAGTTTTCACAGCCGTGTCTAGATAAGACCACAAGATGAAAATCACTGCACTAGTACAGCGAGTATAGAATACGTAACTCATTGCAGAGGACAGAGGACTTTTGAAAGGCTTTTATTTTTAGTCTTGTTACAAAGGGTAGCAATGGCCACACTACTCTGACCAAATTTAAAAGGCTTTTGAAAGATAACTGATGATCAGCTACAGGAACAAGACTGATAAAACATTACTGCATCTACAGCTCATTTTGCACCTAAGATCAATTACCTCATCTGGGCAGGGGGGAAATGCTGAAGTGACACAAGTTGTACAGTATGTTTTTGCATAAACCAGACCTTTACATGGCTTTAGGAAAAATGTTCTGAGATGATATTTTTATATCAGTTCATTGGACTGGCATTTTCAAATGTTTTGTAAAAAGAAAAAAATGTACAGAATATTTGAGAGTTTTTTTCCAGTTATGTTCAAGGGATTCTAGTATACTAATAGAGTGTTAATATTTTTCTTCATGTTCTGTATTTTTAACTAAGCATGTGTATCCTGCATTAAGAAAAAAGTCTTAATATAATTTGTTCAATTTTTTGTGTTGTATTGTCTAGTCCATGCTGTCATTTTGGTATTACTCCTGTGTGTGTGTTTGGTATACTGTATGCTCTGTGTCTGTCAGAGTTGAAATCAAGTCACTCAGAGAACACTGCCCAGATGGTCATAATGATGGGTCTTCTATCAGACAGGATTCAGAACACTCCTCTTGGGTTTGGATGGTTGAAAGATACCTGAATGAGGAACATTTCTGTTGGGTTTTTAAAATTACTCGGGCTATTGCTTGTTTAAGCAGAAACCATTGGACTTCATGAAGAGTGAGAAAGTAAATGGAAAACTGTATTTGAAGGTCAAGTCTATTTTGTTTTGTGGGATGTGGAACAATTAAAAGAGCTCTTTCCTACTGTCTGCAAACTGTATTCTGTCTTTATAGGTCACAGACTAAAGAACTAGATCTCTTTCCCTTCCTCTGCAAAAAGAAAGGCAAAAACTAGAGCCAGGACAATGCATTGCTGCCTTTTATTCCCACAATAGAGCATCTAAAACTTTCTTTGACCCTGAAACCAAGAAAGATCCTGAGTCTTCCCTCAGAGAACTGAACTCAGAATTATATGTTCTGATACTTACTCAGAATATCAAAATGGGGGACAACATTTACTATTTTCCATGGTGTATGTACTGCATCAAATGCCTGGCAATCCATCAGTTTGCACGAGGAAGTTCTGGACAGCCAGCCAGCCTCACCACATCACCTTATTCTACCCCTAAATGCCTCTGATACTCTTAGCTTGCCAGTGCTTTCAGCTATCCCTGGCATGGAAACTCTTGCCATTTTCCTATCTATCTAGGGGCTTGCATTTAGGCAGAGATCCTGTTTTCTGAAAGAACTTACTGCAGACACAAAATCTGCACACCTGAAAGCATTCAACAGGTTTTCCAAGAAAGAAGAGAGTAACATAAGAGTTAAATCCTTTCAGTGGTGCCTCTAATCAAGATACGGTGACTTGGGCTTCCTTTTGTTCCTAGTAATAAAGAGAAACATTGTCAGAGCCAGATTCAAGAAGAGTTTTGTTTGGGGCTTCCTTTTCCCTAAAAAAGAACATCTGTTTTGTCCCATTATTGCATGGTGAGCTAAGTTAGGTTTTGGTTCTTATACAAAATTACACTGGTGAATTCTCTACATCCTCCAAGTCTAGTATCCTGCACATTACAAAGCAAGAACAAGCTTCTAGTTTTTTCCATTGGTTTTAACGATGGTTTGACTTCCATTGCACTTGCAGGAAAATTAAAGGTGTGCTGCTGGTTCAGCAACTCCTGGCCTAGAGACACGTTTCAGCTTTACAACAGTTGAATATGACACTGGGACAGAAACCAAAGAAAAACAAACTAAGTCAATGTGCCATAGATAGAAGCAATATATAATGAGTTACTGTCCAAGCAGTATTTTATATTACAGAAAATGACAGCTGTCAAAGAATGAGGAAGTTGGTGCACATCTGTTCTCTGTCACTAACAAGTGTGGTCACTCCTCAAGTTTTGAGAGAGATTTTTTCTGCTTCAGAGGCTATTTTTATAGAAAGAGCCTACATAGTAAGAAAAGGAAAATTAAGGTAAGTGGGCACTAGGAATTCAAATTAAGGAACAGAGAACTAAACTAGTAAACTTTCTTTCTGAGGGTAATACAGATCACGAAAGGTGCAGATCTCACAGATCTGCATTAAGATTCTTAGTCCAACGTTCATCAGTCTAAGAGCCCTCTCCGTCTTCATCTACATTTTCTACTTAATCAGCATCATTTTTAAAAAAGCTCCTTTTCTCTTCCCCGGTGAATTTGACCAGCTTGCTTTCTCATTTGATCTCATTTGATCCCAGTCACCTGGGCAATCAGCTGGTCATTGGCAAAGGAATAAGCTGCTTGCTCACTGGAGATGAACTAAAATGTCTGAGTTTTTTTCATGTTGCAGTTCAGAAGTGAGGGACAAAGACTGTGACTGTGCCAGTTCTTTGCCTTGGAATCCTAATAGCATTTCGCTAGCCTGGGTTCATAAGTTGTCTTGAACAAAGAACAAATACCACCAGGGAAGCTTAAATATGAGAGCTTGTACTTGTAGTACCTTGTACTAGTAGTACCAGAACTAGCCACACCTGTGACTTGCACTGAAGTGATGTGAAGAAGTCTGCCTTCTTAGATCAACAGGACAAAAGAGTAAATAACCCCAGTTCAGAGCAATAGGAACAATTTCTAGAACGTCTTTGACAACCCTTTTTCCTTGTACAGCTACGTGTTACAGCAGTTCATCCAGGGGCATGCTGCTGCTGCTGAGCTTGCCAAAGAAACAGTGCTGAAGGCCTGCTGAGAAGCTGTGCTGTGCTTGCTGTCTGCCCCAGCTCTGCAGCTGCTGTGACAGCAGCAGGGAGGCAGCTGCAGCCCACCCAGGCCAGGAGCAGGGCACCCCTGAGACCATTTGCTTCCAAACTTCCACTGTAGGCAGAACCAGATTTTACATCTGCCAGGGACTGCCCACCTCCTGTGGGTACAAGTATACGGGAGGAAATTTTGGAAGGAAGACCCAATACTTGTCTGTGCCCAGTCTCCACCTGTGCACTGTATTATGCTAGGCAGTTTTTTTGCTACAGATGACATATGGCCTTAATATTCAGTGTTTTTCTTTCTGTTAAGTTGTTGTCCTGTGCTCATTAAAAGGCTGGGAGTTTTCTTCAGTGACTTAATTGTTTTCATCTTACAAGTAGCTTTCTATTAAAATAAATGCTGTCTGTCTTTGTATAGGTTACTCTGTTTTACACTGACAATTTAACTATTTCATCATGGTTTTCTTGTTTAAACTGCAGATGACAGTTACTCCAGGAACTTGGCTCATCCACCTACATCACTACATTCAATAAAATTGTTTTTTTCTATTTCAGGTCATTACACATATACAGAGAAAGGTGATGTGTGGACAATGGGTTTGCTGCATTGAGTATCTCAGGTTCTATTTGCAGTTACGTTCTCCTTATTCTGAGGTTTGGTGAATGGCTGACAGCACCTTAAGTCAGCACAAAATAATACCTTCTATATAGAACAAAAAGAGAAAAAAAGTTACCTTTTTGCTGGTTTTCATTCAGAGTTGAAATGATTACTTGTCAAAACTGTAGTCCTGTTGATTTTCAATAGCAGAAGCAGTGTCCAGTTCTTTGATTAAGATGAGTTCTCTGAGGAGAAAAAGCATGAGAAGGATGATACTGCTAAGTGTAAAAAATGTAAGCTGAACATCAGGAAACATTCTCAAAAGTAAGCTTGATGAAATGTTGGTCAAATCCCTTACGAGGAGTTGTTCTGATCATTTGGAACTTACAAAGCATATAATTTGAGTGAGCAAAAATGAGCTACTGAATTAGCTGTAGAAAAGAGCAGTGAAACCTATAGGTTGTACTGTTCAGTGCATTAGACAACAATTACACTAATCCCCATGGGGCTTAAAATCTACTGTAAGAAAAATTACTGCCATATTAATGTAATTTTTCTTAATTTATCATATAGGGCCACATAGATATTAGGCTAAACTCTTTACAGTTACATATCAAAAAGGTAATCCTTTCCCAAAGGAATGAATAATCCAAAAGCTTAACCAGCAATTCTTTTGGAGGGTGTTGTAGTCACTTCTTAACAGAGGAGGTTAGGTAGGCAAACAGAAAACCCAACCACCACTAACAAAAAAAAGCAGTCCTACAGAAACAAGGCTACACCTTCCAGGACGAACTCCTGAATGAACTACTTACATTATATATCCATTTCCAACTTGACTGGAAGTGAAGCTTTATCAAACACCTGATTTTTACATTTCTAAACTGACTTAAACTGTCTCCTACCTTGTACCAGTTGGTCTCGATAAAGCTATTTGCTTTAGGTCAGTTTATCTCCTGCTTGCTCCCATACTGCCAGTAATTAAAGGTAGTTAGCAGCTCCCTACCTAACATGACCAGCTGAGTTACAAATCCTTCTCCAGTCACAACCTGGAGGAAGAGCACTGCTGCTAAACAGGGCTGCTTTTTCTAAGAAGTTGAAGCTCTTTCACAATCCCTTCTGGTAGTCATGATTCACCATTTGAAAAATACTTCGCCATGCCAAAATAATGACTCATTTTGCAAAATGTCAATGCCCTGCAGAGTCTGCAAAAAATAGGTCTGTTTTTAATGAATTAGAATTAAAATTAGTAATTAATGCTCGAATCAAGTGATTATTTTCTTGATCCTGCTTAAAATTAAATTTGGTTATATGCACTTTGAAGGCAATGAGCAAGGAATCATTATTATTTAATCAGGTTTAAATTACTTACATAATTACTTACATGAGTGACGTATTTTTATCTCGAGATAATTAAAAATAATTAGTATGGCTTTATCACATTTTTAATGTGCAAAAATCTAATTCACATTATTAGCAGTGCTTGAATACTTGCTTCTTTTTTGGATGGAATTTATCTGCAAATTATTGCGCCAAAGTTAATGAAGCTATCATAAGAATACATTGCTTGGAAAGAGTGATTTGGAAAGGATGCATCATTTATCTGTGATCCCATATGAACTCAGCTCTACTTTCTTTTCTTTTTTTTTTTTTTTTTTTTTTTTAATAAAGTTGTGTGAAATAATAAGCAGTTTTATAGCCAGTACAACAGCTAAGGTGTCTTGCTGAAAGGAATAACAAACCTTGGGCCTTATTTCTATTGCCTATTTGGTGCAAATCAAGTGTAGTTTCCATAAATTCAGTAGAATCACAGTGCTAAACAGCACTTATAACCCAAGCACAGCAGCACAGATTTGCATTTACTAAAGTAATAGTTTTCAATTTTTTTAACAGTGTGGACCAAACGATCCCCAACAGATAGTCTACTTCTTGCCTATCTCTATGGAACAGAACCTCACAAATGATTACACACTAATAGCACAACATCAATTCAGCTATCTAAAAGACTTGTTTACATGGGAAGGAAAGATAGGAAAGTATTCGAAGTATTTTTTACCTTTTAAAGCATTCTAACTTCGAAGGACGATTTAATTGCCTTTTAAAGCAGTTTAACAGATGGAGATAAATAGGAGGAGCCAGGATAATGTAATTAGCCAGAAGTGCTTTATGGATCGCATTTATTAAAATTTCTCATTAGAGAATTACACTCAGATTCTGAGATGCAGCCTAGACCACGGCTGTGGTTAGCTTTCTTTTATAAAGCGGAGCTAATTACAAAGTTCAGAACAGAAGTTTCCCAACCGTTCATTCAGTAACTTTGGGGTTTTCACACTGGACTCTTGTACCAACCAATCCTTATTCACCAACAGATCTCTAGCTTTACCAGTCAGTGTGTGCCTTGGCTCAACCTTGCAGTGGTTGATAAACATTTTCCTTCCTTTCCCACTACGGCTGTACCTCTAGTCCCGGTCCCAGCGGGGTCCAGCTCCTCGTCTGAGGGGCTGTTGGCTCTGGGTTGCCAGCAAGCACTCATCACATCTGGCTCCCCTCTGACAGTAGTTTCTGAGTAGCTTGCAATAATTTTCAAATGTATTTATCTCCATAGCATCCCCATGAAGTGTTAGTACTATTTACCCACTGTACAGACAGAAAATGAGAACAAGATCTCTCAGATGTAATTCCAACCGCATGACAATCATTTAAAAGCCAAGAACCAAATGGCACTTTTCACACAGGATGAGGATTATCAGCAACACACTTGGACCTGTGTTGCTATCTGCCAGGATTTGTTCTCCAATGATTTTAAAAATTAAGGGGTAAATAGTCTTGTGACAAAAATGCAAATGACAAAAATGATATTTTTGGTAACAAAATCTGAAGGTAGTTGAAAAGAACTGCAGAAAATGTTTATAGGAATGAGTGGCTGAAGTGATTAAATGGGAACTAAAACTCAAGTAAGTGTCATGTATTGGGCACTGAAAAAAGAATTAGATATTGGATGTACAGTCAGGGTTTAAATTTGATACCCAAGCTCTGGAAAATCTCTGAGATTTTGTGGCCCACTCCCTGGAATCATTAGTTCTGTGCTCTGAGGCAATCATAAGGAAACCAGAACAATAGAATTGTTAGGAAAGGAAGAGAAAACATAGCAGAAAACCTTATTAATTCCATGGCATACCTGAGAACACTACAAGAATTCTTCTTCTGGTTTAGGCCTCCAAATGCTTCTGAAGAACCTTGAGGCTGCTCGCAAGTGACAGGACTGGTGCCATGTGCAAAGTTTCCATGCAGCACCACAGGAAATCCCTGTCACAGGAGCCAGCCTCCCCCGACCACCCAACCAGCCTCCCTTTCAAATCCTACTGACTGTTCCTCCTGCCCTTCCTCTCACTCTGTTCCACAGAAAGCTTCTTGTTAAGAAGCTCTGGGCATCTTCTCCTGTCAGGTGAGTTTCCTTTAATTATTTTTCCCCCACTAAAAAAAAAAAAAGTCAGACTCACTGTTCAGAAACTGCCTCAGCTATCAAAACCTGGTCTCAGAGTGATGAAGAAAAAGCCATAGGAGACTACTCATCTTTAGCTTCATTCCTCATTACTAGGTAGCTTTTATTCATAGCTACTCATAAAATTGTAAAATACATTAAATCTCATGGAAATATCAGTA
This sequence comes from Aythya ferina, assembly GCF_964211825.1. Classification (NCBI taxonomy): domain Eukaryota; kingdom Metazoa; phylum Chordata; class Aves; order Anseriformes; family Anatidae; genus Aythya; species Aythya ferina. The sequence continues at coordinate 15,342,965 of NC_140315.1, read as the reverse complement.
TTTAGCAGCAGTAAGTAAAAGCCCTGCTGGTTTCAAGTGAAATAATAGGCTTTTTCAGACATAAAAGTATGCAGGTGGAAAGAATTTATGACAAGTAGCCACAATACCACTTAGTATGTCTCTTTGACAAAGGTTCCAAGAAACCTCCCAAATTTCCAAGTAGTAGTGGAATTAAAGCTACAATTTCAGCATAGCTCTGTGTCAGCAACTACAGAGGCTGTGCATTTACTGCCTGGTAAATAGTTTTATGCGTGTGGAGAAATACACAGAGAAAGTAAATGACATGTCCATGTCAATATAGGGAAGGAGGGAGCAAGATTCATCTCCTCCCCAGACTGAAACCTTTCTGCTGGGCCAAGTCACCTTGCTCAAGGCACTCAGGAAGTCCCTGGTGGTCAGCACACAGGCCATGGAGGCTTTTTCTCCTCCCAGAACAGCCAAATACTAGCTGGCAGTTCACAGAATCACAGAATTTTCTAGGTTGGAAGAGACCTCAAGGTCATCGAGTCCAACCTCCAACCTAACGCTAACAGCCCTCCACTAAACCATATCCCTAAGCTCTACATCTAAGCGTCTTTTGAAGACTTCCAGGGATGGTGACTCCACCACTTCCCTGGGCAGCCTGTTCCAATGCCTCACAACCCTTTCTGTAAAGAAGTTCTTCCTAACATCTAACCTAAAACTCCCCTGGCTCAACTTAAGCCCATTCCCCCTCGTCCTGTCACCAGGCACGTGGGAGAACAGGCCAACCCCCACCTCTCTACAGCCTCCTTTAAGGTATCTGTAAAGAGCAATAAGGTCACCCCTGAGCCTCCTCTTCTCCAGGCTGAACAAGCCCAGCTCCCTCAGCCGCTCCTCGTAGGACTTGTTCTCCAGGCCCCTCACCAGCTTCGTCGCCCTTCTCTGCACCCGCTCAAGCACCTCGATGTCCTTCTTGTAGCGAGGGGCCCAAAACTGAACACAGTACTCGAGGTGCGGCCTCACCAGAGCTGAGTACAGGGGGACGATCACCTCCCTAGCCCTGCTGGTCACGCTGTTCCTAATACAAGCCAGGATGCCGTTGGCCTTCTTGGCCACCTGAGCACACTGCTGGCTCATATTCAGCCGACTGTCCACCATCACTCCCAGGTCCTTCTCTGCCTGGCAGCTTTCCAACCATTCCTCTCCCAGCCTGTAGCTCTGCTTGGGGTTATTGCGCCCCAGGTGCAGGACCCGGCACTTGGCCTTGTTAAACTTCATGCAGTTGACCTCAGCCCATCGGTGCAGCCTATCCAGATCCTCCTGCAGAGCTTTCCTACCCTCAAGCAGATCGACACACGCACCTAACTTGGTGTCATCTGCGAACTTACTGAGGGTGCACTCGATGCCCTCGTCCAGATCATCGATGAAGATATTAAAGAGGACCGGCCCCAGCACCGAGCCCTGGGGGACGCCACTAGTGACTGGCCTCCAACTGGACTTGGCTCCATTCACCACGACTCTTTGGGCCCGGCTATCCAGCCAGTTTCTAACCCAACGAAGCGTGCGCCAGTCCAAGCCAAGAGCAGCCAGTTTCTTGAGGAGAATGCTGTGGGAGACGGTGTCAAAAGCCTTGCTGAAGTCAAGGTAGACCACATCCACAGCCTTTCCCTCATCCACCCAGCGCGTCACTCTGTCATAGAAGGAGATCAGGTTCGTCAGGCATGACCTGCCTTTCATAAAGCCATGCTGACTGGGCCTGATCGCCTGCTTCCCCTTCAAGTGCTGCATGATGACTCTCAGGAGGATCTGCTCCATGAGCTTTCCTGGCACTGAGGTCAAACTGACAGGCCTGTAGTTTCCTGGGTCTGCCCTCCGGCCCTTCTTGTAGATGGGCGTCACGTTTGCTAGCCGCCAGTCGATTGGGACCTCCCCCGATAGCCAGGACTGTTGATAAATGATGGACAGCGGCTTGGCCAGCTCCTCTGCCAGTTCCCTCAGTACCCTTGGGTGGATCCCATCTGGCCCCATCGACTTGTGCACATCTAAGTGCCGTAGTAGGTCACCAACCAGTTCTTCATGGATAATGAGGGCCACATCTTGCTCCCCATCCCCTTCCACCAGCTCAGGGTACTGGGTATCCAGAGAACATCCGGTATTGCCGCTAAAGACTGAGGCAAAGAAGGCATTGAGCACCTCCGCCTTTTCCTCATCTCTTGTAACTAAGTTTCCCCCCGCATCCAGTAAAGGATGGAGATTCTCCTTAGTCCTCCTTTTTGTGTTGATGTATTTATAGAAACGTTTTTTGTTATCTTTAACGGCAGTAGCCAGATTGAGCTCCAGATGAGCTTTGGCCTTCCTAATTTTGTCCCTGCACAGCCTCGCTACTTCTTTAAAGTCCTCCTTAGTGGCCTGCCCACTTTTCCAAAGCTTATAAACCCTCTTTTTCCTCCTAAGATCAAGCCACAATTCTCTGTTGAGCCAGGCCGGTCTTCTTCCCCGCCAGCTCGTCTTTGGGCACGTGGGAACAGACCGTTCCTGCGCCATTACAGTTTTTTAGTTAAAACTGTACGTTTTTATTGCAGTTGAAAGTATACTTCTGGATTCATGTTCAAGGAAAGTCATAAAAGGGCACATGCATTCTTCCAAATTAATTCTGTATTAGATGTGAATCTGATATTTGCATCATCAGAGTTTGCAAGAAGGCAGGGGGTGAGGAATTAAAATTAAAAAAAAGCTGTTAAGCAAAGAAATATCAAATATCTCTTTACAATTATGCTGTCTATATATAAAGCTGAAAGGAACACACATGAAGAATTCTAGGCTGTGTTTTCAGAGCTGCCTGGGGTAGTTGGATCCCCTAAAGAGAGAAAAGAGTAAATATTCTGTTTCCTCCTCTGGGGAAAATTGGCTGATTTTGTCAGTAGGACACTGAATCTAGTCCATCGTATTCACAGGAATAATCCATATAGCCATTGACACAAACACGCAAAATAATGAACTTTCCAAAACAAATATAAAAAAGGAACATGGCTTTTCTGTGTAGCAAGGGTGGAAGGAAGTTCACCAGACCCTATAATGACAAAACGGGTAAGGTAGTTGTAACTGCCTTGAACTAGTCCTCCCAGCGACATTATTTACTGCACTTGAGTGACACTCAAAGAGATGTGAAATTGTTTCTTACCTCTGAAAGCCAAAGGAAATGGAGGGACTCTCTCCCAGTCTCCTCCTCCAAATGAATTTTCCCACTTATTAATATGAGTAAGAAGCAAACATGCCAGCAGTCACAGGAAATTGTTTTCAGAAAGCTATTTCTGATTGATACAACTGAACGATCACTATTAAGGGTGATTATTAAAAATGAATTTCAACGTTCATATCTTTTTGCGCATGATGCCATTCACATGATTTGTTGCATAATATCCCTCCAGCAATATTACTTTTTTTCCCTACTTGCTCATCTGGAGAAACCACAGATGATGGACTGCTAGAGAGAGTCCCCATAACCAGCTTCAAACATGTTCAGCCTCATTAGTTTTAGACATACCAGCCCATAAAAATTTTCAAACATACTGAGAGGTTCCATGTGTGTCCCAAAAACAATATATACAGCAAACTGCAATCTGTGTAGAACTACAAAATCCCTCAAAATAGATTTAAAAGACAGCACAAGCCTCTACTCCCACTCCTTTCACATTATTACAGCAGGACGACTTGAAAGCTTTCAAAGTGGTATCACCAATAACGGAGGCTGATGCTAGTAGGTGCTGAAATGTAATGTCTTTTCCATACACTCCAATTACATTAAAGTGACAAAGGTTTGAGATTGTCAAACTATTCAGTTATTGATTGGCCTTTAGATAGAGAGCATTTGTTTCCAGTTTCTCCCTTTAACCCTGTGTTCCATTAAACGCACTAGAGTTACCAGTCAGAATAAATTGCATTTTGGAAGATTAACTAAGTCAGATGGTAGGGCTAAGTGCACAATCTATTCTCTCTCGTACCAATCACTTACAGTTCATCAGCTCTTGTAATAAAAAATGAGAATGTTAAAAGTATCAGAAAAAGCAGGGTTAAAAGGGTACGTTATGTTTTAATCACCTGATTTTTTTTTTCCCTTTTCCACAAAACAGTGAAGAGCATGGGACTGTCAAAGAGCAGACAGAAACATTCTTTCATTTCCTGATTGAAAAATACCATAAGAGATGATTGCTTCGAAAACCCTCCCGGGATGCATTTTTTCCTGTTTAACTCAGCCTTCCTCCAGGGAGAATGATCATTTGATATAAAAACTAAAATCACTGCTGAAGAATCAGTACTTAATCCTACAGGTGAGTCCCATCAACAGTACTTTGAACTAAAAATCTTTTGACTAACTCATTTAAAATACATCTCCGCTGAAAGCAGTGAAAGTATAGTCAGTACAAGGGAAAGGAGAATTTGGTTCCCTGCATTCTGATCACCCTATATACAGCTGCTTTTGCCCTGCAGTGAGTGCTAGAGTATGATTTACTATGGTATGCTATAGAACAAAGATGAAAATATGCCAGATTGTAAAATAATATATATTTTTTTCTATTTATATTTTCTTCACAATCTTTTATCCTATATGGAAGAGATTTTTAATAAATAACTGCTTTTGTAAACCACAAAACACCATCACTTTCTACATATGAGAGAAGAGGTTGGCATCTACCCACATGATTGGCATATCCTGCAACAGGCTGTACCACTGAAAGCCTTGGCTCTTGTTTAGTATTTCCCTAGACAAAACTTCTACAGAAACCAACAGATTCTGTTCATTTCACTTAGTTCCATGAAAACCCCTTATTTTGATTCTAGATGCTGCTTGGCAAAGCATTTAACATATGCTGAACTGTAAGGTCAAATGGGTTGGTTGCCTGACTAAGAGCAAGGGTACGTGGTGTACAGGGCAATAGGCTGCTGCAGCCAACAAGGAGAGGTCCAGCTGCACAGCTTTTGCCCTGTCCTGTGCCAGTTTTGGCACTCAACAGACTTTTCTGTGAGCTTATTCAACTTGCTAACTCAGCAGAAAGCCATTCAGTGGTGTGTTTCCTGTTCAGTTAGCATGCTGAATCAGCTCACAGCAAGGTTCACTGCATCAGTACAAGGAGAAAGAGGAAAGCAGGGAGAGAGGAGTGGAGGAGCAGTCTGTCCTTTCAGCAGCAATGAGCTGCTGTACTGGATTCTCCATATCTTGTGCAACTTCACTCTGAGGCACTTCAGTACTCAGAGGTACTTCAGATTTTTCTGGTAGTCAGCTTCCTGGAACTCTGGACCCAGATGCTGTACCAAAGAGAAGTTTGCTTGTGGCCAGCTGATGGATGCAGACACAGGCACTTCTGACCAATTACTGTGAAGAAGGCTGCTGGCAGTGAACGACTTCACCATTGCCAGGGGCTTACTACTGCCCCTCTGCTGCAGCTCAGGGCCCACATCTGAACAAACAGATCCAGAAGGCATTTCTCATCAGCACCAGAGTGAAGCTGGAGGGCCCACTTCATCCCACCACTGAAGGGTGGAATATGTGCTGTTTGGTAACCGTGGGCTGACTTCATGACAAGAAGCACACAGCTAACCTACCCTGTCAGCTCACCTTGTGGAGAGCGGAGCCATCACCAAAGGCAGGGTGAAAACTCTCTGGTAATACCCACCATCTTTTGGACAGAGACATGGCATTCAGTTTTATAGCTCAGGGACAGGAGGGGAAAGTTTAAGGGAGAGAAGGGGTGAGGAGGGAGAAGGAGATGAGAGGAGATGAGGGGAAAGGAAGTTCAGCTAGGTGAAGAACCCTGTGAAAAGATTATAATAATGACTCCGGTAGAAAGGAACACTGTGGAGTATACTACATGTGATGGCCCCATACTGTTTGGAGTATTAGAAAAGTAAAGTCTTGACAGTAAACTTAAAGGATGAAAACAATTATGATGAAAACCTTTGCTGTCTTCACTGGTTTCAACCTTTGACCAACAGAAAAGCAGAGTGCTGTGGAACAAAACAGGAAAACAAGTATAATCTTTCACCGACTCCCAGCTCAGCAAAGTTGGCTAGGGTTTTTTTTGAAGTGAGTTTAAAGATCAATTACTAGGTTAGAAGTGAAATCTTTTGCAAAGTCTATAATTGATGAGTTCCAGAGAGAGTTCCTTTGTTAGCTGCACCACATCAGATCAGAACATATCTTTAGATGCTGTCAATGAACCAGAAAGCAGCAAGAGGATTTCACAGGGGGAAAAGAATAATCTTATGAGTCTCTGAAATGAGTGCCCTGCTGGTCTGATGAATGTGGGTGAAATCCATGATTAAATCTGCTATCATTTGTGCTTTGCTGTCTGCTGTTGTCAGGCTTTATATTAAAGACAGGTCAAAACCTTAATCTGCATTCATCTTGCATGTCTATTGAAGATAGAAATGAAAAAAACATCAAACTTACCAGGGTCAGGTTTGATTTCTTCTAAATGAATTTCCTGGTGATAGGCTCTTTACAATCATCTGTTCTGCTGCATTTGTTTTCACATATTCTTATTTTTTTCCTGCATTATGGAACATTTGGCTAATACATATGATATAAACATGTGCTTCTTCAGGGCATAACAAAATGCTCAGAGATCATTTATTTACTAGAAATAGTTAATGGGATGAGCAGAGGCCTGCTGAGTATGTAAAAGAATGCCCATAAATTACTCTGTGCTTTTTAAGAAGTAAGAACATGAAAACCATTAAACACAAAGCCCTTTATCCTGAAAGTTCCACAGATTACATGATGAAGAGGAAAAGGCTATTGCACTTCATTGTAAATATAAATGGAAATTATGAATAAATACAATTAAGATTAAATGTTGCTCCTATTTTTATTTTTTTTTTTTTGAGAAGGTGTCAACTTATGGAAGAACATATTCTTGCATGCAGATGTGGAATTAGAGTTGCAGAAAGAATGTGAACAAGCACAATGAATTTAAATGTTACATCAAACGCTGTGCACGGCTGCAGGCCTCTGGTCTCATCTTTAAGGATTCTCCTAGAAAATGTAAGCCAAACTCTCAAAATGCTTAAGTCATACTTTCTACATCTGCCTCCTTACCTGTCAGTCTGTTCCAGACACTACAATATATAATGCATGTAAGCATTTAGAAGATCAATCTCTGTATTTTATGAGCTGACAGATTCACTCCAAAGGTACTGGCATGCTTCTTTCAATTACTTCTGTCTGTGAACTCTGAGGTCACAATGAAAGCAATGTATTGGAGGACAAAAAATAAGAGATGATAATTCCAAACAAATATTTAAGCTGGTTTACATGGACGCCAGATTTTTTCTGATGAAGACTGTAGAAGCTATCACACCAAAGATTAGATTCTGAGGAAAACCAGAATGCCTTACAGAAATGATTGTTCCCAGTAAATCAAAGGAATCACTTTATCCCCTCTCACGTGAAGTAGCATGAATATTATTTAAGCGGTACAAAAGCATAAGGCATTTACTGGCAATATACAATGAGTTGAGAGGAGCCGACGACCTTCAGCTTTGTCTTTAGCTGTTCACCCGAACTGATTTTTAAGCTCATGAATAACATATTCTGAAAAGGTGACTGCAGGAAGCAAAAATAAATGTACAGATTTTACAGAAAGGGATAACACAATTTATGTTTACCTGTAACACAAAGATAGTATTGTTGACCTGTAACACAAGGGGTATTGTTGAAGAAGTCTCAGACATTTTCTAATGAAAGAATGCATAACTTGTCCTCCTTTTAAAGAACAGATAATTGACTTGTCTCTTCTCACATATGAAGCCAATGATGGAACCATGTACAAATCTCAGACTAGTCTGGACCCCTGGGACCAGGCTTCCAACCTACGATGAGTTAAGCATCCCTTTTTTCTCTGAATAGTCAGATAAATGGCCTTCAGGAAACACACGGGGACCCCATGGGAACTCCCTGCTGGCAGGGGCCAGGTGACCGCCCAGCACTGGGGAGGTATTTTGGGACTTCTGTCACGCTGGACCAGAAGATGGCGGTAACTCACTTTGTGACTCAGAAATGCACACAAGGCAGTTAGGGGCAGGGGAAGAAATACAAAAAACAGACTGAGAGAGCTAAGTAAATAAAATCACACCACTGATCATGGAAGAAATATAAATAAGCTCCTTTTCTTGTTTCTGTGGCTATTTTCTCTATTTCTTTGGTGTCTAAAAGAAAGACAAATTATTGAAAAAATATACAGCTCGCAGAGCTTTCAGCTATTTTTAGCACTAATCACATCTGCATATTACAAAAAGAACACTGCACATTTCTAGCTGGCATTCAGCAGCTGTATGCCAATGTTATTTGTGGAAACGGGCTCAAAGCTTGTACACAAGAAAGAACTGAAATACACAGAAGCAACCACCTTTCCCCAGGCACCTCCACTACAAAATGTGCAATATTCTTGTACCAGAGCTTTGACTCTAGACATGTAGCTTAGCGACACTCCTCTCAGCCCTTTTGTGTCATATTCTTCTTCTCCCATTGCAATTTTACAGATCAATCCCATCAATTATTGTGTTGTCCTTACAGTATGTCCTGGGTGTCTTCTCCAAGTCCTCTTCTGCCTCAGTTTTGGCCAATGCTTCACCCCCCTCACATTGTTCCTGGAGCTACCATTTGCTGCAAACTCCTATTCTCTGTCCTGAAAAATGCATATGCATACAAAGGAGATCTTTGGAAAATGTGTTAATTTCCCTCATTTTGCTCAGGATCTATAAATGAATATCCAGGCAGGACTGCTGAAAGATATAGTGAATCCGGTGTAGTTATTTAGTTATTAGAAGGTATTAATGATAACCACATTCCAAAACCGTATTTATTCTGGAAATGTAAGAGTTATAAATTAGTTGAATTACCATGACAGATCCCTGTGTGGTATAATTAATGCTGCCCCATTAATCTCAATCCAAAAGATATATGCTGATTTTTTTCCTACAGAGAATCTGGCAGGATGAGTGGATGAACATCACATTCCCACCTTGTCCCATCGAAAGAGTTAACATTTCAAAAGTACTGATGAACATTCCTGGCAAACAGCTCACAGAAGCTCTCATGAGAAATATTTTTTACATCAAATATTGATTACATCATTGCAAATAATATACCACAAGTTAGTCAACAATGGTGTGTCAGTGAAAGAAAAGGCAAAGGTCTTTCTGTAAATTATGTCTTGTGGATTTTAAAAGACTTCTGCAGGATAGATTACGTAAATCCGGGCTATCAGAATAGGACCTTCTTCGCATCTTTGCCACTTTAATTTCTATTGGTATGTGCAATTATTTCAGTGGTCTGGCTGAGCTCTCAGTATGATTCTGCTGTCATCTGAGTCTCGTACGAAGAGTACTTATCCCTGCCTTGCCAGTCTAAGCCTGACACCACCCCAGACAAACCAGTTCCTTGTGTTGTATTTTTTTCAGACTGCCATTACCTACTTCCATATCCCCCAGACATCTACATTTCAGTCCCTTCAAGGTTATAGCATCTACAGTTGAAGCCCCATAGACACTACATCCTAACTCTTTTTTTTACTGGATATGTCATCCAATTCCTCACAAATTAACAACTCCAATAGCACAGCAGAATACAGAATTTCCCACACCTGGAAATCAGAATCATGCTCAATCTCAACATCTATTTCCTTCCCTTCTATCTTTCAGCTAATATTATTCCAACCTGAGCACTGGCATCAGCATATGTGTTCCTTCACTTAACTACTGCAACTTTTTCCAGATGGCTTCTAATCTTGTTGGTTGTCAACATGCAGGATTAAAATAAATAAATAAATAAATCTGTCAATAAACATAGATTCAGCTTTCTAAGTCCCTCCATAATTCTCATTCCAGTTAATGTCAGAGTAATTGCAGTTTCATATGATCAGTGTCCTAGCCCAAGTACAGCCCTCCCATCTGCATAAATATTTCCCGATCTGTCTTCTCACCTAGCCCTAGGAGATCAGTAATTGTTTTCCATTATAATTGTTTTACCATTTGGGTATTTAGCCTCAAGTTCAAGGTGTCTCTAAGTTGTCATCCATGTGAATGTTATTCTGTTTTCAGCATAATGTCCTTCCTCATTTATTCTGTCATATCTCCTTCTCCTTTCTCATTGAAGATTGCCTGTCCTTAAACTCTGTATCTGGGTAATGCAATATTACAGCCCATTTCCTGAACTGGCCGCATTTCAGTTACTCCAATTACACCAGATTTGTCTTTAAGCAGCAGATGTCCTTGCTCCTCCAATCTTGTTTGCTGTTTCATTCCCTGCCTGTTCATGCCCTCCAGCACACAAAGTATTCACCTGCTAAACAGTAAACAGAAGCTGCTCTGCCTTATTTAAGCATTTTTCAGACCTGTCTAAATGGGTGTTGTTGTGCATTTATTATGTCCGTGTCTTATATCAGATGGAAGATTTCCGCACTAGGAGGTGCTCCCCCTCCTAGGGAGACAAGGCAAAATGGCATTAAGTAAGAAGAGCTTTCTCATTTTTGTTGCTCATGTAAACTCCTGGACAGTCAACTGTAACTTTTGCTGACTACAGAGAGGGCAACACAACAGTTGTACAAGAGCATCTGTAGCACTCTCTGGACATCAGCTGCTAGAAGCTGAAACGAGCCTCAGTGTACCTGTGAAAAGAGAGCTCCAAAACTCGTAGCTTATCTGGGGAGATTTTTGCTTCACCTGAGTGGTTTCTGGGTCTCAAAGCCAGGCTCTCTGACATACAGCTAACACGGTAGGTTTTGTCATTTACTTCCAGATATGTCTGCATTAGCAAAAAGACCATAATATGTTCTTGCTTCATCCTTAGACTGGAACAATTACAGTCCATCTGTCACTCTGCCTTTTATAACCAAGGGGATAGAGATGTAGACTTCTAATTTCTGGTTTATGTCTCCAGGTACCCTGGCTGTGCTAGTGCCACACTAGAGGCCTCTCCTCCTGCTCTAGGAAAATACAGCTTTACACCCAAGCTCATCAACTTTGGTCATAAAAATGGCATAAGGTTTTCCAGCTCACACAGTCATTGCACATTTTAGTTCATTTTTATTTTGCTTGAATACATGTACTGCATATGCATTACGCAGGCTATGCCAGAAGCATCACTCCAGAAACATATTTAACTCGACAGCCTGCTCAAGTGGAACAGCAGTGTTACTCACTACATATTGGGCTGAAAGTCCTTCCCAGCACAGCCTTCCAGTGGAAGCTTTCCTTCCTCACTCTGATCTACCCAGAGCAGAAGAATTGCTGTTCTCTCTGCCTCAGTTCTGAGCAACACATCCCTAGGTTGGATTCAAAGGGGATGCAGTCAGGATATGCCAACCCAGATAAAGTACAAATTTGTTTCTCAGCATATGCATAGAGGAATAAAATTATAACTCATTGCCTGCAGTTTCAATAAAACCAAAGCAAACCATCTGATTTATATCATCACTATGTTAGGAAAATCTCTCGGAAACATTACTCTATGTAGAACAGTAAAAGGCCCACCTGAAACAAGTGAAGGGCACTGCTGTTATTTTTATTTACTCCACAGGTGCTAAGAGCCAGATGAGGAAGACCACTGGACTGCATCCAGCACTTCCCTGAGTCCACAAGAAACTTGCCCTATCCCCCTAGCTCATGAACCTGTGCAGGGCAGTGGAGGTCTCAGCAGCTTCCCTGAAGGTCATGCACAATACGAGGTCATTTTGCACCACTTACATCCGCTGTGCACTCTCAGATAGCAACCACAGCAAAAACTCTTGAAAGAAAAAAGTCAGCCTGCCTTTATGGATTATAATGAACATTCTTAGTCCTAATTGACCAGTAAAGGAATGGCAAGTGTCACTTTTACCTCAAGCTCACAAATATTTTCTGTTGCTAGAAAGATGTGATTTCCCCCCTGAGAATAGGTTTCCTTGGTTTCCTGGCAAGAAATGCATAAATTTATAATACTAAGACTCTTAGTCAAGTATATGTTGCCAAACATTCACGTCCCAGAAATACTGCTGTTTCCGATTAGTTATTACACCAACTATGTATAATGCCATATGGCCTTAATAACATGCCTGTCACTTTCAAAGAGTAATTACTTCAATTTTGGCAGCATTAATCTGCAATATTTGCTGTCTCTTTGGATGACATTGTAATGGTGCAATGCAAAAGTGATCAACATCTCCCAGGCTGTGAGAAAGGCAGTGTCTGAACAGATTATGATTTAAACAAGGCAAATACATTTTTCCAGAGATACAATAAATTATTTTCACTAACGCTATTTTTTTTTTGAACATTTGGAAGCAGAGGAAGGGACCGTATTACTTGTACAGAATCTCTAAAATCTGCCAAGATTCAAAATTTGAATAAAAAACACAGAAAAACAAAACAAAACAAAACAAAACAAAAAACAACACTACCTGTTTCCAGATCACTCCACAAAGTACAAATTGCAACAGCTAAATTAGAAAAAAATAATTCACGATTATATCCTGTTGTCAGCAAACCAGCTAAGAACACCACTTATAACTGTAGGTAGGATGCAGATTTTAAATCATTGTACCGATCTAATTCTGGACGATTCTAATTTTAAATTCTGGATAGGAGAGCTGCTGTGGTTTTGTAACTGCTTAGAGACCTGCTACAAGAGTCATTGAGCCGGATATGTCTGCCCTGTAGGTATTGCAAAACTGCATCATAAATTTGTAAAGCAGTAGTTCACACGTGACTAATCGTATATATCAGTGTAGTCTCAAATGACTTATGACCTGAATTGGTCTCATTACCCATGTAGTGAAGTGATGTCTGCCACTATTTTAATTGCTTGCAAGCCTAGGAAGTGGAAACAGGAGTTAGAATTTGTTAGCATTCACAAACACCAAGTAAAATTAACATGTTGAAAGCCTGGACTTATGTTCACATCATCCTGTGTATACATGGACTAATATCCTGTCAAGACACACACATCTTTTTAGCTAAGGAAAGTTAGCATATGAGTCTGTGACCAACACAAGGAGCAGATTGAGATTACCACAAGGAAAGAGAAAAAGCTCAGAGACAATACAGGGCTGTCCCGTATCTTTCTTGTCACAAGAAACTTGTGGAAAATCTATGACATCAATCATAGATTTGATGTATGATCATACTTAAAATGATCATCATATGATTCTACTTAAAATATCTCTGTGTAGATCATTTCTGGGCAAAAAGAAAGCCACCTGCTGTAAAAGATCAGTAAAACCTTCACATGTCAATCTGCTGTCTTCAGATGCTCACTCCTGACCATAAGCACAACACCTCAATGCACCTGAGCACTGGTAGAAACAGTATGCACTGAATAGTCTGAATATGTGCATACTCATAAAGTCAATATCCATGCACGTATGTCCATCCAAAATACTCTGTATGCTTGTCAGTGTATGAACCTATTCCAGATTTTTTTGGGGGCGGGGACAAATCCTCTTACAGTTACAGTTCTACATTAAATTTGCATAGATCTATGTATCTATCCATGATAGATACACCACACTGATGTTAAAATCAGCTATAAACATAGCAATACAAATGATTCCCATTCCATTGGAAAGGAAACTTATTAACATTACTTCCTATGATAATCTGTCAGCTGTACATACATGGAGAGGAAGTTTCAAACAGGAACACGATTATTGCATTTGCACAGAATACAAGTCACTACTTGTCTTTACCAGAATACTGGTCATCACTCAACACAGAACATCATCCTGCATTGAAATGCAGGGAATTCAGCATGATTCTGATGTTCCCAGTGACAGAAATTACTTCTGATTTTCAAAGATTCCATACAAACAGCATGGTCTCACTTCCTACAGAATTAGAAATAGACCGTCAACAGAGTTTGAAAGAGTGATATCACTGTCTGTCTGATTATGAAGAAGACTTGGACTTATTTCTAGGCCTGGCAGTTGATTGTTATATATGTCAATTGTCATTTACTATGCACAAGAACATGGCGATACACTTTCACCTCCCACCATATATTTCATTGTGAACAAGGAATAAAGAAAATCCTTCAGCATGGCCTACTTTTCACAGGCTGCCGCTCTTACTTGACACTATCATTACAGGTGATGGTTTTTGTGTAGGACAGAATGGTTAATCATTTTTGTGAAAATGTGCAAGTTGATAAATGAAAGGCAGAAGGCAATTTGGCTTAAAAATCCCAAGCCCAGGTGGGAGCAAGCCTGCAAAATAAAACAGCACAGAAGACTCTGAAAGCAGTTGAGCTGTTACCATGGCCAGTTCCAATAATAAAAATAAGTATAGTTTTTATAGGTTGTACTGTAAAGTATAGAGTGTTGTTTTGTAGTGTTTGGTATCAAATTCAATGTCAAAATTCCTATTTATTTCATGGGATGAGTCCAAACCAAAGCAGAATGCTTACGCTGCATATGCTGCTCTGCTGCTTTTTTGCTCTGCTCTGAGCTCGCCTAAGCATTCAAGGACACTGACCTGCTTTTCATGTCCTCAGATACAGTCAGGCAATTCCTTAACAGAATTTCTATGCTGTGTGATTGAAGCCTGTGTAAAGATGTTAGATACCTTTGAGCACTAAATCCTGCACAGCAGAAGTCACACAATCGTATTAGTGTAGCTCTCCACACAGGCTAAATAGCCTTGTTGAGAAGGGCTGTGCTGAGCAGGACTTCCCAAGGCAAGTTTAGCAGCTCCCTGGTGGTAATTCAGCTATCTGCACTGTGCTGTGCAGGCATCACTTTGGTTTCCTTTACATAAGATCTGGATCACCCTTAGCATGACTTGCGCCATTTCTTTCCCCAGCCTGGCTGGTTCCACAACCTCTTACTGCGTATTAAGAAATGTACTCCTGGTTATACATGTGGCTGCTGTCAAGACTACAAAGTAATACTAAAAACTCCTTCATTTCACTATGAAGAACTGCTGCATGGCTAAAAAACTCAACAGGTTTTATCTAACACCTATACAAGAAGGGATTGTGCTGGTTTAGTAGCACTTGGCAGAATTTGTGGCCATCCTCATGAGAATTTTAACATAAAGAAACGGAGTAATACATGTGTCCGTCACTGTTCAAGGGGATGCCTGAAATCCTCCACTAATAGAGCTTCTTCTGTCCCTTTGATCACTGAAGTTTGGTCTGTTTCAGTGGCAGCAACATTTCTGGTAATTACAGATTTACTACAAAAGAACTGGTAAAATCTCAGTCTGGTTCCCTGCTCTTACATGCCCTAGAGCATACCATAACCTAGAAAGATGCTGCTGGGATCAAGCCTGAAGTATCTGTGGGAAACAAGAAAGAGCAATCCAAAAGAAGAGTGGATCAGTCTTCTATACGCCACAAGCCGCATAAAAAGGTCTTCACTTTGAAAAGTCACAAAAGTACACAGGCACAAAATGAAATGGCAGAAAGGTGGCTGCAGCTGGGTCCCTGGGTGACCAGGCATCAGCAGCCTCAGTAGCCTCTGCTGGCTCTCCTTCTCTAACAGTAAGGATTCAGGAGATCTCTCAGACCTTATTGTAACAGTACAGCTCATCAGGTAACCCAGCCCATATGAAATGCTCAGTAGCTGATTATGATTGACTTGACCATTCTTATGGCAGTATTTTATACTTCTAAGCATTATAGGCAATCTGTGAATTATATAAGCTACATAGGACAAGCATCCTTCTGCATTTACAGAACATCCTGAATGAGTCAGCTACACTGCTGGGGATCTGACATTGCCCAAGGTTTAGTTCTAAAGAGAGTGTTCGGAGTCAAATGAATCTAATTTGTTTGAGTTGCTGGGAATAAACAGTTTCTTCCTGCAACAGGTTTTGCTGAAAATTTATCATATGAAAAACATTAGAGGTGTCACCAACAAAACAGCTTCTCCAGCTGAACTGCTTGCCTAGAGCTCACTGCAGAAGGGTGGAAAGTCATCATGTGCTGAGAAAATAAGCACCATAACATTTCATTTCCTCTTTGCCTCCCTGCTCTTTGCAAATGAAAATGGCAGCGAGAGTTTGCTGATGTAGAGAACTCAACAAAGGAGGTTCTTCGTAAGAACTTGACTTAGTGAAATGGGGAGTGATGGATGTATATCACGTTCTCAGCACTGTTCCTATAGTTACTGGTCTTCTGAATCTGGAAACTCTCCCTCGATCTCCAGTGTAGGAATCAATGTAACCCTGGTGAGTGGAGGTGGGCACAGGGATTGGAAAACTATTTCCTACAGAACTAAACGAAATACAGAAAAACAGAGTTAAATATTCAGGATGTTTCAAGGACATAGTTTTTGTTACTAAGGAAATTCAATGGCATCCCCACAGATTTTACAATCCTTGTTATAAAGACAAAGACATTCTGATTGAATCAACCCTCTCCAGGATTGTAGGAGATAAAACACCCCTCTGGACTCAGTTACAGGATCAATTTTCTGTGATTTAAGTATTCACTATGCATCAAATAGTTGTAAACTAAGTTATCAAATGCATACTCTTAGCCAATAGCAAAACCAGTTAGAGTAAACCTTGGCAATATTTAAGTTAATTCTTTTGAGTACATATTTGGAACAGGCTGAAAGAGCGAGTGAAGTTTTACTGTTATTCAGTTGTGGTAATTCACTAAACCACAGTAACTCAATTGTGTATCAGATCTTTAGCGGCTCATCTAATTATGTAAACATGGCTAAATGCATAATTATCACTTCTTGCATATTGCAACTGCACACTTACCTTTTAAATTCACAGTCCCCATATCTTTCTAAATATCCAAATGATAGAAAAATTATAGCACATTTATGTGAGAGGCTGGATTATATCAGAATTTTTCTCATATTTTTCCTGTCAAAATAAAATTATTTATTTTATTATATTTAAATGAGAATTCTACATCTAACTAAAAACAAAACAAAACAAAAAACCAAGCCTGTCCTTGAATACCCTTGTATCCACAAGGTACAACTTGGGTACAAGCTCTACCCAGGTTACTTGCTGCTTTGAGAAGTACCGCACAGCTTTTCTGAAGATGGATGCAAGCACAGGGACTGTTTGTTTCAAGGTTGCCATTAAGAAGGAACAAGATCAATGGTGTAGGTCAACACAGGAACCAGTAGAGGAATGCAGCACCTGGATGCAGGATGTAGCAAGTAATATTTATGCCTGCCAGGCTATCCATTTTGTACAGCCTGCAGTGTATATAATTTCTCAGGACAGATCTGCCATTACACACATCATGCAGCAAGTGTAAACAGAAAGATTTATCAGCACATTAACAAATGACTTGATGAAGAACAAATATTTCCCCTAGTAAAATTAAAATTAGATGTCAGTGGCCCGGCTGCCAAATGTTCAGCTGCAGTCACATTAGTTTGTACCGAGAGCAAGGAGCAGATCCTTTTTCAACAATTCTAAGTCTCCTGGGGGTCAAGCTGTGGAAAGGGGACCCACAGATAGATGGGAGAGTAAGCAGACAAGACAACAAAGAGGCAAATGGAGAAAATAAATAAAAGGTTACTGGCATTAGCAGAAATCTATTTGTTCTGCAAAAGATTGTAAGGTATCAACTTGGCGTGTGTAATTATTGATCGAATTGCCAGTGACGTTGAGCACTGCCGCTGTTGTGAATACCAAAAATATATTCTTAGTTATGTGTGATTGTCAAAACTTCTTTCAAATACTATAGAGAACTATGGCTAAAATCACAGACTCAGAATGACACACTGGCATGGAGTCTGGTTTAAGCCCAGCCTAACCACTTCAGACACATGAACACCTTTTTTACAAGATCTTTCTGCAAGCTTGTTCTTCTCTAGATGAAAAACAAGAACAAGTTAAAACTTTCACCCTTCCCAAGCTTGTGTTAAAACTAGAAAAGAAGAAGTAGTGGGTGTTCTTATCACTGTATACAATACATTCACAGCAAGTAACCCTACAGATCCAACATAAAGGGACTCTGTCCTTCCTGTTTCCCTGTGTGAAATCTAGCTAGTAGCTTCTTCTGCTGGAAAAAATATTTTCTTCTAAAACTGCTGCAAAGTGAAATGGCTGTTCCAAATGCAGAAATGCACCATGGGTGCATTTAACTTCCAAAATCCCATCTCTCTTCATGGGCATCTATAAATCTCTGCCGTTTAGACCAGAACTATCATGCATCCCAGCTTGTTAAGCCCTTTTAATTTAATGTCACACATTTATTTGGAAATACTGTAGCAGAAAAGCTTCAAAAGCATTACTTTGGCATTATTACACTGTGAGAAATGAAGGTGGTTTGGGGTCTTCTGGCCTAATTAGATTCCATTTTGTTCAGTCATCCTCAAATGAAACTCCTATTTTCAAAGGATTTTGTGAACAGGGTGCTAATGAAATAGAATTTATAGTATTTATGGGGCAACAGTATAAATGGAATTTAATAGCCAAGTGCCAGCAGGGAACTGTCTAATCTTTATCAAATGCTGATTAGCAACCAAGGATTTCTGGTGAGATAATGAGCCCTGGACTGGCTTCTATCCAGTTTTTGACACTAGCACCAATGTACATCTGATAATTGATAGACGAATACATATAATAACTGAACTTCAACTAATTAGTAGAGATTTAACCAAGTCATTGAAGTTTATACCTTTGAAATTTACAAAAACATTAAAAGTCAGATAATCACCACAGGCACTTAACATACACCTCAGTTTATCCTATGCAAATAAATTAAGAGAGAAATTTCCTGAACTGGGTCATCCTCATGAAACTTAGCACTGCAATGTGTTACAATAACTTCCATCAATCCAAACCTAGGAACAAAAAAAGGAATCCATGCCAACCTGAGTGAACCCTGCACATTTAGAATGATTTCAGATCCTCATAACTGGGTCTGCCTGTGAACTTCATCATCAGGTCCTGAAAGTTCAAGTGATCAGAGTAAAATAAATGAATTCTGAGAACTTTAACAGCTGGATCCACCTCTATCTTCACTGAGAAGGTCACTACACTGAAACATGAGAGCTGATGTCAGACACTCACTAGTACAGCCAAGCACAAGGATATATGCATTTCTAGAAACAAGACCTCAAGCTTCTATGTTTTGTATTGTAATGAAATTTTGTCTCCACTTAAGAAATCCCCAAAACATTTCATTTTTCCAAGTGCTGATACACATTTAAAAATCTCTGACTCCACTTACATAATTGCAAAACTTTTCACTACAAATCTCAAGGTCTGTAAAAATGAAATTCAGATCATCTTGACCTGATTCAAGGTGGCCAGAAAAACAGCCTGTACAAAATCACAGTCCTGAGCAGAGAGGCAGAGAGGAGACACAGAAGGTACAAGAGAACAGTGACCTTAGCACAACATTACTGTGAACTAACTGGGCAGGAACTGACAGCATTTGAATTACTCTGTAGTATTTGCCAATATGGAACTTTTCACATCATGTTCGTTGCAAAGTACTTTGAAGATTAAACTACAGTGAATTCACTATGGAATGGTGATAGATAAACTTAAGCATAGGGAAAACTACTGGAGGTTGGCTAATGCCCTGCAGCTTTTTCTTACTTGTCTTTCCTTTTGCTTACCTACTGCTAAACCGTAAACAGATGAGAAATGGACTGCTTAACCTTATGAAGAAGATGGGCAAATACAGATAGCATATTAGAGTTTTCTGGAAATTTTTCTCTAAATCCTTTTGGAGCTTCAAGATCTTCTCCAAAATCTGTAGTAATGGCATGATCTACTACTGGAATCTCCTGTAAAGAATCTTTCAAGATCTGTCTCCTTAAGTACTTCAAAAAAAATAGTAAAAAAAAAAAAATCAGTGTTAACCCGTCTCCAAAATCTAAATGAAATGTTATTGCCATGATGACCTTCTGCATAGCTCAGAAAAATTTCGCTTCTGTACCTACAGAGTGTAGCCTGCAGCTAACCTAATTTTGCTAATTAACTTGGTTCCCATAAGGCGCACAGTGACTACAACAGTGACTAGCAGATGGTTCTTCACCTTCTTCCGGCAGCAAGATAATGTATATGAGATGTCTGTGAGCTGTGCTTCTCTTCTGAACTCCATAGAAAGACTGAATATCAGGGAGATCTGTGCTTTCTTAATGCTGTGATGAATATTTTTTTCTTGTTGTGTTCTCAGGAGAAAAGTGCACTTGTCAGTGACTGTATCCTGCTTTCCCTGCGGTTTCTCCTAAGTGGAGATTTTTAAAGTACAGTAGCCATGTTCATTGCATGTAAGGACTGTTGGGCTTGAAAGCCTTCAGGAAAGAAAACTTTTTATCCCTTGTATTTTCACTAGCTCTGTTTTTCATTAAGAAAAACAAGACAAAACAACAAACATAAGCTTGTACAAAGCCAAGTACTTAGCTGTTTTACACCAAGCAGATATACCAGTGTCATGTATAACTTGCCAGTTGCTCTGCAGAGTGCTGCCCTGGGACTCCTGCAGTTGGCTGCAATGAGCCAGCTTCTATGTCTAGAGGGAAGTGTTTCCTTGGACCACATTGGCATTGTCCTCTTATGTGCAGATCCCCTGAAACTTTTCTCATGGTTGGAGGGTTTGGATGAATTTCACATTATTTCCGTCTTCTTTATAATTGAGAACAAGATTTTGAGTGTGCATGAATATTCATTGGTAACACAGAACAACTTCTGAACAGCAATTTTAATTTATCAAGCAGCATATGGATATAACTGGAGACAGTAAATGGCAAAAGGTTTGCAGCAATGAGTAGCTTCATGGGGTTTCTAGCTCTTTTGAACTTTTGACCAGTGAGAAATATCTCTGGTGTAAAAGTGAAGGATATGCATATAAGACACTGTTTCATAGTCTTCCATCTTTGTACAAAAGCAGAAAGCCAAAATGTGTCTTGAGTGTGTGAAGAACAGGGGTAGTCCCATTACTGATCACCATTCCAATTTATACCCTGCTGGATACGTGCTTAACAAGTCGGAGCTAGCAGGTGTAAAAGCTACTGTAATGAAGGGAGGGAGCGTGCGAGTAATGTCAGGGATGTAACATATGACTATCAAAGTATTCATTTAGAGAATTTCAGAATAAAATGCATTTCACTCTGTAACAATGCATAAAGGCTGTATTATGAACTTGTAGTGGATCAAAGGGCACAGGAAAAATATAAGCCCTTTACACTTCTAAGAGGGCTTTTCTAATTTAGGTTCAGAACTTCAGGGAGAAATAAGAATTTTCACCCCCCAGTCTGTCTCATTCTATCTGTATCTGGGGTTTCATTTAAGTCCTTTATAAAATTAAGTCCTTTTTCTACAGTTTTTAGATTAATTTTCCTGTAGAACCTTTGCAAATCACTTCCTCTTACACCTATGAGTGATATCCAAGAGGCCTTCTTTCCTATGAAAAGTTAAATGACAGGAGGCTACAGAAGAGCATTCTTTTTTGCATACAACTGTTTCCATTTATTTTCCACATGTGCCTTTGAATAAAGACATTGTCTCTGACTTCAGATTTTGTAAATAATAACAGTGAGAAAAGAGCATATGATCATATAATAAAATGGGTAAGAGCTACCAAAGGCAACTGTTTAGTAAAATATTCCTAGTATAGAAAACTCAAGACAGATGAAAAGCATATATAGCATTAGAGAGATCTTTGCATGCAAAGTGATTTACGGAAAGTAGATTCCAGTCATTCAGTCACTACAGTCTTATTTCATTTGGCCTTGCTTAGAAAGAAAGTGCATTATATTTTTAATTGCATGATGAACAGCCTCATTACAAGTGTGGCTATTTGACCTACAATGAAATATACTTTTTGTCACCCAACTTGGGCATCAGAAGTTGTTGGTCACAAGCCATAGCCTGAATATGTTTCATTCTGAAAGCAGGTGACAGCTGTTGCTCATTTGAATTACGTATTTGGAAATTCCTTTACAGGTAATCAAGACAATTTGGAACGTACATGATATGAATGTTTTTTATCGACAGCATGTGCTATATGTGTGCTACTAAGTTAGGAAAATGTTGGCGATATACTGGAGAAATGTTGCAGAATCTAAGCAGTGAACCTTTCCAACACAGCTGCGACCTAAAGGTAAAACTACACTGTATTTTCAAGAGCAGCACTTCTAGACATTTGCTATTGGTTTTGTATTCTTCTAATTTAAGAATGCAAAACTCAAAGAGAGAGAGAGAGGGAGGTTGTACATGTTGAACATCAGTTCTGCTGCAATCATATAAGGTCATAAAACCTTGAGAAATTCGGAATGTTTGTATCTTACATCTTTCCTTGCTAATTGAATCTGGATACTGTTGGAGATTATATTCTGGATTAAATTAATTTCCAATTTCATTCAGCCTGAAAGCTCCTGTGATTCCTATAATTTATACTGCAGTAAGAGCTACTTCAGCAGGTCAAAGAGAAAACAACAAAGGGAAAACTGGGATGAACAGAATGTTAAGAAACTTGCTGGAAGAGGTGGAGTTTTACAGCTGCAGCTTTTGTTAAATTCATTATTTCACATTCATATTTTATGACTTTTTAAACATTCTTTCTCTGTTGTACACTGCAGAAGTAAGGCAAAATCTTAAATTGCTAGTAACGGCCTGTTTTGGCTTTCAAGTACTGGATTGTTTCTGTTTTGTTTTTGTGAGTTTTGTTGTTGGGATTTTTTTTTTTGGGGGGGGGGGGCAGGGGGGGTTATCAACATGTCCAATGACTTTTCTTTCATTCTATCAACAACCTTTAGTGACAGAAATGACATTAAAATCTGACATCATCATTCTTGCAATATATTTTGCTATATTTACTGAATCTTTTTTCATCAAAATAGAGACTGTCAGAACAATGGACATCTGCTGCACTTTCTATTCCTGTTAGTATCAGTTGTCTAACAGTATGCTATCTTGTGACTATATAATCACTGATATTTCCTTGCTCCCGTGGCATATTATTTTGACAAGTGCAGAAAAAATAGCATCAACAACATTCTATCTCCTTGGCACACTGAAAAACACAGAACAGAAACTGAACAAAATGAACACAGACTACTGAGACTTGGCTATCATACCACTGGGTTTTCATCATCCTCTAGTGACTACACAGACTTCTCTCCTGCCATATGTTCCACCTGCTACAGCTAGCTGGATAAACATTTTTTTTCAAAGTAGAACAAAAATTTACTATCTATGTGTTGTACAACCTTTAGGCTACACTTATTAATTTTCAGGTCTCCCCATCATACTCCTTCATAGGAACAACATATTTCAAGAAAGGCAAGCTAAGGTAAGGAAGAATTACCAAAATACTCCAAAAGGACAGGTCTGAACATCTCATGACCACTGCCTGAATGCTCACTGTCACTACTAGGTCTCCTCCACATTCATTGAAAAAGTATTTTTTAAAAAATCAAACTGCTTTGAAGCTTATTTATATTATGGAAGGAGCACTGGTGGAAGCAGGAGACTTGCCCTTATTCTCTAAACAGAATGGAAGAATGTTTGCTGGACTGCTTCTTTCCTGACTTCCCATTCTTGCGAGCCTTCTCTGCCTTTAAAAAGGATTTTGGATTTTTGAAAACATAGAGCTATATTCATTTACTGTAATTGAATACAGAAATAGAATATTGATTACCACAGACTAATTAGACACAGCCCATCCATTTACATGAATATATGTCTTAACAGGCACAGAAAATTGCAGCAACTATGTTTGAATATTGGGCACTCAATTTCATTCAGCCAGGCTTCTGAAGTGATGAAAACCAAGGCATTGGATTTAAAATTTAAGCTTCTCTGAAATCTTTTCTGCCTTGGTTTATTACCATTGACAAACCATCTTTGCTTTGTTTATAACGTTCACTGAGTAATACAAAGGCCTGATACATACTATACTTGAGGTAGGCAAGTTACATGATAAATGGAGTTCATTTTTCTTATGTTGTTAATTTAAAGACTAGTAATGTATTGCTATACCAAATAAGCTGCTGTGTTCTCTGAGTCTTTGACCATATATCCTTAGTACAGAGGTTATTTTTTATTTCTATTGCACCACTGTGTACATAGCTTCTTACAATTACTGGTTATATGACAGGAGAAAGATTTCAGTCAATCATGGCCAAGAAGAAAAATGTTATTGTCCCACCTCTGCTGATAGTTTTATTAGCATTGGGCTAAATTCATTCCTAGGTAATGTCATTGATTCCAATGGCACTACAGCAGCAATGAATTATGTGCTCACATCCCATTTATTTATCTGTCCTTTCAGAGTTAGCCACCACAGCTTATCTCTTCTGTGTCCTGAAGATAGACAGTCCAATTTCTAGGGTGCCTTATTTAAGGAGTGGAAGAATACAGCTCTTTTCACTTTGTACTAAATTAACTCAGCTAAATTTCTTAGACATTAGCCTCATTACCAATAAGCTGAAAAGCACTTCAACTCTGCATTCACTGCATATTTTGGTTATTTCC
Source organism: Aythya ferina (assembly GCF_964211825.1). Classification (NCBI taxonomy): domain Eukaryota; kingdom Metazoa; phylum Chordata; class Aves; order Anseriformes; family Anatidae; genus Aythya; species Aythya ferina. The sequence goes on along the minus strand of NC_140315.1, from coordinate 15,318,560 downwards.
ATCAGATGGAACAGCCTTAAAAGAATCCCTTTACTCCCTGAGTACCCAAAAGCCTGCTACTTGGGCCTTCTGCCCTACAGACCTGGATTCAAGACCCTACAAATTAGGAAGGGTCTCTCACATTATAGAAGAGTGAATGCTCTACAGCAGGGGCTTTGGATGATGAGGGACAACTGCACATCAGTCAGCCTTGCCAAGTATTATACCCAGCTGCTTTCTCTGCTAAGCCCCAAGACACAGCCCTGCAAACAGCTATCAGATTGACTAACAGACAGAAGAGAAAGATAGCTTTGAAAATCCCATGGGGACTTCGATGGGAATTATTTCTTTAGGAAGGTTGGCAGATTCAGCAGTTACAAGATACGTGTTTCCTTTCAAGCATCTAAGCTCCAAGAAATTTTTACTTCCAAGAAGTATGTGTTTAGGGATCCCAGCAGTGCTTCAGTATTCTTCCCAGACTTCAAAGTGATAGTCAGATGCTTTCACAGAAATCCAGAGACTTCACTGAAGTATAAAAGGATAGGGTTTGGAGATTGGAGTCATGGCTTTATTTTGACAACTTACTACAAAAGCTCTTAAGTTTCCCTTCCTCAAGTGACAAGCAAATCTTAAATAACAAAGATATCTAGGAGGCAATGTTGCTGCTTCTTTGATCTGGTCAGAAGAATGAAGGTCCCTTTTTTTTCTTTAAGTCTAACACCTGTCATTTTGTAGTGATTTCAGGTTAATTGCTACTTATATTTGGAATTCATTACCTACTAAATTTGACTGTTTGATGAACTGCTTATGGCAAGCTAGGAAATGTGTAACTGGGTCAGTGAGAGCAAAAGTTGGTGCTCTTAACAGAAGCTTTTAGAAGACAGAGCATTAAATCCAGTTCAGTGAGTGTTATGTTTCTAAAGGTTTGTTGTCCATTTAGCTTTTTTAGCAAGAAACATCCAGTATCTTTTCTTGAACAGGGAAGCACATCACTACCTTTCTTACTTTATTTGATTAATGTAAATGATTTGCCTGCAGCAATCAGACTCTGTTTGCTGGGATAGTCATTATACAGTGACAGAGATTAGTGAGGTACTTAATCAAAGACAGCAGTGATTGATACTCCGTCAGTTTTGGTCTTTAATCAGTGAAGCTTTCATCCAATCATCAGCCATTAAAGAGTCTCATTTGTCTGATTACCTTTGGAGTATTGGACTTAAAAAAGAAATATATAAAAGCAGGCTATAGCCTTCCTGTCACAGTACCCAGATATATGACTGTGGTTACTTTTTCAACTTAGTGCAGAGAGGGAAAATAATACATATCAACAATTATTTATACAGGGTGTTTGGGTGAGATGGTTGGGAATTTTTCAGTTCAGCTATAGCGCACTAGTATAACTTAGCCTCAGGTCAACAATGACCAAAACTCATTTTCGTTTGATAGCTCTTTGGAGGCCTCCTGGAAATGAGTTGGTGGTCTCAGTCCAGTTCCTAGAAAGCAGTGAAGTTGCCAATAAATTTGTCACTTTTCATTTCATCTCATAATGGCCAACCTAGATTATAGGATGAATAAACTGACCGAAATAACTCAACTATCTTTCAGAAGGTTTATATAATTTAATATGTGACGTCATTTTGAGTGAGCAGTGCCTGGACATAATTTACTCTCAGCTTTCTATGCACACTAGCAACATGTCCAATCACTACAAAATAGAAGATGTGTCTCACAGTGTGTACCATGAAACTACATAAATCCCAAGCAATTCTTCAAGAGCTTTAAGACTCTCCCAGGTTTGATGAATTATGGTATAAACAAAGCCAAATTGGACTGTCAGGTAGTGTAGAGTTATTACAGAGAAAGAATGCTCAATTTTGATGCATAGAGATCTGCAGAAACAGCTGGTGATAATTGCATGGTGGAGGTAGATCCACTAAGAGGTGGAAATGTAAATAAAATGAAACTACAAGAGTCCTGAGATTGAAGTTCCTCTGAACAATCACCTTCAAATGGAATGGGAAGACAAAAAAATATCAATTATATAGCTGTAAGTATAAAAGGTTCTAAAAAGATAAGATATAGACAGACTGAACCTAACCACAGAATAGGAAAAACATTCTTGTTCCACTTTCTCAGAATTGTTCATTTTTTAGAAGGGGAGTCAGTGTCTGAAATTAGCACAATGGTAGGTGTACTCATAGTATCTCCAAGCAATATTGATACTCATTAGCACACACATTTTTCACAAGCAGAAGTACACGGATGGTTCTGAAAATCTGAGTGTTTAGCCAGAATAATTTGTCCCTAGAAATATGCCCTTATGCATATGATTGGTTAAAAGTGTACAAGAGTGAGTCAATTTACACAGGTAGAAAATCAGAATATTCTGGAAATCCTGGACATTTGTGTTAAATACCACTCAATTCTCACTAAATTAGGAAGACTGGAGGCAGATGGGGTTCCCGGAAATTGAATCAGATGGTGCCAGTTACAATTTAACTATGCAAAGAGATAAGACTGGAATGAGGCTTCGAGCTAAGGTCAGAGATGCCCATTATTTCAGCAGTGAAAGAAATATAGATTTTGCCAGTGTAGATGGAGGTAGACACACTTTTCTTACTAATGTTGTCAGCAAAACCAAATCTTCATAGAATTCTGGAAAGCAGCTGGGTCAGTTATATCCCCAGGTCCCACAGTCATTTGGCTCTGAGAACTGTCCATTAAAGAGATATCATACTCTTACTCTTGGGTCTGCGTTAATGTAGAGGAGATGCATGGGTATGAAAGTTTGGTGCTTGAAAAAGGGAAAAAATATTTATGTGTGGCAGATAAACCTGGTCCTTTGGAGTTGATCACACTGAATATTGATATCCTGCAAATCATTAAATTTATTCATGTTATTTATATTTCCATTGCTGGAATAAAAAATGATTATGTTTAGGAATGAAAGCATGATTTTTCTATCACTACAATCCTTCAAAACCATATAAATTACTGCCAAAGTTTTTGTTTCAGTTTTAAGTTGAACTTTAAAAAGGGTATATTGACTGTGTATTCCTGACTTCTGCAATTAAAAACAGGCATGGTGATAAGTGAAAGACTGTATCAAATTGCAGTGGAACAGTAAATCCACACAGTACTACTATGTCAGGTTGAATTTTAACCAAGATGACAAAACACGTAGTGACTGAACATCATTTTGTCCATAGACTTAGGAAACAAAATTGATAGAACTTGTCTACTTCCCAAACATGAGAACTCTGATTCACACCACAGCAAACTAAGAGAAACCCTGCCAAAGTTGGCAACAGTTTTGCTATAAGAAAACTGGAAATCAGACTATTTTGGGACTTGATTATAAGAAGTAAAATGCTGAAGTCAATGAAGTTAGACTGATTCACACAAGCTATGGACCTATCCTAAAACTTACTCATCCAACTGAAGACAAACTCACTGCTTTGTACTGGTAGATGGCAGAAGGCTATAAAACCTTTCTGGTTTTCTGCCTTCCCCAGCTATGCATCCACTTGAGACAGTTTTGTGGGCAGTACATAAGGAGTTTCCAGCTGCCAGCCTTACTCTTCCCAAGTAAACCTCTAATTTCCTGTATTGTCAGATGCAGTATTCTGTAAACAACTGTACCTCCCTCAGCAGACTCATTTAGTAACTCGCTAATGGTCTGTGCTATTACTCATCAACGCCGCATTTTCTTGCCAAGGCTCAAATGAGACACACAAAGTGACAGAGGCTCATAATGAAACACATTTTCATGCACATAGCAAACTGAAAAGTGGGGGGATACACCTTTCTTTCATGTAATCTTCTGTAAAATTTAAGTCTTATGGTCCTTTCTTTCTCAGACTTAGCAATACATAGCAGTTGTACACAACTTTTCATCAGTACATCTCAAATTGGTTTACAGCATCATTATAGCACTGGTCAGCATCATTATAGCACTGGTCAAAGCTGAGTCTCTGGGGAACACACCAATTTTACCAGACTGCTGGTTCAGAATCATTTGATGTCGGAACAATGCATTTGATGTTTTCAGTTCAAAGGAACTTTCCTTGCTGTCCCACCCTCACACCCTCACCTCACCCCCCAAACCCCCTGCCTACCCATTATAAACTTTCTGTATTTTCCCCTTTCTCCTTCAGATAAGAGGAGTAGTGCCCTCTTGGTCATCACCCTGGGTAGATGAACTTCACAAGGCAATTCACCTTGATTCACCTTAGGCTGTCCTTAAACGTTAATTGCTCTCCCTAGCCTGTCAAGTTAGCCACCTTCCTCTGGGTATTCTGAGTACAGCCAGATGTATGCAAAACCCAGCAACAGATTCCTACAATATAGAAATATATCCTTGTTTTTCCTCACGTTATTTACATTGCAAAAGCATCCAAAGATCACAATGTAACAGCCCTTAACACTTGATTTCATTGCAGAGATGACTTAGCCAAAGAATTTTCTACTTTGTTTAAACTATAGCACGGTTTATGACCATTATTTCTTATACTATTGCTTACAGTATTGCTTACATATTGTTGCTACATATGGATATAAGGAACACAGAATCATACAGGGACACATTCTCCAGAGTTCCAATATATGACACTCAACACTTGAAGGAAATAAAACTTTGAATAGGTTTCCTGACCCAGCAAAAGAACACTTAAGTGTCATCAGATGTTGTAACACACATTGTCAAATATGGGGTTGGCCTATTGACCCTCAGCCGTCCAAATACACTGGCAACTATTTATTGCACAGCACTTTGGGATATTTTCTTTATGACTGTCATTAACATTTATGTATTTTCATCAGAATGATTCTGTAAGAGAAAAAGATTCATAAGATTCAAACAACTGGTCTTGAACATATAGGCCGCATGAATCATCTGCTCTGGGGCCTCCTCTCAGTTAATCTGCTACAGCATTATAAATAGCAACAGTAATCATAACAAAATATATTCATTTCAGCAAACAATTTAACTGTATGCTCAAATTCCTTTTTACTGAGAAACTGTACAGATAGTACTGAGACCTTAAAGTTTGTATTAAGATTGGTGGCCAAATTTCCATAGTTTTCCAAAATTAGGTTAATTTGGGCTGCTTTTGAAAATCATGTTCTTATACATACCCTTAAATACAGTTTTATTACAGACTTGAAGTTAAGTGTGTGCTGAAGCATCCTGCTGAATGAATAAGATGGTGTGACAGCACTGCATACAGCTGTGCGTCCCTGACAGTCTTGGGTTTGTATCCGTTGAGGACAATGGATGTGTGTCCCACCACAGCTAAATAAATACTATCAGCTTGCTTGTGAGACACTAACTCCAGCTTGTCTTGATGCATTCAGAACATGCTGAATTTTGGGAAGAAGGAACTAAAGACAGTCAGACTTTTGATATCACAGAATATCAGTGGAAATCAACATTTCTTTTCACATTTGTTTTTGTTCAAATGCACCACATGCCCATAGACATGTTAAACATCCTTGCAAATGGTCACACACAATGTGTGGTGCTTCAACAACATTACTTACATGGCCAAGGGTGCTATAACTAACTACACTGCTAACCCTAAAGAAAGATGTGTACAACTTGCAGGTAAGAGCATCACTGGAAAATGAAACTCTGTGATGTACACATGTGATAGTAGGGGATCGCATGAACTCTCCCTGCTAAAACAGTGGGAGAAATTTAACCAGCTAGAAGAGTTTAGGTCTTCACTGAGTTTCACAATGAAACTTTACTGAATCAAATTGGGTTTGAACTAACTTCAGAATTTGCAGCTATGTGCTCAAAAATTAGAGTAAGGTTTTTAAAATATTTTTATAAGCAAATTAGTTTCATGCCTTCAAAAACATTTAAAAGGAAATAAGGGTATATTAATCTACGGGTTCTAAGGTTTATTCTTCATTACATTCTGTATAATTAACTGTTGAATCATTACCCACCAGCTAAACAAAATCCATAGATTTTATACAATCTGTAATTAGATAAAAGAAACCAACTTAGACCACAAATTCCTCCCCATCTCCTCCTGATTCAGAAGGTATCTTTCAGTGTTTACACCTTATTTAAAAAAGGACAAGTCCCAGCCTAATTTACCAGATATTAAATATACACCCAGTGGCAGAGTAAGTTTACTGGAATTTCTGAGATTTCTGAGGAGAGTATAGATTTTAATCAATTGGCATATCCCTGAGAATATGATCTCAAGTGTTCTTTTATGTGGAAGAGAGAAAATATAACACCTACAAAGCTTCTTTAGACTGGGTTTCTAATTTCCATGGGTCTGGTACAGAAGAAATGAAAAAAATCTGAAATGAATGCACACAACGTGTGTTCAGATGCCAGCAACTCATGGACAGCATGGACAATGCAGTATTAAATTCTAATCTCCTAAGGAGGGTGGGGGGTATTGTGCCTAATACCCTAACAAATTCCCAATAAAAGAAAGGGGAAAGACTTTTTCATGGTTCCACATGAATGTGCAATATGTTAGTAATCCTCAAAATTATTGTTTTTCCATTCATGAATATGTGACATTTTTTGATTTGAATTTGCTCAATCCATAAAAATAGCAGGCATATAGCTACCCTGAATCTGAGTTAAGATTTTCAGTGTTAACAAAGGATTTTGTTAAAAATGAAAAATAAAATGGTGGCACAAACTGCAGTCTCTGATCACCACAAAATATAGTTGTATGTTACTGCCACTATAAAGCATTAGTTTCACTGAGGAAATAATGTAAGTCGCTGCACAGCTGGAATTTTACTCTTATTGATTGTTCCTCTAGATGTATTTTAAATGCAAATGAGATTTTATTTCAGTGTAAAACTTACTGTGGAAAACATCTCAAGATAATATATGTGGAACTTCTAAAATATGTACATAAAAGAATGATTCTTTATGGTTTCATAGTTATTGTCATACCTATATATTTTTTAATTTAGTCATTATAAATAGGTACCTGCCAGAATACAAAATGTGGCCATTATACAAAGAAGTTTCAGCTTGATTTCAAAAGAAATGAGCAAAAGTTTGGAGGAAAAAAATGGCTAGACTGAGCAGAAGTAATACTAAACTGTAATCAAAAAATTAAAACACTACAGAAATTTCAGGATACTGCTGACATTAAAAGTCCTTAATGAGTAACACAACTGGTATGAATAGTTTAAAATCTCAGGGATGCAGAGTCCAAATGAGAACAATATCATTTATTTCATACATGCTGCAGAAGAAGAATTTCCACACTGAGATCATTAACTAAAAATCCCATGAAGCTGAACAACAAAATCCTAGAAACAGGAAGATTTTGACATGATGCAACCCAAGATTTCCAGGGTCAAATATTTATATTTATCAACAGCCGATTAAGACATCAGATGAAATATTAATGCAAATCTCCTTTATATTGTCAGACCCCTGTAAAGAGGAGTTAGTGTAAACGAGAATCATCAAATCAAACAAACAGCTCACCAAGCAAAATAGTAACTTTGACTACCTTTCAGTGAAATGTATCTGAGCACATTAACTGCAGACTTAATTTTGAATATTAATACTCAGTTAGAGAAAAGTTAGGACTATAGGAAAAGTGCTGCAAGTGTCAGAAAGCAATTTTCCTCCCAAAAGTCATTTTTACTATGACGTGGGAAATAATTAAATGAAACAAAGGAGGAAAAGTGTGGGGGGGAAATGAAGGGAAATCAATGACTTCTCTAGGCTTGCATTTCACAACCAAAAATAAATACAAAAAAGGGTCAAAATTTATGAACAACAATTTGCAAAGACTAGCCAAGCTTATGAAAAAAGATCATGGGGAGGAATAATATATCCGACAGTGAGAAGTCTGAAGTGACAATAAAATGAAGAGGAGACATACCCATGATAGGAAAGGCTAAGGCAGAAAATAAAGGATAACTAGACACTGTTGAGAAAACCAGTACAAAATTTTTCTGGCATATAAAGAATGAGATGTCAGTAGAAGAGAAGACCGACTCTTAAGAGACAGTCTGAGTAATTTACTGAGACTACATGATGATTCTGCTAAAAAAAAATTACTTTATCATTTTTATCTAGATTTGCAAAAATGATTTGTTGGAAACTGCCACATAGATATCTCTCCCAATGAAACAAAACTGAATTATAAAGGAGATTGTCAAGAAAGACGTATCCCAATACTCACATTTGGCTGTAATACACTGCTGTGGTAACTGATGGCAGTCCTCTCCATGTAAAATAGCATGGCACCCGGGTAAAAGTGCTTACAACACCCTACAGGAAAAGTTGAGAAGTCATTGTGACAACAGAGTGTCAGAGTGTAGTATGTTCTATCTGCATCTCTTCCCTTTTTCTTCTTTCTTGACAGATAAAATTGGTGCAGTTGATTCCTATCATTCCTTCCTATCTCATTTGCTATTTCTCCATGCCAACAAAATTCCAGGAGGCCAGGAGAAGAAACTTTAGGTAGCTTCATCAGATTCAAGTTGCCAGTTTGTGAAGTTATGAAAATTGTGTGTCCAAGTCCTAATTCCGAAGGAAGTTGCATGGGGACATAGTACTGATTTTCACTGTTTCATATATTAATCTTTCTTTTTTGAAGAAGAGAAAGTACCAGTGTGAAGAATGAAAAACACTTCTTTGGTGATAGCATACTGGTTGCATACCCATTTTGTGAGCCATGATAATGCAAATTTCCAGGGCAATGATATCTGTAATGACATAATCACATGCATATCACAAAGTATCTTTCCATTTTGGTGTGAATTTGTCACATAGCTAAGTAAATTGTTATAGGCAGAAATGATGACATCATTTTCTACATTTTTTCCATTCACAAAGTGTATTTGGTTATCCATTTTAACTGTGTATTTAATTGGAAATTATTTCATGGATTTCTCTGCAGTTTTCCTGTCTTCCTACCTTTCCAAACAACTAACCTTGGTTCTTGCTTCTCTGTGTGAAATATCCAAATTTTAAGCATTGACATTTGCTTGTTATTTTTTATTTGTGTCATATACATACTATTTCCATCACCTATCTGGTTTTTACAAACACAGTTACATACCAACAATTCACAGTTATACCTAGAGACAGCACCAGACACGTTTGTACTAAAAGACTGAATAACATTAATTTGGAGCAGAGTCAAAGGAAAATACATGTGCTTTTTGATTTCCACAACATGCAAAACACAATATCCTGTTACTACACTGTATATCCATATTTCTAATGGTAGTAATATTTTTATTTACTGTGGGCCAGAAGACTTTACCTACATTTGCAAAGCATTTTTGTAAGGATAATGTAATATGCACCATGAATGCTGAGTTCTTTTATTATTGCTGTATTTAAATCTTATGACACAAACAAGATTCATGGTTGTGGATTATTTTTTTATCTTTTAAGTGTGAGCAGTGAGAAATTACACATTACCTTCTTTTAGTTGCCTAAAGTATGTATATCTAAGAAAAGTATCAGGATCTGTGCATCAGTTCTGCTACACCTGACCTACCTATTTATGCCACTAGTATACAAGCCATGCCTCCTAAATATTTAATTAAAAGTACAGTCGTTCAATCATAATGATCTCCTTCCTTCCAGTTTAAATGACTCCAGTCTTGGATAAGACGTAACCCAGGAAAAATACATGATTATAGCTTTGGATCAGGTGCAATGTACCTTAACCCCTTACAGAAATGCAGAACTGAAGTAGTCTGTAAATCTGCCATGTCTTCAGGCTATAAGGAGACACCAAAAAGGATAGGGCAGAAATATAAACAAATCTCAATTATTTAACACTTACTGCAATGCTTTTTAGTTATAAATAGGAATAATACATAACAACTTTGGCAAGAAGGGAATCATCTCAAAAAAAAAAAAAAAAAAAAAAAAGAGGCAACATGGACCATTATTTATTTAAACTGAACGTGGGTAGAGGAAGATGTCACCCACAGCTAGGTTAGAACACTTTCTCCTCCTTCAGCAAAAGAAGTTTCCTATGGGTTTTTCCAGATCACACATACAGATCACACAAGTCTAGCCTGAATCACAGCATTACGGACTGGGATAGAAGTGGACCAGAGTGTACACCAGTGTATTCCCACACCAAGATCATTAACCACAAGGAACATATTAAAGACACTGATTTGAGCAGAATTACCATCACTGTAAATTAGAAGTGCATTAACTCAAACAAGTCAGGCCACCAGGTGGCAGATCATTAATAGTTTAAAACCTGTCTTGGGGTCTGATCATTATTTGATGTTATGATATTTTGTGAATATTAAGAGGTAGGGCTTCATTTAATAAAACAGCATTGGCTTTATAGAAGAATGGACTGTTTGGGACAGAAAACATTGAATTTCTGAAATAATTCTAAATGAAAAAAAAAGCCTTCTGGCTGCAATGTTTCCTATACAAAATCTTTGAAGTATATACAGTTTTTTATCTACCTGTAACTGCTGTTCATTAGCTGTTATTTAGGCATGTTAACTATAATCAATTTGAGAAGAGACTGAGAAACAGAACATAATCAAAAAGCCTTGTTAAGACTTCCTAGTGAAGAATTAGACCGAGAAATACACAATGAAAAAATGCACATTATTCTGAACATAATATTTGGTACAGAGTAGATACAATGAAGGTGTATCCTCTCTGCTGTTTGCCATTAACAGATGCACAACTAGTTAAATTTAATGTCCTATGACTCTTACATTTCTTTACCACCTAGCCACTTTATTATTACTGGTCAAGATACTGGCATGTGTATGTTGAAATAACTTGATTTAATTTTATGGAGCTATACCAACAGATTCAGGCCAGGGTTCCAGCTGTTATTTGTCAAATAGATTAGGAGCTTTCTTTTTCTATAGTGTGGTGTGGGAATGACCTCAAGTAAAATTCTTCCCCATGGCAGCTAAACAAACTAGTATACTGGGCAGTGTATCATCATTACTACTGGGTGAACAAATGGACTTTGGATCTTCTAATCAAACCTCATCTCTCAAAAGCAAGAAAGCCCCAAGGACCCTTGAAGCTCCTCAAGCTTTATTTGTGTCAGCAGGAAATCTTCCCAAGTCTATAGGTAAAAAGTAGGCTTTATTATTCTAGTTTCACAAATTCCAATAATTATATTTGGGTTCTGGATTTTTTAACATCTCAAAGAGAGCTTAAGCATGGCAGAAAAATGGAAAATGATGTGGTACCACCCATATCTTATCTTTATTTCCTTTCGCAGAGGCAAGTCACACCAAAACTTGAGATCTAAGGTTTTCTTCTCAGCACTTTTTCCAAACAAAACAGAGCTGCTCTTCCATAAACTCTAAACTACAGCCATCAATCTCAGTGAGCCACTACTCTGCTGAAACAGGCAGCAGCAATTTACCCACACACCCATAATCAGTATGGTTATGGGGGCCTATTCTCAGAGCATCTTTTCCTCTGTTGTTAGAAGCATAGGCATAAGTACTGAAATACTGTGAATACCTGTCACTTTCACCAACACACTCTTTTACTTCTAATTCTGTAGTTAGAATTTCTGAGTTGTAGACCTACCTCTGCCATCGGAATGCCATATAACCATGGGCAGCATTTCTTCCCTTTGTGTTTCAGTTTCTCCACCTGTAACACAAGGATAATGCTTATTTACCTCATTCAGTACTTGTCAGGTGCCAGCGGCCAGTATTTTAAAGCATGCCAAAATTCATAAGTGAAAGGTATTAAAATCAAAGATTGCAATGCAACATAGTAGTATATTAATGTGAGTTGCCTTGCGTTAATATCTGCAGGCATAAATCTGTTTCTCTCTGAAGTGAAACACAGCTTTTTTTCAAGCCCTACAAAATCTAGATGGTCATTTTAGTTAAAATGATGCAGGAAGATCGGGGCAAAACCTATACTATTTCACAAGCTTTTTTGAGTTTTAGTGCAAAATATTAATTGCTTATGGAAACAAAAGAGGACTTGCACTATAAAAAATAAACATGAAAATAGTTGCTAGGACTAGTACTGAATAGTTAGACCACTCTAGTAGGTGTAACTATGCATTGAAGCTGATAGTTCTACCATGAAGTGGTTAATTAGTTTCTTCTTGAGAAAACTATGCTTACAGTGGTGCATAAGAACTGTAGTGAGGGTTTTGTTCAAAAGCCCAAACTAAAAAGACCATGAAGCAACCTTTCACTGACACAGAATTTATTTTTTGCAGAAAGCTTTTAAATCTTCTCCTACATAACTGAATCATACCCAATATTAGTTAATCAATACACTGTAAAGTTTTGTTTTGTTTTGTTAGCTGTTGAGTTCATATAAATATGTATGGTATGTTATAAGTACCTTCTACAAATTTGCCCTTGTGGTGACATATTTTGAGCCTAGAGATTAGAGTTCAGGAAAAGCATGCAATAAATTAATGAAGCAAAATGAAAAAAAAAATATATATTTTTTTGGCTAGATTCTTCTTTGCACTGTAATAAGAGTAATTTACTAGACCCAGCTGAATGTTAGAATATGGTTTTTATGCACTGACATATACACCCTACATAGCACTGCAGACGAGGCTTTAAAGTCTTGCTCTTCCACTCAGTTTGAACACCAGGACAGAAATAGCAGCAGTAGAGGATTAAAAAAATCCTGACATGCCAGGCAATGAAGTAACTCTTTTCCTTGCTCCCTGGGGAAATCCAGTGTGATTAAAAGAAAAATAATTGTTCATGTTCTTATTAGGCTGGCAAGCATGAATCTCTGGAATAGGATCAGACATTGGCTGTCAAGCCTTTTGTGAAATCGTATAGTGCTCCAAAACTATACAGCCATCTCCAGGAAGGAGAATGCAATATGAAACTGTTTTTCAAAGAATAAAAAAGCCCACAATTTAAAATTAGGGTTTGACATAAATCCAACAGGCTGCTGTTGGGTGGTACATGAGGGATAAAACTGGTCCTGTTGCATTAACAGTATATGGATTGCTTTGAAAAAACTATCATAATTTGGAATGAAGAACACGTTTCATACTTGATAAATTCTAACATAGTTAATGTTGTGCCGTTCACGTTAAAATTACAAGCTTGATTTGGCTAATGTTTTCAGTTATGTCATTAAGTATCACCCATTTAAAAATGGAAAAAGTTTTCAAAAAAGCAATCTATATTCATACAAATCTAAGCTGAACTTACTATTGCACAGGTTTTTAATCATATCCTGTTTTATACTAATTCCTAGTTAGACAGAAAGGAACAAACAGCTCCCATGCCCTCAGTAGTGTCTTGCAATTCACCAAAATATAGAGGAAGCTTCTTAGCATAGCAATATAACATATTCATTGTATGTCAGCTGAAGTATTGCGAAGTTTGCATCTGTTGTCATGAAGATAGATTGATATTAGATAGATAGGATTCGTTCCAATTTGACACTATTCTAGCCTTCATTGTTCCTGCTTTCAAGCTAAGTAAAGAGCCATTTCCACAACAACTATGGAACAATTCATTTGTATCCTTTCAGAATACACAAGATCATTAACTCTGTGGCAAAACAGCCTTGTGATGGAAGGCCCTTCTAAATGATAAATTGCGCTTTTAAGAAATGTTGTTTGGAAGGCTACAATCCCAAAATTACTCTCTCTTGTATTCCTAACCTGTGTGTTCTGATAAGCTGGTGAGAGTTTTGATTTTAGTAACTATATTTCAGTACTGTAAGTACGTGTTTGTTATGAAAATATTTTCAGACACAGTGTACATGCAGCTGCAATCCACTAACCAGGTATGTTTGCATTCCCATATTTAGCTGCACCACAGTCATGGGAAATGTACATACACCTTAAAACCATACTTTTCTGCATGCATTTGCCAAATTTAAAAAAAATGTAGCCCAAATCTCAGCACATTCAAGATTATTTGTAGGATATTTAAAATAATAATAAAAGTAATAATAAAAAGATTTGCAAATGTTTTAAGCAATCCATGAGTGAAGTTGTACTAAGATAAAATTTAAGGCAAATGTACTGCAAGGTCTAAGTATGTATCATCTCAATTTCCCTGGGCAGCCATATCAACTGTACTTCAACAATGACCTGAAGCCACTGTCCCCTTTAGATTTTCCCTAAATTTCCGTAATCAAATAGGAGTTCTGCTCTAAATAGATGGTTTCCTTATGAAGAAGATAAAAAGAAAAATTAGTGGTTTTAGAAGAATTCTAAAGTACTACAACCACCCAGTCTTAGAGGATACCATTTGTTCTCAAATTGCTATTGCAAATGAGTTACACTCTCACTCTTTGGCAAGAAGTCATGTAACTCCACGTTTACAGAACCTATAGTAAGATTTAAATTGTTGCCTGGTAACAGTGGTATTAACAGTTTTAATGCACTTCTGATTTTTGATGCTTATGGAGATATTCTTCCATACTACAACACCTGAGCACATACTCCATTAAAGCTTAAACAACTTAACACTATTAATAGCACTGTCATCCAACATACTACGTTTTTCTGTACCAGCAAATGACAAATAGATCAGACAAACGTGTATACAATTCCTTCTTTGTGCAGATGCAGAAGATAAGGACACATACCACCCAGCACAGATATCCTAAGAATTTAAAAACAAAGGTGTATGCCATGTAAGCTAAGTAATCTGGTGTACAGATGTCTTCCTTCAGCATAAATGCCACCTAGCCTTGATCTGACTGTACCCACTAAACCTATCTTCTCCAGTGAAATATGCTGGCCTTGACCTTAAATGCAAACATGACTTCTGCAGACTTATTGCAAAGTTAATCCAATTTCTTAGGTCTGAATGCAAGGATTTATGCTCAAATTCAGCCCTGATGTAAGCTATGCAAACATAGCAATAATAATCTTTAATATGTAAGTACTTCAAACAGAACATAAACTCTACAAATACCTTTTATGTAATATCTTGTTAAAAAATATATCTATGCCTCTTGGTATTTCTTGTGAACACATCTCTGTTTTTTGCATACATTTTTAGACATTAATGCTAAGGTATTTCTGAACCCTCCACTAAAGCAAGTACCCAAAGAATTTGACTTATTTGATTACTTTTAATCTTAAGTTTCTAGATAGACATAAAAAAAAATACTGTTTGCTCTTCCATGTTACTCATGTCACAGGTTAAATATTTCCTAATACATAATATGCTATAATTGGTGTCCAGCTCAATGGCATTCAGTAAGACTGATGCTTTTACATGTCTAATTTAAATTCAAATTCTTGCTAATTTGTGTCTGGATTGCTGATAAGTATCAGACAGAATTCACTCTGTTCTCTTTATGAAGTCCACACAGAGGAAACTACAAAGTTTCTTGGCTTCTGGAAAGAACCAAATCTCTGTCATTGTACCAACTTATATTGTACATTAAAGGTGGATTTGAGCCCTGGGCTGTAGGTTGGGGATCCCCCTCGTGTCCAGAGCGAGACCTGGGGCTCAGCTGGGAGCTGGCAGCTAGCAGCACTGCTGTCCACCTGAGACTGCTGCCACACTTGAGTTCTCTTTCTTCTCCCTGTGTTTAGGAGCCAGAGTACAGTGCTTTGTTACAAAATGGTGCAATTAGCCTGTAACAAATTATAGCTATAGTACATCATAATTTAATACATAGAAGTTCCTTTAGGTAACAGAAAAACAAACAAACAAACAAAAAACAACAACAACAACAACAACAACAACAACAAACACCAGAATTTCCCAAGAGCAGCACTGTCCTGCTGATGCAGAAGCCCCACCAGCAATGCCACAGGGTCAGAGACGAGCGGCTCCAGTGTCAGACAAGTCCAACTGCACATAAGCCCCTTGCTCCACAGCAGCTCCTCCTGGAAGGGCCTCTGTACATTTGCAGGGCAGAACTCTGAGATCCTACACAGCTCCTGCAGATTGGATCCCTGCTCGTAGCCAGTCTCTCTCCGTTGCTGCCAGACCACACAGACCTCCTTACTTCTCTATACAAGTTTACATCCATGTGATCTAAGCCACTCTGTTGAAGTCATCCTTCAGAGAAGAAAAGGAATTCCTGGGGAATTCCTGTTTCCTAATGCTCCTTTGACCACGGTAAGGGGCTGCAGGACACAGACAAATAGGGAACACTGGCACTGCAGCTGCTCACTGAGGGCAGCCCTGTACCACCAGCTTGGCAGGTGGTAGGATTAATCTTAGTGTGTTTTTCCAGTGCTTCAGCTTAAAATCATGCCGTTTTTAAGAGACAGCACTTCTTATGCTTGCTTCAGTGCCTCAAATCGTTCAACCCAACATAACCTAAAAACTTGGGTAACCATACACACAGCCATCAAGAGACTTAAAAACTGCACGGTCACTTCTGAATAGCAATTACTGCAGCTTCCTGTTTGTGGACTGCATGCTGCACATGTAACTGAAGCTGGAGCATCTGATTAGCTATGCTCTTTCAGGTTTCAGATTTCCTCCAAGATGAATTATCTAAATCTAATAAAAAATTCAAAAAACCCACCCCAATTATTTAAGCCTCTCTGTAGAGTAACAAATGGTGATAAAACAGAGGTTCATCAACATTTCCATTAGGAATTAAATTGTTCAAATGTCTAAAAGTAATTAAATCCATAAAAACTCCTTTAGTTATTTATTTGCATTTTTACTAGTCTCTAATAGAAGGAACACTATTCAACACCCTATATGCCCTTGGCAGTCTTTTGAAGAAAGTAATAAAAGGTAATAATAATAATACCTAGTTCTTACATGGTGCTTTCACTAGTAGACCTTAAAGTGCTTTACAAAATAATTAAGCCTCTTTATAGGCTTTAGTTGCAGCAAGTGAAAATCATGTCTATACATGTGTATCCATGTTTTGCACATAATAGTGGTACACAAGCCATATATTTTAAGATTATCTTAGAGATAGCCCAGTGTAAAAAAAAAAAAAATGACAAACACCTACTCTAATTTATCACACTCCTTAGAATTTTTTTTCCTGAAGGCTGGAAGAAATGGTGAAAACTGTTTGAATATTTCAAGACTGTCAAGATTAACACATGATGCATTCAGTTCCTGCAGGCTTCTGAAAGTTAGTTAACATTCAGATGTCCATCCCCAGATCGTCATTCCTTGGTGCCAGAGAAGAAAACAATATGAGCCTCTCTTGCCTACACTATACAAATAATAAACCTGTTTAATGGATGCACTGTTGCAAAATTGCAACACTTTTACAGTTCATCATTCTAATTTCTCTACTCAGAGACCCTGTGGGTGAGATTCATGCATTAAACAAGAACTGTGATCACGACAAAGTAGCATCTTTTGAAACATAACCAAACTAGCTTCCTGGAAGCGAAGAAAATGCTTCAAAGAGGACAAGATGCTCAGGAGTTTTCAAGTTGCATTTCAGTTTTAAAGAGAAAAAGCAAATGCACTTTCAGTTCTGGTTTCTTTTTATTAACCTGTATTTTTGCTTTGTATCATTCAGATGTACACAGTTAAATCTCCATCTGTTGAAAAGTATGGGATGTTGAAAACTGTGTTTTCATGATGACTTTCATTATCTAACTCAGATCTCAACTAAAGATCATTATTTGGGAAACTCAAAGTTTCTAAAGCCACACATTGGGCTTTGACTGACCTACTCTATTTTTGGAGAGGACAGTCAGTCATGAAATCTCCCTAGTCTCAGACCAGGCTGAGGGTCACAGTGTATCAACCGTATCACTTCACCTCATAAACATCTGGAATTTCCTCCACAGCAGTTTTTATAATAAAAGATCCCTTCTTTCACACACTGAACTGTTACTTAGTGGAAAGCAAATGTATCTCACAAACAGGGAAACTCAGGACAGCCCGAGCTTTCCCCTTATTCTGCCCCATGCCAACAAACTGGGATAACCTGTTCCCTCTGAACTTCCACAGGCTATCTTCCAGAAGTGCCCCCTGCAGGTGATGCTCACGACACCTCCTCATGTTTGACAACTGTATTTCTTCTTAAGAAGACTTCAATTATTTAGCATCCTTAGGACCTCTTGCCTCCTGGCAGAAAAAGCCCTCAAAAAGCACACACGTACACGACTGCCATGTCTGGCAAGGCATTTTTATCCTCCATGTATTCTTCTTCAGGAATGCAATACAAGTTTTAAAGCAGGGATATTCCACTCATGAATTTCCAGCGCAGGCTTGACTACACTCCTCCCATGGCTGCTGTCAAGCAGCTCATGCTCCCTACTTCTCCCGTGTTTTCAGGAAACTTTCCACCTCTGCCATTTCTCAATTATCTCCCACATTCCCTTCCCTCCTCTCGCACAAGGCCTCCCCCTTCTCTTGCCCCTAAACAGTCCTAGTGGATCCCAAAATGTCCTATCACCCACTCCTACTCCTCCTGTCACCCTTGAACATAGCAAAGACCGAGCTTTTCTGTTCTCTCCCTCTTTTGCAAGACCTCCCTGTCAGCCCCTTATCACCTGCCTCCTCTTTTCAATTGCCTTTTGCTGCTCGGTGTTCCGAAACACAGCAAAAGACCAAACACACGCAGGATGACTGATCGCACTCTGACAAGCACAGCTCACCTCAAGAGGCAGTCCGTTCGGAGCCTGTCATTTACATCAGGCAGCCGGGCTGTTAGAGCAGCTGTAAGTCAGGCCACCCGGCCAAGCAGCATGAATTTACGTCCTGCTCTGTTGGCCGTTGGCTTGTGGGACTGGGTGTCACTCCTCGGGCGCAAGAGGAATGCAGGCTGCCTCTTAACTGTCCCCATGCCATACAAATCATCCTGCAAAGTACATGCCACGCGAGTCTGTCATTGAGTCTCCCTCAGCAGCTAGGTGGCATATCAATATTTCTTGATTTTTACACAGCATCATCTGTGTCGTTCGTACCATTATTACATTTAACTCCCCTTCTGTCTCAATCTTATGTGACATACTATGTTTTACTCAAAATGTGCACATACCCTAACTTTACTTGGGAATGATAAATAGGATCTTCAGAAAGCTATGGAGCATATGTTTGCTTCTACTAATTGATATAAACTGTTTTCCTTTTTAGGGAACTCTGTTCAAAATAATTCTACACTTATTGGATTTAAACCAGAATATAGACTGTTTCAGGGTGGATGGCTGATGGCAGCGTGCTGCCTGGTAAGCTGACTGCAAAGGAGGGATCCAAAGCAACTCGTGTCTAGTGAGGGCAGCTGTTTCTCCATCAAGATATGACTGTTACAGCATCATGCTTAGTTTTCCCTGCCTGCACAAATGGTAATAGTATATGTTTATCTACTCTGAAGTCCTGTCATCTGATTCTAGCACTTTTGTACAGGTGACAAAAATTATGATAAGCCTACATTCAGATGGTTAAAACAATTGTGTGTACCAACATGAGTAAGTTTATGCTATGAAGAAATGTTACTGCTTACAAAAAGATGGATGAAAAATGACTTGTACAAACAGATCTTCTAATATAAATAAAACATGCTTTACAGAAGGTTAAATAAAACTGCCTGGCATAATTAGATAGTACAATTCCTTGTAAGAAAAAGGCCACCAACACAGCAATACTGGAAGAATAACTATCTAGAAGAACTGAACAAAGGACTGGTAAATTATTTAAAAATATATACTAAAATACCTATTTGAAACAGACTACCATTTCTTGTATGCGATGAGTCCTTGTAAACTTACTGAATGAATCCTTCAGCATGTGCCTTCAGCTCCATCCCATCTTCCAAAGTGAGAGTCACACTGGGAGGTGCAGTGGAACTGCACAGAGTGGGAAGGACAGCGCACCTCTGTGCCTTGGTTCCCAGCGCTGGCAGCCATGTGAATGGACTTGTGTCTGCCCTTTCCCTGTTCCCTTGCTCTAAGGAATGCAAGATTATGTAAGACACCGGAGGTTTCCAACCAAGAAATCAAAAGAATTTCTATACACACACACACACACACGCAGACACAGACACACACACAGACACACAAACACACACACACAGACACACACACACACACACACACACACAGAGTTAGGGGAGTAGGAAACAGTCTGTACAGACTCCTTTCATCTCACCTGCTACTCTCCAAAACAGAAAGGAGAACTAAAGCAAAAATCAATTACGTTGCATGGGTACTATTTCCATTTTTTTTCTTCCACGGTTGGTATTATTTAGATATTTACTGAAATCGACTTTATTTCTAGAGGTAATGAATACTTAATCTGACTCTCCCCATTCACACTAGCAATGTAATGGAAATCAACTTTCTCACAAATCTCATCCCCCCCAGAAGAGAAGGATTGCTGATATATGTGGGCTTGCCTACAAATGCAGTGGAAGAGAAATATTCATGAAAGTAGTAAAGGGAGCAACCCAATGAATAATCAAAAGATCTGAGTGTGCAGAGCACAGGAGCTAAGATTTTCACACATATGAAAATACAAGAGAAAAATGTTTTCCTGGGGATATCATCTCAAATCAGCACATGGAAATGAACATGCAAAATACATTTTTCTATAGATGATTTTGCTTTGGGATGTAAGAGGGGTGTAAAGTAAATGGTACAATGAGGAAAAAATAATTTACGTATTTTTTTTCAGTAAATGAATATAAGCACATGCTCATTAGACAGAACGTAAAGCACATGACATATCCCAAGCAACAGAACAACACACGAATAGGAAATGTGTCTTCCTTTATCAACTCAAATATTCACAGGCAAAAAAACTTACAGACAAAGAGTAATTTACAGTAGTTTGGAAGTTGTTAATTTAAACTGCAGAGAAGAAAAACGTGTCAACAGCAACAGTGGGCCTCCACCTAAAGTAGAAAAATGTGCAACAGATACTGATTTTTCTCACTGAAGTGTTTGGAAGCCAAATGTTTGCAGGATTAATTAGAAATTATGTTAATTAAGGAGTCAGGACACAGCCACGGTATCATCAGGCTTGTAATGGTGGAAGACTTTTCAACACGTTTTGAATGTATGAGCTTTCTGATTTCAGTCTATACTTCCTGAGCATCTTTGATCTCAGAACTGGCCTCATGTTTAATTTGGTTTCCTTCTCGCTGTGGAATAGTAAATCTGAACTTGCCTTTCTATCTAAATGTTATGGCTGAGCAATCAATTAAACATTCAGTGGTGCAGTGCAACAAGATCATTGCACAGACCAAGTTATTTTCTGATCCATTCTTTTGCAGTTTTGGTCCTACTTGTAAACATTTAACCCACTCTGAGAGTCTCAGAAGAATGCATAAAGGAACTAAGATGAAAGTGAAAGAGCATTCCCATGAGTCAGCTGTACTTTGAAACTAGTTTTGATTTCACCCTGTTTACAGCCCTCCCCTGTGCTCCTTTATGGCAGTCACATAGCCCTACCCTGGGTCAGAGGAAATGGCAAACTCTAACTTTCCTTCTTCACCCACCATAAGGAGCAAAAATTATCCTCAGAATCTATTCTGACACCAGACTGGGAGCAAAAATTGAAAGGTAGACATAATTCACACCTTTAACATGCCTTTAATGTAAGAACACAAATGCACACTCAGTGAAACACTGTTGAAATACAATGCGAAGTGGGGTTTTTAACTTGGGAATGACATACAGGAGACCATGCTTTTTTTGCAGATCTAACAAGTTTGAGATTTCACGGTATTTAAACCTGGTTCAATCCCATTTTCACTATTTTTTTTCATAAATTTTCAGCAATTTCACTAAGTCACATTTGACATTCAGACTGATGTCCCAAATCTAAGTAAGTTGCTATAAACTTCATGAAAATCAAGAGCTCAGTAAAAGACATAAAATAAGCCATAAGGGGTGAGAACATCTCTGCTTGTTTCTCTCCTTAATCCCCACATTTCAGTTTGTACTTACCCAGTCACCTCATGTATACCAGCACGTGCTGTCTCTTGCACTGTGGGACCACTGGCTACGTGCTGAGGAGCAGGGAAATGTGGGATGGAAGTGGGGCACTGTGGGGAGATGAGGGCAGTCACAGCAGAGTCAGAGTCATTAGGAACTAGGCTTCAACTAACTCCAGTGCTGAAAAATGTAAAAAAAAAACATTTTGCTGTTGTTTTGAAACAACACAACATAGACATTGCTGCAGAAAACATGAATATGGAACACCATATTAACAGAGTATTCAAAGTGGATCGCTACCAATGCAAACGTGCCATGTCATTCATTTTATTCACAGCAACCTGTTATCCTGTCTGAAGAGTAGATGGAAAGTGTTTTTAAAGAAGAAGGCTTTTGTCCTATAACTTAACCTCACAGTAAATACAGAAGGCTAAAAGAATTTGGTTAACCTATGAGAAGCAGCTCCATCCTAGTATTTTTTCCTCTGAGAAGCACATGCACCAACACATACAGATTCTGTGTGCGTATTCTTCTAGCAGTAACTACACAGGAGATTCAAGTCGACATTGACACAATGGTAACCCATTTATGGGTTGTTTGCTCTTTTATAAAATCAATTCAAGCAATGAATTGCCAGACAACTGTGCTAAAAGATAAATATTTAAATATTCAGACAGTAAGCTTTTCCCCAGATTCATACTACATCCATTGCTATTAAAGCAGCCTAAGAAGCATCCAGGCAGATTGTTTTACCTAGAGATGAAAACTGATTTTTGTCCTTCCTCTGCTATGCTTTGCACTATGGTGGCAGAATGTTATAATGAAACAGCTCTGTAAAATAGAAGAAAAATAAGTGAGAGGAAAACAGCAGTTCACAAGGTGATATTCTTCCATCAGTGTTTTTGCACAGGTCGGAACATAACAAAGCAACTTGGTTCGATACAACTTTTCATAGTACACTATCAAAATTTTATATAATATATCTGGTAGAATTCCTCTTCCTACATGCTCGACTGGCCATCTTAAATTACACATTGGACTTGGTAGTTAATCATTCTCTGTAACATTTCTACTTCTGATTTAAAAAAATAATGTGTCACATATTCCAAAGACCAGAGGACTTTAACAATAACTATAAAGAAAAAAAAATAAGTAAGGGAGAACTGATAGATGATGGACATTTGTTCTTAATTTAAGTATTACAGATATCCGTGATGTTTTTCCAATATTGCTTTATCACAAAACATACTGCGATGCCAATTTCTGATGTTCTGCTACTCAGCACTTACAGATGATACACACCTGTTCTGGATTTGACTTCAGAACAAAACCTCCAGAGCTTTTATTTCACTGTATTTTGTTTCCTGAGTTGAAATTCTGTTTATACATTAGGCGTTTTACTGGACATTTCTCAATATATGCATATGTTTGTGGGGACTTTTGTTTTACCACAGTGAGAACACCATTTGCTCTAAAGAAAATACAGTTCAGCTTTCTACAGGAGATGAAGTAATTTGAAATGCTAAAATTTTCCTTTATCAGACTCAGCCTTATGTGGAATATCAACTAGAGCTCTCCAAAATAAATGGAAGCTGTGTGATGAGAGTCAAGCACATGTTGAATCTCTGCATATGTAAATGTCTTACACAACACACATGGGTAGCATCTGTGCAACTTCACAAAGTATTTCACTGTGATGAAGTTTCTGCCGTATTTTTATAGACTCATAAGTTTTAAATGTGGTACACAGAAAGAACGTGTGGTGCTATAAAAGGTCAAATCGATATATACATATTTAATTAATACGGAATTTCTTACGTATACCTTGTCCCTTATCTTCACCCAGATGAATGCTTATTGAGATGAAAACAGAAGGGACCTGTGAGGCATGAGCATTGTAACACATTTTTTTTTACCACTTAAAGTAGAAAGAGAAGAAAGAAATCAGGCATGCTCTGGATAATATTCAATGAAAATAGCTCGCATTTTAAAGGAAAACTATACTGGAAAAATAAATCTGCTTTCTAATTATCATATAGAAGAGGGAAGACTGTAAAATCTCATCATTATCGTGAAAAAAAAAACATGAACACTTTTGCTTTTTGAAAAGAAAGATTGTCAATGTTTTATTGCCACAATTTTCACCTCCACCACCACAATCTTGCATCCCAAATACCTCCCACGGTTTGTATATTCAAAGCCTGTTTTGTTTTGTCTTGTTGTTGCTACTATAATATGCCTTACTAGAGTAGCAATACGACAAAACTTCTGGAAAGTGAACTCTCCAATTAACACCAAACTGAAGGAACATGAAAGTAACGTATAAGAAGGGAAGGAGTTACTGGAAAAACTGACTTGGAGCTTATGTATTTCTTTACCTTAAAAAACACAACAGGAGGAATGGAGGAACTACACGATGAGTCTGGCATGCTGCCGTATAATTCTCAATAAATAATTCAAAATACTGCTTTATACTGATGCTGCCACCAGGATAATTTCTGCATAACAAATTACTTTCATATTCAATTGATGGTGAAAAGAGGTAAGTATCATCTGATAAGTAAGATTCTTACTTACCTGTTGTGATTTCATTGCAATTCCTGAAAACGAGAGGATGAAGTCATGTTTTTTAAAAACCTGACATATGACTGAGAAGATCAGAACTAGCTGTGCTGTAGACAGCAATCCTGACCAACAGGGGAAAAATTTCCATCTTTAAGAAAAATGTGAAAGGTTACTCTGCAAATGGTTTTGCTTCTGGGAATTATTTATTATATTTATTTTTAGGACATGAAACAGGATTCTAAATCCAAAGTTAAATTAATACTGTGTATGCCTATGCATCCATTGACCACATAACTTTTAAGCTAAGTATTTTCATGACATAAATTCTTTCTTTTTAATCTTTTTTATTTATATTAAATCACTGTAAGTTCATAGCCAGACTCACCATTACAGTACTAAAAAGGTGGCATTCTTAAAGGAGGCAAGGAAACACACCCTAAGTGCAGTGTGATTTGGAAATCCCTTGCCAATGACTAAAATCTCACAAATGCACATTGAAACTCACAGTTTTTTAGTATTTCATGTCACTGTCAATATATTGATTCTGATTTCATGACAACTGTCAACAAAGAGTTTTAGTAAAACTATATGATAAATAGCATAATACAATAGAACTACAAATCACAAAAAAAAAAAGAAAAAAAAAAAAAAAAAAAAAGAACGTTGACCAGATTTTCAAAAGCAAGCACACAAAGCATTTATGCATACTCATACACGCAAACTTTTGAAATGCTGACTCTGGAAAATAAAAAATATATTTTAAAATGGTCTGTAGTTCCACAGTTCATGGCATAAATCCAGGGGCTATCTTAGATAATGGATCCACAGTCAGGATCCATCCTCCAACTCAGCCTCTGAAAATTCATGGATGAGCTTTGGAAACCAACTTTTTAAAACACAGTAGCCTAAAGCTATGCACATAACAAGTACACAACCGTGTACCCCGGTAAGCAAGCAAAAGTTACAAATACTGTCACTAGAAATTACTTGAGATGTTGCCCTTTTTACATTAAGGCCAGGTTTTTTCATTTACCCTGAAAATGGGCATGATTCACATTAGCAGGCATTCCTTACTGGGAATTCAGAACCTTAAAGCCTGTCAGTCATTTTCATCAGCCTGAGTGGAAAAGATACAGCACTGAAAAACAGGTAGCAGAGGTAGTGATAGAAAAAGTAAACATAGTGAAAAGGCACAACTGTCAAAGTTAAAAATATATCATTACACACAGTATGCCATCGCACTCCTTGGTACTTCTGAAGGTATTTATCATAAAATGTAACTTCTGTGCAAAACCACTTAGCTAATCAACTGTCAATATCAAGTCTTGCGTTTTCTGGGCTTTGTAGATTTATATTTGTGACTAGTAATTTTTTTTCTATTCCTGAAATGGTTGCTTCTGCTCCAAAAATAATCATCTGGAACACTGAAAACACATTTCTGTAGTTCAAGGAGTTTCTTGACTGCTGAGAAACAGCAAATATCTGCTTGCATCTGTTGCAAAGTGAGAGTTTCTCAAAAAGCTCTGCCTATTTGGAAAGTGTTGGGTAACTAAATGCAGCTAGCAGCTTCCTCACTAATACTAGCATAAGGAAATAATCTGTTAGAGTTTAGCTCAGGTCTGCAGCTATGCATGTTTTCATCTTTGTTCATGTGTTGGGATACACTTACCTACTGTGTTACACACTTGTACAAAGTTCTTCCAAAAATGTATGCCATAATCAACTGTGGAGCTCATGCATAACAAAAACGGGAGGTGTCACTGAGTAGTGGGTTTACGTGGCAAGGTTTTGGTAGCAGGGGGCCATAGGGGTGGTTTCTGTGAGAAAGATCTAGAAGCTGCCCCATGTTTGGGAAGGGCCCCATTGTTTTCCAGAGCTGAGCCAATAAGCGCTGTTGTTTTGCGCCTCTGTGAGAGCATATTTAAGACAGGGAAAAAAAACGCTGCGCCACACAGCAGCTGGGAGAGTGAGAGGAGTGAGGAACAGCCTTGCAGGCGCCAAGGTCAGTGTAGAAGGAGGGGGAGAGGTGCTCCAGGTGCCGGAGCAGAAGTCCCCTGCGGCCTGTGGTGAGGACCATGGTGAAGCAGGATGTCCCCCTGCAGCCCATGGAGTGCCACGGTGGAGCAGGGTTCCACGCTGCAGCCCGTGGAGGAGACCACGGTGGAGCAGGTGGCCCTGCACTGACGGAGGCTGCCGCCTGTGGAAGACCCCTGCCGGAGCAGATTCCGGGCCGGACCTGTAGCCCGTGGAGAGGAGCCCACGCAGGAGCAGGTGACCTGGCAGGAGCTGCTGCCCGTGGGGGAGCCAGGTTGGAGCAGTTTGCTCCTGAGGGATGGACCCCGTGGTATGGACCCATATCTGGAGCAGTTCTGGAAGAGCTGCTGCCTGTGGGAAGCCCATGCCGGATCAGTTCAGCAAGGACTGTATCCCGTGGGTGGGACCCCACAGCACAGGGGACGAGAGTGACCGAGAAGGAGCGGCAGAGAAGAAGTGCTGTAGACTGACCATAACCCCCATTCCCCTGCGCCGCTCAGGGGGAGGAGGTGGAAGAGGGTGGATGGGGGGGCAGAAGGTGCTTTTGGTTTCTTTCCTTTGTTTCTCACTTCTCTCGCTTGTTAGTAATAAGCAATAAATCTTACTATCTCCTTATGCTGAGTCTGTTTTGCCCGTTACAATAATTACTGCGTGATTTTCTCATCCTTATCTCAACCTTTGAGCCCTTTTCACATATTTTCTCCCCATTCCTCTTTGAGGAGGGGGAGTGAGAGAGCGGCTGTGGTGGAGCTCAGCTGCCCACTTGAGCAGAACCACGACACTCTACCAACACAATTGTTTTCAAGATGGAACAGAACAAGCTGGATAAGAATAGCTTCATGGGAGATACAGGAATAAGGATTAGTCTCCTACTTTTTGAACTGTTTTACATGGGTGGAAAGGAAGGAAGTGTCTTGTAAGTGTAAAGCAGTAATTCAAAGACACACAGACTGATATCCAGATCAGTAATCCTGTCTACAGCTGAAGCACGCTAAATATTTCCCAGAAAAAAAAGCACATCTAAAACATGCTATCATCAGTAAGATGCAGTGGCATACTTCTAGTCTTGGCTTGTAGCTATTTTTTGCTGATGGTATTTAAACACCTTAATTGAAAATATGAAAATATTCTGATTAATATCCAAAGGAACAAAAAAACCCACGTAAATTATTCAAAATTTTCACACCTAAAACTGTAAAGCAAACTGCTTGATGATGCTTTCTTAGATAGTCCTTTCAGAGTCATTTACTGACTTAACCAAATAAATCTAAAAGCAGAAAACCAGACAACATATTTCCACATCTGGAGTCCCACGGAATTCATGGTAGTTATGACGTGATGTCAGATGATATTATAACTTCAAGGTGATTGATTACTATAGCAATAACTTAATTGTATTGCAAAACTGCACTGGCTATTTACTAGGAGATAAACTGAGGTGCTTTCTGTGATTATGCCAAGTGATAAATTCCTCATCCACCACACTTCACATATAATGTGCACCACTAATACAAACTCCAGCAGATCCATCTTCAGTTTTTCTCATTTACTGCAAGTTGTACTGACATGGTATTCAATTACCTTCTTGGCACAGAAAATCCTTGTACATCATAAAAACAACAGCGGTAAAATCCTGCTCTGGTACATAATTTGGTACTTTTGAAAATAAGGAGAATATGAAGACTGAAATAGGCTGGCAGCAATGCAGGCTAACAGATTTTTAGACTGACCAAGTGTGCAAACAAGGGCTTGTCTATACAACTGCAGTAGAATACGTTCTCACGTGTCAGTTGCTCGGAGGCATTTTACTCCAGACGTTACACATCTACCACACTAACAAGAGGCCAGGTCAGGAAGCACAGATCTGTGGAAGGAGACAGTTCCTGCTGTGTCCTACAGTGCAGGTAAAAGCAACTTAACTACCTGCACAGAGAACACAAAAGGCTTCTGATTCCTCTTTTACACTGTTTTATCTTTAGATATTTTACTAGAGGACTGTGCACACTGCAAAGATTCTAGCACTGCCTATATGATTGCTTAATACAGTATCTGAATAAAAGCAGTTATCTCAAAGCCTAGAGCTCTCTGCACAAGCCTGTGCACATCGTGTAAGTGAGTTTTGTGTTGTGTCTGCAAGAGAATCAGACGCATGATACAGCTCAATTCCAGCATCAACGTGGTAGGAGAAAATGCTGCATTACACGTGCTATGCATGTGTACATCTATGTTTTTATGAGTAGCTGTAGCAAATCATTAACTACTTGGAAATTAGTTCTACATGCACACACGTACACAAACATCAGCTAATGCTGACTACCCACAAAAGGCCAGGTTCTCTGTCAGTTAATCCTAAATAGTGTTTTACTTAATGGATGATATTTACTAACGCTTCTTCATTGCAAACAGGTAGAACTATTTAATGTATACAGTGATAACAATTTTAACTTGGTCATTTTTGTGTTTGTCATTTTGAGTTTATCTTTCTTGAATTGGTTTTCTTGTAACAAATCCCACTTTTCCAGAGAGGTTCAATATCTGTAAATGATGGATTTTAGATTTGACTGGTTCCTTGGTTGGCTCTTTTTATTATTTTCTTTCTCTAGGGACATTTTACTATATAACCAATTGGGTCTCCTCTTGAGTCATGTTTGAGAATCCTTACTGGGATAGAGAATGTGTCTAGCAGTCACATTATTTGCACTGTAATCAGATGGTTGCAGTAGTACCCATCTCTGGCAGTTTACTTGCCTTCTCCTTTCTCAGTGTCTGTCTATGCTCCCAATTTGCATGGCATTTATCATTCTCAATCCTAAACTGCTTTATGTTTTGCTAGCTTTCCTTCCTCCCATCCACATTCATTTTAGCACTATACATTTCATGCTTTTATGGTGTTTATAATTGAGCTCCCTTCAAAGATATTTTTTTCTTGGCATATTTTCCTCTGTCTTTTTGTTATCCAGATGGAATTAGCTGAGAGTTTCTCTCATTTGGAAGTATTTTTAATTAGGAGAAAAACAACTTATTTTTTTCCTCATCTTATTATTTTGACTTCTTTAATTAGCAGCTAATGTACGAGAAGATGAAATATACTAAAATGAAGACTTATTAACCAGCAGCGTTAACATTGTCATGGTCTGTGGGGTAGGAGGGTGGGAAGAACCTTCTGATAGAGAAATTTTAAAGCTGCCTCCAGGGGACACATGCATACGTACTCATTGGAATTTAATTAAAAATGTCATTGGAAAGCTGCTGAATAACCTCCATCTTAAACAATTAAACCTAAACTCCTAGTGACTCAGGCTTCCCTAGATCATTCATTATAAGAAGCTCTGTGTCTAGGTGCAATAGACTACTAATGTTAATGTCAGCCTGAAAATAATGTTCAAGGGACTCAGAGATACACAGGTTAAGCCATGTATCAGAAGACTACCAAAAAGTTAATTTTGTAGAAGGCACTTTATCTAAAACTGAAATGTAGTTACGTGGCTAGGCTGCCAAGCAGAAATGAAAAAGTAAAGAGAAAAAAAAAAATTAGGTTGAGGGTATGTTAACAAAATAGCAATACAGGCGCCTAAACAGATGTGGGCTTCAGTTCCCAGACTATAAACTTGATCTCTTTTGGCTTCAATTTCAGAACTCTATGCTTCTGACATACATAATTTTCAGAAGACACTAAGTCCATTTAGAACAGGTATACATTTGTTATTTAATAAAAAGCCTGAATCATTCACTGGTGGAGACAGGCTATAAGGGATGGTGTCACCATAACTGGTTAGCTCTTCCCAGCAGTGCTGCCCGACGGGCACTTTTCATAAGCAGGGACAGTGAGCATCAGCAACGGTGAACTGGCTGGCTGCTTTCCAACCATCTAACACTCTACAGTAATTAGAAACTGGGCTTGAGCTCAGTCTTCTGCTGGAAACATTTTTATATGCATATTTACATTTCTGTATAGACAACGAAAACTTTTCTCTGAGGCGAAATCTCATCGTAAGGTTTTGAATTTTAACATGACATAAAGGCCATGAGGCCCTGGGCAACCCTATCAGGGCAGCGTCCATGGCAGGGGGTTGGAACTGGGTTATCTGAGGTCCTTTCCAACCTGAGCCATTCTGTCATTCTATGATAAAGTAACATCAACAAGCCTCCTTTTTTCCTTGTTTTTCCCAAGATGGATGTAATCACTGACTAGAAGACTATGTTATAAAGTATTTTAAGGTTAATTTTTTGGGACACTGCCTATTGTTGGAAAGGTAATATATTGTATTATAAGACTTGGATACAGCAATGAATGATTTAAATAATTCAAATACATTTCTGGGGTAGTTCATAGAGTAACAAACTCAACAAACCATTTCTTCCTGCATTCCAAACCAATTTCTTCTCAGAAAGCAATTCCATTTGAAAACAACTGATGCACACTGAGGAACAGTAAATTAACTTTTACTACTAAGGAGAAAGTCCCATATGTCACTGTGGACAATTCAATGAAAAAATTTCTGTTTAGTGCAGATAATCCATCAGAAAGATCAGAAGTGTTTAGAAAAGCATTAGGAATGGACTGAGCAATAATCCCAAACCTTATAATGCCTCTGTATCAGTGAGTGGTGTATTCTCATCCGGAGTGCTGTGTTCAGGTATGGTCTCACGACTGAACAGATACAATAAGCAAAACTGGTTTTGAGAAGGAAGTGCTGCCTAAAGGCATAATGAGATTCATGTGTGAGAACAGATGAGATTAGGACCGCTTTGCTAAGAGGATTTTACAAAGAGGGGGAAGGGAGGAATTGCAAAAGCAGTGTGAGAGCGCAGTGCCAACCGTCTCCAGAAACCCTGAGGGTCACTGACTTTCCAGGGTGTCGGAAGGAGCTGAGAGCACGCAGCTTCTCCAGGAGTGTGATGCCACTTACCCATCATTTCTCTGGGCTCCTGAGGTGAACACAGAAGGTGTTCCCCCTGCTGGTTATGTCAGATGCCCTTTCTAGCTCATCTTCCTCTCTCAGCTTGTTTATCACTACTTTTATTTCATTGACTTCAGTGGTATTTTTATTTTTTTTTTGACTTGGCTCCACAGTGCTATCCATCTGCTCAGCTTCAACTTTACTGCCTATAATAGGCCAAAAAAAAACCAGCTCTAATAAAATACTCACAGTCTTGGCACATGTGAATACAATAAATGCATTAAACTGTTCAAATGCAATTTATTTGTGAAAAAAAAAAATATCAAAAAACAGATTCCTGAATAAAAAATCCCCTGAAGGTGGTATTTTCAGTCCCTTCATTGGGCCACATTCTCAGATGTGTAGAAGTATGTAAATCCAGATCCAATTACTTAGATCCAGCACCAAAATATAGAATCCCATGCACTGAGAAATGCAATCAGCTGCAGACAAACTTATGTATGTACGTCCCATAATCACATAGACTCCTCAATGCAACCCCACACCTATACACATTAACTTCTGTTACACTGGAAGCTAACACATAATTTAGAAACCACAAATTTTAAAGAAATTCCAAAGGAATTTCTTTCACAGTGTAGAGGAAGAAACAGTTCTACATGCATCACTTTGTGTCCTGGAATAATTCTGTACATGCACACACTATCACACCTAATTCCAGGGAGGCTCGGAGCACACAGCAATGGCAAACAGCTGTGAGAAAATATCATTGTTTTCACAAAACGGTCCTCATGTGATTTCCTCCTTATGTTGCCATGAAGAAAGCCCAATTTTTGCAATTGTCTCTACAACATTTCTAGAACGGAGTAGAATCTATCATTCATTTTATTATTTTTTAGGAAATATTTTTTCCTATTTTTAATTTATTTCTCAAATTATATAGCTATGTAGTAACACCTTTATTACTTGCTCTGATATTCTCCTGTGAGGAGAGGCTGGGAGAGCTGGGACTGTTCAGCCTCAAGCAGAAGAGGCTCAAGGGGATCTCATCAAATGTATCAAATCAATACCAGAAGGGAGGGTGCAAGGAAGCCAGAGCCAGGCTCTTTTTGGTGCCCAGTGCCAGGACAAGAGACAGTGGGCACAAAATGGAACACAGGAGGTTCCCTCCAAACATCAGGAAGTACTGCTGTGCTGTGCGGGTGACAAGAGCACTGGCATAGGCCGCCCAGAGAAGTTGTGGAGTCTCCTCCTTGGAGATCTTCTAAAGGTGCCTGCACATGGTTCTGGGCACACTGCTCTGGGTGTCCCTGCTTGAGCAGGGCTTGGACCAGGTAGACCCAGGGGTCCCTTCCAAACTTGACCTTTCTGTGGTTCTGTAGTAATACCAGACAAACAGACCACTCTAAAACATAGAACAACAAGAAAGTTGGTGGCCAATAGGCACAGTATATGCAATTTGCACAATGTACTCTTTCAAATATGGTGATATCTGTAAAGAAAAAGATATTCCAAAATGAAAAGCTAAAGACAAAGAAATACAGCCTCCATTAGAACATGGTTTCCAGGTCAACTCCTGCCTTTTGACAAATCAATACAGAACATGAAATCCATTGTAAAGAGACTTGGGCTTTCAAGCCCTCATTAACCACATTGCAATGCTGATTGCAAGTAAAAAATAATAATAATAAAAAAATGAATTAAGATAAATTTTCTGTGCCTATCTGTGTAAGAGAGAGATGGACAGGATCCATGCAGTTCTGGTTCCAGCTGGGATTCTGCTGCTTCATACTCTGACATAAATTACAATTGACTCAACTCATCTTTATTACTGAAAAGCTATTATGACTGTAAGAGAACTTTCTCCTACAGATGAAGATTGAGGCTCTAGTATGACTTTGATCGTAAGTCCTATACTTAGTCCTATACTATACTGGATACTTTCTGTATCCAGTTATTCCATTCTCAATGCCACATAATGTTAAGAATGAACTCTTCAGACTTTCCTCCCCCAAAAAACCTGTAAACACTGGAATTGTGGATGCTATGGATATTTTTTTCATTTTAATTTAAAAATAATAATCAACCATCCAGTATAAAACTAATGAGAATGGGGTAACAAGTTTGAAGTTTCACTGAAGGAGTGTTAGTGCTAGTTTTTATATGCTTCCAGCTCCCATATTAGGAATGTCTGGGTTACCAAGAGAATCAGTTAAGTCCCAGCTTCTTCAGTACAGGAAAACATTGTTGAGTGAAGCAAAGAAACAATACAGAAGATGAGTGAGATGTAAATGAGTGAGCTGATAAAATGTTGAAAGTGAGCTAAAAGCCAAAAGCATCCCTGGTGTTATTTCAGGGAAGTTAATGGATTGACAGCAAGGATAAATCTGAGACTTGGAATCAACGTACAGATGGTTAAAAGGTTCTACCTTAACCAGTAATTTTCTTGCCTGACCTACACCCTAAGAAGTTATGCAACAGGTTTCTGTACTAATAAAAGCTGCCTTCTGTTGGCTTCTGTTTTCATTTGACCCTTCAGAGGATCCATTCAGGGCCTGCCATAGTCAAAGTAAAATGTAATTCTAAGCACAAAGCTTCAGGTGTATGAGCAGATGGTCACCTTATCTCTGAATGTCAGTTCACCAGGTCGTATGCAGCAAGCTTTCACAATACAATTTAATGGAGATGACCATACAGATGTGGAACAAAATGGTTTCAAACAGGCACAAAGCAAACAAGGAATGTGTCTAAATTGTGCAGTTTTGAACAGCTGAAAACAAAATAGCTTTTGACTTGTTCTTAATAGTCTTGTTCAATTGTCGGAACTAAAGAAAAATTCCCTCTGGCAGTTTAATATATGTAGCACTAGCAATATCACGTTCTCAGGCTATAGAAACATCAATTTTTCCTTATTCACTATGGCATTCTTCAGATGATAGCATTAAGCTGTGTATTGATACACTCTACAAATTCCAAAGACTAAGAAACTTTCACTCTTTAGCTTCTAAGAATTAAGCTTTGGAAAAAACAATCAATACAAACTTAAAGGATAAAAATGGCAATGGCAACCTGATTACAAGGTCTACCAGCTAAAACAGATAGGAGATCAGCTAACAGGTGTACCACGCACATTGTGAGATCGGAGGAGCACAAGTACAATTGCTCTATAGAAGAGTTCATCAATACGCAGAGTTCTTAGGTGGTACAAAGCTACATAGCACTGATGGCACCCTATGTGAAATCCTCATTATTCAGGAGACAAATTGATATCCTCTATCATATACACCAGAACATGCACACATTTTCTGTAGATGACACCTGACAAAAGAGTATGTGGAAAATCGATGTGCCTACCACCAGTTACAGCAAGGTGGGTATTTCAGGCAAAAGCACCGAACTGTGTATGATTAACCACCACCAAGTATGTTCCTGCATTGATCATAGGCAGCACAGACCAGAGAAGAGGATCATAATTCCAACTCATCTTGGAAAACTGGAGAAATAACTGAGAAACAATGAAAATTAAAATAGACTATAGTCATACAGGATATGTAGGACAAATCAACTGCACAGAGATAAGAAAGGGGAAGACAGATCTGTTTACAAAGGATGTGGGCTTTGAAGTGAATTACCAGCCAACATGCACGAATGATTTCACTCTTCAGAAGAAAAATGTAATCATAGCATCAGGTTGCTTGAAGGCTAATACTAGTTGCAAAACAATAATCTAACATTTGGCTTAAAGAGTTGGGTTTCCTATTTTTGTTTCTTTAATTAAAATATGATATTACACAGTCCCTACCATGGACACCAGTAAACATACACAAAGATCCTTCATACCAGTATTTGACAAACCTCTATCCCACAGGAGAATAGCTATAGAAGTGCCAAGTAACATGATAGCAATAGTACAGCACCAGGAAGGCTGTGCTGTTTTAATGCAGACTCAAATAAAATGCATAATCTGTGTATGTAAACAACTCACAGTCTTTGGCAAGCATGAGACTTCCAGCAAGGTACATCTGATGACTGATAGTGAGATGGATTTACGGGTCCATCCAGAACCACATGGCATTGTCCAGTTTCCCAAACCGTCACCTCTTGACTCAACCAATCCATCAGCTGTCTCTATTTCCAAGTTACCTCATACATAAATGCTTCTTTTAGCATTTTGAAATAGTACCTGCAAAGAGATTAATAAGGTGCATGGAAAATGTGAGTATTGCATACAGTGAGAAAAATATTCAACAGACACTAACTTGTCTCTAGACCTACTGATATTAGCTGAAAACTGCCATGGACAAATAATCATGCATTTGGTGGCCATAGCTGAAAATTCGATCCACAATAATTTGAGATAAAATGTAACAGTAGACTCCTAATTAGGTTTCATGATTCAGTGAGATTTTAATATGTAAAACTCTTTCAAATCTTCTCTGTTTGCTGAAGTTTTTCATAAGCCCAGACACAACCCTGAAAATCCAGGGTATGGATATTCATTTCTCATTAGAAAGCTCCTGCTTTTCTCACTCTCTTTCTCTATTTTATTTTTTTTTAATTATTCACCTCACCATTGTGCACAGATCTACAGAAAAACAGCCCATTAGAATGCACCAGTATAAGTATGACAAATATTGATATCAAAATTACCATGGTATGGGTGTTTTATTCATTCCAAGTCTATACAGATGAATACTCTGCTTATCTCTTCTGCTAGATGCTCCCATGATTCCATGAAGCTTACTAGGTCTTAATAAAAGAACCTTTTAATTTACAATTTACATAGAAATGAATATGAATTTAAGAAATCTACACTTATTTTGGAAAAAAAAATCCTTGGTCATGCACTCCATTCTTTAAAATTCTTCCGATCTCCTTCTCCCATCTCTGTTATCATTCAGATTACAAACAAAGGAATTAAGCTGTAACCGAGCTCATATTCTCATACTCCATATCAGTAAGATTCTCTCTGTCACAGCCTCCAGAACAGTTGTGTTTCTCAGTGGTATTAATCTGGAACTGTTCGCTAAAGCAAGCAGTTTGAAACGATCTTTCTGCTCGTCTTTCTCCTCCTCTATATCGTGTTACACTAGACACATACACACAGTGGTTTTATGGGCTTTTAAAGACCATATTGGGAAATCAAATTTTACAAATCCAGACTTGTGGGAGTGCGTGAGTGTGTTTGATGTGCACAAGTTTGGAAAAAAAGGGAAGACACTGTTGCTCTTGGTTGACTATTAACTCCCCTCATAGCAAAGGCCCCATCAACACATGATGGGTCTGCTGCTGTGCTGGTCCAGCTGCCATCCTTCACAAACACAAGTGTGTGAGGCTGACACTGGATATCCTTTGGGCTTGTTACAGGAGCTACCTGGCAGCAGTCAATGAAGTCTGTGAGAGCCCACAAGAATTTCTGTTCTCTTTCCTTCCCCTAACAAACCTGAAAAATACATCACCAGACAACAGAAATGTAACGTCAGAAAAATCAAGGGCATTGGCATTTTGTTAGATTGTTTAATAGATCTTCCTCAGCATGATTGCATTTGTCAAGAAATAACCACTAATGCAGAGCTACCAGTAGGCAACAGCGTGCAGCTTCAAGGTCCTTCCCACCTTTCTGAAGCACTGCGTAGGCTTCCAACACAGCTTGGGCAATTTTACAAATGTGCATTGCCGGTTGTCTCACTGGATGCCACACTGATAAAAACCTGCACAGAAAATCTGTACACTCCTACAGAAGCTCAATTTATTTACACGGTGCCTCCTGTAAGGGCTTTTAGATGGCAAAATCATAACCACTGAATGCAGACTCTGCACACACAAATTGCTTTTAGACCAAAACATGCCTGCTAGAGCTTCATGTAACTTTTTTTTTTCCTCTTGTAAAAAATACAATTAGTCCAGAAAACAGTCAAACTATTCTCATATGTCTCTACTGACCAGTTTCCCAGCTGATGGTTTTTTGTTTAAACTTGATGTCTATTGTTTAAAAGCAGTTGAACACAGGCTTTTGTTGTTGTTTGTTTTCCAATTTTGTTCTATATATCTTTTCTTTCCTGGATTTCACTTTTACAGGGTTTCAAAACTGAGCTATTAAACAAGTCTGTATTCAACTAGATGCATCAACTCTAGGCAGATCCACAGCAGACCTCAGCTGAATTTAATACCTCTGTTAAAAATAATAGAACGGAAATAATATTTACTATATTTTTTCTGAAATTATATATTTTCTGAAATTATATATATTTTCTATTTGTTCTCCTGGGCACCCAAATCCGCCTGTTCTCCCTGCCAACTTAACAGCTCTTCTTGCTTCAAAATCATCACTGATCCAAATTTATTGATCCAGAGCATGGAGTCTGACACTCTTCACGGCTCTGTTGTAATCGTACCGGCTGCAGGATGATAGGACACACGTATACATGTTTACCCTCAACCTTACATTTGAAGGGGAAGAAACTCTGGCAGCTGCAAATTACTTGAAGTGCAATTTAACCTTTTCTGGTATTGACATCATTTCCTTTGGGAGTGAAACAGAGCCTGTCATAGGTTATAGCTTTTATTCAGCACAGTAGATCTCATCTAGTCTGGCAAAGGTTCTTCTTTGGCAATTAATTCCATGTTTTATTCATCCCAGAATTCTTTAAAGCTGCAAATCAAAATGCCACTCTATGCATTGCTAACCACATTATGAAGCACCAGTATTGCTAATAAAGGTGCTTTTTGCATAGCAATCAGATTGCCTCTTTTCAGAGAAAATGAATTTAGCTCTGTATTTATCTCACTAATTGCATTCATAGCATTACAGACAAAATATCACCAACCTCAGATTTACATTATGCAAAACCTAATCTCTTAAGTTACTAAACCAAAAGTAAGCCATAGGTTCCCTCCCGAGACACAGAAAACACATTGTTTGAACTGTCAAACCATATGAATTAGATTTATCAGGAAAAAAAGCTTAGATACCACAAATGATAAGAAAATAATCACTTCAGAGCATGCTGCAAATTCATCGCTTCCAAGAAAAGCATGATAGCTGACCAAGCACATGTTGCTGAATTTATGTCTCCCTGGTAATTATAAAAGCAAAGAGGCAATTTTTTACTTGAGTCCAGTTAAATTCGAGAAATAACATAACATTCAAATGGAAAGCAGCAAGAGCTCTTACAGCTATCCCTCCTCCATGCCCCCAGGGCTCCATTAAGTTTATGGGTAAAGTCAGTCAGTTTTCATTGTCCCACTGCAAGCTTGAAAAATGAAAATCTTCCTTAAAGAGGTATATAAATGTCTGTCCCAACTAGCAGGAAAACTATGATACACCGAGACTTACAATTCAGGGGACAGAATCTGCTGCTCTTATTTAAGCCCAATTCTCTCTTCATGCTGAAGATTAGAAAAGGCCTGCAGCGTTCTTTATTGTAGTTACCTATTGCCACGGGTTTTTAAGTACTGCTATGTACCGTAATTAGTGTTCCACCTCCTACTCTATTAGCTCTATCATTGTGTAAAGCACTCTTCACAAATTTCTACAACAGAACAGATTGAGAGAGTGCATTAGAGACAATGTTTTCAAACTACAAATTCTTTCCCATTTTTAATTCTTCATAAGGGTCCCTGCTCACTGGAATGACTCACAGGATTGGTGCATTATTATCCCACAGACTTTACTTCTAGACAAGTGCTAGTGATTGAGACTTTTGAGACGAAACTTTGTCACACCAGAAGCAAGGCACATCATTTGTAAAGTCTGATTGCAGCTCCTCATGAAGACCTTTGGATTGACACGTGTCTGTCTGGTCATATTCTGCTTCAAATGTAAGAGACTAGAATATTAAAGAGAATCTAGTGCTTTGGGTATCTGCCTACACTGATGACAAAGCATTAAACTGATCTGTGCTCAGGCACAAAAAGAAGACTGTTGATGCTAAGGTTACAAAGCCAAAAGAACCTAAGAATGGCAGCAAAGGTCAGACAAAGGCCCAGCTATCCCAGCACCATGTCTCTGGCTGTGCTCAGCAGCAAAGACTGAGTGAAGGTTATCAGGAAACCTTCTCAAAATACCAGTTGACTGTTTTTAGACTTTCTGAGAGCTGCTATTTTGGTATTTAATAGCTTTCCGTGGATTTTTCTTTCAACATTTTCTCCATTCCTTTTTAAACCTACAGTAAATTTGCCTCCAAGTATCTTGTGGCAAGGAGGACCGATTACTTAAATCTGCATATACAAAAGAGATTTTCTTCTGTGTAAATATACAAACTTCTTTCACAAAGGTTTAAAAATGTAGCATCCATTATTTATTGCCCTTGCAAATGTCATTAGTTTCTGTGGCACTCACCAAAATGGAGATCACTACAAGCACTAATGAATTTACTTTGAAATATCTTGGGTATGTAGAAAATGCTATCTTACTTCTATATTACAGCACAAGGAGACTATTTACCTTGATAAGTCAAATGACATAGGAAGTTTGTGGCAAACCCAAGAGCAGAATCTAGGTCATCAGCTTCTCAGCCTGTTCTCTAAACTACACGATAAGGAAGAAAGAGCACAAGAAACAACACAATATGAAAAGATCAATACTGAAGAGCTTTTAAAGCTTAAGAATAAATTCAGATCTGAATTGAGCTAATGAAGCTGAAAAGAGGTGTACTCATTCTCCTCATTTTTTTAAGTATTTGTACTTGTTCCTGTTCTCCACAGCTTCTAGCTTTGCAGGTGAAATATCTAACAGGGGCAGTGTTCTCTGCTCTTATAAATACATGTATCTCTATTTTACTCTGTACTGATTTCTTTTGTAATATGACTCCCTTTTTGAGTAAGCCACATTGCTTTTGCTTCAGTATTGGCTAAATACAGTTTCAGAAGACTTCTGCTTATGGAATATGCCACCCATGGAGGCCTACTGGTTGGAGTGCTTTGCAGATGGTCCTCTGTGGAACAGGAACAAGTCCATGCCTTCTGAAATGCAATAAACAGCTGTTTACCCCTTCCAAACCAATGAAGAAACACCATATAAACTTCATTTATCTCATCTGCCTTAGAAGCCAAAGGAAAAAAGAAAAAGAAAAAAAGTTGCAAATATTGGACACTGAATCTGATAGCTATTTCTTGGAAGTATCTTATATGCATTCCATTCTGCCTCCAGAGCTTTTGCTGGGGAGGAGGCCCTGTTTTCTGTGTACCTCCTTTCACAGTAAGCCAGGAGCGTGAAAAAAGGAGATGCTACCCCTCCTAAACCAAATTTGTGATGTCTGTTCTTGCCTTTATTTATGACAACTTCCAACAACTCTTCAGTAAGGTTGCACTCTGCCTCACTATAATGGAAGTGCTTTGTGATCTTATGGATCAATACGACAGAGCATATATTCCCCATCCCACAGTGTTATGGCACAGAAAGGCAGAAATTGGCATACTCAGAAGAGGGAAGAACTGCCTGAGTATCCGTACTGAAGAGAAATGACAGATGAGCTTTTAGACCAAGGCCAATATTGTCTCAAATGGGCCAAGGATATATAATATTCACAGTTAAAACAGAAAAAGTTTTGTGTGTTGGTAAATTCCCTTTCTCTTAAATGTAACATCTCCTTTCTGTGATACGCTCTGATATAAGTTATGCCAGAGGATCTCAGTGTAGAAGGGGTAGCTAGCACTCAGTACCACTTCAAGGCAAGCAGCAGCTGGCAGCATTTTGGAATTTTCTTAAGAACAGCACATTCATCTGATGTTACTAAAAACTGGCCCTGATAAAGGTAAATGGCTTATAAAAGGATTAATAACAAGTTGTCCTAATGATTAAGAGTCCACCATCCACCATTTTTTTCAGAGATGAAATGTATGAGTTTAATATGAAGTTAAGAGCTTTAATGACTTCTTCATGAATACTTTATTCACATTAGTTTACTAACTTTGTAATAAAAATAAAAAATATTAAAAAAAAAAACAACCTTAAACTACTCATTTAGCTGTTGTAATGCAGATCACAGAGGCAACTGACTTTATAAAGCTCAATAGGCAAACTATAGTAGAAAAAAAGTAATTTTCTACATGACAGAAGCTGCTGTCTGAAGCCACTAATTCCAAGGTGATGTTATCACTTCAGTTTAATCCTTCTCATATGAACTACCTAAATATTTTTAATAGCTTATCTACCAAATCCTATGTTTTCCCTTTCACATTTTTTTTTTAAATCCTTGTAAATAATAAATGAACATTTCATGTAAATGCAATTCAGTCTAGCTTTGGGAAAATGAAACAAAAATGCATTTGCAAACATTGTCTATTGCTTTAAAGAATAAAAGCTGCACATGGAAAAGATTTTATTATTTATGTATAAGATCACACAACAGTTATGAATGTTTACAAATACTCTGAAAACAGCAAAAGCTGTTTAATAAACTTCAAAGCTCAAACAGACTAATTTGCATCTTAGATGACCGATTACAAATTGTGTAGACAAACTCTGTAACCAAAAGATAAAATTCTTTGAAGTAAACTACACAGGAATGAGTCACGAATTCATGATCTGCTTTCAAATGCAGAAATAGGGGTAATTTTATCAGGAAAATGGTTCACTGAAAGAGTTCATACAGCTCTGACTTGCTAACAACTTGCTTGAACCATTCTGAGCTCTACAGCACTCGCTGCTCTCGCAGGCTGACTGGCCTCTGTGGTTATCTACTGGAGTGCCAGTGGCATGACTAGAGGAGTGCAGCTATAAAGCATGTCATAAAGCCAGAGCCCACCGACATAACTGTAGATAGTATGTGGGCATTGGTGCCACAACTTGGTACTCTAACTTTTCTGGTACAGCTTCATATAGCCCACTACATGAAATACCACCACGTTCAGCAACAATTTGAAAATAAGTATTCTGTGTCTTCAGAAAAGACAGAGTCAAGTTTTCTTATATACATTCTGAAGTGTATTCTGTATTCTCAAGATTGTGTAAATCTTTCTGTGAATGTAAGTGAAAAAGGTCAAACAGGTGGGTGTTCTAGTAATCTGAATCAATATGTTTTCTGGAGAACAAGCTGACAGCACTTGAGAATGCAGTTCTGGCTTCTCATTAATTCCCTCTTTTTAAATATCGTGTTTGCTAGTGCTATCAAAAACTGATACGGAATTCTGGTCAATGCTGCTGGGCATCCAGCTGCCTTTCAAGAATGTATCAAGTGTAGAAGTCACAACAATATTTAATAAGGCTTCAAAAGACTATAAAACATAAGGTTCAGGCATGAACCTCATTAACATTACCTTCTGTTAGGTTTCAGCATGTTTGATTCAAATTTTAATGAGTAAGCAGCCTCTGGATAATCTTAACTCAAAAGGATACAAATTACAAAGGCTGGCTATAACGAAATAATCACCAGCTGAAGGAAAACTCCCCTCCTTTCCTTAGCAACGTTCACATGTATCTCATGGGTATAATGCACACACATACACCAGGTTAAGTCTGTATTCAAAAAATAGGAAATGCCAGCAAACGTTTTTTTTTAGTTCAATACTTTTCCCTTCTGTTCTCCTTTTTTATTTATTTATTTGACAGCCTGATAGCCAAAAC
Source organism: Aythya ferina (assembly GCF_964211825.1). NCBI lineage: Eukaryota > Metazoa > Chordata > Aves > Anseriformes > Anatidae > Aythya > Aythya ferina. The sequence continues at coordinate 15,275,700 of NC_140315.1, read as the reverse complement.
TCTTTATTTCTTAATTACACTCCTCATTTATCCTGAGCAATATGAATCTTATTTTCTAATGATGCCAAGAGGAGATGCATAGACCACAGGTCTGTAAAAGCACTGCAGTTTGCTGCCCGCCTTCATACAAGTCTGTAACTTAGCAAGATCCCTGCTTCATCTGTTCAAATGATGCTGTCCCCCCAAAAGCCCATGTTCTGTGTATAGCCGATACCCTACTCTGATGCTGGGCTAAGAGGGGAGGCTGGAGAATGTCAAGATCTCTCCCTCTTTCCAAGGATACTTCCCACCACCTCCTATTTCTCTGAACCTAACTTCAGATGATGTCACTTTGGGCAGGCTTCCTCTCCAGCAAAAAAAAAAAAAGACACTACCCTTAGCAAAAAAAAAAAAACAACACACAAAAAAACATTAACTTCAAAATATTGACTGTAACTCTACATGTTGTCTCATCTGAATGGATTTTGAAACTGAGAAAATATAATCTTTAACAGATATTGCTGGCAACACCAGTGAAAGTTAAACAGAGTCCTAAACGTGTCTGCTCAAGGGTAGATAAAAGGCATATTGCCTCCCACCTCTTCAAATTAGTCAACTAAATGTATATTTTGACAGATACCAAAAGGCCTGCTCAGTGACTATCACTTACTTGCAGAAGGAAAAATTTAATATTGCAGCAAAAGCCTGGCTCAGAAGCTTATTTTCACATATTACAGATATGACACTGCTGAATTAGAAGAGTTAGTTTCTAGTATTCCTCAACTACTTTCAACTAGAAACATACAGGACAAAGATACTTGCTCCCTTTACAGTTAAGGATCTTTTGCTTCTTCGTATCCCCACACACAGACACATGACTGTCACTTTCAACAGCTGGATGCAGAACAAAGCTTCCTCAAATGCATCAGTGCAATGCCAAATGCCTCATCAGTGTTCAGCAAGTAATAAATAAGATACTAATAATTAAAAATGTAATCCGCCTGTAACTTCCTAGTGAATCTTGCTTATAATTTTCTCCCATGAGAGAGAATAATACTGCATTCAAAATCAGACGTGTAGATGAAGAGGTGAATTTTGGTGAGAGAGTCTGTACCCAGAGAATTAGACTTGGTGTAATAAAATCATTTTGTAGGTTCACCTGGGTTTTACTAGATTTTTACAATGGTTTTACTAGGGCAAGTAACATTTACAATATAATTGGTCCAATAGATGTAAACAATTGATATTATGCTGTTATTAAAATACAAAACTTTAAACTATTTTTTCAGTACTCACAAGCTACTTTTAAATTACTTTCCTTTTGGATATAGACACTGCTGGGATAACCACAGTGATTAAAGAATCACTATAGCACAAGCCAGCCTGAGGGAATTAAGGCCTGCGCGGACACACTAGGTTCAGAGCTCACTCTGGAATGGCATGCATCAGCGTAACAAATCTCATGGCAAAGAGAGAAAAAACAGACGTAGGCAGAAAACTACAGCCTGCAACTATCCCAGCCCCCCACACCTGCTGCTGCTCTGTTTCATCTTTCCTGTCACCCTTACCAGCAAAATTTGATTTTCTCCTTGCCTCTCCTACCAAGTTTCCAGCTCCATTCCCTGGTACAACACATGGTACCAGAAGCTTGCATCTGTCCATTGGGCTGAGATTCTTCTGTCCTCAGAAACTGAACAGAGAGAAAGAAAACAGGAGGCAGAGCTGCTCATGCTACAACTTGAGAGCCACAACTGAGCCCTCTGTTCTGCAAAGCCAGTGCTCTTCTGCAGCCAGCTAAGGTTAGCTCTGCCACTCAGGTGGCAGCCCTGCTCAGGGGTCTTCCAGACATAACCCTGCTGGTGGTGTAGGATGGGATGAGTACCATGCATATCTCCCTTTGAATCTTAGGAACATGCACACACACATACACACAAAAGTACGTGGAGCCTATTTCCAAAGACATGGATTCTATCGGAATCTGAATTCTGCACTTTCAAGTTTCTGTGTTATGAAAGAGTCTTTAGCCACGACACAATCAATATTCAGTCCACATGACCCCTGCAATTCAGGGAACAAGCAGCAGAGCCCAGGGACTGTACTGAGACAACACAGATCAGGAGTAAACTCACATACCTCTATCCATATTGGATTTTCCTTACATGTATGGAGAACTTTGAATTGCAGCTGTAAGACAACTTCTGGAGGTCTTCTTCAGGAACAGAGAAACAAATATTACCAGGTGACTTAATCAAGACCATGTTAGTAGATAATATTAGCTGTATGATATGCAACAGATAAAAAAAATCCCTAAAAAATGTTTGCAACATGCATTGTATTTCTGTGCTAGAGCACTACAAATAATCGCTGAGGAATCCACTATTTTCACTGCAAAGTATTTCTGCCCAGTTTCTGCTGCGCTTTTGACTCCTGGAAACACCAGTACAATGAAAGGAGTGCTGCAGCACTTGAGGAGGGGCCGTGAGGCTTCAAAGCCTCACACTCTTCATCAGCCACTGCGCCATGCACAGCCGGGGAAGCTGCATGGTGCTAAGGCATTACATGCTGCTCATAAAAGAAGAAGTCTTACTGGGAAATTTTTGCAGGATGAGGCAGAAAGAGTCAGAACTGGCTATTTCACAGTTCCTCCACCTTTTAAAGTCTGAAAATATATTATTGTTAATTTTATCTAACAAAACATGAGGTGTTAAGCATGTTGCTGGGCAAAGAACAGAGAGGGAACAGAGCCCCCCATTTGGAGACAAACACTGCTGGTGTCAAAGCAATCTCTGAACTTGCCTGGATGCCAACATGCCTCAACATGCACAGAGAAAAACAAATTGAACAAATCCAGTCTTTTTTTTTTTTTTTTTTTTTTTTTTTTTTACCTCCTAATTAGGTAAGCTATGCAACTGTAAAACTACATGTATCTCTTCTCTAATATCCTGTCACATAAGAGAAAGGATGATATGCACCAGCAATTCCTGATCAATACAGGGTTTATTTATCACTGATGGGGCAGAGCTTTTCTCTCCCTAACATCTAATGACTGTGGTTAATTTTCTGATCAGATGTGCATTTTCTCTCTAACTATGTTTCATTAAAGACAATCGTTTGGATGCAGTCAGGCATAACAGATCAGTCATTTTTGCCATGCCATTGTCAATGTTAATGCAGTGACTTTGAATGCAGTGAGTGCCTTGCACAGATGATGCCAGTTTAATGCAAGTTTTGCATTCTTGCAGTTATAATGCAGAGCCAGATGGTTCAATCAATAAGCATCTGCCAGGTGGATCCTGCTCATGGAGCTCAGGAGAATGCCAGCATTCTTGACAGCATGACTGTTGTACCATCTCCATCTCTAGGCTTGAAATTTATCAGAGGTGAGAATGATCAGAACTACACGTGAAGTCTGCACACAAGCATTTTTGGCATTGCACAACCACTACAGGAAAACCAGCCAGGCTGAAAGCTTGAATTATGATCTTGCTCTTTCCCCTCCTGCTTCCCATTGCCAACTTTTTCTTCATATCCTTTCAAAAACCTGGCATCATAACAGAATGTAAAAAAGTAGAAAGAATGATGTTCAGATTCCCTTGGATGTAATTCTTTGGTTGACCCAGTCCACGGTGGGGCAGCAGCAAGCAAGTTTGCCCTTGGGGTTAACAAACAGAGAAATAGCCTTACATCACCTTATTATCTTTTCTTTCTTCCCCCATTCTTTTTAATAAATTAAAGTTTGATTTATCTTTCCTTTAGGTGTTTGTAGGGATTTGGATTATGAGAAACCCAAATTAATGGAGCTTTATTTGCTGATTCAATTCAACCTGTGCCCTTCCATTTCAGCACAGGGGAGCATCATGAATTGAAAGTTAAAAATACATGATTTGAAAGTTCTGGTCCACATATGAAAAAACAAAAAAAAGTAGTCACTGGCAGATTGTCCTCTAGAGTATAGAGCTAGAAGATATGTCAAGAGATTATCTTGTCTGGAGAACAAGTCCTACGAGGAGCGGCTGAGGGAGCTGGGCTTGTTCAGCCTGGAGAAGAGGAGGCTCAGGGGCGACCTTATCGCTCTCTATAGGTACCTCAAGGGAGGCTGTAGCGAGGTGGGTGTTGGTCTGTTCTCCCACGTGCCTGGTGACAGGACGAGGGGGAATGGGCTTAAGTTGAGCCAGGGGAGTTTTAGGTTAGATGTTAGGAAGAACTTCTTTACTGAAAGGGTTGTGAGGCATTGGAACAGGCTGCCCTGGGAAGTGGTGGAGTCACCATCCCTGGAAGTCTTCAAAAGACGTTTGGATGGAGAGCTTAGGGATATGGTTTAGTGGGGACTGTTAGTGTTAGGTCAGAGGTTGGACTCGATGATCTTGAGGTCTCTTCCAACCTAGAAATTCTGTGATTCTGTGGTTACTAGTTTACTACTCTGTAATTACCTGTATTGAACAGGAACTAGATTGTTTTCTTCCATTGCTTAAATTAGCTAGACCTAAGACAGACCATAGCAACCCAAAAGTCAGATGCTAACGTGGGCTGACCTCTACGCCACTCTCCTGCTCCCCTGGGTCAGCAGGGGATATGCTAGCCCTCAAAACAACCTAATAAATTTTACCAGCTGTTCTAATTTCTGGCAGCTGGAGGTTCAGTCTACCCTTCAGGCCCCTGAAGTATCTCCTGCAGTGGGAAGAAAAGAAGGACTAGTGAGAGGTCAGGTTAGCTCACTTTGTAACAGCTGAGAAGCATGTCATTTCTCAAAAGTCTTGGTATGTTGCTTTGGTTTGCTGTAGTTTTGCTGTTTTAAAGCAGGTCTGCATGGCTCCAGCTGTACAAACGGATCTGGGAAACACAGGATAAGGCTGAAAACTATACTATTTCAACAGACTGTTCTCAACAAGGTTTTGATAAGGAACTCATCTTCTCCACGGCCTAGTCTATGCACAGATGCTCTTTTTTGGTCACAATGTCAGCTACCAGTAACAGTAACACTGGTGACAAGCTCGGCAGAACCTCCCCTATAGCATCCTTTTACTGCTTAGGTGAAGTACTTAGGATCCAGATGAAAAAAAGTTTGAAAACGTTTGTATATAAGCTACACTGTAATGAATATTACTGAGGCATTATGATGTATTTATCACTTGGTCAGAAATCAATTTTCTTTCTTTCTTTTTCTTCTTCCTTCAGCCTACTTCAAGAAGCAGCTACAGCGCCTGAAAGCTGTTTCTGTTAAAGCTGACATTAGGCATGATTCATTACTCATCCTGACAGGGCAGGAACAACACAATTCATCTCAAGCACCTCAAATCTCTAGAAGACAAAAGGCATGTAACGGATACTGCACTGATAATAAATTTGAGATTTCCAAGCAGAGCCAGTAAAAGAGATGAGACCAGAGTTCTGCATTTCTTAGGTTTTCCCACCATTTAACAGCATCTACAACTGGTTCAAATTAGGTATCCAGTTTAGATACTCAAGTGTGGGTAGAAGCTGGTCTTTCTGGGATCGCTCTTCACAACCAGAGAAGAAAAAAAAAGGCTTATTAAAATTCAGAGGACAAATTTCTGCATGCTTTGGGGACCTGCCAAAATAAGCTGAATACAATCCAAAATTTCAGTGTAGTTTGCTTCTCATAGATATTTCTCTATAAAGGAGAACCTACCTCCTCGGAGAGGGGTTCTTTGAAAAACCTCTGGTAAATAGCTCCACAGAAACAGTGGTACAGCTGGGAAAGGCTTCCCTACAACCAGCCTGCTCTTCTTCAGAGGGTTTATTTTTTTGCTGGCAAATACAGTCAACTATAATAAACCTCCTCACTCTCTTACACACACAAGCAAAGAACACAGAGTAAATCTCACAATTAGATATGCTTTTCGTTATCTACAATAAGCTATGGATGGCATGACTAAAACATTTGTTTGTAATTCGCTGCAAGCAGACTTTGGTACTTATGAAGTTGTTGGTAATACATAACTTTATTCATAAATACATTACAGCCTGGCAGGGTTTGAAAAATTATTGCTTTTTAATTGATTTTGTCTATTTGGCTCTTTGTGAAACTGCCAATGAGTTATATGGTCACTTATTGCAAGCAGTAAAAAAGTCTCTAGCCTCTTTTTCTTAACCGTCTCTCTATATGCAGCTTGCCAAAGAACTGGGATAAACATCCACATGTATGCTTGAAGGCACCATCAAAAATAAAAAAGCAAAATCTGAGCAGTTGAACTGAGAGCATTTGAATAAATATCCATGAATACAGCTTTACAGTATCTACCCAGCTTCACATTTTTGCTATCTTTTTTTTTTTTTTTTTCCCCACAGACTAATGAGGCCCACGTTCCTGCAGTGTAACACAAGAGACGCCAGTTCTGCTCTCAGTTAGAAACTGTATCTTCCTCCTCTCAACCTAACAAATTACAATTTCAGATACTACGACCCCAGACTTCTCTCTATAACACTAATAGCAGAACAAAAGTAAGAAGCACAAAGCCTTCTACCTGCAATAAATTGAAGTGCAACCTGTGCACGAACACTGCTTGTGCCAGGCTTCCCAAACCAGCCCAGCCAGCCAACACCAGTCATTTTGTTTCCACCAAGAGGCCGTATGCATGAACACATCAGGATGTTCCACCCCAAAATATGCTTTTGACTGGAGCTGTCCCTTCAGTACAAACATATTAGCTCCCTAATGTTTATGTATCTGCTTGACAACTCTCGAGGCATGAGACTGGCATTCTGCCAACCAAAATTTTCTGTTTTGCCCTTAACACAAACAGTTGCTTTGAAGCGCTGCAGGTTTATTGAATGAACAAATAACTTGTTTATGTAAAATATTCTGGGAAAATTTCCACAACCTTTCACTATATAATTGCAGCTTGCCTTCGGATTCATACAGTACATCATCAGGCCTGGTTTTATATGCACAGAAGCTCTCCTGTATGGCACAACCTTAGAACAATGCTCATTCTCAAACATAAAACTGAGTGAGTAGAAAAAGTTGAGGCAAATAAAGCAAGCCATCTTAAACCAAAATATTAAAATCTAAATACCTGACTTTAAACACTTACATTCATATTTGCATACCAGATACATAAATACTATTTTTAGAAGTAACTAGACTTTTAGAGGCATCAAGGACCCTCTGTTAATAATGAATAATCTCAGTTTTCCAATCAGTGGGGCTTGGAAGTAAAAAACAACTTGGATTTTATCTGAATGCCTCACTGTGAGGTTTACCTCCCAAATCGGAGGGTGTCATTACTTCAAACAAGAAATCAAACTTCTTGGAAGTTTCAGGGAAGCTAGTCTTTTGTTCAATTATGGTTCACCACCTTTTCTAGGCCAGGTATTCTGCTGAAACAATGCTAAATGTCCTCCTCCAACCTCTATTGAAAGCAAAACTCCCACTTAAGTGTAGTAATGGTCCTGGGTCCTCAGAGTAGATGAAAAAGGAGTAGAAGAAACACAGGCTTCCTGTTTGTCTTCTTTTATGACATGACTTTCCTGGCAGACATCATACTGGTAAATCATTTTATTTTGCAGTATGTAACATTGATTCTTAATAAGAAAGCAGTAACAATGGAGTAAATACCATGCTGGGAATATCCATGGATATATTTCCTGTCTTGAATCAGACATGGCTAACGTACAGTCAGGGTATCAAACACGACTGTACATTGAGACATACATTGAGACAATCCATTTCATCTGACTCTCCCTTGGGGCTGCTTTTTCAAGGATTACTCCTCAGCTACAGGCTGAAGAAAACTTTCGGCTGCAGACACCTGCATCTGGCAGCTCTCTACTGTGGACATTATTTGCACCTTGTGCAATTGTGCTACACAGTGCCTATCAGGTTGTTCCAGAAAACAAGAAACCAATTGTATGCTGTATTCAGTAGGTGCATTCATATGAGTGGGGTAGGGAGGGTATGAAGCATGGTGAAAATTCTACTCACAGCTGAAGAAAATGTGCCTCTGAATGTGCCTTTGGTCTAGACTTAAATATCCACCAGGAATGGCTTTAATCTAAGGAGTACATTGTTCCCATTGATATTCATACCCTCCTTTTTGATTTAGTTACTTTACTTCTTAATGTACTGTGTTTATTTTCACTAATTGCAAGTCAGGTTCCATTTATCCTCTGCTGATTAAGATAATCTCCTTTGATGGGCAAGCAGCAGAAGTGTATAAATGCACTATAAATGCTTCTGAAAGTTATTTTGGTTTCTTTAGCTTCCACAAACTTCCTTCATCTGGTGGAACACATGCTGAAATCGAAGAAGTCAAACTTACTCTGTTTTAAAAGACTCTATTCAATATTTTTAGATTAATCATGTGAAACTGCATTCTTAACCTGTGCATGCTTCAAAACCATTTTAAAATTCAAATACTAAAAGACTGAATAAACTTTTTGGTGAGCTAAGTCAGCTGCCATTGAAGTCTTAAATCCAGAGGCATTCTCATAACAGCCTCACCTTCAAAGACCACCACCAGTTCACCACCTTCTGTTGCCATGCATCTCATGGAAGGAGGACTGGAAAATGTATTTCACTTCTTCCAGAAAAGCCATGTTTCTGCCAAACCTGGAGTCTCTCCAAAACCTGGGAAAGAAGCCAAGAGGGAGTCCCAAAATAGGTTCCTTCAAAACAAAAAGGACATTGGCAAGTGCATTTATCTGCCAAAATATCAGCACTTGTAAAACCCCACTGCGTAGGAATTTTATCTTTGAGGACATTTCTTTGGTGCTTTACACATGTAGTGGTTTACACTTCTCTAACAGAAGGTAGTTTCTAGCACTTGGAATACCAGCCACAGGACAAGACTGTCCTATAAAGCTTCTATTTTAGAACCCTTTGTAACAAATTTCCATTCACATTCTCATGCAGCTTTGTTATGAGTACATTTACAGATGACTACTATGCTCTACACTCCAGTAAATACAGGTATCTCATTTACCACCAATAGGCTCATGCTCACCCACATTACACAAAGAATAATCTCAGCCATGTTAGAATCAAGAATCTGAGTTCTGTGTCCTTGTTCTGCTCTTGTTCTGTGTCCTTGCTGTATGAAATAGTGAAGGAACTCTCTTTTTCTGCTGAGTATATAGAAATCCATGGGAGACTGGGTTTGTAAATCAGATGCCTAGAGCTAAGCAGTGTGAGAACAACCATTTTACACATCCATTTTTACCCTTACTAAATTAACTGGCTAAGAATCCTGCTTGGGATGTCTTGTCACTTTCACAAATCAATAGCAAGACTCAGACCTGCTGTCATATATTACCCATTAGTCTGTTTGCTTAGCATCTGGGCACTTCATTATTTAGCCAGATGATGGATACAATGACACTCGCTGCCATCAGGATGCCATTAATTCAAACACTTCGATAGGTTTGAGACAAGTGCTCTGGACAATGTTACGACCAACAGATACCTGCACAGTCATGGGAGATGACGATCAGGAAACCAGCATTCTGGTTCAGGGCATGCTGACAGACTCCCTTACTCAACTCAGTACCTCAGCCTAGGACAGGAGAACAGTAACTGATTATTATTCTCCCCCCCCCCTCCCCCCACTTTTTGTTCATCTTCTACTAAAATGTCAGGAACTGGGCAAAACTAGAGACAGAATGTTGCTCCAGATGGGTCAGTGATCCAATGTGCTACAGCAAGTTCAGAAATCCCAGGATTGTGTTTGTTACAACATTACTAAATAGTGGGAAGTGGTTGGAATATATATATGTGAGCAGCTGACTTTTTATTTCATCACTGATCTGGAAAACAATTATTAAAGAAATCAGATGTACACTAAGTCCTTAAAGTCTTTGCTTTTTTTTTTTTTTTTCTTTTCTTTTTCTTTTTTTTTTTTAAATCCAGTGAGATAATGTTTTTTGTTGAGTTCAGACATTAAAATTTTCAATTTGCTGAAAGAAAACATGACTGATCATTGGGCATTTACTTTTTTATTATTATTATTTAAAAAAATGGAAATGTTTTGTTTCAGAAGCATCACATAAACAATTCAGCAAGAAGTCACAGAATTATTTGGTCTATCTCAATCTACATTTTACTAGGGGAGAATTTGACCAACTAACTTGCACAGCTCCAGTTTGGATAGATTTTCTCTCTTAGGAATAGGTTGTTCTCCTTTCCTGTACCATCAAGGGAAAACACCAATTCTCAAGTTTTCCTGTTCACTCTCTATTAATCCCATAGATATGACAGCATCCTCCATCTTTTTCTTTCCTTCCCTTCTAGATGTTTTCTCTTTTTCATGCATTCTTAATTGTTATTGTTATTTCTCCTGTTTTTTCTTTCCTTTCAACCAGTGATCCTGTTGTTTATTTGCCAGCCTTGATACCATCCTAAAAGCCTTCACAACTAAGCTACTCCTGTGGTCAGCTGTAAAAGAAGCGTCAGCAGGAGGAGGAAGTTAGGCAGGTCTGGGATCTGTTCATTTCTCTATTGACCAACACAAGGCAGGAGATTCCATTAGGACCCCTGCCCTCATTTACTCCCTCTCTCCATCCTTCAATCACTGCCACCTTTCAGCTTTGGAAAAATTGGATTCACCTGCACAGTGGAAATGCTCTCCCACACCCTTGGCATCTCACTAGCTCAGATGCTCCCATGGTCCCCCTAACCTCAGAACAAAAATCACAGCTCTGCAAACGTGTTGCTGTAACTCTCTGCTCAGTTCATTTCACAGAATTACAGAATCACAGAATTTCTAGGTTGGAAGAGACCTCAAGATCATCGAGTCCAACCTCTGACCTAACACTTGCAGTCCCCACTAAACCATATCCCTAAGCTCTACATCTAAACATCTTTTAAAGACTTCCAGGGATGGTGACTCCACCACTTCCCTGGGCAGCCTGTTCCAATGCCTCACAACCCTTTCGGTAAAGAAGTTCTTCCTAACATCCAACCTAAAACTCCCCTGGCGCAACTTAAGCCCATTCCCCCTCGTCCTGTCACCAGGCACGTGGGAGAACAGACCAACCCCCACCTCGCTACAGCCTCCTTTAAGGTACCTGTAGAGAGCGATAAGGTCGCCCCTGAGCCTCCTCTTCTCCAGGCTGAACAAGCCCAGCTCCCTCAGCCGCTCCTCGTAGGACTTGTTCTCCAGGCCCCTCACCAGCTTCGTCGCCCTTCTCTGGACTCACTTGAGCACCTCCATGTCCTTCTTGTAGCGAGGGGCCCAAAACTGAACACAGTACTCGAGGTGCAGCCTCACCAGAGCCGAGTACAGGGGGACGATCACCTCCCTAGCCCTGCTGGTCCCACTGTTTCTGATACAAGCCAGGATGCCGTTGGCTTTCCAACCACTCATCTCCCAGCCTGTAGCTCTGCTTGGGGTTATTGCGCCCCAGGTGCAGGACCCGGCACTTGGCCTTGTTGAACTTCATGCAGTTGAACTTCATGCATTTCCCTTCTCATTCTTCGTGATGGAATCACCACCTATCTGAAGTGTGGACTCAGCTCCCAAGGATTTTCCTTGCTTTCTGAAAAATGCCCAGACAGATATCTGAGTCCCCAGCATACATCAATGACAAGAAATCTGGGCAAATGCTGGCATCTTTTAATAACCAGAGGATGTGTCAGAGTGAAGATTAAGTACGTACTCAGCACTGAGTGGCTGCTCAGCCAATGTCAAAGCAAGTGAGTTCCACTTCGGCTGGCAAAGATGTACAAAGATACCACACGTACAAAGTCCAGCAGAAAGGTCTTTCTGCTCTTTGTCAAGCCCATAAAATAAAAGCGCTGCATAACATAAATCAGAAGGAATTCAAAATGTCTCTGTCTCAAGCTGCTAATAAAAGCTCCAATTCAGTTCAGCATTCTGTGCCAGCGCCAAACATGGCAAACCACCAAGAAGAAAGGAGATGAAATCTGCTCTCCTTCAAAACCTTTTACACTTGGGTCATTTTATTTGATTCTTATTCTATAGCCTCATCACCGTATTCCCTCAACTGGCCTTATTTTGCCTGCATATCTGAAAGGTAGGCAGTAAGTTCCCATTCCTCAGAAAGACTTAACTTCATTTCTGCTAAGCTCTGTGGTGAGTTCATCTCCCCCCTCCTAGCTACAGTGCTGACTTCAGCTGAACATGGTGAACTCAGCTCAGTTTTTTCATACAACTCCTCCCCCCTCCCTCAACCATGAAATTTTCTCACTGACTTTAACTTGTTTTGGCTGGGCTATAAACAAATTATTCAAATCATTTGAAAAACCACTATGATAAAAGCTTTTCCATTCATCGTGCTAAACTGATCTGTTTGGGCATAATTGAACCATTATGTCTTTATACGAGGGAAGCGTTGCTTGGGTCTTCCTATATGCAATTTCTTCCTCAGAATATTTGCCCTTAAACAGGTTAATTGTTTTCCTCTGCCCACATTGAGTCTGTCAGGAAGGTAAATGCACGGCTAACCTTAACACACATTTTCCCAGGAAAGAGAGTAATTTATCATTGCACAAACTATAGCAGATCTAGGAGACATTAATAGTTTGCCAGCCAAGTGACCTACATATGGCAGGGTAAAGCTACAATCAGCACAAGAAATCTTATATACACAAAAGAAGCATGACTCCATCTGGTTCGAGTTGCCATCTTGCTTTTATCTCCTTTTGCTGATAGTTTTGACTGTAGCTTTGACTGAGCATCTCTTTATGTCAGCTCCTAACAAGCAAGCGATTGTGTGCAGCACCACAGCGTTCTCACACTGTTATGATTATGTGCTGCTGGGAAGGTCAGAAAACCACTAAGGGTGTGTAAATAGCAATAAATTAGTTCCACCTTCTATAAGTGGTAAGAGTAAAAGGAATAGTGCAAGCGTGCACCATTGTGCCACCCTACTCTTAAAAAAACAGTACAGCCTTACAGGTCTTTTTGCACATCCAGCATGCCAATAACCAACGTTCTTGTCATGTATCAACTATCACACAAAACTATAAGTTTCTTTATTTGCATGAGGCACAGTAGCACTTCAAACTGCATTTACCTCTGATGTGCTGGTTTGGACCTCTTGTCCCTAAGTAGCACTCCCAGTGTCAACCCTCACCAGGTGGCACTATTGCCCAATATTCCAAGCATTTTTCCCAGTGTGAGCAAATGTTCCCTCTCTGGAAGACATGCTGACAGTACAAGTGCTGATTATATTTTTGTTAGATAAAGTTTTGTCGTGTCAAAGGCAGGAAAGTTTGATCTCTGCTTTGCTCTTTGATGGATATCAGTCCTTTTACAAGAACTTACTCTCTGGCAGTGGTGTTCTGTAGAAGGGGTCACCAATCTGCTATCTGTGACTGCTTCTGTTCTAGCACCGATGCACATAACAAAACAAGTTGCATTTAGAATACATTCACACTGTGGCTCTGACTTCTCCTCCACGGGGAATTCAACCCACAAAGTTCCAGAGATGTCTACTACCATTCAACAAAAGAAAAACACTGTTCTGAGTCAAGAGTAAGATTTAACTAGTCTGGAATTTCAACTAGACAAATATGACTTCGATGTAACCTGCACAACTGTGCCCACATCAAAAACCATACACAAGTTAACAAGTTAGACACACAGAGCTCACTTGGAAGTTCCAAGTTCATTTTTCTTAGTTCTACATGGGGACAGTAAGAATTGACGCTAGGTTTGTGTACATGCCAGTCACTGTACTTCGGTGATCACTGCTGGTCGCTCAAAATCATGCTGTTAGAGACCTCTCCACTGGCAAGGCAAGGAAACACTGCTGCTTTTAAAGAAGACAAATGAACTTTATTGTGTGTATTTGTTTTAAAGACATCCTGTTCTATGATTCTGTCTCAAATAACACTAACGTGGCAATGCCCCTGTAAGCTGTGCAGCAGCTATCAACAACTACTACACAACTGCCTTTTCCATACAAGGAAAGAAATAATCTGTGTAACACAAGTCCAGATAATTCCCTGGAATTGCAGAGCTGAACTAAGAAACCTTACTAGCTCCTCCTGTTCAAGAAACACAGGGTGCACAACGGTCACCACTGGAGAGCAAGAATCTCCCATCAGGTCTGTCAGAGAAGTGAGCTGCCAGATTATTTCTCTGTTTTTTAAGAAATGTTTACTATGCTGTGTCTGCTGTTGACCATTGACTTTAACTTTTGAAACAGCAAGTGGGATCGATGCTGCCCATGGAAAAGGATCAAGGCACTTTTTAAAAAATTGTGTGCATGGATAGCTGCAGTAGTCATGTTCTCACACATCTGGTCAGATAGAAGCCTGAATTTCTATGCAAAAACACACATGTATCAGTCTTGTGTACCAGGACCCTTAGATTTCCCTTAAGGTAAAAGAGAACTACCTTCAGTAGTTTATACATCAGGCAATCTATTCAATGCCTATCAAACACTTCAAGCTGAATGTTGGAAAGAAACCCAAGACTGTTGTCCAAACAGCAAAGCACAAAGCAAACTCCTACAACTTTTTTTTCTGCTGCCTTCCTTACTTCTCCATCCATCACCGTCACACCTTCGTACGTCCCCTGCCTATTCATCAGTGAACAGTGTATAAAAATACAGATATTTAACACCATTAAGCACTGAGCATTGCGTAGTTTCCTGGCATTTTCTGATTACCATAAGAGTATCAGTAAGCAGGCCAACTGTTAATGAAGCCGCTTGTCTTTGTGAATCAAAAATTTAAAAGTCACAGTAGTGACCTACAAAATAAATAAACCTACTCATTTATTGCAACATAGACTGGCTTGTACTTGTATACAAAACTTCCAAAGCAAATCGTAAGTTCTGCAGGACATGTGCTTGCACTCACACATTTCCTTCTCTCAAAAGCCACTCTGAAGTGGGGATCCTAGGGGCCAAATGCATGAACTGGAAGATGGTCTGCTACCTAACTTTTGAACCAAGTGCATTAAATATGCAGACTATATTCATCCTCCCCAGCAGCAGTTACCCATCAGGGACTCATTTGGTTCATTATGTGTTGTGACCTTCCAGTAATCTGATTCTGTCAATTGTTTCTGAATATGAACTATGTAACTATCACAGAGCAGCTGATGGTCAGAGTATGCTGAAAGCCTGATTACACCACTGCTTCTTTACTTTTCTCGTTTTGATAATCCTTTTGATACACTACTTTAGCTTTACACTTCATCTTCAAGCAAAATTTAGAGTTGTACTACTTGCTGAGATGTAATAAAACTAGCTTTTGTATAGCAATATATAAACCCTGCCATAGTATTCTATTACACAGAACTGAATGTTATTGGAACAATGACTGTTGCTAGCCTGTTATCCCAAATGTGAGAGAGCATGTGAAAGCAAATAGTTGGCACTCACAACACATGTGAAGCCAACACTCTCCCTTTACTGTAAGAGGCATGATACAGGCAACCTGAGGCTTAAACATTCCCTGACCTTTACCAGCTTGCCCCATGCCTGACCTAGAGGCGGGTAGTTCAGCCTGCAGGTGCCCTTCAGTCCTTGACCTCTCTGCTGAGACTACTGGCGCAGGTGCCAATTAGCAGCAAAGTGGTTGTGCTGGGGGTCTCGCCTGGGCTGGAAGGGCTCCACTTCCCATTACTGCTTCCTGCACAAACCTCCTCCCTTTTTCCCCTCACTCCCCACTAATGCTGCTCAGACGTGCTGGGGAGATTTAATTATCTTAACCGGCCCGTGTCTGTGCAGCAAAATGACAATTCTTCACTATGCCACTGACTTGTTCATTTCTCTACAGATCTAAAAACCCTTAACTTCAGTCCTATCGAAAAAGATATCACCCAACTTTCAGAGAGTTTTTTAAAGAGTTATTCTCAGAAATATTCAACCTGGGCCTCACGCCAACTCAACCCTGAGCTCTGGACTCCTATGATGACTTGAAGCCATTAATGATTTTAAGATCACAATTGCAGCAACTGCCGCTGCATTTAGGGGAGGTTCGGACTTAGAGGTGTTCGGTCATAATAGCCCAGATGACAGCCTTGCCTCAGTGGCAAGCAATTATTTTCCATGAGGCCCACTACCTCTGTTCTGTGACACCATACTTTTCCTCTAAGAGAATATATGGGAAACAGGCAGTGCTGAAAATACCTATGCATACTTTTGTCTAATAAATCATCTTTTGTATTTTGCAGTGATCATATCCACATTACTGATGCACTCAGAAGCGCCTTATAAAGGCCTGGAATGCTCCAAGAAAGTCAGGAAACTCCCTCTTCTGGTAAGGGTTCGACCCCAGCCTAGGTTATTCTTGCACAAAGGCCATTAGCAGTGAATAGCTCTAGTCTGGCCTCTTGCCTTGGCAATCGGCACCACTGCTGACTGGCCCACAGCCCATACGTATTCATACAGTATCAGGCTCAGCAAAGCAAAGGTGGACTGAAAGGTCCTCAGGGCCGCAGCCTTCCAGATCAGTAACCAGGCTATCAGGTCTTATCTGAATATAGATTATAGCTCTGTAGGAGCAATAAACACTCGCTAATCCAGGTTTCCTGCAATTGTTAAAAATATGAGATTTATGACTAAAAATACACGGTAAAGTTGGTAATGGTGTTATAGCACACAACACCGTACATATAAATGTTAAGGTTGACTTCACCCCAAATGCTACAAGTTGCATAAGGATTCCCTTGATTGCTTGCAGTCACAGTACATGAAAGGGTTTCAATGACAGGGGAACTGCAGGCCTGCTTTTATCACATGCAGAAGTCAAAGGGGTTTGTTTGTCCTGCAGGGATAGTAATTCCCATGCAAGATGCTGAACTGACAGCTAAAGCCAAGAAATTCTTCAAACAGGAGAATCACTGCCATTAGCAAGTGCTTTCTTTTACGCATCCAGCTGCCCAGAGCACTGCAGAACAAGCCTCATATCTATCCATAACCTGAGTGCTTTCACAGACAAGAGATAGGTAAGCACCAGCGCTCAGCGCTCACACAGCCACCAGGAACCTTGGCCAATTCACATCTATAAAACCCTTCTGCCTTTGCTAATGGGTTTGAGCTGTTCAGCTCATCTTCCCAGTTTAACGAGAAGACCAACTGAACAGGGGGATGAGTGGGCCACGGCACTGTGAAACACCACTTGAGTGCAGCAGAAAGGTCTGAAAACTGGCACAGAGTGATTGAATAAGGAACTGATACGTTACAGTGTGCTGGGAATCAGCTTGCAGCTGTTATCCAACTGTACTGCTAGCCGCACTGCTGGAAACAATCCAGCTCCAGGTCATGCTCCATGACAGCACAGTTTGAATCTAAAGCAGTATGCAACACAAGTAAGAAAGTTTTTGTGCTAGTGGGAGTCAGAAAGGGTTAACATCTGAGTTCAGCATTGCTGCACAGAAGCCCCAGCACAGTCTGAAGAGTTGCTATCCTATCATATCTGCCAACTCCAAAACCCACCACCAGCAAAGACTTATTTATTTGGTGACTGTTTCTTATTTCTGTAACCGTACTATAATTAGAAATTTTGAAAGTGACATTTATAGGGCAATATAAGTATTTACAGTGTATTTCAAAAGGCCTGCCTTCAGTATTGAATTCATAATAATTTTATTTTTCTGTATTCTACTGTTAAATTATTTTCTATAAAAAATGACATCTTGTAGCCATATATTATTTTACATGTTTGTAAAAATATTCACAAGTACCCAAAGAGCCTATAGAGAGTTTGCAGTAGACTTTATAAAGAGTAGGAATAATCATATTTAGAGCTTGTATATCCTCCTAAATAATTCCTTGAAAGTTGAAAGGAACAGAATTACTTCAATGAATGCTGCACAGTCCAAAATGTTTCTCTCACCCCATGAATCTGCCATGTGCAGCTGAATGCCAATGCACGGCTGCATTGCTCTAAATTCTGCCTTATGGACAGTGTCCAGGTTTGTGACATCTTGAATATGAGACTATCAGGCCAAGCTTTCCATTTCTTATAATGATGCCAAGTGGAAATTATCCCATCAGAGAGAGCTCAAAGAATGCCTTAGGCATCATTAAGCCCTGAAACAGGGATTTAAAGTAGATCGAGGCCAATGTGTGGGTGCTCTGTTGTGGAGAACTACATTCCCATGCACAGGATCTCTTCTGTTTGTTTCATTATCAGCAAAGCAATGTGTTAGTGAATGGAATAATGTATGATGGTTAAAAATAAAACCTGAAGTCTATTTTAATAACGACTTTTACTGCAAATCCAAGGATTTCGATATTGCCAAATTCAGTTTTGAATTAGGGTATGGAAGAGATTTCCTTACTTTATTATGAAAAAGAATTGCAGAATATGTCTTTGTGCGTGAATTTGGCTTTTGGATTTCAAATAGTTCTGATTTTGCAGTGCAGACTCATATTTTGTGCATATTATGTGTGTGTATGTACATATATATGAATGTACGTGCATGTCTGTGTGCACTGATCAAGAGTGGTCATATGTCTCTGGTAAATAAGCAGTGAAAACATTCTGGATATTCCTGATTTATGCAACCTGCTGACAAGAAAATCCTTGTGACAGTCTGTCTATCTTGGGCTACGCTTACCACTGAACACTGAATTTAATTTCATTGCTTCTATAGGGGGAAAAGAAAAACAGCAGAAAGAAAGAAAGAAAAATAAAAAAGTTATATTGCAGCCTAAGCTTGAATTACACCATAAAAGTAAAGCAAAGCTACTTGTCTGTTGTTTTAATTCTAACTGCAGCAATGTTGATGACTGAAAAAAACAAAAGACATTCCAAATGATAAGAACTAAGCATCATGAAAGGACTGAAGTACTTGTGCAGTTTGACAGAATATTAACAATTAATAGATACTTTTTTTTTTTTTTTTTTTTTTTTTTTTTTTTTACTCACCAGCACATTCATCAAAAGACAACTGGTTACCAGAAAATAACAAAGGTCAGGAGACAAAGGGAGTTAATGGTAGCTTGGATCTTAAATTAGTTTTATTTTCATTTCAATGTGATGAGAGCATTTCTTGACATTAGTAGATATTAATCAGAATCACATGCTTCCTCTAATCTCATTGATTAGGGTCTCTGTTTTTGTACTTAGCAGAGTGTTGTTTACAGACATTAAGAAGTTCACACTAGCTGACAGCTCACTAGCTGAACTAGTGAGAGAACATCTGAGATCAATCCTATTCAGTATAGCTCTGGCTCCTTTTTCACACAGCGGGGAAAACTCTTTGAAGAACTATCACTAGAGAAAGCAGAATAATAATTGCCTAGAAAATATTCCCACTTAGGTATCCTTATATTTGTCTCTGTGATGAAATCAGACACGTACTCAGAAATTTGTTTAATTAACTAAATAAAGAGATCCATTGCATTAAAGATCAATGTGGAGTACTGCACTTCTTTTTTAGCTCAGGCAAATGTTACCTTGACACAGATTTGTATCTACAGACTTAAAACCAGATTCTGGTGCAGACGTGGCATATCTACATGCTAGAAGATGCACCTGAAGATTATACATGCTGCAACTACCTTTAGGTACTGCAAGCAGCTCTGCTGCTACAAATGTTGTAGCAATTGTTGCACAGCCAGCAGAAGTCTTATGAGATGATGAGTAAATTCTTAACAACTATGGTACATAATCAATATTCTAACCTAATCACTTTAAAACTGGATTGATGAGGCCCCTGAAAGCTGCGTTTAAATTTTGGTTGCTGCATTTAGCAGCAAATAGCTTTACCCATACTAACAGTATTTTACCCTGGAAATAGTCTTAGGTAAAAGAATGAGGCCATTTGTGGAGTAAAATGTGGCATGCATAGAGACTCTTAATTACAGGAGAATAGCAAGAACTAGAGTAATAGTAGTAGAAAATACATGCTTTAAAATTAAATTTTGGGAGATCTGGAGAATCAATGAACAATGAAAGCCTACAGGAATCCCAAAGAAGCTCCTTACACAAAATGTATGAAAGTAGAGAATAAAAAAGTACAGTTGATCGGAAGTGTAAAAGGGAACCACAGATGTGTCTATGGAATGACATGAAGCAAATCTATTGAGAAGGGAAAAGCAAAGCAGCAAATTTTGAATTAAGACATAAAAGCAATCCTCCTTTTCCCTCCCTCCCATAAATAACAATTTTTGAATAGTAAATTTTAAACTTTGTAGGTTGAAAGGCAATCTTCAACTAACAGCAGATTAAGTGGTCTCTAGAATAAAACAGAGTATGGATAACTTCTTAGGTTTCAATGTTCTGGATAAAAATCTGTAGCTGCTCATCTTCATAAATAGCATGGAACCTTACTGCCTACACATGATTTGCTCCAAACACAGTGAATTATGTTCTTGGTTAAAAGCTTCCTCATTACTGTTAAATTAGATTACACTGAAATTCTGAAGAGTTTTTGTTATTTCTCTTTTAGAGAAATACATTTAATGGTTTTTTTTTTTGTTGTTGTTTTTACTGTGCAAACATCAGAACAAAAGATATCAACATAGTATATTTAATAAACTGTATCTCTAAGAACATACTGTTAATTAGAGTACCAGCTGCATCCAGCTTCATCCTTTGAGTGTAATGAGCAAATCAGTTAGGCATTTAAAAATCTATTTAAACTTGATTTAAATGTTTTGATGGAGACAAGTGAAGTGTGAATTCCAGAATGTTAATTTTGTTAAACAATTGGCTAAAGCTTGAAAAGAATCATAGACCATTGTGTAACAACAAACAAATATCATACTGTGTTAGCAGGAGAAATAGCCAAATTCAAGGGAACAGTAGGTGGCAAGAGAAGTTAATGGCAACAAGGCAAGTTTCACCATAGGTCAGTTTGGATTTATGTATTCATTTCTAAAAGAACTACTCTCCTCAAATCAGCAGAAATAATATATATGGCTTCTGTTTACTCTTGTTTAACCTTGAGACCTGGTCCCACGGTTGTCTTGGAACTGAGATGTCACAGATTGCTAGAACCAATAAAGTGTGAGCTGTGTTTTCTTTGGGTCTTTGTAGCCATGAAAATAAGACAAGCTGAGAGTGTCTGCAGAAGTAATGGCTTCTCTGTAGGTCAGTTGTTCAAAATACATGTTTATCATTTGCTTCCTGGGAAGAGCGAAAATAAACCAAACAGTGGCTGGTGAATTTCAAAGGCCATTGTTTAGTTGACTGAACTGGCTAGAAGAATTACTTTCCTTTTGTGTTTAAATTGCAGCTGATTCTGTCCTTCTCTATTTCCAGATAACCTGTTCCATATTAAATAACAAAACCGTTTGTAGCTTGCTAAGTACTCCATCTCAGCTATGCCCTGGTCCCCTGCAAAAGTCAACTTTTGACAGCAGACAGTGGTAACCCCATTAGTTAATGGTCAGAAGGAAAACCAAAAGAAGCAGCTAATGTACTAAGAAGCCTGCCATTAACTGCAGTTATGTCCATTTCTGTCATTGTGGAAGTAATAAGCCATAGGTCTTAGATTTATAATCTCAGAGATCTGGAAAACTAAGTGCTGTAAGGTGGGTGGCAAATGGAGCTGCACAAAGTTGCATTTGACGTCATACAGGTAATGGTAATGGCCTCTCCTGAGGTTAAGGTAAGATCTCCGTTTCGTTTAATAATAAAAGTACAGCTAGATTAAAATGCTTTTTTTTTTTTTTTTTTTTTTTTTAATAAATAGAACACTGTACTTTCCCACAACCTATTAGCTGAGATTCCCCACTTGAAAAACACCAACCAACCAAACCAAAACCAACCTCCAGTCTGAAAGGGGGTGTTCCTAACCGCTGCCAGAATTGCTCCTGACTTCAAGTCTAGTGTCAGTAATTCTTTCAGTTTGTCCTCATTAATTGAACAGTTTGTAGTGGATTGAATAGTCACCTGGTATCTTGCCACAATGGAATTTAAAATAATCTGGGGAAAGGTGGACTGCATAAACCGTAACAACACAGGTTATATTGTTAAAGACTCCCAAAAGCTTTGCAGCATTTTAATAACCACTTAGCCTTAAAATTCTTGTTGGCAAGTTGCAAAACCTGAGTCCATTAGAGATGTCTTATAAATTTCAAATAGTGATTCATTTGGGATGGTAAAGGAGAAGGAAGTTAGATGGCTGGAATCACACTTGTGATAACTTGTTAACAGGTTATAGAGAAAGAGATGGTTCCTACTTAAGTAAAAATATCATACAGGATGAAACAATTTTTAGGGATTAACATGTAAGAAAATCATTTAAGTCCCTTCTGCCAAGTTTTCCACTTTCTGGGTGTCCCTGTGAGATATATATTAATATAAATTTGTCTATTCTTACCTTCCAGTCTTAGCCATAAAACTATACCCATCAGCAGCCTCCTTCACTCTATCAATTCAGCATGTTTTCACCCATCTGTCTGCAAACAGCAGTGTAGTAAACAGAGACACAGCAGCCTAACTTAGCTATGAATATTGAACAAAGTAAATCACCCATATCAATTTAAGTTAAATTGTTACGGCTGGCAACAAAAAACGACATTTATTAAGCAACTACTAGTTTGACTTGAACAACTGATCTTCCATAGCAGCATGAAAGCAACGTATGTCAGCCCCTGGAGTTCCAGCCCTAACAGCATGACATCCGGAGTGATCTTCTTGGGAACAGGAACAGATTACAGGAACTGTGTCCTCAGCCATGCAACAGGTACTGTCACTTTGGAAAGCACTATTCTCAGTAATATGATTTCAGCTCTAAGTAACATATTGAAAGGAAGCTAAAAAGGAACCCATTACAGCCTTCTGGCCTGAGTGGTCTGGCATGCAAGCTTATTAATTAAAGCACTGTGTTGCAAGACTGCAGCTCACAGTCAGAGCTAATTCCAGCCTGGACAGGTTACATTACAGACAGAGCTAGGCAAGTGGACATCCAGATGTTGCTGGAAACCTTGGAGTTTGAGCACCCTGTGTCCTTTTGTGATTTATCCTTGGTTTCCTCCTCTCCTGTGTGTCCCTCTGTTCAAATATGAAGATAATATTTACCTCCTATAGACATGGCTTATAGGCTTACCACATTCAAATTTGCAAAGCATTTCAGAAGTTTTGTTTGCATTTCTCTCCATTTCCCCTCTCTCTATTCAATTAACACTATGCCTTTCTTTGTAAAACTTTGCACTATGTTTGCTCTGCTTTTTTCTCTACTCAGTCTTTTCCAAAAACACTGAAGTCAGAAGCAGAACTTTCCAATCCACAGTTTTTGGAATGGCTGATAATTAGGCAAAATGGGCTCACTGACGCCTCTAGCAATTGCTCATTATGAAGAAACTGAGAAAATAAATGAAGGAAAAAGAATTAGGGAGGTCACTAACTACTTAGCCATTTGAGACTCACAGGCATAATGAATAGTCTTCTGGAACAAGAGAACTGCGGCCACACAGACTGCCTTCTATGGTGAACAGTTCAGACAGTTTGTTTCTGTCATTTCTCTTGACCAAACCCAGGTAAACTAACGGCATTCAAAAGCTGGAAATATTTTACATGTTTCAGTTAAAATGACTATTTATACATGAAATGGGTGGCCTGGGCAGACTGTCGAGATGGGCAAAGTAAGGATTTACCTCTTGTAAATTTTCCTCTGACATGTTTCTACTTAAGGACGTAGACTTTCATGTGGATTGTGTGGTTTGTTTTTTAAAGGCAGAGCCAAACTTTGGAGAGCAGAAAAGTTTCAAATCCTGTTGTTAGGGAATCCTTTTGAGAGAGCAACACATGGCTTTCATTGGCTTCACATTTTCATAAAGAAAGCACAGTGAGTCTAAGCAGAGGAGAACGGAGTGGAAAAACAGAATGCAGCAACAGACTATAGCTACAGCAAACCTCATAAAAGTTTACATACTGACAATAAGCAAAATCTTGCATCAGAGCCAAGTTACAATAAAGCAATGCAAAATGAAATGACTGAAAGAAACACATTCCAGCATGTGGCAATTAATACCAGTATTTTACAAGGTAGGGTGTGGGTGAGGTGGGAGGAGAATCATCTTCACATTGTATCTTATTCTTTCCAAAAATAAAATAAAATAAAATAAAATAAAATAAAACCTTTGCTTATTTCTTGTATTTCTGTCAGGGCTTAGTTCTCCAGAACACTGAGCAACCTCATCTCTCAGAAACTGCAGGACATTTGAGGGCTTTCAGCACCTCGCAGAACAAGCATGCACTATTGCATTGCATTTATAAACACAAACACTTGCTTTTCAAATCAATGAATGAACACAGGGAATGTTTGGGTGAGGTGTGAAACGTGCAGCCTGTGGAAGCTGAATTTGATCCAATGTCAAAGGAACAATTCCTATCAGTTTCCCTGGGATTTAGATCAGGCCCTTACATGTTTTGAAAGATGCCAGATTGACAGCCCTGGAGACCTAAGTTCTGTTTATCCACATACCAAGCCCAGCACAGGCAGGAGCATGTGATCTTAACCCACACTGAGTCCCTTGACAGTGGGCCTCAGTCGCTGACTGGAAGAATGGCTTTTTCAGGTGAAAAGGGAATGTGCTCTGGCTAGCCCATTTAGGCCATTGCCTTTCTGCTGAAGCTGCCAATTACAGTCAAATGTTGGCAGCTTATTTCTTCTTCCCAAACCTATTGTCACCTCTGGTGGTGCAGATTTAATTGAACCCCTTCTGCAGCAGGTTGAAAAGAGGATTTGTAACTTACTCCAGCCACAGCTGCAGCTAACTAGACCACTCTGGCTTTGCAGAATTATTTACGATGTTATCCTATGAAATCAACCAGAAGCATCAACAAACTTGAGAAAGCCCTGACCTGTAAGAGAATATAGCGCCCACTCCTGAAGTTTGCATTCAGTTGTATGAATGGCACGATAGTGACAGCAGTCATCACTGGCATCTCTGACAAGGTGACCGGCTCTCGTGCAAAGGGTCAGCACAAGCACCAACAAGGTGTTCAGAAAAGGGGTACCTCACAGCCCTGCTTGGTCTGCTACTCATGGGTAAATTTCACTCATGTTAAATTTATCTTCCTAAAGGAAATGCACAAAATAAGGCATTTCAAACACCAACATAAAAATAATCTCTGCTAATCTGGTGTGTTTTTCCATCTAGAAATCATTTCACTTCTGATGCATGTATATTTTCCATCCTCTAAATTTCAGGCAAGACTTCCATTATAGAAAAAATTAAATAAAGCAGGCTTTACTGAAAGTTTACAGCTATGTAGATTTAACTCCAAGAATCTGCAGAAATTTAATTTGGAATGAAAGCATTCTGCATTAACATTTTTTTTAAAGAACAAAACTTTACTATAATGAGCTCTCCAAAATAGTAGTATGGTTTCATTCAATCCTAAACCATTTCCTAAAAGGGTACCAAAACTCATGTAACTTTCTTTCAGTTCTTTCATCATCTAAGTAAGTGTTTCAAACAAAACCATTCCTGCTGAAGAACAAGTCCCTTCCATTTCCTCATTTATCCACCCCCACCTTCAGCCAGCTCCCACCTGCCCTGTCCCGCAGGCTGCGCAGCACCAGCTCAGAGGTGAGGAATGTGGGCCCTGGCTATGCAACCCACAATGGAGCTGACAGAGCTCGCGTGAGCTGTATGAGAGTCGTGTTCCCCAACTCTGCAAAGGGCTTTCGGGTAACTGACATGAAAATCAGCCCTGCACAAGGGTGTAAGTGGTTTCAAGAGAGGGTCTCTGGTACTTTTCAGAATGTCAGCTAGCTCTCTAAACACTTACCTCATGCTATTCAGCCTTTTACCACCTAGCCTTGACACAATGCACACACACAGAGCAAACTTTGCAGCTCAAGAAACTCTTCAGCACATACAGATGATGTCAGTCTAAACAGTTTTTCCCCTTCCTGACTCTATGCTGGGACCAAATTGTTCCCTCCTTTAAGAAAGCTACAGAAGAAAGAAGTGCCCATTTGGAAATAAGAAAAATACAAAAAAGTTTCAGTCTACCTTCCCCTCAGATTACAGTCATGTCAAGCTCTAGAGAATAAGGGCCACGAGAATTCCACAACATGTGAGGGTCTGGTTCAGATCAGGAGCCCTGCAGAAGCTTCTCCTGATGATGTTGCTCCACCTTTAGCACCACTGACACTTAGCACTTCAATTCCTTCTTTCCACACTGTCTCACAGCAAAGGAAGCAGAAGAGAACTTAATTTTGTCTAAAACAGACTTGACACCTGAGCATAGCACTGTTGGCAAAATTGTCACATTACAGTGCTAAAATTTTTGATACTGAAAAGGTCATAGTCATCACTTTGGGCCTTAGATGAACATGATCCCTTTTATGGCAGCGCACAAAATCCTAATAGCCTTCAGTTTGTTTTTTCCCAATGCTTCTGCATGGCAGGACAGTGCTTCCACCCTGCTTTTACAGAAAGGAAGGAGAACACAGAGCCTTGTGCTCAGCCCAGACAAAAGTGCTCGTGTGCCTGACTCCAGCTGAAATCAGAGGCATGTGAATCAGGGGCACCGAACATCTAGGTCGAAAGTTACTTGCATTAACTCTCATGGGAGGCCTGCAGCAGACTCCTAACAGCTTTCATTCTCTTCCATTCCTTGTTTCAGCCCCTACTTGCCTGCCTGTTGCTTTAACAACTTTTTTACAACCTGGGCCAGAATCATCTGTGTGGTTCTGAAAGCAAATGACACCATTAAAATAATTTTATTTTTAAAAAAAAAAAAAAGGTATTTTCTATCTCTTTCACTTCTTTCCATTCCCCACATCCCACATCTATTTTTGTTGCCTTCCACTGGGAAACAAAGCTTTGCCTCCGTCATCTCTATGGAAAATGCATCATATTAATATACCCTTTTTATTATTATTTACTTTTAAAATGTGGAATTAATTTCCAAGCTAGCAAAAACTAGGTCTGCAAATACTTGCTGCAATCCAAACCTAGTTTTCTTTGCTTGTCTGCACCGCTGTGAAATTGGAATTACCATGCCACAGGAGTGCCCAACTGAAATCCAAATAGATTCCCACTCTCCTTTCAGGATACTCAAGTTTTCCAGTATCCTGACTAATTTTAGGATTAACAGATCTTTGGGATTGTGGCCCAGTATACAGAGGGGGCCCAACAGCTAAGCCAGGCACAGCAGGCAGCTGTGAGTCAGAATCCAGAGCAGGGCCAAAGCGCTGGCTGGCATACCTCAGAGCCGATAGCTGCTGGCTGGCTGCAGGTCTGATGTTAGGAAATTGTAATTAGGACTCGAGGGAGGAGATTTATACCACCATCCCACAGTCTGCATCACTTTGACCCGAGGGAAAGGCAGAGGCTGAAAATCATCCTGCTTGAGGGATGCTAGCTGGCTGGCTATACAGGAGAAGAGCCAAAGAAACAGAGCCAAACCCAGCACCTCTGTGCTCCCAGCGCCAAGTCATGCACAGCCTGTAAGAGACTGAAAGCACTGAGCTGGGACATCCAGGTGAGCAGCACATGCCTGTCACCAGCCTGCAAACCCGTACCTCTGCAGTCTCATGTACAAGCATGCAGACCAGGCAGAACTTCTTCAAAATCAATGCCACTGTATTCTCATAAAAACCTGGGGTTCTGCAAGAAGGTTCAGCCCTTCTGAGGAAGAGTGGGTTCATTCTAGTAAGGCCGACCTTAAACGCAAGCACATTATAAGCAGCAGACAACGAACGAAGAAATATTCCTACTCACATTTCACCCCATTTGGTAAACGCGGTAACTGCTAGTGGAGGAAAGAAAAGTGTCCCCCTGACTACAATGAATAGACTGGCCAGGCCACTCTCAATGTGGTAAGCACACACAGGCTGCCACTGGACGAACGGCGTTTGATATGATTACAGAACTCAGTGATTTTTATGGGTTTCTATAATCTTTGTTCTATGTTCCTGGAGTCCCATAATAAAATGTCCTGTTCTCACATCAACTCCTTTCTATTTATAATGGCTTTCTAACCCCAACACTATTCCAAATTTGGTCTATTTTGTCTGATGTGATCTAGCTTGAAGTCTTAAGGTTACCTGTCTTGGTTTCCAATGCAAAAGCAAGCATTTGCAAGCTCCCTCCAAAACAAGTGCACCTGTACAAACTGGAACAGCCACTGTCAGTCCCCAGTCTCTTGCTTTTCTAACGAGTCTGAACACGACCACAGCAAACCTTCAGACAGACCGTGATTTTCATCCTTCAGCTGGATGTCACTAAATAACTTCCTCTCCAATGGGAAACACCCTGCCATAGCATAGATGCACACCACATGTCCTGCAGTAAACTACAGCACAGGACAGAAGATGTGACACATAAATAACCTTTTGGTTCAATGAAATCCCATTAAGTTCAGTCAGCAGAGAGGATTCAGACAAACATGCAGACACCTTCCATCCAATAGAGACCTACAAATGCAAGCACAAGTCAAAACATTGCAATGATATGGCTGCCTTGGCACAACAGTGAATTCCACGTATTTCTGCATTGCCTCAGGATACAGCTCCATTAATACTCTGTTACCATCTCACTGTTTGGCAACTGATTCTTTTACTGCTTTACATGTTCTTAATGCTGCAGTGAGTCCCAGTGCATACACCTAGTCGTTCCCTCAAAACAATGGAGGAAATAACAAAAGTTGAGGTATGCCTTTCATAACAGAAAGAATATTCGGATTGCACTTCAACCTTGGATCACTGGACTAAACAACAGCTTTTATATATGTTATTTATCATGAGCAAAGACAAAATAAATATAATAATAAAAAAAAAAACAAACCACACAACATAAAACAAACTTTTTTCATCATAGAATAAATTATACAGGGTTATAGATTTGGTCTGATCCTTGGTTTTGAGCTCTGGCTTTCATCTCTCTCCCCAGAATCAGTCACTAAATCAGTGTCAAATATAGTAGACCAGCTCTCTAGATGCCAATGGTATCTTAATTGTCTGAAATCTCTGCCATTTACTCAATGCAAAGACAGAATGTGTGAGCTTAACACAGTAAAAAACCTCACGATTCAGGATACCTGTTCTGAAGTAACCCATCAGCGTGGGCTGTATGGTTCCCTTTCCTGGCACAGTCACTGCCCTTCAGGACAACACAGGACACCGAGCTCTGAACACCTGGTCTGTGGATCCTCAGAATGGCCCTGGTTCAGGATTCTCTCTTGTTGTCATTGTCTCCTTGCTCTATGCAAGCCCGAGAAACTTCTGCAACAGCACTTCCCAACTGGTACCCTACAGGAAACTGTACTGCTCTCTTCCTTATTTCCTCAGAAGACATAGGAAAGAAAGAAGATGCACCAGCTTCTCTCTTACAACGTAACAAGATGAGGAGATGAACCAGCTGGAAGCGTCCCCTAGAGATTAAGCAAGAAATGAAAGTAAACCCAATAAGCACCTACTTGAGGCCTGAAGCTGCCAGCCATAAATATGAAGCAACAGCCATCAAGAGAAGAAAGAAACGCAACAGCCAACTGGCCAATCACCAGGGCAGAGAGAATAAAATGAAATAAATGGAGGACAAACAAACTTACACAATTTATTTCCTCACTTCAGAGGTTTGACTGTAGAGAAACAAAATTATGACCCTCCACAACAGCTGGAGGCATGCTCCCAGTGAAAGGAAAGGTGGTGTCCACATGGCGTATAAGAACGGCTACCCCATAAATCACTGGACTGAGCTTTACAACAAAGATTGAAGAAAAGAGATAAGTAAAATCACAGGGATTATAGGAGTGAGAAAATACAGCATGGATTTACCAACAGCAGATCATGCCAGACTGATGCAGTACCTTTTTCATAATGTAGCAGATGTCCTAAGGCAATACAGAAGAAAAATACAACAGCCTTCAGTTAGCAAAACTTTAAAAGAACACTTGGTAAAATACCATATCAGAAATCACTATTACTAAGGACAGTGAAAATAAGTAATAATTAAACTGGCAAGGAGATTCTTAAAAAGCTTGATTTGTGTTCACAGAAGCTCCAGTTTTGGACTTGCAATTTAATATTTTTATTAACATGCACAGTACAAGAGTGAGGAATGAAACTATGGAACCTGCTGATGAGAAAAAATTTAGCTGCCTCATAAGATAACTGGGCTATCGTACAGGAAAAAGGGGGTAAATTGTAACTGGAATGACAGAAATAGGATGTGAGGTATCATGAATTTGTTATTTATTAAATCTGCCATGAGTTTTCATATAAACAAGTTTCAAGTGGTAGATCTAAAAGAATGAAAAATGACAAGGATAGTTTTTTTCTTTTGCAGTTTTCCTGCAGACCCGGTGAGTAAAAACACCTAACGCCTTAGTTTAGATATTGTGATGCAACACGTAGAAATGTTTGCTGAGATTCAGCGTATGTGATAGCACGAGATCACAAACTTAATTTTACAACAGAGTATACAGAAAAAGGCTTTGTGTTTTCCTCTGCACAACATATACGTTGCCATCCTGAAGCACTACGCTGCAAAACTAAACTCCAATAGGTATGTATCGCCCCTGCACATGTTAATAACACTAACTCGTGTTAGCCCTGAAGCCCGCAGAATTGCCTTGAAAACAAAGCCAATACGAGCAGAAACCAGCTTGTGAAACATCTGCATTTAGGCAACAGATCTACTCTGGCTTCTGCCTTCAAGGAACAACTGTAAAGCCCAAAATGCAGCAAAGTAAGATTGCAATAGCTTTAGAAGACTTTCAAAGTACGGGGTAGGATGGGGGAGAAGTGGCAGTGAAGACAGACAGGGACACAAATCCAAGCATTGTCAGTAACGAAGCCATGGGTAGGTCTTACTTTCTTTAAGAGGTTGCTTTGAGTTTCACCTTTTTTGTGCCCATGGAAACATCACAGGAATTGGCAGAAGAAATCATACCACCCACATGGCATTTCCATTTTTACCAGGTGCAGAAGCGCCAAGATCACAGAATCACAGAATCACAGAATTTCTAGGTTGGAAGAGACCTCAAGATCATCGAGTCCAACTTCTGACCTAACGCTAGCAGTCCCCACTAAACCATATCCCTAAGCTCTACATCTAAACGTCTTTTAAAGACCTCCAGGGATGGTGACTCCACCACTTCCCTGGGCAGCCTGTTCCAGTGCCTCACAACCCTTTCGGTAAAGAAGTTCTTCCTAACATCTAACCTAAAACTCCCCTGGCTCAACTTAAGCCCATTCCCCCTCGTCCTGTCACCAGGCACGTGGGAGAACAGACCAACCCCCACCTCGCTACAGCCTCCCTTGAGGTACCCATAGAGAGCAATAAGGTCGCCCCTGAGCCTCCTCTTCTCCAGGCTGAACAAGCCCAGCTCCCTCAGCCGCTCCTCGTAGGACTTGTTCTCCAGGCCCCTCACCAGCTTCGTCGCCCTTCTCTGCACCCGCTCAAGCACCTCCATGTCCTTCCTGTAGTGAGGGGCCCAAAACTGAACACAGTACTCGAGGTGCAGCCTCACCAGAGCTGAGTACAGGGGGACGATCACCTCCCTAGCCCTGCTGGTCACGCTGTTTCTGATACAAGCCAGGATGCCGTTGGCCTTCTTGGCCACCTGAGCACACTGCTGGCTCATATTCAGTCGACTATCCACCATCACTCCCAGGTCCTTCTCTGCCTGGCAGCTCTCCAACCATTCCTCTCCCAAATGCCTTTCAGGATCTTAATATCAACTCCAGTAAGATATTCTTTAGTCTAGCAATGAGATTAAAAATAACTCTTCCACTAATAAACTTCAGTTTGATTTTCAACACACAAAAAAATTGCTATTTTAAATCCAAGATATCATAGTATCGAACTGATAAGGAACATTTCACAAGGTAAAGATGAAAAAATGTTATATAAAACTGTTCTTCAAAATGCTATACTTCGAGAATTAAACAATAAAACCAATCTCTTTATGGCCTCACTATCCTTGATGGGCCTGACCTTGTTCCAAACTCTGGATACTATATTGCATCTGTCATCCCTCCGACTTAGCTTGCATGTGTATCACAGGAAGCCCAGGAAATCAAATCCCATAGGAAACTAAGTCCAGCTGTAGTTCTCTCCTTCACCAAGGTGACCTGAACATTTAATATCAAAATTAGAATTTGTGGAAGAAACTCAGTGAAAATGAAAACCATATTTATGGAAAGAGCTGGTGATCTTTGACAGAAAAAAGTCACAAGCGTAAGTAAAAGGTAGATGCACTGATCAGTCAGAAAAACAATTTCCTAGCAAAGAGCTGATGGCAAATTTTTCAAGAAAGAAGACTTTTTAATTCTGGGTTTAGAGACTGCGTATGAATATTTTTTTGAGTAGTCCTCAAAGAGAAGACTTAATGTATATGCTGATTAAGGCCTTGATTCTGTATTCACTTGCATGAAGTTGCTTATTTAGTGCTTACACATTGTAACTGAAGCTAACCTAAACCTACAATGAGATCTGGAGGAACTATGTGCATTTAACAGCTTGAGCATGTTATCCTTTTTTCTTTAAAAAATTATTAATTCACATCATGCTCTACATAGAATTCTCTAAAATACACCTTTTGTTGAACTCACACCTGCTTCTGGATTCTTCCCCCACCATCTGCTCCATTTGCTGCCATTCCCTTTCACTATGAGATTGCTCATCCAAGTCAGTGTTTTTGCTGTTTAACTGAATGATTGGTGCTTAAAACCAAGAAAAAAAATATATATATTTTTAAAAAAGCTTTATTAAATGCTTATTTTTTCCCAGAAAAATTAATTTGAAGATATCACAAAACTGTTTCTCTCTTTATGGTTTATTTTTAATTTACTTTTAAATGCAATTACATGTAAATGTAGTTTAAATGTAAACAAAGCTCTTTGTCTATTAGGTGACAGTTTTTGAAACTAGCTTTAGTTTAGGGAATATTTTCCTAACTGACAGCTTGGATGGACACATAGGAGCTGTAAATACTTCTCTGGCAACTGAATAAGCTGATCCTGAATATCTGTGCAAACTCACACTTTGCTCTTTGTTTCTCATTATTTATTATTAAAACTGCATCACTTTATAAGGACTTTATATTCAGTTCTGAGTCACTTGTAAACAAATCACAGTCTCCAGTGAGAGAGCAGAAAAGGGAAGTTTCTCCCTTTCCTAGTTGCTATCAGCCTCAAAATATTCATGCTGAACTCCATCATATGCATGGGATGGCCAAACTGTAGTTGCTCTGAGAAACAGTGGTAGATTGTGGGTTCATAAAAACAGGCAAGTGCAAACAGACAAAAAATACGTCAGAAAAATATGTCCAATTAATGTCTAAGGAAAGCTAGTCAGTGATCCTCCAGTGAAGAAACAGAAGGAATGTCATATGGATCCATTCCACCTCCTGAACATTCCCAACAACATATGTGCTCACTGAAAAAACTGAAATGACTGCTATGTTGGAGACAAGGAATGAAGTATTTGTAGAGAATTACCTGTTTGGCATTGCTTAACATGTTAGTAAAAATCAGAATGTTTTAAACTCTTACTGACTCCGTATTAAAACAACCAACATCTGTCACAGCATTCAGGAGTCTTTGCTGAAGGATCCCACAAAGAATCCTTCGCTGAAAAGACAAGGGGGAAAAAGTCTCTAGAGAATTGTCTTGCTTGCTTCAAATATTCTCCCCCTAATTCTCCATCTCTGGAGGACAAAGGAGGGGGAATCTTCTCCCAGATGCTAGTGTGAATTTAGCCTGTGTCTTTGTGTCTCCATGGCGACTATGTCAACACATCTGTTTTCTTTTTGCACTTGTGATGGAAGCATTCCACACAGAACTCATCATTGTGGGGAACAAAAACAGTATCTCAGGGCAGAACCAGGGGGAATTCTTTGCCACAACGACCAAAGCTGTCCTGCTTTAGGTCATTTCCATCAGTGATACATGCCACCAGAAGAAAAGACTGGTGAGTGTAAAGTCATAGCCTAAAGCTCAGAACTTGTATATCTCTCGATACTTTACTTTTTAATTAAAGTAAGAATAATAGATATTAAGCCTTTGCAAGGGAAGAAAAAGAAATATAGATCCAAGATATTCGAGGCTGTCAGGTGAATTACAACTTTCTAGACTTGTGCAATGTTAACATGGTATTATAATGTGCCCACAGCTGTCAGACATTTTTGCCCCTTTGTATAGGCACTACAAATGAGTACCTCCCAAGACCTCACTGCAGAGCTCCATTGTATATACATTATTTGTAACTTTATCTCCCATTTCCAACAATATTTATTAATTGCCAGCTAATGGAAGAGGAAAATGCATTGCAATGCAACTATGTCCAAGTTATTTGTTTATCTCACTAAATATATTTCAGCTCCAGAACTGGCAAAGGAAAGCAAAAGTTGAAACCAGCATTGTTTCAGTAGCTGCACATTCATGCAGTGCCTGGAGCGTGTTAAACTGGGTTTTACCAGTCATAAGAATGTCCCATGTTCCTATTCACATTAACTTATGAAAATGAGTAAGTCACTCTCAAGCTTCACTGTCTGCAAAAGGAAATACAAAATCGAGATATCCTACAAGAATTTTAATATTTTTAACAAAACTAAACCATTGATTTTAGAAAACGCACCACATTTACCACAACCACTGTACATTCAATATGCATTCCTGGTACTCCAGCATTTTTTATTTATCATTCCTGCTTGTGAAATCTTTGGCCTTCAATATGACCTAGTTCCATGATCCACTAGTGAGCTTTTGGCTGTGACTGCAAACCTAGAAATAAGGAGAAGGTCTTTACTCTGTAAAGTGCCTTCTCTCAAGCAGAATTGATTACTCTTTGCCACACAAAGTCCTCACAATAGCAAAGAAACAGAAAAAAAAAGATTTTCCGATATTTTAGATACACTGGAAAGCACAAATAGCAAACCTGTCTGGTATGGACTAGTTAAGTACTAGTTGCTTGCTTTAAAAAACATCCCCTGTATATGCTTTGTAAGGGGAAAGTATTGAGAACATTTAAAATATGGAAAGCAACTACTTTGTATATTTAAAAGCTTATCATTTTAACAGCCCTTTAAAGGTCTTTGCAATAACCAGTGTAATGTCATTCTTCTAACACTCATGATCCAGTACTCAGAGCTTCAGGTTCTGACAACTACAGAGCAACTGGGGCTTCTACAAAACACGCAGTGAAGATAGGATTTTTCATATCTTTTTCTATTTCCTACTAAGCTTGTTACATGCTTCATTCAGTGAACTGGATAGCCAGTTCCTGGAGAAAAAAAAACAAACAAACAAACACCTTATCTTTACTTTTGAGATGTCACCTTTATGGATTTAAATTTATCTGATAAAGAAGAACAGAGAGAATTATAGATATGAGCCCAAGCTTAGGATTTGTCCCTTTCGATCTTCATACTTCAAATTGTCCAGAAACTCACTCGAACTGTCCAAACTCCAGACACAACAGACATTTCCCTGACCTTCCTGCACAGCTAGTACTGAGGAGGCATGCATTCTGGGGAAGGATTATGCCTTCCTTGCAAAACTGCTGACTTTGAGAAAGTTACAGTAATCATATGCAAGAAAAGAAGCCCAGGCATAAACTTACTTTACAGTAAAAATAAAAATAGTAATACTTACAGCTGTCTGCAAAACACCAAGTCAGTTTATAACACATGGTTTTAAACCAATTTGGTGACAGGCATAAATGATGAGAAGGCATGAGGCAGTGTCCTTACATGCACACAGAAACATCCTTTTATGGTTTTCTGGTTGTAGCAAAAATCCCACTTTACTTCTGCCCAAGCCATGAACCAGGTGCACCTAAGTCTCATTTTCTTTCATGAGTCACAGGTAGAACACCCTGAAGGTGAAACTACTCATATCATGCAAATTTGTTTCTAATGAACAGAACTTTATTTTTCAGTTTTATGCTAAATTCATTGCAATCAACAGGAAAAGTTCTTTGGCATCACTGGATTTTAAATCAGCCTTCAGCCTCTAAGCCCAGCATGGAAGTGATGTGGCAGCAGAATAAAGACCTTAAAATCAGGGGCAGGCAACCAGAAAATCAAATGTCTAGAATTAGACAACACTGAGGCTAATGAGGATTACCCTTCTGTTCAGGTAAGAAAGCAGCACCAGATTCATTGTTTGCTATTTTGCTGATATTCAGACAGGTTCCTAAAAAGAAGCTGTTGCTTCAATTTGCTTTCAATTTCCTTAAGAGAAAAACTTAAAAGCATATTCCCAAGGTTTGGAAATGAGCTTATGTGAGCAGCAGAAGCCTGAACAGCATCCAGCTTCTTTCTAATTAGCTAGAGAAAAAAACTGGAAAGTGAGAATTTGTTAGTCCAACCTTACCATATAAAAGACGTTGCCTTGCTAGGACAACAAAAGGCATGTGGTGAAGAGTTCATATTTCTGCTTTAGCGTGGAGCTTATCCATTCAAATGTTTCACTTTTAGTAACTTTGCTGCTGCCATTTTTATGCTAGTTTAACATCTCAACACAGTATTTATTTTAGAAAGGAATAGGAACCTCCATTTTCTCCAATAAGAACCTCTGAGGCAGGAAGGGACATTAGTATTCAAATGTTGTAATTGGAACTGTTAAACTGCTAACTGGATATGCATGATGTCCCCTAAACTGCCAGAGACATGTCACAGAAAAGACACACAGTGAGCCGTGTTCTCTTAAAGGACAGGGCAGATGATGAAAGCTGAAGCCATTAGTCATTTCACAGCTTGTTTGGGTTGGCCTTGGGTTTTTATGCCTTTCAGAATACTTAGCTAAGGAATTTCATGACATGGCAATACTTAAAGTGAAAAGGGCACAGTAATTAGTTCAAGGCATGGAAGGAATTTGATTTTATAACGTAGACTTTTTGAATGCATAATGCGTATTAAAAGGAGCTTGCAACTTTTAGATTGGCAAAAACTCAAAATTATCCTTGGCGATGGTATGAAAAGTTTCCCACAACTTTGTGCAGAGTGAGACAGAAGTCAAAATGAGCCACTTTTAATAAAACAAATCTTTTTAATTCTCAAAGATAAGGCCTTGAGTTCTTATCCCAGGGCAGGAGTCATCATTCAGTATATACTGATTGTGATTTTTGCTTCAGCTCTGGCTGACCAGCCGCGGTGTGACAAAGCCCGGCTCTGGGCACACACCCAGCTGCCATTCTTGGATCACAGGAGTTCTTGTCCCTTTTTCAACTTTGCTGGCAAAGCATTAGCACAGATCCTAGGGATGAATTAATCTACTGTATAAATATATACTGTGGAATCTTCCCTTGGGAAAAGGATACAAGTTCACAGAGAACTGCCAGTCTAGTTGAAAGTTTCATTGACGCTGGAAGTGGTATTTTGTTACATTTTAGGACATTTATCTGAATTTATTCCATATCTTTTTCAGAAGGAAGTTTCATAGAAATTACTTCCTAATATCAATAAAAGCACTGAATGTATTTTTTCTTGAAATATTTAAAACATATTTCAAGATTTCAGTATTTTTGTATTTCATTCTTTCAAAAGATCAAAATACTAATTTGGAGGAAATCCTAGAATTAAAAAAAAAAAAAAAAAAGAGGTAAAATGATCAGGAAAACTTTGGGGCAGTTTAATTTCTTCCTTTTTATAATCACTCCTGGTTTTCCAATGGAAACAAAACTAATAAGATATTTTCTATTTACAGTTTTTTAAAACATTGAACAAGCAAATCAAAACACAGACTTTTCTCTCCTTCTCCCTACCCAGACAACTTTAATTTTCCAAGTAACAGTACCTTTTCATTTATAAATAGGGAAATAAAGATAGAAAATGAAAATAGAGTAAGTCTAGAAAATAAACTCAGAATTCTTAACCATTGTAGCTCAAAATTGGTAGACTAAGTGGGACCACTGCTCATTATTTTCAGGCACAAAGAATGGAAAATTTTCTATTGGGCAATGAAAGTTCATCTTATTTATAAGATGGCTGCTCATTATTTTCAGGCACAAAGAATGGAAAAATTCACATTGGGCAATGGAAGCTCATCTTTCTTTATAAGATGAGTTCTTTTGTTGGGCAGCACCATGCAATTACTTATGACATTGTTACCAAGCTGAAGAGTTTGTTTGTGTACTATGTAATAATTCTGACTGGTGTCATGAACTGTTTTTCTTTTTTAATCAGTGAAAAATGATGAAACTCATATGTGACATGTGAAATCCATGAGTTCCTAACAGATTTGTCACAACTGCTGTTCTCCCAGTCAGAAATACAGAATAGCCACATATTTTTCATCTCCCTCCTGCAAATGGGAGCTCTCTAAAACAGCAGGTTGGACTTTCTTGGGAAGCTTGATTTCTCTTGACTCACCACAGAGGACAGGAGCAGAACACAAAAAACATCTTGTCAGAGATAAAACTAGCCAAGTGTTAATGATAGGTATCCAAAGCCACAGAACAGAAGTGCTCTGAGACACAATCAGGGAAAGGAAGCTCAGTGACAGAGCCCCAAGCACATCCTCCCCACGCCTGCAGGTTTGGCTGCCTGGGCTTAGGGCCAAAGCAGAGCTAGTGCAGCCAAGGGCTGCTTGTGGCTCTGAAAATGCATGCCATAAATTCAACACTCAGCTGGAGATTCAATTGTACGTTGGACTTTTCAACCCATGAAGCTGGTTTGCTTGAAGCAAGATTAGATGTTCTCAATTGAAGAGGTGTGCTGGAGGGGGTGGGATCAGAGTAATTCACAAGACTGCTGAGATTCAAGTGTGAAAAAGATGGAAGTTTTATACAGAACAACTGGTGGGGTCCTGCCATGGATGATTTTTATCAGGTCCATGTCACAGCATTTTTTTCTATTTCAAAATACCTTGTCACTGCAGTATAAGGTTGTGCATCAAATCCTAAGGCCAGTAAGTCAAGAGAAATACCAAAGTTTTTCCTATACGGTAAGTGGATATGTGTTACAGATTTTCAGAAAACAGAAGAGCTACCTTATTTAGGATGGTTTCTGTCACCTTGCAATGCCCATGGATACATATCGTATCTTCTGTTACTTCGAGTATAGTGATACTTAAAATGCCCCGTCCTCTCCAAAGAAGCCTTGCCTCTGCCCCCCAATTCCACATGCTGTAATTGAACAGCATACAGGAATCTGTTGCAGAGCAACAGATTGTCTTTTTTTAAAAGACAAGTATTTTAAAAGCAAGACTTGCCCTTGCTTCCAAATAGGTCCTGCACAAAATCAGGATGAACATAACTTGAGTCTAAGCACTCAAATGCAATACACAATTCCTATGAACAAATAACCAATGCTAATTCAGATATTTAGTTGCATATGCAAACATATTTTACATCCCTTTAGCATACTGTGCAATAAAAGCTGATCCATCATACAATTAACTAAGCACTTCAGAAGTGTAAGAGCAATACATAGCTCTTACACAGCACTTGTCTGAACCTCCAGCTTTCAGAAATCATGAACAGCTGCCTTCTAGGGGGAAAAAAAAAAAAAAAAAAGCTTTTTGAGAATGGCTTTTTAAATATGTTGATCAATTTTTGATTCTTTATTCTTGATGTTTAGAGCCTTTAGAATTCACATCCATCGTTTTTTACCTCACATCCCACTCCAAGCAACAGTCATAATATTTAAAACATTTTTCTAGGGAGGCTCATGATTCTGTGTCAACAACTGTTTCCAACAGCTAAGAGCAAAAGTGAAACTCCATGTGTCCCAAGAGCAAGCCAAGAAAGGATATATGAAATCATATAAAAAGGAGAGCTTACCACTAGGAAATGTCAGTTACAAAAGGCAAAGGGGATATCAATATATAGTTGCTGTTATCAACTCTGCAGGCTGTTGTTTACTCCTTACATTATTCACATCTAAGTGAAATAATAATAACACAGAACGCAACAGAACTAGTAGTTGCTATAAAGCCCTGCTGAATTTATTTCCCAAAGAAACTTTATAAAAAGCAGGATATCATTACTGATGTGAGAGCATACACATAAATCCAATTCCTGCTTCATTTTGTTTAGATTTTTTTACTCTCTCATAATATTTGGAGTTCTGCATACTCTGTAAGGAGCCCTACCTCCTCAATGTGCATCATGATCACGATGTAAATTTCTAATTTTTCAGATTTTCACAAATTATGGTGGTTTGGTTTTGGGTGGTTTATTTTATTTTTTAGAAGGGGGAGAGAAGCAGATAGCATACTGCATTTCATCTCCCCTGCCATATCCCTGTGCAACAATGTTTTTGCAGCTGTTAACCTCCTCCACCCCTCTTTTTAAATGACTATTGAATTTCTTAAAGGAAATTGGGAAGCCCTAAAGATTTTGAGGTACACCAAAACAGCCCCACAGACTCAGTTAGATCCTGTTCATCTAACTTATGATCTTTTGTCTCAAGTATACATACAAATCAGGTATGTGCAAATGCAACTAGTTACCTGATTAATATCTTCAGCCAGAATTAACTGCTGATGTAACCAGCACAACAGGCAATTTATAGAGAAAAGAGCCCCCCTTCTTAGAGCCTGTATTCAACATTCCCAAATTGTCTTGCTCTTTAAGTAAGCGTTTAACGCAGTCACAGAAGCAGTAGGGAGTGAGGGGAGAAATGACAATCAAGCTATACAAATATCTCAGAATTCAGGCTTCAACCTTTAGCGAATGATATCAGAACTGCTAAACTCTGGCAGAAGTGCCAGTATGGAAAATAAACTAAAGAAACAGATGGGTTTACTCACTAATAGAGTAAGCTTTCCAAAGGCAGACCAGCTGCAACACACGTAATGTGAGCCACGATCCCACGTCTGTGCTTCATCCTACTGAGAGAACCGAAGTGGAGGTGGGAAACAAAGGACACTGATTCCGACATACCACACAGATCTCTCTCTATCCAAATTAACACTGTCCAAGACATGCTCCTGCTCAGTAGACATTGCATTGTGCTAAGGACAAATTTCTTCTACCCCAGTAATCTGATGCACATTGAACTAGACTGAGAAGTGATGACCTTGCTGTAAATGACAGTAGCAGCTCAGGGGACTGGATGAGTACAGGGCTAGTGAAAAAGCCACACACTCAAATACAAGAATTTGGTCCTCAAAATGGTTCTGCAACAGACTGATTAAACATTTACAAGGAATTAATCCCTTGCCTTCAGTACAGAATAGTGTAGGACTAGTGTAGGACAAAGCCATCCTGTAGAAATCTGGGATTTAATTTTCTTTTTAACTTCAAAAGGGAAAAAAATGAAAAGCAAACACCAAAAAGAGCCCAAAGTTTAAGACTGGCTCTCTGCCAGCTCTTGAGCCATAGACAGTTTGGAGACATTCATGCAGTGCTAAGTCAAGTGATCAGCAGTGAAGCCATTCTGACACAGGAACTGTTGAGAAATGCACATAGCTGGGCAAGTAAGCCAAGTAAGTTACTGAAACCAACATCAGCAGGCTCACCAGGAAACAAGCTGCAATGCTAAAACAAAAAAATGAGAAACCTTTGTGATCTTCTTCTTCTTCTCCCTTTCTGTTAAAGCTTACAAGTGAGTAGATCCAAAGTTCTGTGGCTCTGCGCTATCATAAACTTGGTAGCTGGTCCTCAGTCAGAAACTGTAGTCCACCCTCAGGAAGCTCATCAGTTTAATTCAGTTTATGAAAAAGCAAGATGCCAACCTAGCAGAGCCAGAAACTGAACCTAGGACTCTTACACCATGGAGAATGAGTAGGAAGAACCCTATCCACTGGGCTTTACGCCTCCTGCACTTTAATCAAAGACAAATTGGATTCAAAGTCTTTCTCCAAGTTGAGAGAAAAAATAAGTAGCTGGGAACTGTAACAAGAGAGAAACTCTTCATCTGCAAAGGCCAAAGGCTAGAAATAAAGCAAGAATTCCCTAATTTTTAATTTGGCTTTATCCCATGAAATTGGAGTCCATGGCTTTCCTTGGGGCCGTTTGCTATGCCTTACATGTTGCTTGTGTTTAGTAAATCTGGGTATTGAACATTGTTGTGCACCTATGATTCCTCCACCATTCATGTTTATATATTATTACCCTCTACACATTTGCTATGAAGAGCCAAAGATAAGAGCCAGGAAGCTGGCTGCTCTCCTAATGCAGGAACAGACTGCTGAAACTGCAACCACAGGAACTGACTGGGCGATGTGCTCTCACCTGCACTACCAATACTTTGGATTATCTTCATCACTTGAAAGAGCATACAGTTATAGTGCACACTTTAAGCAAATTAGCATAAATAGCATAAGCAGTGAGGAAAAGACATTCTACCAATTCATGTGAAGAGTACATCTGCTGTGTAACCCAAGAGTTTCTAGTTAATCAGTATTTTTGCTGAAATGGATGATTTTCCACAGTCTCAGAATGACTACTTATGATACTACATTATGCTTTATGAGCACAGTGAAAAGCAAACCAGGAATTAAATGGATGAAATTAATAAAGCCTTTATTATTTGGGGGAGTTTGAGGGATGTGCTTGGTACTGGATGGCACATCTGTGGCACAGAGTGAGGCAATCCAAAACCACCTATGGACTAAACCTGGCTTGACTCTGAAGGACTGTTTTGTTAGGAGACAAGTGTTAAAGGACTTGTACATGTCTTCGATGAAAATCAAAAAAGCAGGATATATATAACCTGTATATATATATATACACACATATATATACATATATCTATATATCTATATATAGATATAGATATAAGAGAATTGTTCCTCTGTCAAACAGTAGAAATATTTGAAAAGAGATCCTCTGGGTAGTATTGTTGTAAACTATTTTATTTTATTTTAATATTTTCTATATCAGTTTGAATAATAAGAATAGAGGACAGTTAAAAAATCTGTCTATGACACCTACTTTGGGGCCACTGCAAGGATTTCAGATGACAAGCTGAAAATTAAAAACAATCTTGACAGGCTGGAGAGAATCTAAATTCAACAAAGTTGAGTTCAGTACGGGTAAGGGCAAAATGCTCTACACTTCAGAAGGGCAAAGGAACTGCACAAAAGTAAAACGGGGACCATCTGGCGAGGCAGCAGTTCAGCAGAAAAAACATCTAAAGCTTATGGTGAATCAACATGATGCTGATATTAAAAAGGCTAATCCCATTCTGGGAAGCATTGTTACAAGAGTCATATGTAAAACACACAGGCAATCTATTCCACTCCATTTGAGAAATGAAGACAGTATTTCCGCTTTTTGGGAATCAGATAAGAAAAAAAAGTAGAATTGGAGAAACTCTGGAAGAACAGGGACAGAAAGAGGCATGGTCGCAACTGGCAGAGAAAATAAATATGGGACTGTCTGAATATCCTGTAATACAGAGAGTCAAGAGGTACATAAAAGAGGTCCCTGCAAAAGAAAAGATTTCACAGCAGAAATTAATTTTATTTAAGGATAGTCAGGAGATCTTTATCCAAAC
Source organism: Aythya ferina (assembly GCF_964211825.1). Classification (NCBI taxonomy): domain Eukaryota; kingdom Metazoa; phylum Chordata; class Aves; order Anseriformes; family Anatidae; genus Aythya; species Aythya ferina. The sequence continues at coordinate 15,232,469 of NC_140315.1, read as the reverse complement.
TGGCAGAGGAAAAGATAGCTACAGGTATACAAGGTTAGCAAATTCAACTCAACACAAAAGTTAACTGAACTTCGAGACAGTGCAGCCAGTGTTTCACCTCGTAAAAAGTATAAAATTAAAACTGTCCTTAAAGAAGGAACAATCCCTACACTTTGCAAAGCCTTTGGTATGCACTGCAGGATTTTTAGAGGGCAGGCAATTTAATAGAAGAGAATGAGGCACCCCTAAAGTCCCAGCACTCATAAAGAACAGGACTGTTGTTTGTAGTGAATCCAAGATTACCATTACCCAACACTATCAGACCTGTTCTTTCCTTTTTCAGAGTTCGAGAATGGCTTTGCCCTTGATGCTGTGCTTAACTTTCCTTCAGTCTCAGTGAAATCAGCCTGTAACTTACGCTGACGTTGGCTTTCACACAGGAAAGGTAATCAAACACATGGAGGCACTGTGAACATCGGACAGAATGCTGCAATTCACATCACTGGAAAGTGGGTGCTCCGTTAGAAAATGCTAATGAAAAAGCTATAAGGTCCCTATACCTCCTGGTTAAGTTTGTGCCTAATTATGAAGAAATAGCAGAGACACAGCAGAATCCATCTAAACCTTTTTGCTAAATAAACACAAAATGAGAGGCTTAGATCCATACACTTACTGTTATGCTAGAAGGCTTCTTAAACACAAAGACAACATTTAAAACCTTGCAAGCCATATGCAAGTATTCTGGCCAGTTATACTATCAATTGGTCTAATCATTTTTTGGAAATGTAGATAAACCAGTCTCTTTCCACTAAAAAAAAAAAAAAGTTATATTAACTGGTATTAAACATTATTCTGTCTTTTCATTTCCTTCCTGCTTTGATCATCTTAGGCAAATAGCATCCATGGATCCGCTCAAGAGAAACAGAGTGTAACACACTGAAACTTTTCCTCAATTTATAATGGTGTCCAGCACTGAAATCAAAGCTCTTTCTGGTTAGCAGAGGGGACCGGGGGAAAAAAAGGGAACTGTATATGCTGATAAGCATTTTTTGATAGCAGAAGAATAAATTATTGTGGTTCTACTGCAAGTAGATTATTAATCTTCCTGTGAATTTACAATACTCAAAAAATGACCATCGAAATACTGTAGATATTTATGAGCAAATAACTCCAGGGAAAAATGTGCCCTATTTCATTGCTTGGACCCAGAATTCACTCCTTCACAATGATTCAGTATTAGAAAGCAGTTCCTATATCTTCCTTTTACACATGCACCCTTTCCCAAATTTGGATTTTAATTTTCTGATGTCTTCTAGTGCATCTTTGACACTGATGATACAGCAATATTGTACTACAGAATAATACAGAAATATTGTACTCATAGCATCATGCGTATGAGGTAAAATTATCTCTCCTCTCACACTACCAGTGATTGACTGTGCTGCTACTACGTATACTATAATGGGAAAACACAACGATTAAGCATCAGTCAAAACCTCACTGGACCCTTTTCACCTTCCAGCCACTTGCTTCTCATTCTGCCCACTGGAAATAATAATAATAAATTAAAAGAACAAAAACAAACAAAGAAAAACTACTAAAAGCTGAAGAGATTCTCTCAGGCAATACGGATGGATTTCATATTAGCTTTTCCAGACTGCTTCAACAATGACAGAGAAGCTTGAAATTAACTTTAGTATTTACAAATATTATTGGTGTGATTATCCCAGGAGGAACACATACAACATCCCTGAAAACCGCACTCCCAAATTTCCAGATTTAATTCGAAGCACACTGCCTACCTCAGGACAAAATGCCTGACTCCTAAAAGCTTTAGCATCCTCTCTGCTCTGCTGCTGAAGGATTGCTATTTCTAGAACTCAGCTCTGTAAGATAAAGTGTTAATACATTATTTCTGTAGGTCTGTAGGGCCTGAAGTTTGAATTTAATGTGAACTGAATAAAATCATTTGCTTTTTATCAGCATGGTCCATGAACCATGGTTTGAGGCCAAGATGTGACTCTAAGGAAAATGAGTTTAGCTGCAACTCCCTAATCCCTGGATAAAATCATAAAATCACCACACTTCACTCAGTACTGTTTAGTAAGGAATAGCTGCCTCCATAGTAATAATAATAATAATACTTAAGAGCCACTAACTCCTTAAAGACGATGGCCTTTCTAGGTTCAGATGAGGTACCTGGCTGTGCATGGAGAAGATGCAGCATAGCCAAGACAGAACAATAATGTCCATTTCACTTTGATGTTTGATTTCTGAAAATCTGCTCAGAAATCTACTTTCAAAAGAGAGGAAACATCCTCTTGCACATTCTTTCTCTCTTAACACATGCATAAAGATGTACTTTTATGTCCAACAATTCTGTATTAAACTCATACTTTGCTGCAGCTATAATTCCAGAATAAACATAGGAGTAACTCTTGATACAGATTGTTGTAATAACCCATGAAAATATAGAAACTCAAATGTAGAGACTGTTGCTGAAGCAATTATTGTTTTCCATAAAATCCACAGAATTACATATGCTAGGAAGGAAAAGAGCTAAGTTCATATGAATTGACTGTTGTTTTAAATATTGGTTCCACCTCTCTTAATTAGATGCAAAGGAATTTCACTAACATCAAGAAGTATACCTACACTTAGGCCTGTAGCACACACAGATACTGACCATTCCTTGGCAGAAACTTGATGGTGTGCTGTAAGGGAGCAGAAACAAACCAACACAACCAATCACAACTAAACCTCCCATTGAATAGGTGAAGCATAACCAAATGAAATACTTCTGACAATTTGATGGAATAATCTTGCATGAGGAATACTCCTGAGAGAAAATGCAGAGGGAAAATACTCTGAGAACATTATTTCTTACAATTTCTTCTCAGAAGCCTATGAGCTTCCTTAAGATTCTCCACACAGTAAGTATGAACTTAATAGAACATGCTCAATTTCTTTCTCTGAAGCAATCTTAAATATTTTTTATTCCATCATATAACTTTTTAAAGTCCTTTCTGTGCACCAAACCATAGTTAATAGGCTGATAAGAGTTTAAAAAACAGCAAATAAAAAGACATAAGCCAAAAAATTGATCGACCCCACCACGGCTCAGATTTTATTTTGTAGAACTCAAGCAACTTCAATCACGCTAATTCTACCCTGTTCTAAAGTGCAACTTCTAAATCCTGCAGAACCATCCCAGTATTTAGACACCAGCAGAATAACTCCAGATTTGGCACAAGCAGAAAATAATTTATTTTGTTTGTTTACATACAGTTATACAAGCTAATTTAAGATTCAGCTTAGCAGTGGTATTTTTCAAACAAGGAGGCAGTACTTGTTAGTTTGACCACAGTCCAATGTTAATCTGCACAAACAACAAACAAGGCTGGATGTGAACAGAGCTATCACACAGCTATCTACATCAGCCGTGTACATCTAATGCAAAGTTATTTAGAAACATAGTTAAGTAAGCATATTAATCAATGAAACCTGAAATAAGAGTACCTATGAAAACAGCTGTACTGTTTAAACTAAACTAGTATAAGTATGCATAGATTGGCTCTAGCAGTTTCTGCCGTTCCCATTTCCACTCTAATGCAATGGATTATCTGACTCTACCTCTCCTTAAAAAACAATTCTCATTTGGCAGAGAATTTTTAGCTAAGGGTGCCAGATAGGGATATGCTGGGGCCATCTGTACATATGTATCTTTCTTAAACAGTACTAAATAAAATATCCATACTTCTTAAAAAAAAAAAAAAAAAAGTGTTCAATAAGGAACTTCGGAGTTAGACAGTGGTATTTTGTAGAATATATTATTTTACACTCTGGATTAAACTGAATAACTCATCTGAAAGATATCAATTCCTAATAATTCATAATAAGCATATGATATTATCATATAATTAAAATTTATTATTTGGTGTAGATATGCTGCAGGATTTTCTTCCTGAAGGGTTCACATAGGGTCCAATCCAGTTTTTCAATGTTCTTTTTTCCAGTTCCCTTCTGACAAACAAGAAAATGATTGTCACTGCCTTACACTTTGTTTCAAGCCAAATCTCTTGACTCAGTTTCCATCCTTCTACTTGATCACCCCAAATTCCTTTTCCAACCTCTTTCTCGATAACTGTTGGGAAGTTGGGTAACTTCTTTCTGGATAACTTTTTTGGGAAGGGAAAGAGATTTATTTATTTTTTTTATATATACCGAAGCTAACTTGATCCTGGCTAAAACGTCTGCCCTACTGAAATTGTGCCTGAGAGATACTTGGATCCCAAAGATATCAGATCTTAAGCAACAAGAAATAACTTCAGAGCACTCATCACAAGCATAGCAACAACTCAGAGAAATAAGGAGTATTTTCTTTCAAATGCAAATCTACCTGAAGTAGGTAGAGTTCTGTCATCTGGTGAGAGACCTGTCCTTTCATTCAGTGCACATTCCCAGTAGTAAATAGGTAATTTGCCTGCATTGCCTTTTGGGACATTTTGAGTTTATTTTCATAAGGATAAGCAGAGAATGCACCTTTACTGACTAGCAAGAGTGGAAATAGCATCAAAGCATCCATTAACTCGCAGCTGTTTTAAATGGCACCCTAACAATAACAGGCAAAGTGTTCCATTTGACAGCCTTTCTGTCTACGGAAAGTAGTGATCTGTGGAGCATACTGATATTCCTGCCCTGATAAATCTGTGCTGGTACACAGGCAAAGCACAGTCTGGGAAAAAGGACTCAAAGCAACAGAAATGAGAATCATTGACAAAAACTACCAAGTGGGAGTCTTGGACTGTTATTATAATACCTTAAAAAATTGTCATGATGCTGAAGTTAGAACAACAAAATATTTTAATTGCATGCAAGAAACACGTCTCTCTGCTCTGATTATCAAGGACTGAAATGATTCTTCGCGGGTACATGCCTAGAAGTGGACTTTTCAGCTTCTCCACAAGAGACATTCTAGGAGGTGATTATATACTGAAGAAATGTAAAATCCTATAGGTTTTTACTGTAATTGATAAAATGGGTTTCAAGGATAACAGCTGGGTTTGAGGTATATACAGTGAAATCCTTTGAAAATCCAAACATAATATGCTTGACATTAAGACGTATTTCAGTGACAGCCTGGAGCAAATATAAAGAGCATCCTTCAGCAGAGGAGACAAGGACAAAATATTGGGAACACTAAAAAAGGACTATAAAATACCCTCCCCAGCAAAAGGTTTTAGCACATTATCACTGCAGATTTACAAGAAGAGTTTCAATTATTAGTAGGAATGAGAGTAGAGAGAAATCATTGGAGAGTTACGAAGAGGGCAGAATGATCCATCTGATATTCTCTGCTTCTGCCAGTAATGATTTGAAGCAACAAGGAACAACTGCAAGTTCTCTCTCTTGATTAGGGTTAGAAGCTTACCTAATTATGAACAGTTGTGCCTCAGATCAGACATCACAAACAATGATCAAAGTTAAGATATTCAATACAAATGGCCTCTGTGGATGTCCTATTTGATTTGCATATTTTCAAATTTTAAAAAGCTCAACTCTGCTAGCATTTGTTCTTAAGCCCTCAAGTTTAATAAGGTTGCCCTCTAAAGCCTTTGAAGTATTCCTGCCTATGAAAAACAAACACTTGACTGCATCACAGAAAGAAAGAAAACACATAAACGCTTCCAGAGCCAGTTAGAAAACAGAAACTATGGACTCAATCCCATCAATAAGGGGATACATCTCAAGCTCATCTCTAACTGAATTGAATGGAGCCCTCATAAACCTTGGCAGCCTCCTTGTAAATGCCTCTTACAAAACATAAATCAAGCTATGAGCTGAAAGACATGACTGAACTGAAGGTAATTTTTCAGTGCCCAGAGGCAGCATTTTCCTTTTTTCCCCATATTACTGATCCTGTTACTGCCTGATAAGCAAATTAATTTTCTCACAATCGCTACGTAAAACATGTAATTAGCATTTCAGTACACTAAACTGCTACCAGCCCACTACACTGGTTTGAGAGCTAGGAATACTCAACAGACAAATCATGCTTTTGATACTGTCTTTGGACCATCCATACAGTGAAGTTGCTAGTAAGCTATTTTGCAGTGATGATACAAAAGCTGGGTCATCATTTGCAACCCTAGTAAACTTTAGCTGTGATAGGAAATAAGTGTGAAAGGTGACTTACCCCTAACTTGGCCAGTGACTCTTTCATAAATGAGGAACAGCAAAAGAAAACCTGTGAAGTCAGAGAGCTGAAATGCCGCTGATTCTTTTTTCTTAATGGTGGGTCAGTTTGATAAAATTGTACTGTGTTTTGACTAGCCAAAACAGTTTCATTTTCCTATAGGGAATATCAGTGTGAGGTTAAATAAATAAATTAGTAATAGTTTGATATTGTAGTGCTGCATGTTAATGAAGCTCTGCTAATCAAAAGAATTACTCTGAGTTTATGTATATCACATGTAAAACAAATAGTACCCATGAATTACATTAATACATACAATTAATGAATGAGTGCTAAACTTTCAGAGAGATTTTCTAACATCACCTTACAATGCCAGCTGCTCAAAGATGACGAGGTGACAGCAGAAGAACTCAAGTTTTCCTATAACTAACTGAATCTTCCAGTAATGACTCTGTGAATGTTCAGAGGAGCAGACTTACATCCAACAAGGTTAAGATGACCATGCCAAGAAACGTAAGTGTTACAGGCGAAAATAAAGGGTTAGTGGTTACTTACAGTGTATGTTAAGAACTAATAGTAGTGAAACTGATGTCAGTAATTTACTTGTATTGTTTCATTTGAGCATTGGTCAAAGTTTATGGAATTCTTTCCCAGCTGACCACTGTGGGGTACTTAAGTCACCTGATGGTGTTGTTGAAAAAAAAAAAAAAAAAATGTAAACTAGATCAATCTGGACAGTCAGATATTACTCTCTTTACTAACATGCACTAAAGAAAATGAGTCTGTCCTAAAGTTTGACAGAAGATTTAGCAGTCACATTTCTGGTATTCCCTTCAATCCCTATTACCTCAGATTAATAATTACTAACAATTCCCATTCTCACATAAGGGAAAATGATTTACTTATTCTTATTAAGATCAAGGTGTAATCAAAAACAATTTGTTACCTTTTATGGTGAGGAACAAGAAGGTCCAAATAGCAAACATGTAGATTACCATTAAGAAGAAAGAAATACCACCTTCTTTTAATTGCATATACTTTCTTTAAATAGGTAGAAACATTTTCTTTGAAAATTAATAAAATTCTGGATACAGCCATGCTAATGGTGGAACAAGTTCGTCTTAGTTAAATTGGCTAAGATCCCATCAGACCAAGTAATACATTTTGAAAAGTATTGCAAGAATACTTTAAAACACTGGAGAGTTCAGAAAAATACCATATACCCTATCAGTTCTAGTCTTTGGACACACTAGCGCTTGTTAATTGGACAATTAAAACTAGCACTTTAATGCTATGGGAGCTAATGAATGGTAATGGATTTATTAGCTCCCTCTATTTTATCAGGTCTTCGGGCCTCTAGCTGCTTCCATGAACGAAACCATCCTTTATTATATGTGTACAAATAGGACTGAAAGACATCAATCATATTATTAAGGGAATGAAGGAGGAGTCTGATTAAATGATTTTTCCAATTATTCAGAAAATTTAAGGGCTAGCTAGAAGGAAAAAATGTTATTTAGGACATGCATGAAAAAGCCCACTTGTTTAATGAAATTCAGACGAAGATAAATGGATTAAGTACACCAGTTACTCAATAATGAGCAGGCAACACATAAATGTGTAGAAAAAGAAGTAATTTGTTTAGTCTATGGTGAGTACATGATGAATACTGTGTAAAGGCATTAAGATTCCAAGCCTGAATAAAGATGCAAAGTGTACTTATTTGTATTGGTCTGGCTGTTTCTCTAACAGACAGAAACTAAAAGGTAAGTATTTTCTATCATGTTTCAAAATTCCTTAAGAAACAGTTAGATGAGTAGAAACTATAAAACCTCATCCAAGGCACAATTTTGTTTTCTTAATAGAATTTGTTCTAAGTTAGCATCCTGAATGTCTTTTGTTCACTGTATTCCTAGCACTGTTTGATCCAGATATAGATGTTTTTACACAGACATCTGCCACAGATTTTGCCAGTTTTCTGGAGGGTGACATCTAGAACTAACATGGAAGGTGTTTCCCCAAAGAGAAGTTCAAAGTTAGCAAGCACTTTGCAGAAACAATTGGTTTTAAGAACACAACAACATGTGGGGGTGCAAAGTTTTTGGCATATCAAAGTTAACTGTTGTTTCAAGGAAGGTAGCCAGAGAAACCAATCAGAAAGCCTCTGGGCATAGATTTCTGCTGTGTGTCCAGTTAAGTTTACTAAATGCAACAAGGCTAACAGAGAAGAATATACAGTGCAAACAAGCAGTATTGCATGGTTACTAAAGATTTACAGCTTCACCAGGGTTGACCTAACTGTCCATGCACTGTTCCATATCCCTATTTTATTTCCACTTAGTCTTTGTCACACAAAATTCCCCCCCCCTTTTTTTTTTAAAGGGTTGGATTGCTTCCATGAATTAATGCAGTTCAGAGAATTTAGCTGAATAAGTTACATTTAAGACACACAGTCCATTACTGAACTTATGAAACAACAGAATTCAAACTGATAGAGATTGGCTGACTCCAAAAAAACATGCATTAACCCCATTTTTATGAAAGACGAGAACTAGCAATATTTACATGCCTGGAAGCACATATAAAAATGGGTAACAAATAAAGCAATTGCTGTAGTTAATGCTGTATATAACAAAAGAAAATGTGATTTATTTTTTTTTTATATATTTTAAAATAGATTTACAGTGGTAAGATTATTCCAGTTTTCTGAGATTAGAGGCAAGGGTAGTTATTTATGGTTTTTCTCTCAAGGAAGGGACTCTTGACTCTAAAGGACTTTTGTGAAATAAGGATGGACTTTTGGTTTATTAGGCAGAAGCATATTAAACTATAACTTTGATGAGAAAGGTGATTTACTTGTGAAATGGATGTTGTCTTGTTTCGCTAATTGATGTATGGGGTTTGAAGGTAGGTAATGTCCCACATTAGAGTTCTGAAAGTTTGTTAACTCAGCAACAGCATGGTGATAATGTACAGACAGCTCAGTCTGATGCTGTGCCTGAGCTGGAGTATCTTTGCAGGATCCAGACCCCGTGGAAACACAATGGTGGGATGCCTACATACCTTTACATGTCAGCACAGAGCTAAGATGAAGGACTCAGAGTGGCTCCATGCCATGAGGTACATTTACAATGCATTCCCCCACGTGTCCTGTAGCAGCTGCAGTACCCGAACTTGTCCATAACTGGAGGAATCATGTTTTCCTAATAGTCAGCAGGTAAGAAGTTAATTGTGTACAGACTAGAGAGGATCTAAGCGTCAGACCTGAATGCATTCAGTTACAGACTGATCCAAAGGCTTCTGAGCCTCTCTTCTTACTTTACATTAGTAGCATCCAATGTTTCTTCAACAAAATGTAGGTGACACTTTCAAAATTACCTCCAACATAGATATGGCAAAAACAGCTTGGTAACTGCAACATATGCTTTGAGTTTGATGGCCTAGACTCCTGCTGCTCCATAACAATATGTTAAAAACAAATTACCAGACGTACCACAGTGACAAACGTCTGCTCATTAGCAAAGGTTACTGTTTTGCCAGGGAAGACAACTACTCACTTAAAAAGAAGCATACTTCATGCTGGAAGACAAAGAACCACAGAAACATTGCGCTTTTACAGATCTTCAAATTAGTACACATTTTTGTTATGTCAGGGCTCTATGTCTGTTTAAATATTGCGAACATTTATGAATATTAATTACCATTTGTTCCAGAAGAGCTGTAAATCAGTTAATTAGGAACCTGTCACTATGTTTATATTGTCTAAAGGAAAATCCAGATCGGAGCAGAATAAGAAATTAAGCTAAGATTTAGTCTACAATTACCATTTTATAAATACGTAACTTGGTACACTCACATTAGAGACTTCACAAAACATGACGTGAGCTACATTTTTTTTCTGCTGGTGATATTTTGGTCTAACAAATAAATACAACAGTTGAAAATTAAATTGTGATGACATTCCATTAACAAATTCCATTAGGCAAAGCACAGATCAAATGGGCCAGTTTTAGATGCTCAGCTCAATGAGGCCAACTTTGGGAGGTGCTGAATACAAAAACCTGAGAACGAATGCCTGAAATCAGCAATAAAAGTTATTTACACATAAATAAATGATATAATGACAAACAATGAAGGCTTAACTGGCAAATATTTAACATTGGAAGTTTCCTTCCTATATGTCCTCTTCCAGTACTTATTAAGCTAATCACTTAGTGTTTTATGAATGTGAATTGCTTTTCCTCCATACTCAGTTATTTTTTTCTCTTAAACAACCAAGCCTCTTCACTGATTCACATCACTTATGCTCTGGATTATTTATATACTCTATACAGAGAGTATATAAATACTCTAGCAATAGAGCTAGCAATACTTATGATTTACATCCTTTCCTCACATTTTGGGGAAAATATATGTATATGTCATATATATACTGGTAGCATGAGTGTAACAAAGAGCCCTTTGAGCTATCTGCCTGGCTTTGACCCTTCTGTATGCAGCACATATTATAAAGAAGCTCTGCAGAAAGGTTCAGCTATAACCAAATGTTGTTTTCATTAATGTTCTAAGATCCAAAACATTTAACCATACACCAGATTCTTCCTAGGTTTTAAGATTTCTCACTGAAGAAAGCACACAATTTTAATCTGTTAGTCAATTTGTGTGAAGAAATTAACAGTGCCTTTAGTGAATAACAGACTCAGACTGTTAACATAGACACAGTAAAGTTATTTCAGCACACCGAAGAAAATGACTTGTATGAGGGGTGTACTTGTTATCTGTCTAACATTTCAAAGTAAACCTCTCTAATATGGAGAGCAGTTAAGGAGACAAAGTAAGCAACCAATAAGAATATTTCACTACACAATCTTCCTGGTGTGCATGGCCCTTTGACTTCAAATGACTTTTGATGTATTCTCATGCATTCCATTTCTATAAATTTGCAATTAAAACTTACATGCTTTCAATTTCAACATTATCAGAAATACCTGAAAACACCTCCAAAGCTTCCATACAGCTGACAGCTAACACTGAAATGCCTAAAATTTTAGGCATTCCTGAGGAGTATCTCAGGAATATAATTATATATATATATATGTATGTATATAAATTTTACATCATTTTTCCACTTTTGCGCAAACGAAATAAAGTAGGGCATACCAGTAAAAATATGCTTTTATGCTCTTATGTTACCACTTTTATGACTATCGTGACTCATGTACAACAGAAAGCAACGTACAGGGTGTTTCCCTGCGAGTTAAAGACCCACTGAAGTTAATGACTGCTATCTCTTTTTTTGGGCCATTAAGTCTGCTCACTGGTCATCAATCCCCAGGAAATGCCTGGTTCCTGAAATCTTTATTGCCTAGTTGAAAGGATAGCAACCAACACAGTAGAAAACATACAGCCTTCTACTGGGAACGTACAAACTACAGGCTCACATTGACGAACTCCTTTCTTCCATACCCTCAGAGCAGGGGCTGAGAACAACCTGGGAGGGGAAATAAATCTGAGGATACAAAGAGCTTCAGCAACAAACCAGCAGGTTATAAATAAAATCCCCCCACAAATGCCAAACATTTTTGTTTTTCTTTCTCTCTCTCTCTTTTTTAATCATTACTCACCCTGACATGAATCCTAATTAAAATTTTACACAGTGTGTCTTTTAATTAGCCATGGCTGGAGTGGTGAATGCTATCAATATTTAGCAGGATAATTGTATGAAATGACTTTTCAAAAATGAACAGCAGGCATGAATCCACTCAACAGCAGGGGGTTATTCAGACACACACTGTGCAAGATGGGGTGCCTCAGATAATGTGTGAGAGATAATAATGCACACAGGGAGTGACACATGCTGCCATATTTTGTGCTTCATTGGTTTTCTGCAAACAGCATTTGGCTCTTGTTGCACTCAGGACATCAGGGTTCACACAAGCTACAAGCTGGTGATTTTTATCTTTATGTTGTTGATTTATTTTATCTTAAATAGAAGGATGTGTTTAATAACAACTCACACAAACAAAAGACCGAGACACAGCTCCACGTATGACCTAGTTTGATTGTACCTAGCAGAGGCTAGCGACAAACAGATCAAAAACGGAGTCTTTCTTTCTTCCTCTTTCTTATCAAAAAGAAAACAAAAAAGCTTTGCCTGTCCTGGCAGAGTATAAAGCAGTAAATTGATTTCTGTTTTGTGAATGCACGTAGTAAATATATTCAGACTTATTTTTAAATAGCATTGTAGCAGTTCACTTCCCACATAATTTTTCTCTCCTTTCTTTCATAAAAGAACTAGGCCAGACAAGTTGCTATGGTACAGTAAAATAGGGGGAAGCACCTGCAAATCTTTCCCACTTGAACTAAGGAAATGTTCACTGCAACCAAGTAAAACGGGGTTCCAAGGCTGTTAGTCACAATGCGAGCAGTTTGTGTGACCAAGCCCTTGAGGAACGAAGTATTCCAGAGTACGAAACACAAATCCCAGCACAAATTCCCACCACAGAGAGCCAGATGTAAAGCCCAAATGAGAACAGCACAGTGGACATTCAGGTTAAATCCGTGCAAGAACAAGTATCTGAGTCAGCTGTTTAGATGTAGAAGACGTGAAGGAGTGAATGAGCATGTTTCTACCTGCTCCCTGCAGGAAGTCTCTTGCTTTCCCGTCATGGGAAAGAGGATTCCCACAGCTCCACGACATTCTCTGCAACTAAGTAGGTGGAGGAGAACGCCAGTGCATGTCCAAGGCTCTTAATGAGACTAGAATTAAATGCAAAGGGCCAAACAGGTACTGAAATGTCTGCTCATCAGTAAGGCAGAAGACTGATGACTGAGAACTGCATGGAATCTGTACAAAATGGTAGTATGCACCTGTAGGATTTCAGCACAACTAAACAGTGGGACTGCCTCCTGAAGTGCACAAAAGTTCAGAATACCTTGGCCTCTTTTTTTTTTTTTTTTTTTTTTTGTTCTTTCTTTCTTACATAGTATGAGATGACTGGAAAAAGCCTGAGCCCACAATGTGATATTCCAACAGAAGTATTAACTCTCTCTTTGCTATGGCATCAACTGCATCCAAATCTTTCCCATAATCCTTTACAGCCAAATTAGCTATAAAACTGGGAGACCAAGACATACAGCTGCATTGTATACCATCTCAGTGCACTGCATACCAGCAACATAACAATTATAAAGCAGCTAATTAAATTAGATTGACAGAAACATGGGAGGTTTACAACACAAGACCAGTAGGAAAGACTTTTCACAACTTAATGGAGGTGTAAAGCGCTAAGGTTTACAACATACCAGGCAGTTGCAGTACTATACCACTAATGAATTGCCCCTTCACAGGCTCTGATCTAAAACCCTGTGAAGTCAGAGGAGGCCCTCCACTGAGTTCAATGACTACTGCAATGGGCTCCCAAATTAAGTTTGTATGCAAGTCTGGGAACCCAAGATCTTGGTCTTAATGCTGCAAGAGATTTGTTGAGTGACTTTAGCCAGTTCATTTCACCCTTTTGTGCCTCAGTTTCAGTTTCAACTGAGAATCACAGCAGTTTTTACAACCTCCATTGAGTAACAGTTATAAATCTCTCTAAAATTCCTAGGAGGTGGTATGCTGGTGCTAAGTATTTTTAACACTAAACACATTACCATGTACAAAGTTGGCGCTTAACAGCTAAGAAGACAGCTAAGGAAAGAAAAGAGGCACAAAAACCTCAGAGAAGTAAAAGCAATACATCAAAGTATCCTAAAGTTAAAAATAGTACTAATAAATAAAATAAATAACAATTAAAGCTAAAACCCAAGACAACTGATTAACTAACTACTTTAAAACAGTTTTATATAAAAAACCACAATTTACCTTTTTCCAAACACTTTCTCCAACCTATGATTATGTTGGATCATATTCAGAATTTGTTTTGTCAAAAAAGGGGAAGACTAAATGTGAATTTTGGAATTACAGTTAATTTTCCAAGGTATGTTATATAGCAAAGTATTTCAATGAAAGAATCATAGAATGGTTTGGGTTGGAATGGACATTAAAAACCAACTAATTCCAGCCCCCTGCCATGGGCAGGGACACCTCCCACTAGTCCAGGTTGCTCAAAGCCTCATCTAGCCTGGCCTTGAACACTTTCAGGGATGGGGCAGCCACAGCCTTTCTGGGCAATCTGTTCCACTGCCTCACCGCCCTCTGAGTGAAGAGTTTCTTCCTTCTATCCAACCTAAATTTATACTCTTTTAGTTTAAAACTGTTTTGCATTGTCCTACCACCACAGCCCCAGACAGATTCCTTCTTCATCTTTCTTGTAGCCCCCTTTAGGCATTGGAAGGCCACTGTAAGGTCTCCCTGGAGCCTTCTCTTCTCCAGGCTGAACATCCCCAGCTCTCTCAGCCCATCTTCACAGCAGAGCTGCTCCAGCCCCCTGACCATCCTTGCAGCCTTGCTGCTCCAGTGGAACATCAGTTTCTATGCACTCATTCTTACTGTAAGACATAATGAAATGTAACTGACAGAATTGTAACAGGACAGTCAAAAAGTCCAGGAAGACTGACTGAGTGGTGTATCAGCTATAACAGCGCTAGCTGACTGGTTATATACAGCATCAGACCAAGGTTACTATCGTCAGTAGGCTGATGTTTCTCAAGTGTTTTAAATGTGTGAGGTGTTGGCTGAGAACTGGAGCTGGGGTTGGGATACAGGTATGAGAAACTTGCTCCTTCTGTAAATGTAAATCAGCAAAGGAATTAAGTTCTCTGCCAGTGTCCATTACATACCTCGAGAGGCACAGCCTAGGCTCCAGCACTGGTTGCAAGCTCTTGTCCCCCTGGAGCTCGCACAAGCCATCACCCTGACTCTCCCATCTCCCACAAAAATAAATTAGAAAAATAATTACATGCAATAATCTATCTAGAGCCAGCAGCAGCTGGATTGGGTGAGTAACCCCAGAGATACTGTTACACATTCACATCATTCACAATACATT